>NC_071122.1:1270000-1970000 GCF_024256425.1 Clarias gariepinus | reverse complement strand
AACTCTGCACATGATGAATAGAATTGACAGTAAAAATGTTCTTTAGATTTGGTGACGGGTGCTTTGGGTAAATTATTAAACAGATATTATAAAATTGTGAGCGGAAACAGACATACAGTAAGTCATGGGTCGTACAGTAAGTCATGGGTCGTACAGTAAGTCATGGGTCGTACAGTAAGTCATACATGTGAGTAGGTCATGCATACTATGTGAGTTTAAACCTATAATTCGGTTTAGAATATTTATATTCCCATCTTAGTCTAATCAGTAAGTTAAATTCATTAACAGCTTGGTACACTGCATCTGAAGTCACACACCACTGAAGTCCTGAGCTCTGGATACTGTGTAGAGTCTGTGTGCAGGTTCTCTCCATAAGGTTTTACTGAAATGACTGTATCTCACATTAACCAAAAACTGGCTAGGCGGGCTGGCTACATTAAAATGCCCCAGGTGTGAATGAGTGTGTGTGTGTCCGGCAATGGAACTGTAGAGATTTATCTGACTGAGAAGTGATTAGAACAGCACCAGCACAGTTCTGAAACAGCCGGAATTGATCTGCACTTTCTGGCTTCACCCATATGTTCCTGTCTTGGTTTCATGCTACAGTATCCTAACCAGAAGTCATCACTGACACCAATGATCCGGCATGGCTAAATAGAAAGGGAGGAGATCTTACTGTTGGTAATCTCGCCTGCAGTAGATTTTGGAGTCTCGCAAGAAGCAGGTGCTCTTCAGTGGCTCAGCACAAGTAACACACTTCACACAGCGCTCGTGCCACAGAGAGTCATGCACACGCAGGAGGAAGCGTTCACTGATGGGCTGGTGGCAGCCCTTACACACCAGGCTGCACATACCCTCTGGATGGGAACACACACACACACACACACACACACACACACACACACACATGCAGGTATGAATAGAAAAAGGAATTATCAAAATGCATTATGGGTTTTGCATTAAGATATTTTATAAATTGTGCAGTATTTATTACATTAATAAAGTCCTCTAATAAAGTAATCAATCAATCAATCAATCTGTCAATCTATGAACAACATTACAATGATAACCCTATTTTGAATTACACAATTTCCTGCAATAGTGCACACATGTTAAATGATTTAATATGCATATTATAATAAGTTGGCATAAGACCTATAAAGGTGACTGGCACCAAAATTTAGTGCTGTAAGTTGTGAGGTGGATCAAACTTGGGTTTGGGTTGAGATCTAAGAAATTCGGGGAAACCCTTTTTTTCCTTTTAAACCATTCTTGAACTATTTTTGTAGGTTGTCTTTCACTGCTGAAAGACGACACTGCCATCTGGGAACACGGTCTGTATGAAGGGGTATAACAATGTTTGGGTAGGTGGTACATATCCACATAAGGAACATCCACATGAAAGGCAGGACCCAAGGCTTCCCAGCAGAACATCACCCAGAGCATCACACTGCCTCTGCCGACTTTAATGCCATCTACACTTGAGTAAGTGATGTACACAAACTCAACCATCCACATGATGTAAAAGAAAACATGATGCATCAGACCAGACCACCTTCTATCCAGTACTGATGCTCATGTGCCCACAGTATGAGCTTTCAGTGGTGGATACGTGCATGAGAACACCGACCAGTCTGAAGCTGCACAGCTCCAAACAGAACAAACTGTCACACACTGTGTTGTAACTCGTTCCTTTCAGAGCCAGCAATTTTTCCCCATCATTTGTACGACAGTAGATCAGAACATAATCACTGTTATTCACATGACCAGTCAGTGGATTTAATATTACAACTCATCAGTGTGTGTGTGTGTGTGTGTGTGTGTGTGTATATATAAATACTGTATATATGAAGTGTATACACACTTCAACATGAAAAATTTATGCAGAAAACTCACAGTCACATGGACAGTGCACCTACTGACATCTTTAGATGAAACATAACACTACACATTACTATAATAATTTAATTAAAGCTTTTACAATAGGCTAAAGAACTGTTGACTGTGTAGACTGAAGTGTGTCTACATTTATATATATATATATATATATATATATATATATACACTACCGTTCAAAAGTTTGGGGTCACTTGAAAATTTCTTTGTTTTTGTTTAGTGATTTATTTTCTACATTCTACAACAATACTGGGGATTTCAAAACTATAAAATAACACATATGGGATTAGGTAATTACGTAACAACAACAACAACAACAACAGTTAGTTGTTATTTTAAGACACAGAGGTCGGCCTTTCTGTAATAGTTCTTGCAAGAACAGTATTGTGTCAAGTGCATTTGCAAAATCCGTCCAGCACCATAATGAAACTGTCTCTCATGAAGGCCGTCCCAGGAGGGCGAGACCAAAACCTACCTCTGTCTCAGACGAGGAGTTCATTTAGAGTTATCAGCCTGAAAAATGACCAATTAACAACCAGCACCTGAGATTAGAGGCGTTATGAAGTCTTTACAGAGCAGAAGTAGCAGAAACATCTCACCATTAACTGTTCAAAGGAGATCAAATTCCTTTACAATGTAGAGAGAAATAAAAATCAGGAACCATCATGGAGTTAGAAAGTGTTCTAAAACTTTTGAGCGGTAGTGTGTGTATATATATATAGCCTATATTAGATATATAGATACTCTAACATTTCACCATTATTATAGATGTAGATATTATACATGAGAAATGAGATGAAGCTCAGAATAATGCACTGTGTGAAGAGGGTGAAAACAAGTGCAATTATTATTATTATTATTATTATTATTATTACTTTAAGTTAACTTTTATTAACAACAACAACTACAACGATGATGATGATGATGATGATGATGATATAATAATTGAGATTTACCTGGTCCAGTTGTTAAACAGCCCTCTCTCATGATCGGATCCTCAGAACAAACGTCCTAGAAATTAATAATTAATAATAATGAATATAATTAGGACATTCCTTCAGTCGCAGCTCAGAGTTACTGTACACACACACACACACACACAGGACGGAGAAGAGAGAGTGCGGTGTGTGTGTGTGAGAGTGCGGTGAGAGTGCGGTGTGTGTGTGTGTGAGTGTGTGTGTGTGTGTCCCGTGCGTTAGTAACCCGAGCGGACTGAAAGCGGACTCGTCTGTCTCTATTAAACTTCTCCGTCTATAACACTCACCCCGTGTCTCTCACTGTGTGTGTGTGTGTGTGTGTGTGTGTGTGTGTGATGCCGCGGTCCCTCCATCAGTCCCCCGCAGCCCCTCCCCCCCCCCCCACTCACTGTGTCTCTGTAGAGTCCGCCGAGTCTCCCTACAGTGTACACTATACACTCCTCAACTCTCACTGTGTGTGTGTGTGTGTGAGTGTGTGTGTGTGTGTGTGTGAGTGTGTGTGTGTGAGTGTGTGTGTGTGTGTGTGTGTGAGTGTGTGTGTGTGTGTGTGTGAGTTCCCGGACGGAGATCCGCTTACTTTAGTGTAGTGTACACACTCCAGCACTGATCACCTGCAGGACCAGAGTCTCATCACTCCATCCCTCCATCACTCCATCACTCCATCCCTCCATCACTCCATCACTCCACCCTCCATCACTCCACCACTCCATCACTCCACCCTCCATCACTCCATCACTCCACCCCTCCATCACTCCACCCTCCATCACTCCATCACTCCATCCCTCCATCACTCCATCACTCCACCCTCCATCACTCCACCACTCCATCACTCCACCCTCCATCACTCCATCACTCCATCCCTCCATCACTCCATCACTCCACCCTCCATCACTCCACCACTCCATCACTCCACCCTCCATCACTCCATCACTCCACCCCTCCATCACTCCACCCTCCATCACTCCATCACTCCACCCCTCCATCACTCCACCCTCCATCCCTCCATCACTCCATCCCTCCATCACTCCACCCTCCATCACTCCATCACTCCATCACTCCACCCTCCATCACTCCATCACTCCATCCCTCCATCACTCCATCACTCCACCCTCCATCACTCCACCCTCCATCACTCCACCACTCCATCACTCCACCTCTCCATCACTCCATCACTCCACCCCTCCACCTCTCCATCACTCCATCACTCCACCCCTCCACCTCTCCATCCCTCCATCACTCCACCCCTCCACCTCTCCATCACTCCATCCCTCCATCACTCCACCCTCTATCACTCCACCCTCCATCCCTCCACCCCTCCATCCCTCCATCCCTCCACCCCTCCACCTCTCCATCACTCCATCCCTCCATCACTCCACCCTCCATCCCTCCACCCTCCATCCCTCCACCCTCCATCACTCCACCCCTCTATCCCTCCATCACTCCACCCTCCATCACTCCATCACTCCCCCTCCTCCCTCTCCATCCCTCCAACTCTCCACCCCTCTATCCCTCCACCCCTCCACCCCTCCATCACTCCACCTCTCCACCCCTCTATCCCTCCACCCCTCCATCACTCCACCTCTCCACCCCTCTATCCCTCCATCACTCCACCCTCCATCACTCCACCCTCCATCACTCCACCTCTCCATCACTCCATCACTCCACCCCTCCATCACTCCACCCTCCATCACTCCACCCCTCCATCACTCCACCCTCCATCCCTCCATCACTCCACCCCTCCATCACTCCACTCCACCCCTCCACCCTCCATCCCTCCATCCCTCCACCCTCCATCCCTCCATCCCTCCACCCTCCATCACTCCACCCTCTATCACTCCACCCTCCATCCCTCCACCCTCCATCACTCCACCTCTCCATCCCTCCATCACTCCACCTCTCCATCACTCCACCTCTCCATCCCTCCATCACTCCACCTCTCCATCACTCCACCTCTCCATCCCTCCACCCTCCACCCTCCATCCCTCCACCCTCCATCCCTCCATCCCTCCACCCTCCATCACTCCACCCTCCATCCCTCCATCACTCCCCCTCCTCCCTCTCCATCCCTCCAACTCTCCACCCCTCTATCCCTCCACCCCTCCATTTCTCCACCTCTCCATCACTCCATCACTCCACCCCTCCATCACTCCATCCCTCCATCCCTCCACCTCTCCATCCCTCCACCCCTCCACCTCTCCATCACTCCATCCCTCCATCACTCCACCCTCTATCACTCCACCCTCCATCCCTCCACCCTCCATCACTCCACCTCTCCATCCCTCCATCACTCCACCTCTCCATCACTCCACCTCTCCATCCCTCCATCACTCCACCTCTCCATCACTCCACCTCTCCATCCCTCCATCACTCCATCCCTCCACCCTCCATCCCTCCATCCCTCCACCCTCCATCCCTCCACCCTCCACCCCTCCATCACTCCACCCTCCATCCCTCCATCACTCCCCCTCCTCCCTCTCCATCCCTCCAACTCTCCACCCCTCTATCCCTCCACCCCTCCATTTCTCCACCTCTCCATCACTCCATCACTCCACCCCTCCATCACTCCATCCCTCCATCCCTCCACCTCTCCATCCCTCCACCCCTCCACCTCTCCATCACTCCATCCCTCCATCACTCCACCCTCTATCACTCCACCCTCCATCCCTCCACCCTCCATCACTCCACCTCTCCATCCCTCCATCACTCCACCTCTCCATCACTCCACCTCTCCATCCCTCCATCACTCCACCTCTCCATCACTCCACCTCTCCATCCCTCCATCACTCCATCCCTCCACCCTCCATCCCTCCATCCCTCCACCCTCCATCCCTCCACCCTCCACCCCTCCATCCCTCCACCCTCCATCCCTCCATCACTCCCCCTCCTCCCTCTCCATCCCTCCAACTCTCCACCCCTCTATCCCTCCACCCCTCCATTTCTCCACCTCCCCATCCCTCCATCTCTCCACCCCTCCACCCCTCCTTCCCTCCCACATTACAGGGGGTTCCTGCTAACCCTTATGTTTTAATCTGATTCTTTTATATTTAATTCTGTAAGTCGTAGACACGTGGCAAGAAAGACTCTCTCTTTCTCTCTCTCTCTCTCTCTCGCTCTCTCTCTCTCTCTCTCTCTCTCTCACACACACACACACACACACACACACACACACACACACACACACACACACACACACACACACAGTGCATTGACCATGTAAGATTTATATCAAATATTTCTATAAGCAACAGTATAACAGTAATAAACTGAATGTTGAGTGTGGTGTGCCTTTACTTTTGTCCCAACACACTTCACACATTTTTTGCCGAAATGTTACGCTGATGATTTTCTGCTTTATTTACTGACATATAAACATTTCCAGTTATGCCTAATCTTAGAAAAAAAAATGTTTGTAATGTTTTTACAGTGAGCCAATAAGTGAGTCTTCTTAAACAACTGACACAGAACTGAATGTATCTGTATTTATTATCACAAATTTAAAACACTTGTGTTCCTCTGTGACAAAGTATTATTATTATTATTATTATTATTATTATTATTATTATTATTATCATCGTTGTTGCTATTTTATTATTAGTGTGGTAATTTTATGCATATTTAATTCATCTTGTTTTGTTTATTTAGCATAATAGAAATTAAATGTGCATTAAATTAACAATAATGAATAATTATAAAAATAAGAATAACAACAACAGCAGCAACAACAATAATAATAATAATAATAATAATAATAATAATAATAATAATAATAGTGCATATCTGACAGTGCATATATGATTATTTATTTTTATCAGTAACTTAAAAAACATTGAAAACATGATTTTCCCCATCATTTGTGCGACAGTAGATCAGAAGACCTAGTGGGGTTTTTTTTCACACTAATAAATGAGGCGTGCCCCCCCCCCCCCCCACCCTGTTACTAATAATCAAAGTGGCTCAGATTCCTGATATGTCATGTAACAACATAATCACTGTTATTCACATGACCAGTCAGTGGATTTAATATTACAACTCATCAGTGTGTGTGTGTGTGTGTGTGTATATATATATATATATATATATATATATATATATATATATATAAATAATGTATATATGACAATTTGTGAAAATTTCTTTTTTTTATTATTATTATTATTATGTTCATTTTAAATCATTCATTTTGTTTTGCTTATTTAGCATGATAAAATACGCATGGCTCACAGTGCAGTAATTCCTCAGCTCTGGATCAGTCCCTTTTCTACTTTTACATTTGTCAGCATGTTACCATGTGATTCAGCAGCTAACACATCACTTACATTCTTACAGACAAATGTGGGAAACCAAAACAAAAAAAGTAATAAGCATTAATTTATTTTTAAGAAATGAAAGCCCTCATTATCGAATAATTATTAAAGCTTCAAGCCAACTAGCTGTGTGTCCAGTATACTGTATATAATTAGAGTCTTGGGCGACTACTATTTTTATGGTTGTTTATTTCTTGACTTCTACATTAATGATTCAGTGCAAAAAAGATTTTATACTTCTAAACATTGAACACAAATTTAAATATAACAACAAAAAAATTCAGAAATGTACTGTGAAAATTGTTTTTCTTTATTATAAATTACAAAAATTGTACCACAGACCACTGTACAGTATACTGGTATATACAGTGTACATCATGTAGAAGACAATTTACTGTTGTCTAGAGACGAGTTACACTTTGTGCAGACTGCAGAGGGAAGGGGTAGTGCGCACTTGCAGCACGGCCCAGGAGGTGAACATCAGGACTGGGATCCTACAGTCTCCGGGGCTGATGGGGTTTTATGATCTAACATGTCAGACCGCAAGCTGATGGTAAAATAAAGTGTTTATTTATATATATAAATCTGCACATTACTTTATATGCTGTGTTATTTTACTTAAATAAGAAATAAATAAAGAAAATATAGCTTGGTAAAATTCTCCAAAGAGTGTCAGCGTCCTTTAATAAACGGAGATGGAGATAAGAGATGAAATGATGCAGTGCCACAACGTTTGTCAATTAAAGAGTCTTATGTTCACCTTTTTGTTTTAAAGTTTCAATTTAACATATTCTGTTTTTGATCCAGAAATACTTTAATTATACAGCGATTATTATTTTTTTAAATAAAGATGTAGGAAGTAATACATCTCCTTCACAATTATACATGATATGATTTTTTAAGTTATTAATATTTAATATCAGTGTGTATTATTCTCCCATATAAAATAGTAATTAGTAAATATAACAAGACATGGTGTTTCTGGGGTAATATTCACAACAGCGCCACCTGCCGTTTAACACTGACTGGTGCAGTTCCAGCCAGGAGGTAGCGCTCATTTACAGACATACTTCATATTTTGGAGTACACGTCCAGTATTCTTGCCAAGAAAACCCCATGGACAGCATCTAGGAGGGCCTGGTGTGCCATGGTCCATGAGGTCACGAAGAATCGGACACAACAACAACAACAACAACAAAAGATATTCTACACACAATAAGAAAAAGAGCCTCTGTAAATTTAAATATTTTATTCAGATGACACTGAAGTCTGTAAAAGTTTCTATTTTTAATGCATGTATGTTTTTTCAACAAAATAAATGTTCTTTTTGCATTGTTTCGCTGTTAGACTGAGTGCTTGAAAATGATCTATGTACAAAAACTAATTAGTGTACTTGGTGAGCCTCTTCCTGTCCTGATCCCCCAAACTCACTTCTGACACCAGGGCGGCCTGCACTCTGTACAAACCATGAAGCTTACATCACAGTCAAGTTCATTCATTACGAGTTATTACACAGACATATTTACAAAAAACAAAGGGAGAGTGGACTTGTGTCATGTTATCTGATGGGGCGCTTCGAGCATCTCCATGAGAAAGGTGTCTATGGGTGTATCTCCAATCAGCTTGAAGAAGAAGAGATGCTCTAAACACTTCAGTCCAATGGAACGCAGAGCGGGGAGACGCAGTAAGAGCTTAGCAAATCTGACAACACACACACACACACACACACACACATTAGTTCTTTACTCTTAGCTACAGAATTATCCAGCATAACAGAAATTTTACTCTCAGCATCACCTTAAGTTAATATTTATAGCACAACAATCACCACCTAATAACATTCTCATAACATTACTTATGTTTTTAGTTAGTTACACTGCAGAACAATCAGGATTTTTTTTTTGTAAATGCCACAAGAAAGCTGGGACACTATGATGAATGATTTCATACTAACATTTACATTTTATAATAATAAGAAATAATAGTAATGCATAAACATGGTGATATTTATAAGCATGTAAGATGTTTGGAGACTCCAGCAGGGATAACTCCGCCCCATGTGCTCTGACAATAGAGGGTTAGTTTCTACAGAAACAGAGTTCTACATTACACCTGCATTCAAAAATAATGCACACCTCCTGTTAGTTAGTTGAGAACATGTTGTCTGCAGGTTTTAAGTAACATAACTGTAGTTGTTTACATCTCTGCAACAGTAAACACATTATACGCAACCGGGTGAGGAGTGCTCACTTTTTCACACAGTGCTTAATGGTAACAGCAATCTGAGCCTATACTGGGTACAGACTTCCCCAAACTGGACAGCTGAGTATTAAAAGAAAAAAAAAACATACTTTTTTGTTTGTTTGTTTGTTTTTTAACAGTTTTCAGCTCTCCAGGGTGTGTGTGCGTCTGTGCCCATGATAACCTCAGATTCGTGTTCTCGGCTGGCTGCAGTGAAATCTGGTGTGGTCATACGCTCTTGTAGCTCATCCACCTAACAATTCAAGTTTTGTGCATGTCGAGATGAGTTTGTGATCATTTGGGTTCCTGTAAGCTTCCCATTCTCCTCTGATCTCTCTGATCATCAAGGTGTTTCAGCTGCAGACCCTCCGAGATCAGACATTGTCTTCATTCTGATGGCTGATGTGAACATGTAACTGCATGGCTTTATGTGTTGTGGATGAATGTGCAGGTGTTCCTAATAAAGTCGATGGTGTGTGTGTATATTCGAGTTACTGTAGACACATGAACAAAGTTCAGACTTTGTTTTTGTGGTTCTCACAGCAGCACAACCAGACAACAGGAGAGGAAGCGCAGTGAGCTACCTGCCCGGCTGATTAGGGTATTTTTGCTTGGTGTAGGACTCCAACGAGGCGTATACTTTTTCTCTAAGCATCTCCACCTCAGCTGAGTTAGAAAGGCCTTTAGCATCTGTGAGCAAAGACAACACACACACTCAGTCAGACACAAGGGGCATACAATTGCAGATGGTGCAAATGCAGAGCGGCTTTAATGTACATTGTGCAGACAAACACTTCACCAAATCCAGGGAACAGGAAGTATGACTGCACACGAGACTAACACACCCGACGCAACAGCACCTCCGATTCTTCTCTAACACAAAAACTCCTAAAATACATACATACATTTCCATAAAAGGAGATTCACAAACGTAAACCTAATTAAAACTAATGGGCTTTAGGCCGCATCACTTACGGAGGAGAGCAACTGCTAAATTCTTGCTAAAAAGATTTTAGTCATACTTTTTTTTTTTTCCAACTGGCTTATACTGTACATCAGGTTTATCTCATTCTCACATTCTCTGTTAGCCCTCATTCTGTGCTGCCAGGACGGATCCGCTTTTTTACTGAGTTTATCTGTGGCTTGTGTTTCCTGGTACTGATGTGGTTTGATGACATACTGTAGGTGACTGATCAAGTCTCACAGGCTTTTAACAATAAACCTTTAACAAATTATTTTTTATACTTGCACTGGTTACTGCTTCTATGATGTATTTGCACCCTCTCCGGGGTGTACCCTGCCTCGTGCCCTAAGCCTCCTGGGATGGGCTCCAGGCCCCCGCGACCCTGAATACAGGATAAAGCGGTACAGAAGATGAGTGAGAGTGAGTGAGTGTTTACTACTTAACCTTGCACTGGTTTTAAAATATTTCTAGTTTATGTTTTTTAATGTCTGTCCTGCTCAGTCTAACAAGCTGGGACAGGGATCCAGGTGTGTGTGTGTGTGTGTGTGTGTGTGTGTGTGTGTGTGTGTGTTTGCCACTGACCAGGGTTAAACAGAACGATGGCTCTGAGGCAGCCTAGCTCGGTCTTATCCATCTGCATGTCCTTCATCTTAGACACCAACTCAGTTAATACTCTGCCACACACACACACACACACACACACACACACACACACACACACACACACACACACACACACAGAAACTAGCAAAATTTTATATTTTATCTTTCAATTAAACAGATTCATTATCATCCATTATCACACTCAGCACACAGTAAGAAACCTGCACACACACCACACACTGATTCTCCTCGTGTTTTTAAAGTCTCAGGAATACAAACGTTGCCAAACTTCCTTATGTACAACAAAGATAATAAAAGAGAGATAATTCACACAATCACTGGCCCATGTGCCGTTTCCTTTATTAGCTTTATTACTGTAGTTTAAGTACTAAGTGTTCCACAAGTGGACAATGTGAATCATTTATTAATATAATAAACTACTGTTGATAATAAAGTCTTAAGTTAAATTTATAGTTTAATCTCTCCTCCTATTTGATTGGCTTGTTTTCATTTTTTCTTTCTTTCCTGGTTTCCCCCCTTTCTTTACTCCTTGTTTTTCTTCGTTTTGTTCATTTTCCTTCTTTAATTATGCCTGTTGTCTAGCCTTGAACACACATATACTGTATATAGATGATATCAAATTAAGATTATACAAGTGTGTCTTTGCTTCATTGATGTGTTTTGTGAATCTGATATACTTAAAAAAACACTACTAAAGAGTTATAGCTGTTCATAATGTGCTGTAAAAGTGCTCATAGAAACCCTAGCTACTGTATAATATATTGTTCAATTCAATTCAATTTTATTTGTATAGCGCTTTTAGCAATTTTCATTGCCACAAAGCAGCTTTACACAGTCAAAAGAATTATTTAAGTTTGTATGAAATGTGAATTTGTATGAATCAAAATGGTCAGTTTGTCCCTGGTGAGCAAGCCGAGGGCGACAGTGGCAAGGAAAAACTCCCTGAGTAGAAACCTTGAGAGGAACCAGACTCAACAGGGAACCCATCCTCATCTGGGTGAAACAGAAAGCAGTAAATGATCTACATTTATACAGTGTGTAGGGTGGGAGGCAGTTCAGCTATAATAGCTGATGTTAATTGATGTTAATATGGAGTCCAGGTAGTTATTGAAGACCCAGGTAGACTTGTAAGAAGTTCCAGTAAATAAATTTTTCATTTATGCATTTGTTTTATGTAGGAAATATGTCAAAGCTTCCACTGAAAACGTCACAGGCCACTTTAACCATGAACTGAGGACTGAGAGAACATGATGATGTCTTACAGATACAAAGTGTGTACAGTAAGATGGGGTGAAAGTGATGCAAAATGCCAATTTATGAGTTCAGCAAGTTGTACCCCAAGTAGGCTGGCTAAAACGACCTGTCTGTGCCAAGTGTGCCAGTGGAGAGGCCAGTGTGTACTCAGGAGGAGAAAGAGAGAGGGACGCACCATACAAAAAATAAAATGCTTAGATGTCATATATGGATAGCTGTTTTTTTTTTAAACAGCATACAGATGTTAGAGGTACACTAATTACAGTAATAGCTTAAATGTTTGCCATTTTGTATTAAGATTCAGCTCAGTTATTGTTTAATGGATAGTCAAACTGATTTGTGGTTGCAGTCATTCTTTTGTCAGAAAGCAGAAGGCTCATCACCGGTTTTGCTGTAATGGTGTTTTGACATCAGCAGCAGAGGGCAGTACAACGAGCAAACTGCTTCTGTAAAGTCTGAGCTCAATCTGCTGAAACCTTCCCAATGCAGTGACAGATTAATACTCATCGAGCTGCCAAGGTCTTACTCTATTTAGCATCATGAGTTTTGCTGAAAGAACCTTTTATTTAGTTACAAATGTTAGCAAACTAACTGAGTTAACCTGTCAAAAATAGAGCCAACTCCAGCAGTATGTGCGCTGCTCCGGTGAACGTGGAGACCTGTGGCCAGCAGGATCCCATCTTTCACTGTGACAGAGCGGTGCGAGAAGGAGGCGATGAGCAGCTCATTCCAGCCTAATGAATACAGCAAGAGAAGAGAAGTTGAGACAATAAATAAGATGGAAAAAACATTAAGAATGCGTAGTCAAGGCCATTCTACAGCACATCCTGTTTGTCCCACGTCAGTGTGTATAAACAGCTCTTTTCATTAGTGTAGCAGTGTGAGGTTACAAAAAGGTGTCTACTACAGCAGGTGAGAAATATGTGTAAAGCAGAGGATAGTGTCTCAGATTTTTTTGTGTGTGTGTGAGTGAGTGAGTGAGTGAGTGAGAGAGAGAGAAAGAGAAAGAAACCTACCTGCCCGAAGGAGAATGACCTGATCATCCAGAGGAAGTTCCGAGAAATGTGGTATCCTTTTAGCCCACTCAACCAGTGTGAACAGCTGCTTGTCTGCTGCCTGGCAGATGTTAGTGACTGGGTCATTTGTCTGAGTGAGAGAGATAGAGACAGAGAGAGACTATTAGTACGATACCAGTTGCTGTAAGTAACCTTGCATGAGTAGAATTTTAAGGCATAAGAACTGAACAGGAATAAACACTGTTGTTATCAAAAAGTTTTATTTAACACAAAAAGCTACATATAGGCATTAGTGATATGGTTTATATTTAGTTTAAAAAGTACATTTATAAAAAGAGGGGGGAAAACTGCTCACTTAAGGCCATTCCCACTTCAGCTTTAAATCTGAATTGAGATAGATAGTATAATAAATCATTTGGTGAGAATTCTACTAAGAAAGAATATTTTACAGCTATGGCAAAAAGAAAGTACAATCTTCTTCAATTCAAAGTTTTTATTTATCGAGGACTAAATATCAATCATGTGCTTCAATTTCTACAAACACTCACGTGACAAGAAAAAACAACTAATAAAAATGTCAAATATACCAACCCATATTTAGGTGAAATAAAATAGGTACATCCTATAATTCAGTCCAAATTTAGCAACAGTAACTTAGTGTTTTCTGTAGAAGTTTATCCTTCTCTCACATTGTTTTGGAGAGATTTTCATAATTCGTTTCTTTTCATCATTGCTTCAGTAGTGTGATGTTCGAGGCTCTTGTTTATACACAGCTCTCTTAAGATCCCACCACAGCGTCTCAGTATGGTTCAGGTCAGGATTCTGACTTAACCCTTCCAACACCATGAGCCTCTTCTTTTGCCACTCAGATGTTAATATGTTGGCGTGTTCATGATTAATGACTTGATTTCAGCCTAGTTTAAGCTCACATTTTTCCCAAGAACATACAGATGTGGCTATTAAGACTGCGCGTGTTTTCCCGCGGGATGCCGCAATTTAGCGCGTGGCGCGCCGCGACTTGCCGTAAGCAACATTCGGGAATTTAAATAAATGTGTTGTGCTTCACTGAATATCCGCCAGATGGCGCATGGAAGGACTTTATCTAAAAGCCGGACCAAGTACTGTACAACGAAGAATTGTGCATAATTACTTAGTCTAAAACAATATTGTTCCCAATGCTGAAGCAAACATGAATTTTACAACAGATCTTTCATGATAAATGTGTGTATATGTGCTTCATATTATTTTCATAATGATGAAATGAGATGCCCAAATTCGTGCTTTAAAATTCTTAATAAGTTTCTTATATATTTTTTGTAATGTTTTAACAGGGACAAAACAGTAAAAGACATGGCAATGTCTCGGTTTACATGGTGTTGAAATTAATTTAATTTCCTGATAGTAGGCTATCTGATAGTCTTAACTATGCGAATGTCCTGATTCGTGAATATGCCAACATATCTTATTTAAAACGTAAAAAATGTGTCGACATCATTAGAAGACATGAATGAACTATATATATTATATTATTAAGTAAATATTATTTTATGACCACGAGCTTCTTCGGGCTTTTTATAATAATCATCATATTTGCTGTTTGTGTCCAGCATTTAATAATTATTTCATACATTATTTAACCACGGCTGGAAATAATAGCTGGAATGTGATGTGATTGTGAATTCATGACTGAAATAAAGCAGTTTGTCTTTTGTAAAGTACTTTCACTTTACAAAAGGCAGCGTTTTTATGAAGCGTTTTTTAAAGGCAGCGTTTTTATGTAGGTTGATAAACGTGTGTTGTACAGTATATACACCGCGACAGCGCGCGCAGTTACTTACTTCTCACCTTTCATGTAGGTCTGCTCGGACTAATTCGTTTTAAACCCCTCAAAAATGTGTGTGTATACAGCCCCAAACCTCCATCAGTTATTAACAATAGCGTCTATTTAGAAAAAATGCCCCAGTGATTTCGGAGCTTCAGGAAATCTCCCGGCGCTCTGCGCATAACACCGGGCCAACTCATGTCGGAAAGAATTTATAAACGGTTTCTAAACGTGGGCTATTGTTTTTTTTTACTTATAGTATTTGTTAATTTAATTTAAATGAGGTTTGGGCTCAGGACTTCGATTCGGCATCGTGATTCTCCTCTTTAATTTACTCCATAGTTTTAATCAGCGCTCAGCCGCATGCATGGAGTTTTCCAGAGCGCACCGGCAGAAGTAGACTAATGATTATGAACGCGTCGGGAAAACAGCAAGCAGACTGACTCTGACCATTTATAAAAACGTTTGCGTTCATTTTCTGACGCGCCAAAAAACAAAAACAATACAGAGCACCAAAAACAATACAGAGCAGCGCAGCTTATTTGCTTTCAAACATTTATAAAATCACGTTTTTTCGTTATTGTGAGTGCGCTTAAATAAAAGTTGAGTCTTATAAAGGCATGTAGTCTTATATAGTTTTATTATATAGTTTTTGCACATTAATCAGAGTCCTCATCTGTTACATTTTTGAGGACAATAGTTTTTTTTCAGCCTGTCACGGCGTGCGCCCAAATCAATATCGCTCCTCGCTCACTAGTTAGGCGGCCTCTCCTTCAGATATGCGAAGAAGCAGGGCTGCAGAATTAGGCACGAATAGTGAAGAAGAGCTCTCCTTGCTAAAGATCACGGGCTTCCAATCCGCGCTATAAAATACTCGGGGTTTGTTGGTTTACAGTGGATTTTACTACGCGGTGTGAGTGAGACGCGCGCACACAACGCGGAAGTGCGGCATGCAAACGGGGCAAATGGAACGCGCCCCAGGGACTTCAAAGAAGAGCCAGCGCAAGCGGACGGAGGCAGGAGCTACTGTCCGCGGATGGCCGTCGTACTCGTATTTCATAGCGCAGGGTGAAAACCCGGGATCATTGGCATGGATGAGCTATGTCCAGCTCTGTACCAGCATGTCATGTGGGCATTATAAGACTAAAAAGTGGCAGCTGTCACGCCTAAAAATAGACGCAGGTTAATTTTTTTATAGTCTAAATTAAAATCCTCCTCTTTAGTGCCTTCTATTCCTATTAATCCTATTGTTCTTTTAGTGTCACTGCGTGTGCTTACAATGCCAGACAACATTCAAATGCAAATTATTCACTCTCCCCAAGTGTGAATCAGCTGTTCTCACCTATACATATTAACCTATACGTTCTCACCTAAAGTGTTTAGGTGAAATTCCACCTATACAAGTGTGACAAATATGCAAAGAAAAAAAATAGGAAGGGGCAAATACTTTTTCATGGCACTTCACATGTAGTCAGATTGTTCCACTGGGCTGAAACTGTAGCAGGTGGAGTTATAGCACTTTTCAAATCACACTTACTATACACTGATATGAATAACTTTGAATGATGAATTCTACGTTAATATGATCTCGGGCTTGCTCCACATTATAAAAGCAAAGCGCGGAGTTTAGTCCGAGATCAGGGAAGTACGTGATGTGGTGGAAAATAGGCAGTGGCGGTTCTACACTGAATTGCTCCGCGGGCGAGATTATTTCGTGTTAATATTGACTACCCTAATAATTAAAATAAGTAACTAGTTTACTAGCGTGAGCTACTACTGCTACTGATTTTATTTCAGCTTACCTGTTCAGTTTTATTGCCATTCCTTTTAAAATATTGTCTTTATAGGTTTATATGTTGTTTGTCTTGATGTTCTTTTTTTCGTTTCTTTGACCCAATATATGTTCAGTGATACTTCAAATAACATGTTTAAATAGCATTGATTTCTGTATTGTGTTATATTTTTATACTAGTAACTGGTGTTAAAAATGTATCTCTACATTAATGAGCCAATGTATTATGGTGTGGGCTGCTGTGGGCCAGGAAGTCCAGGGCCACTTTTTGGTCCCAGTCCGCCCCTGTAATAACAAATGGAGAAAGCGCAGTCAAAGCCCGGGGATTCTGTGTTCCGCGGGGGCCAGTCGTGAATAGCTGACACTTGGTGACAGCCAATAAAATTGAAGCATTTTTGTTGCTTTCCACGTGGTGTGGCGTTGCTTAAATAATATCTGTATAATATCCGTATATCCTATAAAATCGTCCAGACCCTGGTTCGAATCCCGCTCTGGGTGAAAATGTAATAAATGTGAATCCTTTGTTTTACACTTTTTGCTTATGATAATCATTAAATTACAGCAACTGTGAGGTGAGTGCTAATGTGTTTCATAGCTTAAGAAAAAAAATTTTCAATTGCAAACATGCATTTAGTACTGAAGCATAACTTGATAATGTAATGACTATATCGTGGTATTTTAGCGAATAGCACCGGAATTTTGAGCACTGGCTGGGAATCGAACCCGGGTCTCCCGCATGGCTGGTGAATCATCTACCACTGAGCCACCAGTACCCATCTGCGTTTAAAGCGCGTAAATATAGGCCAACGTCATACATCTTGCATATAACGCGGGTGCGTTACAATAATAATAATAATAATAATAATAAATTTGGAGAACTACTACTACTACTAATAATAATTCTGAATGGAAATGAAGAATAAATACATATTAGTTTGAGCTTGACACGTTTATGAGCTCTGTCGCTTGCCGTCAATGGGCGCCTAAGAGACATAAAATTTTTCGGCTTCAGTAGACACACAATACTTTAGACTGAAACACCACTCCCCCCTACAGGTATTGAAGGGCATTTTCACAGCTTGCCGCGCGCACTTGCGGGAAGTCGTGGGATCCCTTTTCCGAAAACGTGCGTTTTTAAAGGCCAGATCTGTACTGGTATAAAGTGGAGTTCATCATTATTTCAGTGACTGCAGGTTTCTCCGGGCCACTAGCTGCAGAACAAACCCATATCATCATCCCTGCACCACTAAACTCCAGTCACTGTGAGGGGTTTTCGATATGCTTTGTTCAGTTTTCACTAAATATAGCAATGCACATGATAACCAAATCTCTTCAGCTAGGTCTCATCAGTCTAAACGATATTGTTTAGAACTTTTGCAGTTTTGTTCAGATGCAAGTTTGAAATCCTGAGTCAGGCTGCCATATTATTATTTTTTTTTTTATTTCTTTATATCTCTCAGCATTAAACAGTCTGACCTTGGACTACAGTAAGTTTGCTGAGACACATACTTCTGCAAAGATTAGCAACTGACCTAAACACTCCCTACTACTTAACAATCCTTCTTACTGCACAGTGGTGCATTTCAAATTGTTAGTTGATGGCCTTATAACACTTTCCCAGATTGAGAAGCAGTAAATTAGGGCTGATGATACAGTTTCCTACCTAGAAGACAGGTCGTATGGGGTGACATTAAGGGATCCATAACTGCCCCACACAGACACTCTACAGGTGTCCCACAGGGCTCAGTACTTGGTCCTCTCCTGTTTTCCCTCTATATCCACTCTCTTGGTAAGATCAAATCTTCACAAGGCTTTTCATATCATTGTTATGCAGATGACACACAACTTATTCTCTTTTCTTTTACTCTCTCAGACACTCTACTCCAGTTTCTACTCGGATCTCAGTATGTCTGGCAGACATCTCATCCTGGATGACAGCTCATTTACCGAAGTTCAATCTCAGTAAAAACAAACTGCTGTTCATCCCTGGTGATTCATGCCTTAGTCATTCTCAAACACTAAAGAAACAGTCAACAACAGTCTCCTTCAATAATCAGATCACTCCATCAGCAATCTTGGGGTAACTCTGGATAATCGACTGTCATTTTTCCCACACATTGCTAACCTTACTCGCTCTTGTAAATTTCCTCTTTAAAACACCAGACGAATTCACCCATTATTTTCACCACAGGCTACTCAGGTGCTTGTTATTCCGAGACTGGACTTAATGCAAGCTCCTGGCAGGTCTGCCATTGTCCACCATTCATTCTCTGCTGATGATCCAGAATGTTTCTTGTCTGGTTTTCAACATCTGCAAGTTCTCCAAAACTACCCCGCTCTCAGCACTGGCTTCCTGTAGCTGCCGGTATCAAATTCAATACCCTGATGCTGGCCTACAAAGCTAAAAACAGCCCTGCATAAACTTACCTCTCAGCTTTAATCACACTGCCAAATGCCTAAAAGTAAACGTGATTTCAGCGATGTCAACACAGCTGCCAATTTAAATTGAGGTAACCACAATTCTTCACGATTAAATAATATTGTCATGCAAACTACACGTTCATCCACACAGACCTTAACCACGAAGGTGCAAGGCCACGGTGCTAACCACTACGCCACTACGCCATGACCCACTGATGATATATGGACTGATTGCTATCATGTAATTGTCTTTGTATGCACAGGCTCATAATCAGTTCAGGGACACAGAGGATCCAGTTGCAGACTCAACTTCATTAAAACTAGTGCTAAACAAATACAACAAACAGTAACTATAAGCAAGGATCAAAAGCTGCTCTAGAACAGGTACATCAAGAGCAAGACAAGCTGAAAAACTGAAACTTAAATAAACAAACTCAAGTACAAAGGTACTCAGGAACAAACTGCATGGCGCTTCCCTGACATTGGTGGCAGAGAGACACTCTCAGCAGGGCAGGAGGGCAGAGAGAAACTCTTAGCAGCCAGAGTGGCAGAGGAAACTTCTAGGTTGGACAGTGTGGCTGATTAACACTCTCAGCAGGCAGAATGGCAGAGCAATGTTCGAAGCAGGGCAGGGTGGCACAGCAGGGCAGGGTGGCACAGCAGAATTATGTTTTCTGTGGGGGAAGAAGGCAGAGTGACAAAGGAGGCCTCCTTTATAGACTCGCTTGGAGATTTTCTGGGAGGCCAATACTCTATTTTTTGGCTATTCCCCAATCCCAACCTATAACCCACCTGAAAAATGACTTTGGTTATGATGGGCCAGGACCTAATCAAGGCACCTCCAGTTTTCCAACTAACTCTTCCTGTGGTCCTGCAAAAACATCCCTCAGCTGCTCCCACCTCTTCAGGAGATGCCAGTTCTCACTCAGGGACTTATTTATTTAACACAGCACTAAATGAACACAACAAACAGACTATGAATGAGAAGCATATACTATGCTAATTATGTGACATGCAGAGACTGATGGGTTGTATACAGTAGTCCAGCACCTCCATGACACTTTCCCGACACTCTAACAGTTACAGTAATTAAAGGAAAAGCTCATTCATTTTCTAAAGAGAACTGTACAGTAATGCACATGCACTATCAACAATGCGATCCATAAACCTCTGGCACAGCTGGCCAGTGTTATTAATCACACAACATGGACTTAGATAAGGACTTACAGAGTTTCCTGGACTGTCATCTGTATGTGTTTCAGTCTTGGGTTCCACTGCAAGCTCAGCACCCAGGATCTTCTCCACAGGCATGTCTTCATTTAAACTGCAGGTTGACTCCACCTCACTCTCACACTTCTCCTTCCCACGCTGCCTCTCTTCCTGAACCGCTACAGTGAGCCAGACACGACATAAACACACTCCTCTATAGCATGTATATATTCTTTTATCAAGCACATTTTATCTGGATGTGTGTGTTTGGGCCCTCTCTCTCTCTCTCTCTCTCTCTCACACACACACACCTTCCCTCTTCATGCCCGTGGCCAGACACTTCTGGTAGCGACAGTATTGGCAGCGGTTGCGTTGGCGTTTATCAATCAGACACTCCTTGTTGTCCCGACATGTGTAGGTCAGGTCTTTACGGATGGTCCTCTTGAAGAACCCTTTGCAGCCCTCACAGCTGTACACACCATAGTGCTTTCCTGCAATCACAGCAAAACCAAAACATCATCTGTTATCCTTAAAGCAAATGCTAACACTGCACGGGCCATATTCCAGAACACAGATTGTAAGAGAGTGGTTCTGGACGCATGAGGAAATATTCACACACATGAACTTGACACCACAGTGTGTGTATTATTCATTCAATGTATAAGAAGTCAAGTTCAAGTCTACTGTCATTACACAATAGTAGGTGTAGTCAAGTTAGACTATAGTCTTTCTGATTGAAAGAAGTTAAACACTACAGATTGTTGAACTTCACAACATCCTTTTGTAACTTTTTTCAGTAAACACTGAAAAAATCAAACAGTACGCTGTGGGGAACAAGGATTACCCGAGGAGCGATCACCACAGATGGCACAGATGTGTTTGGACATGGAGCCAGGACTGGTGCACTGGTAAATGGTAGCGTTGGCCAGAGGAGGCAGACCAGGAGGAGGCTTCACATCCTCTGAGCTGCTCACACTATTCAAAGAGCTTATCTGCATAATGGATAAAAGGAAAGAGGGAAATAAACAGAAAGAAAGATAAAGAGGGAGGGGGAGAGATCGAGAGAGGGAGGATCAGGTCTTGCATTACACATCTGGCACACACATCCATCTCTCACCATAACTCTCTCTTTCATTCTATCTCTCTCTCCACCTCTCTCCCATTCAGTTGCTTGTCACAATATTGTGCTTGTGCACCGCTGCCAGTAGAGGGCGACAGCGTGACTACTATACAGCGTATACCATCCACACAAATCACTTCAATTTCAGCTAAATTCTTTTTGCCCTTACTGCAGGGTTCTCGTTTATCTTCATACACATGAACCTTTCTATGTGTGTGTGTGTGTGTGTGTGTATTCCTTTTTGAAGAAAAGGAAAAAGTCAATGTCCTTAAAATGGTCTGATCCTCCCAAAAATATAGAAAAGGTAAAAAAGATTTTACTGAGTTAAACACTTCATTTTGGTAAAAAAGGTTAGGGTTTAGATTAGGCCTAATACAGGACTACTTAGTTACAGCAACTGTACCATGAATGAAAGATCATCACAAAGTCTGAAAACCAAAATCTTCAATATTTTGAACAACAGAGACTAAATACACAATTTCCTGGCAGTTTTTTATTACAAGCATGTGATGCCTAAAAATGAAATATTTAAGCATTTCCCATTTTCTGATCAAATCAAAACCCTAAAAGTACCCCTGCTTACCCCAGAACTGTTGGTGTAAATTTTAGGAAATATTAAAATTCTTCTCTAATCTCTCAATGTGTCATAAACTTATTCGATCCAAATCCAGTCTTCAGTCTAGACCAAAAGAAAAAAAAGTTTTGAAAGGGACTGTGTGTGAGAACGAGAGAGAGAGAGAGAATGTGTGTGTGTGTGTGTGTGTGTTCAATTCTGAATGTGAGTAAGAAGTCTTTTCGTATTTACTTCCTTCCTGCTATAAATATGTCTGTGAGCGTTTTTGGCCAATAAGCGACTGGACTTTTTTTTTTTTTTTTTTTTTACAAAAGGTTTTAAACTGGCTTTCGCATTCTTTTCATCACTTTCACTACTCTTTTTAACGTTTAAAAGCAAACCTTGTGTAAGCTGCATTCTTTGGTGCCAGGGCATGAAATAATCATGGATCTATATGTATTAGAAAACTGCACAGACCTGGGTCACATGATATCACACAATATACTCAGTACTCAGCGTGTGATCACCAGTGCCTGGTTAAGGACTACGGAAACAGAGATCAGTGCTGCCCACAGTGGCACAGGAAGGCCTTATTCTCTCCTTTCCTCCCTCAGTCACTCAGGTTCCAGCTGGAATTCAGCATGTCTGGGAAACATCTCATCCTGGATGGCAGCTCATCACCTGAAACTTAATCAGTAAAACCAAACTGCTGTTGATCCCAGATGATTTATTCCCTTGTCAGTATCTAATGATCTCTCTGGACAACAGCCAGATCACTCTTTTAGGCACAGCCCACGACCTTGGGGTAATTCTGGACCATCACCTCTCCTTTTTCCTTTTCTCTCCACACATCTCACTCTCAGGTCTGCACCAGTCATCCCCTGAAGCTGATCTAAGAAGCAGTTGCACTGCTTGTTTTCAATGTTCCACTGGCTTCCTATAGCTGCCTGCATCAGATTCAAAACACTGATGGCTGCCCACAAAGCTAAAAACGACCCAGCACCCACCTACCTCTTAGCTCTAATCCCACTGCGCCCAACACTGAACCATGTTCCTAACTGTTAAGAGTATTCACACTGACTCTGTATATTGTATACTGAGACTGTGTCTGTTCCTTGAGCTAAACAAAACTGTAGGATCAATTAAAAAATCTTTTCAGTAACTGATTAAAAACAGTGAATGTACTTATTAGTGGAGTATATCTGGATTTTAGCTCAGTAAGATTCACAAATTCCCCCCTTTGGGAAAATCAAAGCACATACATCTATCTGTTTACTGCTCGCATATTTCTCTTTTGCAGGAGACTTGCAGGAGTCTTTGGGAGAGTCTGCTTTATTTTCAACCTAGATCTCACAAAGGCATGTTGGCAAGCTGCCTTCACCCAGAGCCATGACCCAAATCAGCTTTCAGTACCACTGTGGGACTCTGGCAGTGCCAGGTTATCCCCTTCAGCTCCGTATTTTTTTAGCCCCATCACGAATTTTTGTCAGTGCAAACCAGATGATGTGATTATTTATTAAAGAGCGTGGGATGACCCCTGAGACCACATGAGGAAGCTACTGAACATACGAAACATACTGAACTCAGGTGAACCCCAAGACATATCACTCGGGGCTGGTGGACTGAGGACACAGGGTGAGCAACTGATGACCTGAAACAGGCTCTCCCAGTTCTCCCACTTTAAAAACCCAACCTTCATCTGCCCCTTCATTACCCACATCCACATGTCTGTTAGCCGAAAAGGTAAGATGATGTCCCAGGAATGTCCAGTAGGAGGAAAGAGCACCCAGTCATGAATGTGAGCAGGAAACTCACCCCACTGAAACAGAGGTTCACCTCGCTTTGCCTTGTACTCATTTCCAAACTTGTGGAAAGTACAGCAGCCCATGTCTACGAAGCGAGGCAGTGTAACACAGTCTGGCTGGAGCCTTGTTTCTCTTCACCCTCTGGCAGGGAGCGGGACAATAATAAAATGGTGCTGTCATAGGACACAAACTTTCCGTACACAGACAGTTGCAAAGATGACCTCGTCTCCCCTTGTGCAGGACACATTCTCATGTCTCATGTCATACATGTGGTTGTAAATACACCACTGCGCACCCATCCTGCCTACTAAGTAAGAGCTCTCACTATAACAAGACAAACACAAAGACACACTGAAGAACCAGAACACCAACTCAATACAGCAGTGCCACATTAGTGAGAAGAGCAAGAATAAGACAGAGCCGAGGCAACACAGGAACCAAAACACAAGCATGTGATAATATAATCCAAACACTTCTGAACTGTTACTGAGGGTAGCTGTGCTGCTGCACACTTTCTTCTAGGATGTCACTAATAAAAGAACATTTAGGTTAAGAGTAACAAAAATGACTACTGAAATGTTTGATGTGACTGTTTAAGGCATGTGATCTATAAGATGTGTAGTTTAGTACAATATAGATGTTTTAGGGGATTATTACTCCCTCTTCACCACATTAGGTCCATTTGCTCCACATACCTACTTATTTTGAGCTACTCTCCAACCTTCACACTCCAACCAGCACTACTTGAAAATTTAAAGCCCATAAGTGCATTTTTGGCATCTATGTGAGACTAAGCGGTCTCAATGTCAGAGTATTCAGGGTTTCCCACTCATACCAATGGTTTAGACAAACATTTTTTAACAGTTTTAAGAGTTTTAAACAGTCTAAAACTCTGAGAACTTCAGGAGTAGCCACTAAAGCATTATAAAGATTTTTACTTTTAAATTAAAAATACAAAGCCCAAACAGTCCTGGAACATGTTTCATAAAATGGACACTGAAAGTAGGAGAATGAGGATTTCTGGCCTAATCAGAATTAAGCATTTTTACCTGTGGGCTATTGAGAGCGCCAAAGCCCATGGCGGGCGTGGAAGGGAGCGAGTCAGAGGGCGAGCTCATAGATGTGATTACCGGGTAGCCCATACCCGAGGGGAGCAGACGCGAGGTGCTGATGATGGATGAGTGACCCAGAATGGAGCTCATTGCTGGGGTCCGCGAGAGGGAGGAATCAAGTGCCCCGGATGAGTCTACGAGAGGAGAAAAACTTTCAATAATATTCATGGTATGATAAAGTATCATGGATGAGTTCATGCCAAAACTTCAAATGCACTTTCCCATTGGAAATAACGTAAATGCAGATAATCCATTCCAGCCACCCAAAAATATTACTAATATTACAAATTTCCAACACTATGATCTTATAACAATCAAAATCATATTTTTCATAAACAAATTAAAACATTTAGAAAGGACATGTAAATTAAGATTTAAATTAGGAATATGAAATAAATAACATGCAAAACCCTGAGCAATCAGGTGCTTGTGACCAGTCTCTTTAACCTGACCAGTCTCCGAGTCATGCTGAGGGTCCCAGCAACCCCAGTACATTCAGTACAACTAGTATATTCAACTAACAAGAGTTTAAGGTTTGTATGTCAGAAGGCGTCTCTGATGGCTGTCTACCAGCTCCCTTATGGGAATGTGGTGATTTACATACATATAAATAATACTGAGAGTTCATTTCAATTCAATTCAATTTTATTTATATAGCGCTGTTAACAATGGGCATTGTCTCAAAGCAGCTTCACAAAAATGAAAAGAAAATTTATGGAAGTGTGTATGTGTGAGAAAAATGTGTCTAGATAGTAATGAGATGATTGAATGAAAGATGAATGAAATGTCTCTGATGAGCAAGCCAAGGGTGACGACAAGGAAAAACTCCCTGAGATGGTAATAGGAAGAAACCTTGAGAGGAACCAGACTCAACAGGGAACCACATTTGAATCCACATCTGGGTGAAACAGATAGAAATAACATCATGTGTGTTGTGCAGGTGAAAGTTCAATATAACAGAAGTTCTTTAAATTAACATGAAGTCCAGTTCAGCACAGGGACGAGTCAGTAGGTGCAGAGGGCAGATGGGGTCTGGATCACTGGGAGCACAGGAGCAGGATGTGTAGCTCCATGTGCTGGTCCTTCTCTGGATGCCTCAGGATCATCGCAGGGTTGGCCTTGGTCTACTGAAGCTGGCATAACCACCTAGTAATGCATTACAATAGTCCAGTCTGGAGGTCATGAATGCATGAACTAGCTTTTCTGCATCAGATACGGATAGGATACTCCTAAGTTTGGCGATATTTCTAAGATAGAAAAAGGCTGTTTTTGTGATATTGGAAATATGATTTTCAAAGGACAAGTTACTGTCTAATATTACGCCCAGGTCTTTTACTGGTAGTGACAGTACATCCTTCTAAACGCAGGCTGAATTGTGAAAGCTGTTGTGTGCTGGTTTTTAGGCCAATAAACAATATCTCCGTCTTATCTGAATTTAGTAAAAGAAAGTTATCGGTTATCCAATCTTTAATGTCCTAACTAAGAAAAACTAAAAAGCGTTTAAAATGACCATAAATGACTCCTCCTCCACACTCCCTCCTCCATCTCTTCCTCACTGGCTCTGATACAAGACACATTCTCACAGTGGCTTTTACTACACGTCAAGTTTTGATGCTGAAACGAGGCCAGAAGTCCTGAACACAAATCAGAATAACTCAGCTTTTCACTCTCATGCCTCACTGAAGTGCTCAGGTTTGTTGCAATTTTATTAGTTATTACTTCTTGCTTGTAGATACTGTACACACCTGCCCTGGCATCAGTTTTGACAAAGATCAACAACAACTTTGTAAAAAAACATTTAAAGCTGTTTACTGATAAAATAAAAAGGCTGACTAAACACTTAACAAAAAACGATACAACAAAATAATTTATAATTGAATTTACCGTTAGTGCATCTCACACATTTGATTAGCACATTCAGATGTTCCTGAGGGTGTGTGATCCTGTGGGAATGTATATCTGTAATCCAAGTAAGATTACATCTGTATTCCTGAAACATTTTGAAAGAACATGTCATGAAAGCTTAAGATTAAACAGATCTACCGTCTAAACTGCACTTTCCTCACTCACTTAAAAGATAGCCGTAACACTGGCCCATACGGAGTTTAGAACATTCTTGAACAAATCGAGCTAACTGGCAAGCCCGGCAACAGCAAAAGGACTGGAAAGGAGGGCCAGAAGTCATTAAAGTAGGGTTAAAGAACCTTCTCTCAGCATCTAGCCAAGTCAGGAACACTCCTGAGGAGGTAGGCATGTCATTGTCAAAGTCTGCAGTCAAGCTTCACGACGTAAAATACAGATGCTTTACTACAAAGTGCAAACCACCGTTAACACTCCAGAGCAGAAAGGCCAGATTAGACTTCGCCAGAGACATTGGACTGATGAGACCATAATGAACTTGTACCAGAATGATGGGAATAGAAAAGTATTAGAGGCACCCTTCCAATTAGGGTTTTTGAAGCCAATCACTTATCCTCTAATCACAGGAAACAGAATCAGACCATAACGATTGGGCTGCCTCTGCCAAATCAGCCTTTGTGGATAACTTGTCATACTCAGATTATCCACATTCCGCTGGTCTTAACCGGAGAATAAGGTTTTGGCATGTACATCAATATACACTCAGCAAAAAAAGAAACGTCCTCTGACTTTCAACTGTTTTTACTTTCAGTAAACTTAATGTGTAAATATTTGTATGAACACTAAAAGAGTCAACACCATAAGACATAAACTAAAAATGTTTCCCAATGTGTCCCTGAATGAAGGGAGGCTCAAAATCAAAAGTACCAGTCAGTATCTGGTGGCCACCAGCTGCTTGAAGTACTGCAGTGCATCTCCTCCTCATGGACTGCCTATTGCGGACAGTCTGAGCACTGATGGAGGGATTGTGTGTTCCTGGTGTGACTCGGCCAGTTGTTGTGGCCATCCTGTACCTGTCACGCGGGTGTGATATTCGGATGTACCCATCCTGTGCGGGTGTTGTTACACGTGGTCTTCCACCGCGAGGATGATCGGCCGTCCTTCCTGTCTCCCCGTAGCGCCGTCTTAGGCGTCTCACGGTGCGGACATGGCGATTTATCGCCCTAGCCACATCAGCGGTCCTCATGCCTCCCTGCAGCATGCATAATGCACGTTCACGCAGATGAGCAGGGACCCTGGGCATCTTTCTTTGGGTGTTTTTCCACAGTCGGTAGACAAGTCTCTTTAGTGTCCTGCGTTTTTAGAACTGTGACCTTAAATGCCTACTTTCTGTAAGCTGTTAAGGTCTTAACGACCATTCCACAGGTGCATGTTAATTAATTGATTATGGTTAATTGAACATGCATGGAAAACATTGTTTAAACCCTTTACAATGAAGATCTGTAAAGTTATTTGGATTTTTACAACATTATTGTTGAAATACACAGTCCTGAAAAAGGGACGTTTCTTTTTTTGCTGAGTGTATATTGGTTTATGTGATCAGCCAGTTGAAAGACGAGTAAACAGTAAAAATTAAGTGATTATTGTCAGATTTCGATTGATAGCCAATTGATGAGAACACCACTAAAAAGTTTGAAGAAAAAAGGGAACAGCTAGTAATCTAAAGCATACAGTACCACAATTTGTCAAACATGGTAGAGGCAGTGTTACGGCATGCAAATTAGAAATGGTAAAAATCAATCATTTATGTATCATGATTCTTTTGTGTGCCGATTCATGTATCACCACATTGTAATCCATGTATTTCCGTAAATTAAATAAATTATTTTAAATCGATTGCGGAGTCAGTCAGCCCTAGTGTTAGTCTGTAATGCGTCAAACTCAAATTTTTATTGTCTCATGGGATTTAAAATGGATGAGGATTTCCTCAAAACAATGAGTGCACAGACGTCTGGACTGCAGGGTTAAAGAAGATATTTATGTTGGTAACGAAAGGGATAATTACCTGGTCAGGCAGCAGGGGGGCAGTCCAGAAAGTCCACACACACACACACACACACACACACACACACACACACACACACACACACAGTTCTGTTCCAGATTAAGGTAATGTCTGATCAATCGTAACACTAAAGCTGCTTTAGTCTGGCAGTGTGTGTTTACTCTCACACCAGCTGTCGTGAAACAGACAAGCAGACACAACAGGTAGGAGGGGGGATGGGGGGGGGGGGGGGGTTCAACCATGCTTTAGCTCTGTTCGTAGTACAATATTTTTTTTTACAGCATATACTAAAGTATAGACTACAAGCAACACAAAGTTCAGAAAGAAGAATCACATATAAGAAGCACTGAGTAAGATATACTGAATACTGTAAGATTCTGTCCTTCATCTACTGTACAGTTCCTGATGTACAAAAGCTTACAAAAAATTACACACGTACACACGTACACACACACACACATACACACACACACACACACACGTACACACACATATACACGTGCACACCTGGACCCACAGAAACTGAAGCCAGACAATATGTTCGTGTTTGTCCTAAACTAACCCCTCTCTTCTTTTTTAGGAAACAGGAAGTGGATACAACACACTTTCTATAAACACATTTGAGCCACGTTCTATAACTCCAGTGGCTCAAATGAAGAAGTTTAAACCATTTGCTAAAGTCAGCCATAAGCAGTGAGAGCTACTGTAGCGTCTGATTGCTAACTGCACTGATCATGCTGATGGTTGTGACACCTGCTAGTCACAAGCTGCACTTATTGTAACCTTAAATCTACAGACTGCAATGATACCAAATGGGCCACGTGTTCTGTACACACTCAGCGCTCTGAGCATAACACCTCCGTGACGTTTACAGCAGGGAAAAAACTCCTGAACATCTCTCTCCACTGCATGGCATGCTTCACTGCCACATTCTTTAGCCACAGAACTTCCTGTGATGGAGGAAGCATGTGATGTGTCTGCTCAGGAACGCCGTGCACTGCTGTACGAGAGCAGACTAACCGCTCGAGTGAAACTGAAGTGAAACTAAAAAGAGGTTTCCGTTCCGAATTGCTGCTGTTTCAAAGCCATCGGCCAACACGAAGCCCAACAACGTTTAATCCATGATTATACAACTAACAGTAATTATAATGCTGTGTAATGGTTTTAAATTAAGATATGTAATAAAGGTACATTTTCTAATGATGTCATCTGTGGCTGTCTTTACATTTTATGTTCACTTTATGCAACAATATATACAGCACTTTTGTTCAAACATGCTTTATATACTAATATATACTATATAATAAAGTCGCTTCTCATTCTGCTCTCAGCTACAGGGTCCTGACCGGGGTACCAGCATGGTCTTTTCAGGGTGAGGAACCTCTCCATTCAGAAAGTGATGTCAAATTACCGTGGCTGCTCACAATATCAGCAGTAACTATAGCACTGCTGACCTCGAACTGAGTTACTGTAGCTATACTATATACTGTACCAGGCATCACTAAATGGCAGACAGAGTGACAGTTCTATCCAGACCCTGATGCTTTTCTGATAAATGGGAATAGGATTCTGTATAATCTAACAATTTACCCCCTCGAGGTGGGAGCGGCTTTACGCATCACTCAAAACAGCGAATCAGTGCAATAGTTTACAGTGTATAGACGAAGTGTGAGGAAGAAACAAAGCCAAAGCACTTCTGTGGGAGATAAAACATCACTGAGCCTCTTTCTGAAGAGTGTTCTTATGAATATAAATAATAACACATTGTTTTGTGTATGATTAAACTGTGATTTCCTTTGTCCAATAACCGTATTTTCAGAGTCTCACTCAAGCTTTTCTGAAAACAGTCCGAGGTGAGGCACATAAAATACCCAAACTGAAGGTCAGGTGTGACAGAGAGTCCTTTCACATTCATTTACAGCCCAGCAGCAAGCAAATAAAGATTCACTAAATATTGATTAAAAATGTTGTTTGTATAACATATTTACTGTAAATTAACAATAAATATTATTGAAATCCTATGGAAATTTTAATTGCTTATGGTTTATAGACCTAAAATGCCTGCATATATATATATAGAGAGAGAGATCTGATTCCTAACACAAACATGAAATTCGGCCCCTTGGCTTGAAGAACATTTTATTAACCAGACCTCATTAAGGCAGGAAGGAAGCAAGAACTAGTTCCTTTCAGATACCAAGCAATGTTGTTCTTTCGCCAGCTTCCATCAGGGTTGCCACAGCAGGTCCTTTGTTATACATTGGATACCTTCCTGATGCATCTTCTCCCACATTACCTGGGCTCAGGACCGGCACTAAGAGTACAGTACACCTCAGCTGGCTTGTTCTGCAGATGATCTGTGACCCCTTATGTCAACCTCGCCAACACTTTCAGAAAAAATTAAACGGGCATCCAGTGTTTCCCACAGGTCAGAAATTGACTTGCGGTGGGAGCCAGAGAACGAGCCGGCCTTAACTGCAGCAGAATAGTGCTGTATTACAACTAACAATAAATACACATGAGCTTTAACACAATATTTCTATTAATTTAACATTTTAGACCCACCATCTACCCATATGTGAAGAGTAAAACAAAGTAAAAAATCAACAACTAAACTGTTTTGTTTCGTTTATCTTAAAAAATATGATATAATAAAAAATATATAAAATAGCACAGATTCATAAGATTCGATTGTTTTTGTGACCAAATAATAGTAGTAGTAATAATAATAATAATAATATGCACATTTTGTTCCACATTTTTGTGACGTTATTCCCATATTCCAATAGCAGTAAAATTTACAAGTTTCAAAAGAAAAGATAACTTTGGTTCTCCATGACAGAAAACCCAAATACACAACGTGATATCTAAAGCCTCCCCAGTCGACACACACTGACAGAAATTAAATAAAATCGTTTTTTTGAAAATAACAGGTCTTTTCAGCTCCCCTGGAAGGACAAGGTGAATTGGCTGACTGGAAGTGCTGTGACAAAGACAATGTACTGTACTGTTGGCCATGCCTCTTGATAAAAACCTATTTATTTATTTATTTATTTAAGCATTTTTATAAATAGATTATCCTTAGGTAAAGGAGCAGATCTGGGGGACTCATGGACGTAGAGTATTATGGTGAACTGGTATGTTTGGATGCTGTCTTCCCCACTCTCATTGATCACTCAGGTTTGTTGCGACCAAATCTTCCATTTCAGCGCTTTTCTCCCGCGCGTCCCGCGCTCATTTCGCCATGCGCACACAGAGACTGCATGCATAAAGTAGGTGAAGCAACGTGTGCTTTGTAGTTTTTAAAGAACCCTTAATTATAAGTTAATTACTTTTTATTAAACAAATATAGATCCGTGAATAGAAAGTTTAGAAATATAGAAAGTATTTTTTTTTAAATTAGACACACACATTTTTTAAAATTAATTTTGCCCTGCATTATCACTGCCGCGATGTGACTACCGTGCAGGCGTACATCACGATGATGATGCTGAAACGATGTATCGTGCAGCCCTACTGAATATAATGTCCCTTAATATAAGGCCACACAGAAAGTTATTAACCACTTTTTAAGTTTAAGGCAACGTCACGACTGACTCGTTTGAGATATCAAAACTCCCTCTGCAATTTTATATCCTCACTGTCATCAGATCACACAGGCCTGGTTTGGTATAAATCCTTTAGGAGGAGTATATCAAAATCCATTGGGTGCGTTTTGCAAATGACCCAAAATAACTGACTTCCTGTTGAGTTGAGCCCATGACACGCAGTGCCAAAGTTGTTCAGCTCAATGAGCTCTAAATGTGTGCCAGACTCGAGACCCAGAGCTTCAGGCATTCTAATGGCAGCAGATTCCAACCTGTCTCCCAATCTGTGAGTTTTTGAGAATGTTAAGATGTTCAAAAAGCCCAAAATGCTATTAAAAAACAAAAGACCTTAGGAAAATAAGAGGGTCCTGTGCACCCTATAGTGCTTGGGCCCTAATAATTTTAGTTCTGCATATTTGCGATGTCATTCCTATATTCAGACAGCAGTACAATTTACACGTTTTAAAAGTAATGATAACTTTGGTTCAACACAACATATCAGAAACCCCAAATGTACAGTGTCTGAAGCGTCCCCTGTCCAAACTCACCGGCAGAACTTAAGTATAAGTGGCTGTTTTTTTTTAATTAGTCCAGTGCTGTGTTGCCACACAGATTTGCGCTGCTTGACTTTTAAGGAAGAATCCTCCTGTGTTTTTTTCAAAGAGCACCCCGTTCACTGTGTGAAACTGTGTTACTCAGTACGTCCTTCTTATTCTTTTTACAACATCTGGTACGGCCTCATTTTTACAACCTCTCAGTAGTTTAACTAGTAATTCAACCGTTTATTTACATGCAAATGGTCAGAATCTCTACAAATTCTGCAAAGACAGAAAGACAAGAAAGCAAAAAAAGGAGGAAAAAGATGGAGACGGCAGGCAAAGAGAACGCCTTCAGGGCAACTTGAACAAATTTACCCCTTAAAATATGTCAGCTCATAAAGGGAACGGCCCATATAGACATAATTAAACACAATCACATGGCTAGGTGACACAGATACAGCTCTGACAAATGTGTGATTAGCCACAGCTCCACCTTCCATCATACTGATTAAAGAGCAGGGTTGGTTAATAGATTCCTCCAGCAATGTAAGAAGACAAACACTCTACATCCCTACGGTAAAGAACACACATACCATTACACAGTGTGAGCATAACACTCTGTCTATTACTATAGTCCATCTTCTGTTGGACAGTTTATGGTTTAGACTGGATTCATACTTCACTCAAACATTTTAGGCAAACTTTCAACTGTTAAGTCTAAAACCAAACAATTTCTTAAAATTGTAAGTCGTATTTATTAGAAAATACAAACTGTTTGCATCTTCCACAAACACTTAGGTTTTACAAGATTATCACTTCTTCTTTTTTTGAGTTTAAGTGCCGTTGGGGCAATATAACTAACGAGTGTAGCTTTCAGTGTCTATTAGATACCCTTCATAGTTCTTAACCTGAACGAAATATTACTGATTGAGACAATTACTGCAAATCAGACAATAAACCTTATTTTGCTATTTTGCCCCAAAATTGAACTGAATGGACAGCCTACCTGAGACTCACAGCTGTCACACCCAAACGACTTCTCTCTGTACTCTGGCCAGAGGAAATAAAAATCAACTCTTTGGCAAGAACCACACTCATTAAAAAACCCTGTGTTGTGTGGAGCCCAGAAATACCAGCGGTAGAGTGAAGCACAGTGAGGGGAGCTACAGGGCAATAAACAGTGCTGGGGCAATAAACAGAAAAAGGAATGCAGGGACATAGCAAGTCAGGTTTCAGAGGTACTTAGACTCCGTCCACACGAAGCGTTCCCTATCCGATCATTTTTTTTATGTATACGAACCAAGATGGTGTTGTCCATTATCGCTTGTTGCTCATAACAGTTGCATAGAAACAATAGATTTTGCTGTAATAAAGCTAGTAGGCTTCGTAGCAACACGAACACAATCATGTAGTCCGCCATTATTGTTGTTGCTGTTACGTGTGACGCAGCCGACACGTGATGTGATGACATCATCGTTTCACAAAATATACGGATTGGCCGTACACACGAAGACGCAAGGGTTTCGCTTTCAGTTTTATCCACTTTGGGACCCGGTTTCAAAAAATAGCGGTTTCAGTCTCCTAAAACGTCGGATCCGTGTGGACGAAACGCCAATACGATAAAAAATGTATACGTATACAGCGTGTGGACAGGCCCTTAGTGTTTCTCAAAACACAACACCTCAGGGAAAAAAAGGAAAAAAAACAATCAATAAAAAAAAGTCTAAAAGCCAGCATTGATTAATCCAGTAATCAGATAAAATGTACTTTTGCTTAATTGAACAGCAATATAAAATATATAAGAGAAACAAAGATAATTTTTTTTTTGTTTTTTTTTTTTTAGAAAAATCAACTTAAATTTTTTAAATGCATTTTATCAAAAATAAACATTGTCATTATTTACAATATATATATATATAGCTTATGCCTCTTTCTCAACTATGCGGTTAGACTCGCGGTGAGATGCGCTGTTAGACTGCCCGCCGATGTTCCACGAAGTTCTGGGAAGTTCTGCAAGGTCCACCAAAAAAAATTAAACATGTGTAAACATGTTTTTAAGGCACCTTAATCATGTTTAATTTTTCGCACGGGAAGATGGAAACGTAATCACAGCGCCAAAACTCGTGGTGAATTATGATGCATGGTACTTCTGACCACCGCGTGAAACATGCAAAAACTAAAAAAAAAAAAGAGAGAGAAATGACTGTAAGGTTTAAAAAACTAAGGCACACATTGAAATAAATAATTATTCAAAAACACTAAGTTGTGCAACTTAACTTTCAAAACTAAAAGTTTCAGAATTTACATCTCAGGCGTAACATGAGCCTTTACTGACAGTTTCTATGATTTTCTCTTGCTGGTTTCTTCTTCTCTTGACTCGCTGATATTTTTATCGCTCCCTTCCATTGTGCAGCCGCAACAGAACCGTCCCTCAAATCAATACACAGATAAATGTTTGCGTCTCCTTTCGCTTTGTGGGTGACGTAAGCGTTTCTTCTTTATCGGTGTTTACTGGCGGCTTGCATCCGGAAGTGCACTTTGTCAACATGCGCTGTCAGCAAATAATTGCACAAAAACATAATGCAAGCTATTAAAGATAATTAAACAAAGCTTCGAGGCAGAAGATTTAGTCTCAATCATTTCTTTTTTATCGAATTATTCAATTTACTTGAGGAATCGTTTCAGCCCTAAATCACAGCGCCAAATCTCACGGTGAATCGTGATGAACTGTACTTACAGCCACAGCGAGAACCCGCACAGGTGAGATAGGGGTATCAGTAGTTAACAGGTTATAGGTGATGATGGTAGAATCATTATAAAGGTCTTGACTAAAACAACATGCACGAAGAATAACAAAGGAGTTTAAATTTTCTGCAACTAGACTCTAACATCAGGAAGTAACGCTTTAATGTAACTGATTACTTTTTAATGACAGTAATATTGTAATGTAATTAGTTACTTTAAAAATTAACGTCCCCCAACACTGCTGTTAACAAAAGCTATTTCATTCAGTAAACATCAAAGAATCTGGTGAATTAAAGTGTGACCGCTTGGCCATGTGAGAGAAATCTGTGCTTATTTAAAACAGTACAAAAAGTTTAAGATTAATTATTTAATGAAAATTGCTTTTGTTTTTTATCTGTCCATGAGTGTTTTACGGCTTGGGGTGTCGTGTCAACATGAACGGCTTTTTGTCTTTTCCCCCTTGAAGCAGCGAGGTAGATTTGCATTGTTTTACAGCCCTGACTCTTTCCATATACACCATATACACCTGCAGATTAACTCGCTGAGTGTAAACGCGCACACACACACACACACACACACACACACACACAGAAACATGAACAGTGCTGAGATTAGGAAAGAGAACTAGAGATTTTTTCCCAGGGTCAGCAACTTAAAAATAACCCTAATGAAATCTGAGCAACACAACGTCAAACAAGACGACTTATACTGTGTGTGTGTGTGTGTGTGTGTGTGTGTGTGTGTGAAGGAGCGTGGTTTTGTCCCATTGTCCTAGGAACAGCTCTGCCTGCATGGCCGGCCCACTCCGGATATATATACCGGGGATTATATACCTTCAGGAGCCCTAGGGTGTTGTTTTTTTGAAGGAGGCCTGGGTCAGAGTGCCAAAAGTTTTGTGTTAAAACTTGTTAAACCCTGACACAGAACATCCTTATTAAAATCAGAGGAGAAGGATCTAATGATGGAGATTTAAAAAGAAGTTTTGTAACGTTAACTTGAATGATGAGATGAAGATGGCTGTGTGTGTGTGTGTGTGTGTTCCTCTTAGAGTTAAACAGCCTTTTACTCTTAAATCTATTCCACACACACTTTGATGTCTCATTAACATTGTTAACATTACAATGACATTCTTTTTGTATACACTGCATTATGTAAAATAATCAAGACAGATAAAACATTACACTTTTAACGGCCTGAGTCAGAGTTTTAAGTCCACGCGAACCTCACTGCAAGTTAATCCGGACCAGAACCAAACCTCGAATCAGGAAAACAATAATACAATGTCATAAAGTGTGCGTTTCCTACTTTGAAATAATTACATGTAATACTCATCAGTAAATTGTTGGCTGCGTGGTCTATTTGTAAATGTTTACAAGATTAAGGCTGAACGTGATAATTGCCGGGTTTGATATTATTGTCATAGCAACACTGTACACGATGTCCCCTGTGCAGTGAGAGTGTCATGATGCAAATGTTCAAAGAAAAGGTCATTATCCAAGGTTTAGGCAGATGATTGAATGCAGACAATGACGTTTTTCATACTAGGCTTCTGTGTATTTCTGACTTCCTTTCGTCTTATGTAAACTCAATTTTGTTATTTTAAATGGAGATGAAAAACCTTAACTTTTCAGAATGCTGCTGTTCTGTCAACTTATGCTGGTTTGTCAAAAAATGTTAGCATAACATGAATCAATTGATTTTCACTATCACGTCAAAAAATCCTGAATGTTAAAGGGGTAAATCCATATAAATTAGCTGTGGTCAGAACTTGCTTATATAATGATATCTTCATGCGTTTTATACATTGGAGGACCAGAAACAAGTCTCAGAAACATTTGTCTGTCTGTAAGTCTGTCTGTAAGTCTGTCTGTCTGTCTGTAAGTCTGTCTGTCTGTCTGTCCAGCTGATTTTATTTCAGCATCATGCAAAAACTATCTCGACAGAATTTAATGAAGATTTGCCAGTGCTTCGGTATTTGCTTGAAGTAAATAAAACCTAGTAGCAGAGCTGCTGCATTTTAAATGACTGTTTCTTGTGTTGTCCTTTAAGATGAGTTTGTTTAATTGGTTTATTTATGCTGCAAAGCAAACACACTTTGCTTATTTAGTTTATTTCTGCGTGCTTTAAGATAGATAATGCTTAAAGTTGGAACCGTTTTAGGTTAACAAGCAACAATGTCAGTGTCATCACTGTATATGCACACTCATTTTTAACATATTTTAAATCTTTCTGACTCTTGAATATAAGTTGCTTTAGAGTTGCTTTGGTTAAATCATGTGATTGCAGTCAGACCGTGGCATTTTTCCTCTAGGTCTGAATCTATTTTGTCTCAGACTGCCTTAAACATGAATGCGTGTTAGCTTTAAGTTCTAAGCAAGTTATAAAAGTCATTAGTTTTTACCAATTCCTCCAAACCTTTGACCATGAACAGAAATCTGGCATTGACGCTTTTTACACCTGCAACACACCATGAAGAGTCAAGTCTCTCAAAATACAACAAACACGTGAGCCACGTTTTAAAGCGCTGTAATACACATACACACACTGAGACTGCTTCACATATACTGACACTGATGAGACATACCACTTAGGTTTTGAAATCTGGTACTGAATGATGAGCCATTCTTCGACCTTTAGTGGTACTGAAGAGATCCTGTCAGTGCTCCTGGTCAGGAGACACAGCTAAAGGGTCTGATAGAAGTTTCTTGTGTACAAAACTGAGGTGTGTGGCATAAGCAGTTGCACAAACTGATGGGTATACAGGCCTGATGTAGACCTCCGTCACATCTTTACTGTGAAAATGAGAAAACCGTTTGTCAATACCAACAGCAGTTAAAGTTGCTCTGTGACTTAATGTCATATTCACCCTACAAAATTACAGCAGAAACAAAAACAAGAAGTTGGTTACACCCGGAATTCAGCAGCTAACCCTCAACAGTCAACAGATTATGATGTGTTTCCTTATTCATTGGTTATTTTGCTCCGAAAACACATACTGTATCCTATTGCACTGTCAGAACTAACACATCGCAACTGATGGAGTTATATGGTTCTATGTAGCCAAAAGATGAGCAGAATAAATCCTGGGGGTGGAGAACAGTCCTGAGAAACAAATTTAATAGCGTTAAATGGAAAGCTAGGGCACTATGTAGGGTGTACAATCCATTGTTCCACATCCCAAGTAGTGCCTTTGATCATGTGTCAGAGAAGAATTTGGGATTCAGCCTTGTGTTAAAAGCTAGGTAGCCTTGTACCTCGCATTAGCCGTGGAAAAAAAAACACCACCGACATTTCAGAGGAGATTTACTTTACTAAACAAGTAAAAGATGTGAACTTTAAAACTTTGTGTTTCTTTCCACATCAAGACAAATACATTTGTAAATGTCACATCAAGTCAAACCCTTCAAGCTCAAGTACGTAGAACAAATCTGAACCAGCAACATAATATACAGCAGGTCAACAAAAAGTGTTGGTATGGAAACCTTGCTGGTGTGTGTTAACAGGGAGGCTTCAGACTTCAAACTCTATCTTTGGGTTTTCGGATATGAGCATATTATTTTTTATATTTGCTCATAGAAAAAACTGAAAACAACCAGAAAAACATGTGATTATGTGTATCTGTGCTATTTCTTTGTCTATGTGACCCTTTTCATTTTATTTAGATTTTTTTTGCTCAGTTATGTTTCTACAGTTGGTTAAACTCCCTCTGTACTTCACAATCCTGAGCCCTATACATGTTTAATAAAAAAACAGCAAAACAAATACTGGACAAGGGCTCTGAGGTTTATGGGCAACGTTACACAGGTTAGTTCGACGCTATGGCCAATAAAGCGCAGTAAGTGAAACTTATCAGTTCTTTAATTTTAGCAAAAATTGGCTGATAAATACCCGATCTTCGTGAGTAGAAATGACAAAGCTTTATTTCTAAACTTTGTCTTAAATTACTGTAAAGAACACTGTACAAAGTGGTTCCTAGCGTTGTGTTATAAACGCATACATTTTTACTATAAAACTGCTGGTGAAGTTATGTTTGGGATCAGCAGAGAAATCCTGATGGTTCCTTATTTAACTTATTGTTTATTGAACAAGGAATGTGTAACTACGCAGAACTCAAATTACTCAGAATGCAATTTAATACCTAATAAGACGTGACTTGTTACATTTTTTCCTGAGAAAAAATTTTTTTTTTTACTTTAATCAAAATTTTATTTATATAGCACTTTAAAACAAGTGACAGGTGCCCAAAGTGCTTTAGACGGATAAAATAAAAGATTAAAATTACTATCAAATAATAATAAATAAATAAATAAAAAATAAACAAAAAAGGACCAAATAAAAATAAAACATTTAAATACAATAATATTTAATAATAATAAAATCTAATTTGACTTGACTTTAGACTTAAAGAGGGCCAGGACTGTCATTAAACATATATCTAGTGGTAGTTTCACAGTTTGGTGCAACCGCAACAATTTCTCGATCACTTCAATCCTTAAACCTCAACCTGGGCATCTCCAGATAACACTGACCAGAAGACAGTATCTGTCTCGATTCTGCATAGTTAAAATATTGCTTAAATTAATATTCTTTGTAGCTATAATCTTAGACACAGAGTTGCTCGAGCTGTTGATCTGGAAGTCAAGCAACGCTGAGATTGTTGATCAAAACAACAACTAGTTACAGTTTCTGTTTCTTGTATTACTTTTTTCCTTTAGCTATGTAAAATAGTTTCAGTAACAAGTTGCACACAAACACACACACACACATTTTATTTTTTCTTCAATATTGTAAAATGATTGTTGACAAGGTGTGGCGCAAGAAAACCCCCGTGTGAAGGAAACAATGAGGGTCATTTGGATTTGGATCAGACCACACTGGATGTCTTAGGACTGTGAGAGACACCAGAGTAGCCAGAGAGAGCATGGGGAGAATATCCATGCTGTGCAAACTTCACACACACACACACACACGCACACACACACACACACAGAGCGAACCCCAACAGCAGAGGTGTGAGAGGAACAGTGATCAGCACTGTGGCCTCTGTTACAGTTAGATTATTTACAGATTTAAGGTAGAAAACAGCACTGATTGAGCATCTCTTTAACTCTCTGTGCATGAGCTCTGTGTTTTACAATTGAAGACTTTCTGCTTTTTAAAAACAGCTTTTTTTTCTGTTCAGCAACACACACAAGCCAAGCAAAGATCCATCACATCTAAAGCTCTAAAGGTCAGACAGCGGGATACCTGACAGTCGTCATCAAAGTAAGTCTTAAATCCTGATTCCACCCAAAGCTTTGTACAATCCCTGAATACGATTATGCCCCCCTCACCAACACCCACACACACCCACACACACACCCACAGCTTTTACATTAGTAATGTTATCTCCGATACAGCAGGTGGCAGTATGCACCTAGGAGGTTTGTGAGCTGCCAATCAACTAAAAAGCAGGAAGAGCACAGGAAGTCAGCTTTCACATTTTGCCTAATGTACTTAAACCTTGGATGGCGATAATTGGATAATTACCTTAAACCTTAGATAATTCATTCCAGAAGCACGCTTATCAAATCACTCATATAAAAGTGAATTTCCCCGTAAGAAATCCGATTATTTGTTCCACAACCTCATATAAAATATAAAATGTATATAAAAATAACTAATACAAAATATAAAGTTAAAAAAACAACAACTAATTAACCTGCACTTTACCTTCGAAAAAAAATCGTGGCTGTAATGACTGAGACCAGAGAGAGGAGAGGAGGAGGAAGGAGGCTAGATTAGATTCGGCTTTTTTTTCACTGCACATGGCAACCAAATACATACGTTAGCATCTAACCAGAAGTGCATTTTTACAGAATAATTTGCATATATAAATAGTATATAAAGAGTATATAGAGAGGTAGATTAGTTACAATGAGTGCAAATGAGCAAATGAGTTATAAGTGGGTACAATAGGAAGGTATTATTACAAAGATATTGTATACTTATAATAAATAGGTTGCATATACAAAAGGGTTATATACAAAAGGGTTATATACACAAAGTGCAATCAAGAATCCTTCTTATAAGTGGCAAGATGAGAATCATGTGCATATGAATATATATAGGGTACAAGGAGTGCAATGGTTGTGAATGAGGAAACAAATTGTATACCGTGGTTATGATATTACAGTAAAGAGGCCATCTTAATGCCCGTCTCAGGTTTGCCCTGGCTGTACTGTAGGCCTGTGCATCAAGGAGGCAGCGTTGCAAGCCTTCAGTAAGAGGCGAACCTCTTTGTTCATCCAAGGCTTCTGGTTTGGGTACATAGTGACCTGTTTCTGGGTGGTGGCACTTGTCTGTCATGGTGTTAATATAGTCCAGGATAGAGGAAGCGTAGCTCTCAATATCCAAGTGGGAACCACAGGTGGCCTGAGTAGCAAACGTGCTCCAGTCAGTGTTTTGAAACCTGCCCTGAAGTGCAGAGTCTGCCCCCACTGGCCACACTCTGATTGTCTTTACTGTTGGTCCCATGCGTTGGATGAGTGGTGAATATGCGGGGGAGAGAAACAAAGAGAGGTGATCTGATTGTCCCAGGTGGGGGAGGGAGGTAGCCTTGTAAGCTCCAGGGTTTTATTTCCTCTGGTGTGGAAGAAAACATGCTGGTGAAATCTAGTAAGCACTGTTTTTAACCACTAAGCTGGAGTGGTTAAAGTCACCCACAACAATAAAAGCAGCATCTGGATGCGTTGACTGATGTGTCCTAATGGCTGCATATACTGTAGTTCTTTCATTGCAAGCTTGGCATTAGCATCAGGTGGGGTGTATACAGCAGTAATAATGGTTTAAGTGAATTTTCAGGGAGATAAAAGGGTCTACACTTAACCATAAGAAACTCCAGGTTAGGTGAGCAGAGCAATGCCTCTCAGTGATAATAGAGTCTGTACACCAAGATTTATTTACATACATGCACAGACCTCCACCTCTGGTTTTTCTGGAGTCATCTGCCATCCTGTCTGCCTGGAAAACGTAGCGTTCAGCTAGCTCAATAGCGCTATCCGGTATGCCGCTTTATAACCATGTTTCCGTGAAAATCATGATGTTAGAATCCATAATTTTTTTAGGCTACCGTATAGGACGATGTTCACACACGCACGCACACATACACACATATACACACGCACACACATACATACATACATATATACGCACCAGTCTTACAAAACACTCGCTGACCAAGGTACTTGCAATTCAAGGTTCCACTGTATTACATATATTTTGGTTTAAAAAATAAATCAATCAAAAGCGAAACTCTTGCCTCTCTTTGTACTTCATTAGCCGTGACTGGCAATCCAGAAGATGAGCTTAGGAGATTTCAGAGGAAAGACAGGTGGCAATGATGATCTCACATCCATGTGGGCTAGGTACAGGTCGAACCGAGCCCTAGTACACTAATTGAAATGAAGCTAATCGCTGTACAGGTTCATTCTAACTAGTGTACTAGGGCTCCATGTCTAAGCACAGTAAGGAGCTCCACATTGCGCAAATGCAGCAGACTTTGGAGTCAGACATACTCTGTGTACTAGGAGTGGTTTACTGTGAAATATCCGACCAAGTCCAACCAACACCATCACTGCATCTGAGACTCCTCAATCTGGCCTCGCTGACTTTCTCCCCAATTCGCATCATTGATTTGGCAAATGTTTTTACGTCGGATGCCCATCCTGACACAACCCTCTGCATTTATCCAGACTTGGGATTGCCCACTACAGTACACTGGAGGACATTAGAATAATTAAAATAATGACTATCAGCTCAAAGGGGTAACTTTCAGCTTTAATTTACAGATACACTATATTGCCATATATACCCATCCAAATAATTGAATTCAGGTGTTCCAATCACTTCCATGGTTACCGGTGTATAAAATCAAGGATTTAGGAATGCTTCTACAAACATTTGTGAACGAAAGGAGCTCATGAAGCTCATGAATTCCAGCGTGGTAACCTGATAGAAGACGACCTGTTTAATACGCCCACTTCAAATTCCACTTCTAGTGGTATTATAACAAAGTAGAATCAGTTGGGAACAACATCAACTTAGCCACGAAGTGGGAGACCATGTAAAATCATAGAGCGGGGTCACCAAATGCTAAGACAGAGGTCACCAAAGTTCTGCAGAGTAAATAGCTACAGACTTCCAAACTTAATGTGGCCTTTAGATTAGCTCAAGAACAGTGTGTAAAGAGCTACATCAAATGGGTTTCTATGGCCAAACAGCTGCATCCAAGCCTTACATCACCAAGTGCAATGCAAAGCATCGGCTGCAGGGGTGTAAAGCACGCTGCCACTGGACGGTAAAGAAGTGGAGACAATTTCTCCAGAGTGACGAATCATGCTTTTCTGTCTGGCAATCCGATGGACGAGTCAGGGTTTGGCAGTTGCTAGGAGAATGGTACTTGTCAGACTGCAATGTGCCAAATGTAATGTTTGGTGGAGGAGCTGGATTATGATGTGGGATTGTTTTTCAGGAACTAGGCTCAGCCCCTTAGTTCCAGTGAAAGGAACTTTTAATACTTTAGCATACCAAGACATTTTGTGCAATTTCATGCTCCTAACTTTGTGGGAACACGATAGAACACCTTTGGGACAAATTAGAGCGGAGACAGTGAGCCAGGCCTTCTCATCTATCATCAGTGTCTGACCTCACAAATGAGCTTCCCATAAGCACTTTAAACCCCATGGAATAAGAATTGAATGTTACTGAAGTTTGTATACATGTGAAGGCAGGAGAGTGAATAGAATATACACCCACATCATGTGACCAGTGCAGGAATCACAGCAGTTTTTATCCATGACTCCGAAACCCCGGAACCTTTTTTAAAGGACTTTCAAAAGTTATTGGACAGTTGGCTGCTCAGCTGTTCCCTGGCCAGGTTTGTGATATCTGCACAATATTTATCTTACGTAAGCAGATAAATGGATGACAGTTGATGGCAAGTGTGATATTTTTTTGGGGGCATCTATTGCTGTTAGCGCTCAGCATAAAGTCCATAAAGCTACTCTTTAAAAAGAGTTCAATCATAAGGCAAAAAAAAACAAGCGCAAAAATCATCAAATATTTGCTATTATTTATCCTTTACAACAAAAATGCCCTAATAATGCAACCTTTACTATCATGAATGCATTAAGAGATTGTGTGCAAGACACAAGAGAAATTAACAATTGTGATGTGATGTGATGAGAGTGAACTGGACTGAGTGATGTCACTGTGTAGATGTGATGTGATGTGATGAGAGTGAACTGGACTGAGTGATGTCACTGTGTGGATGTGATGTGATGTGATGAGAGTGAACTGGACTGAGTGATGTCACTGTGTAGATGTGATGTGATGTGATGAGAGTGAACTGGACTGAGTGATGTCACTGTGTAGATGTGATGTGATGTGATGAGAGTGAACTGGACTGAGTGATGTCACTGTGTAGATGTGATGTGATGAGAGTGAACTGGACTGAGTGATGTCACTGTGTAGATGTGATGTGATGTGATGAGAGTGAACTGGACTGAGTGATGTCACTGTGTGGATGTGATGTGATGTGATGAGAGTGAACTGGACTGAGTGATGTCACTGTGTAGATGTGATGTGATGTGATGAGAGTGAACTGGACTGAGTGATGTCACTGTGTAGATGTGATGTGATGTGATGTGATGAGAGTGAACTGGACTGAGTGATGTCACTGTGTAGATGTGATGTGATGTGATGAGAGTGAACTGGACTGAGTGATGTCACTGTGTAGATGTGATGTGATGTGATGAGAGTGAACTGGACTGAGTGATGTCACTGTGTAGATGTGATGTGATGTGATGAGAGTGAACTGGACTGAGTGATGTCACTGTGTAGATGTGATGTGATGTGATGAGAGTGAACTGGACTGAGTGATGTCACTGTGTAGATGTGATGTGATGTGATGAGAGTGAACTGGACTGAGTGATGTCACTGTGTAGATGTGATGTGATGAGAGTGAACTGGACTGAGTGATGTCACTGTGTAGATGTGATGTGATGTGATGAGAGTGAACTGGACTGAGTGATGTCACTGTGTAGATGTGATGTGATGTGATGAGAGTGAACTGGACTGAGTGATGTCACTGTGTAGATGTGATGTGATGTGATGTGATGAGAGTGAACTGGACTGAGTGATGTCACTGTGTAGATGTGATGTGATGAGATGAGAGTGAACTGGACTGAGTGATGTCACTGTGTAGATGTGATGTGATGTGATGAGAGTGAACTGGACTGAGTGATGTCACTGTGTAGATGTGATGTGATGTGATGAGAGTGAACTGGACTGAGTGATGTCACTGTGTAGATGTGATGTGATGAGAGTGAACTGGACTGAGTGATGTCACTGTGTAGATGTGATGTGATGTGATGAGAGTGAACTGGACTGAGTGATGTCACTGTGTAGATGTGATGTGATGTGATGAGAGTGAACTGGACTGAGTGATGTCACTGTGTGGATGTGATGTGATGTGATGAGAGTGAACTGGACTGAGTGATGTCACTGTGTGGATGTGATGTGATGTGATGAGAGTGAACTGGACTGAGTGATGTCACTGTGTAGATGTGATGTGATGTGATGAGAGTGAACTGGACTGAGTGATGTCACTGTGTAGATGTGATGTGATGTGATGAGAGTGAACTGGACTGAGTGATGTCACTGTGTAGATGTGATGTGATGAGAGTGAACTGGACTGAGTGATGTCACTGTGTAGATGTGATGTGATGAGAGTGAACTGGACTGAGTGATGTCACTGTGTAGATGTGATGTGATGTGATGAGAGTGAACTGGACTGAGTGATGTCACTGTGTAGATGTGATGTGATGAGAGTGAACTGGACTGAGTGATGTCACTGTGTAGATGTGATGTGATGTGATGAGAGTGAACTGGACTGAGTGATGTCACTGTGTAGATGTGATGTGATGAGAGTGAACTGGACTGAGTGATGTCACTGTGTAGATGTGATGTGATGTGATGAGAGTGAACTGGACTGAGTGATGTCACTGTGTAGATGTGATGTGATGTGATGAGAGTGAACTGGACTGAGTGATGTCACTGTGTAGATGTGATGTGATGTGATGAGAGTGAACTGGACTGAGTGATGTCACTGTGTAGATGTGATGTGATGAGAGTGAACTGGACTGAGTGATGTCACTGTGTAGATGTGATGTGATGTGATGAGAGTGAACTGGACTGAGTGATGTCACTGTGTAGATGTGATGTGATGTGATGAGAGTGAACTGGACTGAGTGATGTCACTGTGTAGATGTGATGTGATGTGATGAGAGTGAACTGGACTGAGTGATGTCACTGTGTAGATGTGATGTGATGTGATGAGAGTGAACTGGACTGAGTGATGTCACTGTGTAGATGTGATGTGATGTGATGAGAGTGAACTGGACTGAGTGATGTCACTGTGTAGATGTGATGTGATGTGATGAGAGTGAACTGGACTGAGTGATGTCACTGTGTAGATGTGATGTGATGAGATGAGAGTGAACTGGACTGAGTGATGTCACTGTGTAGATGTGATGTGATGAGATGAGAGTGAACTGGACTGAGTGATGTCACTGTGTAGATGTGATGTGATGTGATGAGAGTGAACTGGACTGAGTGATGTCACTGTGTAGATGTGATGTGATGAGAGTGAACTGGACTGAGTGATGTCACTGTGTAGATGTGATGTGATGTGATGAGAGTGAACTGGACTGAGTGATGTCACTGTGTAGATGTGATGTGATGTGATGAGAGTGAACTGGACTGAGTGATGTCACTGTGTAGATGTGATGTGATGTGATGAGAGTGAACTGGACTGAGTGATGTCACTGTGTAGATGTGATGTGATGAGATGAGAGTGAACTGGACTGAGTGATGTCACTGTGTAGATGTGATGTGATGTGATGTGATGAGAGTGAACTGGACTGAGTGATGTCACTGTGTAGATGTGATGTGATGTGATGAGAGTGAACTGGACTGAGTGATGTCACTGTGTAGATGTGATGTGATGTGATGAGAGTGAACTGGACTGAGTGATGTCACTGTGTAGATGTGATGTGATGTGATGAGAGTGAACTGGACTGAGTGATGTCACTGTGTAGATGTGAGCTGCTGTAAAGTGACACAAGAGGGTAAGGCCACAGAACTAACCATATAACCACATGTATGCACTGTATCCGTGTGTGTGTGTGTGTGTGTGTGTGTGTGTATATAGAGTGGCATAAGTGCTCTGTCTCTCCCTCTCTCTGTCTCTGTATAAATGAATATTTAGTATTTGTCATTTAGTTCTGCAGTCAAAGATAGAGGGACATTCGTCAACTTTATTTGAAAAAAGAACGGAACTGAAAGCAAGACTAATAATAATAATAATAATAATAATAATATCGATCAGCGCGCGCGCTCTCTCTAATTAATGACATTAAAATCGTGAGATAAGTAATGAAGCCCTTTACTGAACACACACTACTGTTTGTTTTTTTTTAACTTTTTTTTTCACTAAAAACCAGCCAGCGCCAAGTCACACACACACACACACACACACACGCGCGCGCGCGCGCGCGCGCTAAAAGTAAACATGAGCGCGGGACTGGTGTAAAGACAGACTGGGACTCACTGAGGTGTGAGGACGCGTCTCCGCTCTCCATCTCCTCCTCCTCCGGCTGGATGTGGAGTGTCTCCGGTTCACACCGCCGCACCTCCGGCCGTCCCGCTGCGGGACCGAGAGACACTGAGAGAGAGAGAGAGAGAGAGAGAGAGTGTGAGTGGGGCACGAGCGCGGCGCAGCGCGGGGCGGCCTGACTGGGGCCCACACCAGGGGGGACGCGGGGGCTTTAATCAGCGACAGCAGCGTACAGTCCAGAGTAACGCCTGCATGTGGTCCGAATAGGGGGAGGCGTGAGGAACGACCAATTCAGTCAAACACAATGCCGAGGGATAGTGTCCTGATTATGGCTTTTATTTATAACAGTTTAAAAGTGTAATAAACAGATATTTATTGAATTGCATAATATAAATCATCATAATATAAAAACTGGTATTAAAGTCAACATTCTGGTATTGTGATATCTTTACAACCTTACACACCATCATGTCACACTGTTCAGGTTTTAACACGGAGGTACAAACTTTTGCACATGAAATATTGATGACACATTGTTCTGAAATATCTGGAACTGTACTGTAATGTATAGCTGTTATAAATCAATACCAGAAACATAGATATCAACATTATCAGATATATTTCACTAGCATACATACATACAGCACCCGGTGTAACGGGAAGAGAGTCTGTTTAGCTGATCAGCTTTATTGTACCTCAGGATATGATTATTTCAAAGAAATAACGTTTTGTAAAGTCAGGTATCTTATGTATCTTACACTTGTGTTGTAGTTCCTTAGCGGTCAGCCAAGTACACTCCCTGTAAGAGTGACTGACAGATGAGAAATCGCAAAAGTAGATTGGAGAACAATTACGTTTTGTCTTAAATGACTCCATTCACTCCCTCCCTCCCTCCCTCCCTCACTCACTCCCTCCCTCCCTCCCCCACTCACTCCACTCACTCCCTCCCTCCCTCACTCACTCCCTCACTCACTCCCTCCCTCCCCCACTCACTCCACTCCCTCCCTCCCTCCCTCACTCACTCCCTCACTCACTCACTTACTCCTTCACTCACTCCTCCACTCACTCACTCCCTTACTCCCTCACTCACTCCCTCCACTCACTCACTTACTCACTCACTCACTCACTCACTCCACTCCCTCCCTCCCTCACTCACTCCCTCCCTCCACTCCCTCCCTCCACTCACTCACTCACTCTCTCCACTCCCTCACTCACTCCCTCCACTCACTCCCTCACTCCCTCCCCCACTCACTCACTCACTCACTCACTCCACTCACTCACTCCACTCACTCACTCACTCACTTACTCACTCCCTCACTCCCTCCACTCCCTCACTCACTCCCTCCACTCACTCACTCACTCCCTCCCTCCACTCACTCACTCACTCCCTCCACTCCCTCCCTCACTCACTCCCTCCACTCACTCCCTCCACTCCCTCCCTCTCTCACTCACTGCCTCACTCACTCCCTTCACTCACTCACTCACTCACTCACTCCCTCACTCCCTCACTTACTCCCTCCACTCACTCCCTCACTCACTCACTCACTCACTCACTTACTCCCTCCACTCGCTCACTCACTCACTCCCTCCCTCACTCACTCCCTCCACTTCCTCCCTCACTCACTCCCTCCACTCACTCCCTCACTCCCTCCACTCACTGCCTCACTCACTCCCTGCCTCATTCACTCCCTGCCTCACTCACTCCCTCACTCCCTTACTCATTCACTCTCTCACTCACTCACTCTTTCACTCCCTACCTCAATCACTAACTCACTCACTCACCCACTCCCTCAGTTCTTCACTCACTCCCTCCCTCACTCCCTCCCTATCTTACACATGTGTTGTAGTTCCTTAGCGGTCAGCCAAGTACACTCCCTGTAAGAGTGACTCACAGATAAAAAATCGCAAAAGTAGATTGGAGAACGATTACGTTTTGTCTTAAATGACTCCACTCACTCCCTTCCTCCACTCACTCCCTCACTCTCTCCACTCACTCCCTCCCTCCCTCCCTCACTCACTCACTCACTCACTCCCTCACTCACTACCTCACTCACTCATTCACTCCCTACCTCAATCACTAACTCCCTAACTCACTCACTCACTCACTCCCTCACTCATTCACTCTCTCACTCACTCACTCTTTCACTCACTCCCTCCCTCCCTCTCTCACTCCCTCCCTCACTCACTCTCTCACTCCCTTCCTCCCTCACTCCCTGCTAAATCCCGCTTTATCCTGTATTCAGGGTCGCAGGGACCTGGAGCCTATCCCCGGAGGCTTAGGGCACAAGGTGGGGTATACCCTGGACAGGGTGCCAATCCATCGTAGGGCACACACACATACACACACTACGGGCAATTTGGGAACGCCAATTAGCCTAACCTGCATATCTTTGGACTGTGGGAGGAAACCAGAGTACTCGGAGGAAACCTAAAATGACTCCACGCATTAAAATTCATTTATACTTCTTCAACTGTGTTATTAAAATATTGATATATAAGTCATTTTAGTAATAATATTCAGTTTAGTTTTTCCAATTAATATCTATTGGTGCAGATGTTTGTTTAAATTGAGCAAGTATCTTATTAGTAGTTTATTTTAAAGTAGATTATTAGATAAAGATTACGTATATATATTGTTACCTGTTTTCTATCTATCAGGAAATTAACTTGCACTACCTCAACCCACTGTCTCAGTATATTACAGTTTATTGCATTGTGTCATGTTGTCATGTTGCTGCTCCTGTTTGCACTTTTGCACATGCACTTTATGTGTCTTGTGTTTATCTTTTGTATAATAATGACTTTTGTATAGTTCTTTAGAATAGTTTTTGATCATTTATGGTGTAAATTTAGCTTGTCCTAAATAGTCAGCTAATTAGGTGTCCTAGTTAGCTAGTTAGTTTTTGTTAATTTATGTTACTTGCATGTAGGACCTTGGTCTTGGATGAACACCGTTTCGTTTCACGGTGTACTGACCTGTATATGGTTAAAGTGACAATAAAAGCTACTTGACTTGACTTGAAATTCACCACATAACTGTTCATAACATCGCTTTTATTCATTTATGACCCGATGTAACCTTTAGGCAGATATCTAAGTACTGCGAAAGTTTCATTTAATTCTGTCCAGACAGTCTTTTGTAATGTTGTGACAAAATCTGGCACATACCTGTTCATAACATCACTTTTACTCGACATTTTGATTTCACTTATCATCACTGACTAATTGTCAGGTTTAACTTGAGTACTGCCAAAGTATGTTAATCAAAATGTTATTTAAGCGCTATTGCTTAATAGCGGTATCACAAGCCAGTAATCGCATGCATATTCAGTATTTCAGCTTGAATACTGGACTGGGTTATCTACATGTCTTTCTGTCTTGCATCTGTGTGTTGTCTGTGTGTTAGTGGTTCATCGTTACTCACAATGTGTAATAAAGAGTTTCCACCTGTTTCCTTGCTGCTTCTTTGATTAAAGAAGTACAGAAATTAGTTGCCATCCTTATGCTCAGTAGTTTGTCACTTTTATATTATGCTAGGTTATATAATGTTATGTGAATACCCGCTTATTCCTCACATTTATGCTATATTCTCCTAGAGGTTTTTTTGTTGTTGTCATTACTCCTGTTGTTTTCTCCAGTCCTTGAATGTGTGGTCCTGAGACCCCTCCTAAGCACCTTCAGATCGCTCTTTGCAGAGTGGAGGTCATATAGGGGTTAGTTCCCGGTCTCCGAAGGTTATTCAGAAGTCACAAATGTTCACAATCTTGAACTCTGAGGCCGCAGACACTTTGCCAGTGATGGCGATGGCCAGTGTGCTTAAGAAGCCCTTCTCTCTGGTTTTGTAGAACAAGCAGTGCTTTATTCAGCCTGCAATCTTGTAAACGGCACATAAAGGAAACACAGGAGGATGGTAACAAAGATGAATAGCCTTTTTTTCAACTCATCTCACACCAATCTAGGCTTTTCATTTGCACTTCCCCCTTCCTTTGTCCAATAAATAACATAAATTCATTAAAGTCAAACAGAAGGATTAAATTGGTGATTTGTCAATCCTTTCTTTGTGCAAGGTTAATGGTGGCACATGGTTCAGGGTAAGTGCTTTGTTGGCTGTAGGTTCTTTAAGGTCTCTGAGGAAGGTTTGTAGTGTTTTTTAGTTGCTCCAATAATAAAAAAAAAACATTATAAATCATTGACCATTTAAACATGTCTCATATTGTAAGACTTCTATTGATTACTATATCAGTCTTAAGCAAAATATAAAATATGTTTTAATAATTTTTTTGCAAGCAATTATTAAATTAATTTCTAAATAATTTGTAACATGAATGTTTATTTTACTTCAGCTTTATTAAACTATTTAAAACAAGTTCTAAAATTATTTGTTTGGAATAACTACAATTTTCTTTTAGCATCACAGTGATAAGTTACACCAGATGTAAAAGCTACATGAAATGAATTCTGTTTTTTTTTTTCTTTCTGGCCCTCCTTCTTAACATCAATCATCACTTTAAATCCCCCATACCCTCCTGTCCGCAGGATAAACACACACACACACACACACACACCATATGCAGTAATCCCTTTATATTCACAATGCAATCCTGAGACACGATGCTTGTAAAGCGAGTCCCTCCCCCCACCCCGGACCCCCCCACCCCAGACTCCTCCACAACAGACCCCCCCACCCCAGACTCCCCCACCCCAGACCCCCCCACCCCAGACTCCTCCACAACAGACCCCCCCACCCCAGACTCCTCCACAACAGACCCCCCCACCCCAGACCCCCATCTGCCAACTCAACTCTAATCAGGCAGATCCACTACCTGCACACAAAACTGCTACACACACCACACACACTCTATCTAACATGCTTACTGTAATTATACCTGCCAGACTTTTCTTGCTTTTATACACAGCCTTGCCCTTACACACATGAGTATGAGGTAATTCAGATTTTCCACAAAAATTGTTTAAATGATTTAATTAATTAATTATTATTATAATTATTATTATTATACAGCTCTGTCCAGTACCTTCCCTGGTCATTTTCCCTTTTGGCTCACACTGCACTGAGTGAGCGCCTCTTTCTCTTTGTGAGACTGAGAGATGTCCTGGTGTAGCCCCTTTTTTTCTCCATCTGCTCCTCGTCTCCCCACTCCATCTTTATCACACTGTATAAAGCCTGGGCCCCCTTCGTCTTCTGGGATCCAGTCTGTCCACCCCCAGCACACATCTAGAGATGATAAGTCATCAACTCTTCTATGGACTCTTTGGTGAGACAATGCTGGACAACAAGGTTCAACATCATCAGTCTTTCCGGATATCCATCATCCAAACAATAGATATAAAAGGCAGAGTTCTCTGTTTCTGATGACTTTTTTCCCTTATTTTTCTTCATTCCCAATCATCATCCCCCATTGTCTTAGCAGTAATTAGACGTACTCCCATGAGGAGAAATGTGCGATTGATTCTAATTGACCTAACTTCACTCAGCTGCTTGTAATCCTTATTGAGTGAGTTAATTTGATATATTATACAGCTTCTGTTACCACAACTTAATTATTGTCAGATCTAATATCAGCTCCTGTGCTTTCACAAGTGATTGTAAAAAGAACAACCCTGACTATATGTAATGTAATGTACATTCTTTGACTGCTGAGCTCCTCATGGGTTTTAGGTGGTTAATTATTAAAGGTTCTACTTAGAAACATTCTGAAATGTTAATTGATTGGAGGTTCTGCATATAGAAATTGATTGGCCGTCCTCCATACCAGACCAACATGAACGTGTCACCTGATCCTGATGAGTTCTAGTGGAAAGTTCTGCTCCTGGCTGTGAATGTCAGTACTGACTCTGTATTCAGAATAAACGGTTTCGCTTTTTTCTCCAGATCTCCAGTCAATTTGTTAATGTCTGCTTAGAGATACCTTGTAATTTGTAATTTTCCTTTTTTAAACGATATGTAACAATAACAGCAGGAACATTTTGCATCCTTCTCTTGTAGGAGCGAGTTCTGGTTCTTCAGCTACATAACTATGTTAAGATTTTTAAAGCATAAGAAAGCTATTATGTTTATTAACATTTATCAAACCACTCTGAATATGAATGTACTATTTGTATTTCATGCTTCATAAGTTATCTCAGAGCGGCTCAGACCCACCTTTAGAGTATTTTAACCTCAATTATATTTTTTAACTATTTCAACCTGTAAGAGACTGGAATTTTTAAAAAAGGAACATCATTCTTCCCAGCACAGTGGAACAGTGATACACTGATGTACTAAAGTTTTGTGTGTAAAAACATTTAAATGTAATAATAATTCAATTCAATTTTATTTTATTTGTAAAGCGCTTTTAACAATTGTCATTGTCGCAAAGCAGCTTTACACAATCAAAAGAATTAAGTCTGTTCGTAATGTGAGTGTGTATGAAGCGAAATAGTCAGATTGTCAGGGTGATTTACTGCAACCTGAAAGTGACTGTGTGAATAATTGTAACTGCCTAAATGTAAGAAATTTAGGAAATGCTGCTGTGAATGCCAATAATTCACATATCAGCATTTGCTAACTATTTTATAAATGAAAGTGTGACGCCACGACAGTAAAGTTGGTTTTTATATTAGATAGTCACTTTGTGTTTGCATGTCAAGTCAAGTCGGCTTTTATTGTCACTTTAACCATATACAGTTAGTACACAGTGAAAGGAAACAACGTTCCTCCAGGACCAGGTGCTACATACAACATCAACTTACAACATAAAGTAACAGAGGCTAACTAGCTAACTTAGCTAACCTAATTAGCTGGCTAGCTGACAAGACAAGAATGATTGACATGACAACATAAATTTAACAGCATAAATTAACAAAAAAACGAACTAGCTAACTTAGAGCCCTAATTAGCCGGCTAGCTGGGACACGAGAGAATGACGTTTTAAATTAACAGGGAACTAGCTACGTTTTTTACAAAAGAGACAACATGGAGTGCACGTTTAAATGTGAAAACACGAGTGAAAAAGTGACAATAGGACAAACATGACGTTACAATACTCAGTGATGATGAGGTGATGAGGTGAGGTAGTGGGAGGAGAAACAGTAAACAATAAACAGTAAACAATAAACAGTAAACATTCCGTAAGTAGCAGCAAAGAGTAAATAGTAAATTAACAAGTAATGAATATTGTGCGAAAGGGCATTTACAGGTGGTGTGTACAATCGTTTGGTAGTGTTGATCAGCTAATCTGAGTGTGTGTGTGTGTGTGTGTGTGTGTGCGTGTGTGTGTGTTTATCAATGTTTAATGCAGAGAGCATGTTACACCAAGCTGGAGTAGTTCAATGAAGTTCAATGTTTATATACATTAATATTCAGAGGTATGAAATATAAAATCTACTTACCATTTTTGTAAGTTTATAGTAAAGTGAGACTCTTGTACATGTTTAAAAATTTTTTTAATCTGCTGAGCCATTTGAAAGACACCTGGATATACAGTATATCTAACACTGGAAATAGTTTACACTGTTTAAACATACATATGTTACCTACAGCAGGGATTCTGTAGTTTTAAAAGCTTTATTCAATTCAATTTTATTTTATTTATATAGCACTATTTTTGGTCATTGTCTCAAAGCAGCTTCACAAAATGAAAATGTCCCAAAAAAAAAAAAAATATGTTGTGAAAAAAGTGAGTTTAGGGAATTTGTGATTTTTGTTACTAAATTAGCTAATCTGTAAAAATATTTAGTTTTATTCATGTATTTTATTTAATTAATTTAATTTATTTTTTATTATTTAAAAATGTTAGAATTTGTACATTATTTTATCATTTTGTCTGGCTGCTTAAATAATTTGTAAAAAAAAAAAAAAAAAAAAGAAAGAAAGAAAATAATAAAATAATAAATTGGTAAATAGAAAAATGATGCAAATTTGTTGTTATTAAACGTCGTTGCGCGGTGGCCTGGAGGAACACATGACTCGTTCGTTCTGCAGAATAGCTCTGTGGGTGTGCGTCTCCAAGAAGGCGCTGTTGAGGATGGCTGGCTCTTTGGTGAATTTAAAGCTACAACATGTTTAAAATGCTATTGTAGGGCTATGTACAATTACTTAAAACTATTTCATCATTAGGTGATCAAGGTTACCCGCTAAAGCCATGGCTAATGACCCCCCTAACCAACCCGAGGACCGAGCAGGAACAGGCGTACAACCGTGCCCATGCGCGCTCAAGGAGCACAATTGAGCGCGCAATAGGCCTGCTGAAAAGACGATGGCTGTGTCGGTCAAGCACGGGAGGGACACTGCAGTATCAGCCAGAAAAAGCATGCAAAATCATCATGGCTTGCAGTGTGCTACACAACTTGGCTATCAGACAGGACATCCCTCTGCAGGAACCCCCAAGACCAGACGGCCCTATGCCCGATGCAGTGCCCCTGCCACCTCCTAATTCAGACAAGACAGAGGATCATACAGACATTTTAGGTAAGTCTGGCCATTGGTCGAGTGCAGAAACATTACAGCGATTTCATTTTGTGTTTTGCAGCTTCGTGAAAACGAATAACTGAAATCACATTAGTCAGCGGTTTATGGTTTATTAGCAATTGTATTTGCGCAAGGGGCAATCTGTTTCAGAGACTCGTTGATTTGAATCAATACATTCGTTATGTTGCTCAGTTGATCCTTTAGGTCATTAATGGATTTTGTTGTTTCCTCCTTTCCTTTCCTTGTTTCCTTGATTTTGTAGCACCGCCTCACTCAGCACACTTGGCGCACGACGCATGGAAGGGGCAATGGATGGGCCCGGCTCCTCAAGCTCCTCAGGCACAACGGGTGTCGCTATTAAGGAAACACATGTTCACATTAATTTAATTGAGTTTATCCTATGAATTATTTCATTAACAGTTTACAAATTGAAATAAAATGTATGCAAACACAATATCCTATTCCAGTTGGTTTATTTTACCTTCACTTTGGGTGTTAGATGGCCCGGTTTGTTCTATCGCAAGAGCATCAGTGTCACCGTCCTTAGTAATCCCGGACAGAGCCGTGTCTCTGATGATTGTACTTAGGCACATTCTAAATTTCATTCTTTGGACAAAATATAGAACCTTTTTTATGCACTGTTGATAAATGAGGGCCCAGGTAGTTATTGGAGATTTTAGGAAATTCCAGTACTGAACTATAGAGCAACTGCAGCCAACTCAAGTCCTCAGACTGTCAACAGCTGTCAACACCAGTTGAGGCCAGAGCTGTCTTCATGGTAGAGTGAAACCATCACCAGACTCATCTCAAAGAGACACACAGGGCGTCCATGTGACAGGATCTCCAACCAGAAGCGGGGCACCAAGATGGGTCACACAGGTCCGGAGGGCGGAGGGAGTCTGGATCACTGGCAGCTCAGGAACAACATGTGTAGCTCGACAGAGAGAGGGAAGGAGAGAGGGGGGAAAGAGAAAGGGGGGAGAGAGAGAAGAAAAAGAGGGGGAGAGAGAGCAGAAGAGGAGAGATAACAGTTAGGTATGGTGGCAGTCACATACTGTATAATGTGAATGTATATTTACTATAAAGTGCAAGCAGAGACTATAACAGGAGAGAGCCAGAAGGAAACACAAACATGAGGGCTTCCTGAGATGTAAAGCAAACAATCACCTCACCGTCAGCAAACCTGAGTGATCAATGAGAGTGAGGAAGACAGCATCCAAACATACCAGTTCACCATAATACTCTACGTCCATGAGTCCCCCAGATCTGCTCCTTTACCTAAGGCTAATCTATTTATAAAAATTATGCTTGATTAAAAAAATAGGTTTTTTGCCTGGACTTAAACACTGAGACTGTGTCTGAGTCCTGAACACTATTTGTTAGACTATTTCATACCTTTGGGGCTTTGTAAGAAAAAGCTCTGCCACCAGCTATAGTTTTTATAGTACTGACATGCAGCCTGCATCTTTTGATCGAAGTAGGCGTGGCGGATTATAAGACACTAGCAGTTCGCTCAGGTACTGCGGTGCGAGACCATTTAATGCTTTATATGTCAAGAGTAGTATTTTAGAATCAATCAGACACCTGATAAAGTCATTCAACAATTTGATGCACTAAATTTACATTAAATTATCTGCTCCCCCACTAGGTATGATGCCAAATCTATAGACAAGGCTACATTGATTTATATAATTTTAACAAACTCTCATCATACAGTTAGTATTACTCTGGGGTATTTTGTTCTAATATTAGTGATCACTGTTTTACTGCATGTGTTTGAAATGGCTGCTCCATCAAGAAACCAACTCGGTTCACCCCGGAGCTTACTGTGCTTTTACAACAAAAAACACTCTTTGGCACAAGGCTCGACATTCTAGATCTTCAGCAGATATTTTGGTTTTCAAGCAACTTAGAAATAAATCTTTACAAGTAGTTTGCAAGGCTAAAACAGATTATTTTAAGAAGCAGTTTTCTCTTAGTAGCTCTGATCCTAAAAAATTCTGGAATACGGTAAAGGAGATGGAAAATAAACCATCTTGTAAGCTACCTCCCTCTCTCTACTTAAAGAACACTGTAGTATCAGACAAGAAGCATACATTGGAGCTTCTCAATAAACATTTTATAACTTCTGGTTTAACCATTGATTTATCTAATTTTATTTCATCATCTATAAATCCTATTAATTGCTTTATTGCATCTCCTCCAACTCTCCCTCATCCTACACCACTTCCCTCCTCCTCCCATTTTGCGGTCCTTTTCAGAGGAGGAGGTTCTGGATGAATTGCTCAGGCTAGATTCCAATAAATCTGCTAGGTCTGATAAAATAGATCCTGTCTTTTTTTTAAATTGCTGCACAGATATATTCAATTTTTCTTTACACACAGGGCAAATCCCTCGTGCTTGGAAGTCAGCGTTAGTGTTACCTCTTTTTAAGGGTGGTGATTGGTCAGATCCCAATTGTTACAGGCCTATTTCTCTTTACCCATGTATCTCTAAGGTTTTGGAAAAACTTGTAAATGGTCAACTCACTGAATACTTGAAAGCTCACAACATCTTATCATCTGCTCAAACAGGATTTAGAACTGGGTTTAGGTGTTTAACAGCAACTCTTAAAGTCTTAAATGATATTTATTCTGCATTGGACTCTAAATTGTACTGTGCTGCTATTTTCATTGACTTGGCCAAGGCCTTTGACTCTGTCAATCACAAACGTCTTATTGATAGGCTTTATGATACTGGCTTCTCCGACAAATCCTTGTTTTTGTTTTCTAATTATTTAAGTGATAGAGTGCAGTCTGTGAAATTTAAACAACTTCTTTCCCAACCTCTCCCAGTCATCAATGGCGTCCCACAGGGATCAATACTTGGACCTACACTTTTTTCTATTCATATTTTTTTATTTTTTATTTTTTTTATTTATTTGATCAGGGACATGCACAAACAACATTAGTCTAAAATAAGAAGAGATGTCATGTGCCAGGTTATAGCAAAAATGCCAGGTTATAGCAAAAATGCTAATTTCCACCCGCAGTTAATACTGTAGCTAATTCTGTTATGGACTCATTTATCCATCTTTACGCTGATGATACAATTCTTTACTCTACAGGTCCTTCTCCTGCTGCAGTTCTGCAGCAACTTCAATTTAGTTTTAATCGATTGCAACAGACCTTTTCCAATTTGCATCTTCAGCTAAATACTTCCAAAACTAAAGTCATGTGGTTCGGAAAAAAAGGTCATGTTCCATCAAGCTTTCCAAGTATCTGTTCCCTTAATGGGACACCATTGGATCAGACTACTGAATATAAATATCTGGGTATTTGGCTAGATAACACTCTTTCTTTTTCAAAACACATTGATAATATGAAGTCTAAGATCAAATCAAAACTTGGGTTCCTTTATAGAACGCGTTCTTCATTTACATTACCTGCTAGGAAAACTCTGGTGCAAATGACCATTCTCCCCATGTTTAATTATGGTGATGTTATTTATAGATCAGCATCCAAAGGCCTGCTTCAAAAGCTTGATGTTCTTTACCACGCTGCCATCCGGGTTATAACAAATGCTCCTTTCAAAACTCATCACTGTACCCTGTATTCTTCTCTCAACCGGTCTTCATTGTATACCCGCCACAAAATCCATTGGTATATGGTCATTTACAAAACTCTCCTCGGTTTGTCCCCTCCTTATTACAAAAATGTTTACACTCTTTTTCTTCTGGGTATAACACTGGTTCTGCTAACCTGATTCTATTGACAGTTCCTAAGGCTTCTTCTGTACTTGTCGTCTTTTTTGAACGCTGCTACTAGAGACTGGAATGACCTGCAAAAAAACGTTAAAATTGGACAAACTCATTCCTAAGTCTGCTTTTCAATCTCGGATCTCAGCTTACTTTAAAGACGTGTGTAGCTGTTATTTAGACTAGCTGCTCTTATTCATTGCTGCTCCACTGTTCACATTGTTCGTATATGTGTATGAATGTATGTATGTATACGAGTGTATGTGTGTGTGTATGTGTATACGTATATATATATATATATATGTGAATATTTATATATGTATGTATGTGTTTATGTATGTATATATAATATAATTTTTTATTTATTTTTTAAATGTAACTTAATTACGTTTGTAATTTCGTTTATATTTCTAAAAATGTTTTATTTTTATGAGTTCCCCTACTTTCCCCAAAAGGCTCAGCCTTTGCCAGGCCACAGTTGTAAATAAGAAACCTGTTCTTAATCTGTCTCGCCTGGTTAAATAAAGGTAGAAAGAAAGAAATGTTACACAACCCTGATCAGAGGCCAATAGGAGATCATTTACTACTTTAACGAGTGCTGTCTCTGTACTGTGATGAGGCCTAAATCCTGACTGATACAGTTCATGTATGCCATTTCTATGTATATATAAGCATAGCTGCTCCGCTACTATCTTTTCCAGGATCTTAGAGATAAAGGGGAGGTTTGATATTGGCCTGTAACTGGACAGCTGACAGGGGTCGAGGTCAGGTTTCTTAATTATTGGTTTGATAACTGCTAATTTAAAAGATTTTGGAACATATCCAATGCTGAGTGAAGAATTAATTATTCTCAACAGGGGTTCTGTTATTGCTGGTACTATCTGTTTAAGAAAATGTGTCGGTACAGGATCTAATATACAGGTTGATGATGTCATGATTCTTCTGTCGGCGTTTGTGCGGTCGTGGCATAATTTGCAGGAGGCGAGCTGGCGGTTTAGTAAATGCTTTTATTATTAAAGCAACACAAAATAAACACCAACATAAAACTTTACCAAAGGACAACAAAAGCTAGACACCTGACTGTGCTCCAGTCAGGCTCTTTATAATCAACTTAATTACCTTACCTCGGTTCAGGTGAAGTCCTACGTCACCTGACCGAGGTGCAGTCTGGGACATGCAGTCCAACTTAAACATAATACCCAAAATAAAACAAACAAACCCAGGCGCTTTGGCGCCCTCTAGGGGTTAACCGTTACAGTACCCCCCCCTAAAAAACGCTCCTCCGGAGCGTTACCGGAGGACCCGGACTCCCTCCCCAGCGGTCCCAGTCCGGACCTCCAACACCGAGGCGGTCGATCCCCTCTCGTGGGTTAGGCTTAAGAGCTGGGGCGACGCTCGGCGGCGGCTGAGGAGCTGGGGCGACGCTCGGCGGCGGCTGAGGAGCTGGAGCGACGCTCGGCGGCGGCTGAGGAGCTGGAGCGACGCTCGGCGGCGGCTGAGGAGCTGGAGCGACGCTCGGCGGCGGCTGAGGAGCTGGAGCGACGCTCGGCGGCGGCTGAGGAGCTGGAGCGACGCTCGGCGGCGGCTGAGGAGCTGGAGCGACGCTCGGCGGAAGCTGAGGAGCTGGAGCGAAGTTCGCTGAGCTGGGTGGCGGCGGCGGCGGAGCTGGAGCGACGCTCGCTGTGCTGGGCGGCGGCGGCGGAGCTGGAACAACGCTCGCTGAGCTGGGCGGCGGCGGCGGAGCTGGAGCGACGTTCGCTGAGCTGGGCGGCGGCGGCGGAGCTGGAGCGACGCTCGCTGTGCTGGGCGGCGGCGGCGGAGCTGGAGCGACGTTCGCTGAGCTGGGCGGCGGCGGCGGCGGAGCTGGAGCGACGCTCGCTGAGCTGGGCGGCGGCGGCGGAGCTGGAGCGACGTTCGCTGAGCTGGGCGGCGGCGGAGGCGGAGCTGGAGCGACGCTCGCTGTGCTGGGCGGCGGCGGCGGCGGAGCTGGAGCGACGCTCGCTGTGCTGGATGGCGGCGGAGCTGGAGCGACGCTCACTGAGCTGGGCGGCGGCGGCGGAGCTGGAGCGACGTTCGCTGTGCTGGGCGGCGGCGGCGGAGCTGGAGCGACGTTCGCTGAGCTGGGCGGCGGCGGCGGAGCTGGAGTGACGCTCGCTGTGCTGGGCGGCGGCGGCGGAGCTGGAGCGACGTCCTCAAAGCCAGATGGCGGAGGAAGCAGCAGGCCAGCCTGGAAGTCTGGCTGAGGAGCCGGAGCGTCGATCGCTGTCTCCATCGGCGGCTGCTGAGCTGGCGCGATGTCCTCAAAGCCGGGAGGCGGAGGAAGCAGCAGGCTGTCCTCGCAGCCCGGCTGAAGCGCTGGCTCGCTGTTCATGCAGCTTGGAGGCGGCAGATCGGCAGCGCCGTACACGACGCTCGGCGGCTGTGGAGCGGGAGCGACGTTTCCCTTGTCTGGCAGAGGCGGCGGCTGAGGAGTAGACGTGTCTGGCAGCCGCGGCACGTAGACCTCCGCGTTGACTACAGTCGGGAGCGGGAGGCGAAGCGCGTCGTCCAGATTAGAGAGAGGGAGAGTGTCCGGAGCTACATCGCAGTTCTCTCGAACCTGGACGAGCAGCCTTTGGAGGAGCGCCACCTGCTCCCGCAGGTCGGAAATGCGCTCTCTGTTCCGCTGTGCCAACAACGTGTAGTCCACCTCCGTAAAGTCCTCGTCACCGTTCTGCCAGGCCTCCTCGGCCCGTGCCTCTTGGCTGGTGGTTGGGACCGTGTATCTCCCCTCTGTCTCACCCTTGAACGGCGTCCGCCGAATGGCGAGCCTGCAGCCTTCCCAGCTGCGCCGCGCTCTTCTCTCTCGCTGCTCTTCGCTGTCTTCCTGCCAGTCCGCCGGTTCGATCAGCCTGCAGCCTTCCCAGCTCTGCAAGAGCTCTCTCTCTCCTTGCTCCTCGCTGTCCTCCAGCCATTCCGCCAGCTCGGTCGAGATGGTGATAGCGCCCCCCCAAAAAATGTCTGGGGGAGCGACCTCCGCTATGCCACTACGACGGTCTAGCTTTCTGTCACGAACCTTCCTCTGATGTCTGCGTAAGTGTGGCCGTGGCATAATTTGCAGGAGGCGAGCTGGCGGTTTAGTAAATGCTTTTATTATTAAAGCAACACAAAATAAACACCAACATAAAACTTTACCAAAGGACAACAAAAGCTAGACACCTGACTGTGCTCCAGTCAGGCTCTTTATAATCAACTTAATTACCTTACCTCGGTTCAGGTGAAGTCCTACGTCACCTGACCGAGGTGCAGTCTGGGACATGCAGTCCAACTTAAACATAATACCCAAAATAAAACAAACAAACCCAGGCGCTTTGGCGCCCTCTAGGGGTTAACCGTTACAGATGAATTTGCAGAAGAGATGAGTGAAATTAGTTCATTCTCTTCAAGGGGAGTAAAGTATTCTAGGTTCTGGTCTGACATGGCTAGATTAACATCTGCATCAATTACATTTTTGGTTTCAAAGCCTCAATTTTATGCCTAATATTTACAATTTTATTATTAAAAAAGTTCATGAAGTCCTCACTATTGCATGATGTTGTTGTGGAGATTTCTGCAGTGGTCTTATTTGTGGTTAATTTGGCTACAGCATTAAATAAGAATCTAGGATTATTTTTGTTATTTTCCATAAGAGTGGAGAGATATGTTGATCTAGCTACACTAAGAGCTTTTCTATAGTTCAGGATGCTCTCCTTCCATGCTATTTGAAATACTAGTAATTTAGTTTGACACCATTTACGTTCTAATTTCCGAGCGGTCTGTTTTAAAGTGCGCGTGTGATCGTTATACCAGGGAGCAAGTTTTTTATCTCTAATAATTTTTCTCTTAACTGGAGCTACATTATCTAGGGTATAGCGAAATGTCGACTCTAAATATTCAGTCGCCTGATCGAGTTCTGTGGGGTCAGACAGTGATCTAATCGAAGTTGGGAACTCTGGGAGATTACTGATAAAACTCTGTTTGGTAGTTGATGTGAATGTACGTTTCATACGGTAGCGCGGCGCTGTGTGTACATTATTACTGTGACACACTTGAATTGAGACAAGATAGTAATCTGAGATAACTTCAGATAGTGGTATTGTAAATAAATTTCTTACACTTAATCTGAAGAATATTATTAAATCCAAAGTGTGACCTGCTTTATGAGTGGGTCCTACTACACACTGATTTACTCCTACCGAGTCCAGTATAGACATAAATGCAGTTCTCAGAGGGTCTTCTGGGTTTTCAAAATGAATATTAAAATCTCCAGCAATTAACACTTTGTCTACAGAAACGACTAGGTTTGAGAGGAAATCTGCAAATTCACTAAGAAATTTAGAGTACGGCCCTGGAGGTCTGTAAATGATAATTAGTGGGATCGATGTGTTGGGTAGCAAGCATGAAAAATACGGAAACTGTTGTAGAAATTGACAAAATTTAAATAGAAATGTCAGAGGAGTGTGCAAATACAGGATGAATAAAGGTGAAGATGTAATGACAATAAAAGTGCAATGTGCAAGAGTGTGCAAAATGAAATGAAATAGAAATGTCCGCGGTGAATTGCAAATGGGCATAAATGTTCAAATGTATAATGTCCATAAATGGTCCATAAATGTCTCTTTGGTGTGAGCAAATGTCCATGAAGTGCAGTGTGAAACAAGAATGTTTTATTCCGGTATGGTGTTCTGGTTAAGAGACCATATCGCCTGCAAGAAAAAACTCCTCCCCAGTCTCTCTGTGTTGGCCTTCAGGAAACAGAAGTGCTTTCTGACCACCACAGACAAAACAACCCATTGTCCTTCACAATCTTCCTGGCCTTGGTCAAGCACCGCTTGCTGTAGATTGAGTGCAGGTTAGGAAGCTCAGTGCGTATGGTGAGCTCAGCTGATCTCACCACCCCCTGTAGAGCTCATTTGTCCTGCATAGTGCTGTTCCAGGTTGTGATGTTTCCCACCAGGATGCTCAGGAGTATGAAGTGCATATGGTGCAGGAGTAAAAGTTCCTAAGCACCCTGAAGGGCAGTCTGAAGTCTATCAAGCGTCTAAGGTGGTAGAGACGCTGCCGACCTTTTTCACCACGGTGTTGATATGACAGGACCATGACAGGTTTTGTGTGATGTGAACAACGAGGTATTAAAAGCTGTTCTCCAGATTTTCAATCTTCTCCAAGTAGGCCGTCTTGTTGTTAGAGATCAGGCCCACCACGACAGTGTCGTCAGCAAACTTGATGATCATGGTAGAGTTGGTAGTGACCACGCAGTCATGTGTATACAATGAGTACAACAGGGGGCCAAGAACACTGGGGGGGCGACAGTGCTGAGAGTGAGGGAGGCTGAGATTCTTACTGCCTGTGTTCTGCCAGGAAAATTATAGTATTAAACGCTGAAGTGTAGTCCACAAAGAGCATCTTTTAAAATAATTCCCCTTTCTAGTGTCCAGGTGAGAGAGATGTGTGAATGAGGTCCAGGTAGCCTGAACGATGTGTGAATGAGGTGACAGATGGCATCATGAGTTGAACGGTTTGGACGGTAAGTAAACTGTAAAGAGTCAGGGTAGTGAAGAGATGATGAAGTCTCTGACCAGCCACTTAAAGCACTTCATCACTACTGAAGTCAGGGCGATAATCGTTTAGGAAGACAGGATAGGGTTTCTTTAGGACAGGAACAGTGATGGACTCTTTAAAGCATGTAGGGATTACCAACTGGGATAAGGAGAGGTTGAATATCTCTGTAAACACAAGTTCTAGCCAGTCTGCACAGGCTCTAGGAACTCGACCTGAGATGCTGTCTGGTCCTGCTGCTTTCCTGGTGTTTACTTTACTGAATGCTCTCCTCACGTCATGCTCAAAGATGATAAATGAATTTTTGGTGCTGGCATTCTGTTCCTGTCTGCAGCCGATGGCACCGCCAGCGTCTTTAGCTGCAGCTTCAAAGAGAGCATAGAAGGTGTTTAGCTTGTCTGCCAGAGCCATCGGGCATTGTAGTGTGTTATTGTCCTTAATCCGTGCCACAGGCTCCTAGTGTGTTGGAGCTGTGACTCTAGGTTCCTCCCGTACCGCTGGTTCACCTCCTTCAATGGAGGTACATGATGAATTAATTAGTAAATGGACATTGGGTGTGCAGGAGCATGTAAGAGGAGCAGTGCTCGCGCTGTTGCACCAGCTGTTGTTCACGATTAAACACACAGCGCCTCCCCTTGAATTCCCTGAGTTCCATGTTCTGTCCTTGCGGTAAACTGGCTGGCTAGATGGCGTGGTCCGGCACCACTGGGTTCAGCCATGTCTTGGTGGAATAGAGGAGATTGCAGTCCTAAATGTCTCTCTGGAACTTTACCCTGGACCTGAGGTCATTGAGTATGTTTGGATGCTGTCTTCCTCACTCTCATTGATCACTCAGGTTTGCTGACGGTGAGGTGATTGTTTGCTTTACATGTCAGGAAGCCCTCATGTTTGTGTTTCCTTCTGGCTCTCCCTTTTAGTTATGCTGTCATAGTTAGTCCTGCCGGAGTCTCTGCTTGCACTCTACAGTTAATATACATTCACATTATACATTGTGTGACTGTGACCATACCTAACTGCCATCTCTCCTCTTCTTCTCTTTCCCCCCCTCTTTCTTTTTCCTCTCTCCTCCTGTCTCCCCCTTTCACTCTTTCTCTGTCTCTCTGTCGAGCTACACATGTCGTTCCTGAGCTGCCAGTGATCCAGACTCCCTCTGCCCTCCGGACCTGTCTGACCCATCCTGGTGCCCCGCTTCTGGCTGAAGATCTCGTCACATGGATGCCCCGTGTGTCTCTCTGGGATGCGTCTGGTGTCTGGGAATGATTCTCTCTACCTAGAAAATGGTTCTGGCCTTGACTGGTGTTGGCAACTGTTTCTCTGGGGACTTGACAGTTCGATAGTTCATGACTGGAACTTCTTACAAGTCTACCTGGGTCTTCAATAACTACCTGGACTCCATATTAACATCAATTAACATCAGCTATTATAGCTGAACTGCCTCCCACCCTACACACTGTATAAATGCAGATCATTTACTGCTTTCTGTTTCACCCAAATGAGGATGGGTTCCCTGTTGAGTCTGGTTCCTCTCAAGGTTTCTTCCTATTACCATCTCAGGGAGTTTTTCCTTGCCACTGTCGCCCTCGGCTTGCTCACCAGGGACAAACTGACCATTTTGATTCATACAAATTCACATTTCATACAAACTTAAATAATTATTTTGACTGTGTAAAGCTGCTTTGCGGCAATGAAAATTGCTAAAAGCGCTATACAAATAAAATTGAATTCAATTGAATTGAATTGAGCTTGTTCTCCAGCGACAGGGCTGACTCTCAGCCTGTTCCTGATGCTGGCTTATTTCCCCTGGGTCCGCAGCTTTGGGTCGCGTCCTTTGTTCTCCCTCAGGCTCTCAAGCCAACCAACTTGGATCCGGGGTTAAAAACTTCAAATTGTGAGTACGTTAAAAACCAATAAACATAAGAGTATCTCTATCTTACTTAATGCACTCAATGGGGAATATTTTGCCGATTTTAAGTTTTAACTAATTTAAAAAAGAAAAACAAAAAAAGAGGTCAGAACAGTTGTGACGGCAGCCAACTTCAGCAGCGCCATCTTTGAATTAACGTTCCAAGGAAAAGATTCCAACAAAATAAACGTTTGTACCTAATAAACTGGTACTATACAGTGGGAGAAATAAGTATTTGATCCCCTGCAGAAGTTTAACCACTTACAAAGAAATGAAGGGTTTATAATTTTTATCATCGGTTTATGGTACAGGATAGAGACAGAATATCAAGCAAAAATCCAGAAAAAGCACACAATAAAAATGTTATAAATCGATTTGCATTTCAGTGAGGGAAATAAGTATTTGATCCTCAAGTGAAACATGACTTAGTACACATGACTACAAGACTTTACTTGTAGTTGGTTACTTGGTTTGCACACATCTCAGGACGCATTTTGATCCACTATTCCTCAAAGATTTTCTCTTACTTTTTAAGATTTCTTGCCTGCCACTTGGCAACTCAAAGTTTCGTCTCTCTCCATAGGTTTTCTATTGGATTAAGGTCTGAAGACTGGCTAAGCCACTCTATGACCTTAATGTGATTGTTCTTGAGCCACTCCTGTGTTGCCTTGGCAATATTTTTTGGGTCATTGTCATGCTGGAAGACCCATCCACGACGCATCTTCAGGAGGTTCTCGTCCAAAGTGTTACAATACATGGCCCAACCATTAACCCCTCAATGCAGCAAAATCCATCTGTACCTTAAGCATGAAACCAGCCCTAAAGCATGATGTTTTCACATTCGTGCTTGACTGTAGAGATGGTGTTCTTGGGGTCATAGTCAGCATTTTTTTCTTTAAAAATAGATGCCTAAGAGAGCTAAATTTTGGTCTCACATTATCCCAATCCTTCTGTTCATTGGCAAACTTCAGATGGGCCTGTACATGTGCATTTTTGGGTAGGGGGACCTTGCTGCACTGATTTCAATTCTTAGCGGCGTATCATGTTACCAATGTTTTGTTTGGTGACTGTGTCCTGCACTGATCCCTCATTTTTCTTATGATTATTCTTACCCCATGAGGTGAAATCTTGCATTTAGCTTCAGACTGAGGGCGATTGATGGTTACTTTGTATTTCTTCCATTTGCAAATAATTACTCCAACAGCTGTCTCCTTTTCACCAAGCTTCTAGCTCATGGTCTTGTTAGGAGCACCTTCTTAAATTAATATCTGTACATTTGAGCACATAACCAGTCTGTGGGAGCCAGAATTATTGGTGTTTGCTTGGGGATCAAATACTTATTTCCCTCACTGAAATGCAAATCGATTTATAACATTTGTATTGTGTGCTTTTTCAGGATTTTGCTTGATATTATGTCTCTATCCTGTACCATAAACTGATGATAAAAATTATAAACCCTTCATTTCTTTGTAAGCGGGCAAACTAAAATTTGCAGGGGATCAAATACTTATTTCCCCCACTGTACCACTGTATGTGCATATATAGGGGTGAGCTACAATTTTGTGATCATCTAGCTCCTTGCTCCTGCTAATCACAATCCATTGTTTTCAACTATGACAGTAACTCAGCTTAACACTATCCATGCAAAAGAAACAAACCACCATAAAACACACCACACTACACCACACCACCATAAACCAGACCACATTACACAACACCACACTACACTAGACCACCAGAAACAACACCACAGGGCAACAAACCCCTCCACAAAACAGTACACCACACAACACCACCCAACAGCATACCACCCACATTACACCACACCACATGACGCTACACCACACCACACCACTGTAACGCTTAGGTTTTATTTTTAAGTTAATTACACGATAACAGGGTCTTAAATCTATATAAGGGCTAATATTATTCACTTCCAGTGTTTCTTGCGGAGCAAGGAAAGACACACTACAACACTAACTTCCAAACAATATCTCTCTCTCTCATCCAAAAAGCAGCGCGCTGTCTCATCTCTCCGTGTCGGGTCCTTTGCCGGTTCCGGCTTTATACCGTCACACGTGACCCAAACGCCGCTTTCGGGTTCCCTCACGCATGTGGACCCGAACACGAGTCATGGGACAAAGTAAACTGTTTCAGGCACATTTCCTTGTGCATTTGAGCAGCATTAGCTCCTTGATTATTAGCACTCTATTAGAAATGACCCTTTATGTGGCCGCGCTACACCACACCACACCACTCTACATCACATCAAACCACATTACACAGCACCACACCACAGTACATTACACCACACCACACATCATACAATTATATTTACAGCATTTAGCAATCAGCTTTATTCAGAGCAACCAACAGAATTGCTTCATCAATAACACATCCTCATGCTAGTACAAACATCTCAGGGTCTGAGAATCTTCATAATTTAAAAGTTGGACAGGCAGAAGTTAGTATAATGAGGTAGTCAAAAACAGATTTTTTTTTAAAAATAATAATGTGCAGATGATGTAGAGTACAGGTTTAGTGAGACCACGTCAGGTTAAGCTGACCCTGATCTGACGGATCCGATGAGATTATTACCAGAACCATCTGCTCCTGATCTTTTACACGAAGCTACTTCACTCATTATTTGACAGTAAAGAAGACAAGCTGGCAATGCTAATTTGTGCTCCAGCGAAGCTATGTTTATCTTAAACATGTCTCTCAATCCAGAAAATAACCAAGCTATTGATAATACATGTGCTGTTCAATTTAAAATGAAACAGTTAATATTTAAGTGAAGCCAAGACATTCGGCTTTAATCCAATGGGTTTGGCAAAAGCACAACATTAACCATTCAGAAATTACAACCATTTTTTATACACACATCCAGTAGTGGAACAAATTAATATAATTACAAATATAAGGATTGCATTTTTGTTGTATGCCTTAAATTAAAGCTGAAAGTATTATCGTTGCTCAAATCTTGAGCGTTTCATTTCAAATTCGACGTGGTGGTGTACAGAGGCCAAATGCAAAAAAAGGCTTCTCCTTTTTCCAATAACTATGGACCTGGCTGCATTAATGTATATACCATGCACCAAGTAAACATAATTTGTTATAGTATTAAACTGTGTGCATTTTGAGCTCGCTAATCCCTCTAAAAAACTGCTAAGGTTATTGAATATGATGTATGTTTAAGGCATCGTTATGGCTAGATGTGTCTCTCTGGTGTGCCCGGGCTCACGCCACCATGATTGGCCCAAGCACCTGCGCCATCGCCAGTTGTGCACATTATACAACATTTGTACCTTTTGAGCATGTTAAAACCTCCAAAAAGCCCCGGTTGCTGGGTTGATGTTGGCTGGGTTTGGTGGCGATCGTAATGGCGCAGGTGCTTGAGTGTAGGATGTATGAGTGTGTTTGTGCATGCTTAAAAAAAGGATCACACTTAATGTTACTCAATGTGATGTCAGTAAATGTGATGTCACTCAATGTAATTACAATTAATATGATGGCCCATCGCCACCCAGGCACACGAGAAAGTTAGTGGGCACATGCATTTACCATGTACCAATGTCATTATGACATAATTTTAGAAAAAGGGGAATTTTATGTTAGACCTCCAAAAAGCCCTTGATGCTGGAAAAAAGCATCAAACTATAATGCAACTCAATATGATGTACTACAGAAAGTTATTAACCACTTTCGGCATAAGTTTAAAGCCTCGTTACACAGCTGACCCATTTGAGATATAAAAAATTCCTCTGCCATTTTGCATCCTCAGTATTTTGAGATGGCATAGGCCTGGTTTGGTGGCAATCGTATAAATTCCCTAGAAAGGTGTATCAAAATCATGTGCTTGGGTCCTAATTCACATATAATGATATAATAGGGCTAATGCCATAGTGCTTGAGCCCTAAATATAGTTGCAAGCAACGATGAGCCGGGCCCATGCATCCTACGTGTGTGTGTGTGTGTGTGTGTGTGTGTGTGTGTGTGAAGCTAAAGTAAGAGGAGAGTAGGAATTAGCCCCCTCCCCTCCGTCTTCTCATCTTACACAGTAAACCTTCCTTCACTCTTATTTGGGATTCACACAAACTTTATGTACAGCTGTACACATACGCATACAAACCCAAAATAAAACATGTTTTACACGCACACACGTGGTCATAGAGTTATAGTAAACAGTACACGCATGCACAGATGTTAATTATACCAGTGAGAGATGGGCAGTAAGACCGAGCAGGAGAGACGATTACCCACAATTCCCACAGGAGAGAGCAAAAACATTGGCTTAGTTGTGATCACACGACGCTCGGCGTCGAAACAAGAAGCGGATGTGTGATACATGATACTTGGTACTCGTAAACCGAGACTTGTTCGTTTTTCAAATTTGAATTAATTAAAAGTCTTTGCTCGTCTTGCAAAACTCTCGCATACCGCATTACTCGCAATCCGAGGTTTCACTGTAATGGGAAGGTTTGATATCAGCCTGTAATTGGTCAGCTGATGGGGGTTGAGGTTTCTTAAAAATGGTTTAATAATTTAAAAGATTTCGGAACATATCCACTGCTGAGTAAAGAGTTAACTGTGACGCAATATGAAAGGTGAAAGGCATCCTAATGGTGGTAGATTTCAACCAGTCTAAATGAGTTTTTTGAGCATGTTAAGAGCCCCAAAAAACCTGAGTGTTGAAAAAACGTTTTTAGAAGAACAAATGGGCCCTTAGGCACTTTAACAACATAGGAATGATGTCATAGTTCTTGGGCTCTAAAATAAATAATCCGTAGAAGAAAAACAGGACCCTCACACATTTATGACATCAGCGCTATTAAAACAGCATTATCAGAACGATGGCGATGGCGTCATGACTTCCGTACTAGTGGCCGAAGTTAACAAGACAAAGGGTGTCAGTGGAAATTGGACTACAGTTGGTTGAAGAAGGAGAGGATGAAAGCATGTTCATAGGCAGAGAGAGGAAAGGCAAGAGTTTAGGAGTGACAGTAGGAACTTTGAATGCTGGGACTATGACAGGGAAGGCAATAGGGTTGGTTGACATGGTGCAAAGAAGGAAGTTGGATATACTGTATGTCCAGCATACCAGGTGGAAGCGTAGCAAGGCTAGAAGCTTAGAAGCAGGGTTCAATTTGTTTTACAATGGTGTGGATAGAAAAAGAAATTAAATAGGAGTTATCCTAAAAGAGGAGTTTGTAACGAATGTTCTGGAGGTGAAAAGAGTATCAGATATGGTGATGAGTCTGAAGATGGAAATTGAAGGAGTGATATAAGTTAGAAGAGAAGGAGAAATTCTGGAGTGAGTTAGATGAAGAATGTGATAGGCAGGTTTGGTCTTTAGGACAGGAATGCAAAAGGACAGATGGTGGTGGACTTTGGAAAGAGGATGAAAATGACAATAGTGAGTACTATTTTACAGAAGAAGCAGGAACATAGGGTGACATAAAAGTGGAGGAAGAAGCACTCAGGTGGACTAAAACTTGTGCTGATGTTGTAATCTGAAAGAAATCAGTGGCTGGAAAGTATTGGTAAGGAAGAGTATAGCCAGACAACACAGGATTGTGATGTGTAAAATGACCCTGGTGGTGAAAAGGTGAAGAGGATAAAGTGGTGGAAGTTAAAAAACAAGAAGTAATTTTAGGTAGGATTTGAGGCAAGCTCTGGGTGGTCAGGGGTGGTCAGCTAGTGTGTAGTTAGAAGGCAGGTAGGAGGATACTTAGTGTATCATCAGGAAAGGGAAAAGTGGACACTTTGAAGACTTGGTGGTGGAATGAAGAAATCCAGGAGTGTATACAGAGAAAGAGATTTGCTAAGAAGAAGTGAGACACTGAGAGGACTGAAGAAAGTACACAGGAGTACAAAGAGCATATGAGGACTTGTATGCTAGGGTGGACAGTAAGGAGGGATAGGTGGATCAGTACAGGTTATTGCGTGCTCTCATGCCCAAATTTCCAGATTTCCTTTCTGCCCTGACTTTTAAACCTCGACCCATGCTCAGTTTCACGGTCTCGCTCACATTTCACAATTTGAATTTTTGCTTTTTTCGGATTTCTAGATATCAACTCTCGCTCTTGTTTCACAACCATAATTCTAAATGAAAGACTTTCCTGGGACCTGCCCATTTGCAGACTAATATGGCGGTGCGTACACATCATGAGGCTCAGCGTCTCTCCAGATTTGCTGTATTTGTGCTTATTTATGCTCATATTTACACACTTTTCTCCTGCATGCTTGCACAATTCAGCTTTGCGAGTATAATCTACAACAGACAGTCACTTTTGGACATGAATAACATTTGCATAAATTCTGTTTCTGCAGCTAGCAGACAGGTAATTTAACCTGTCTGTATGCTCCCTGGCCTGGGCTCTGGGTAGTCACTGATTAACTAGGCCTCTTCTAAGACTATGCGCTATACTACAAGAAATGAGAGCAGCACCTTCCCGAGTAGGACGGACACTGTCCCGCACTAACAGACCACTAACTACTGTGTCCAGTTATGGGCAAGATATTGTACGGAATGTGCAGATGCAGAATAGTGTGCAAGGTTGCAGTTCAAAGTTCACAGTACTCTGGTGTGCAAAATGTACAAATAGCCATATGTAATATGTGAATGTGTGTAATGTTCTGTAGTGTGCAAGTGTGCCATATGAGCAATGTGGTGGGTAGTGAAAAAAGCAGGGGCAGTCTAAAGTCTCAAGCATCTGAGATGGCAGAGACGGTGCCGGACCATTTTCGGGTCCTGCGTGATGTGAACACCGATGTATTTGAAGCTGTCCACTCTCTCCACAGGGCTTTCCTTGATGACAGGGGTCTTGTAGTTTAATTCAATTCAATTCAATTTTATTTGTATAAAGTCGCATAATAATAAAGAATTATTTAAGTTTGTATGAAATGTGAATTTGTATGAATCAAAATGGTCAGTTTGTCCCTGGTGAGCAAGCCGAGGGCGACAGTGGCAAGGAAAAACTCCCTGAGATAGTAATAGGAAGAAACCTTGAGAGGAACCAGACTCAACAGGGAACCCATCCTCATCTGGGTGAAACAGAAAGCAGTAAATGATCTGCATTTATACAGTGTGTAGGGTGGGAGGCAGTTCAGCTATAATAGCTGATGTTAATTGATGTTAATATGGAGTCCAGGTAGTTATTGAAGACCCAGGTAGACTTGTAAGAAGTTCCAGTCCTGAACTATCGAACTGTCAAGTCCCCAGAGAAACAGTTGCCAACACCAGTCAAGGCCAGAACCATCTTCTAGGTAGAGAGAATCATCCCCAGACACCAGACGCATCCCAGAGAGACACACGGGGCATCCATGTGACGAGATCTTCAGCCAGAAGCGGGGCACCAGGATGGGTCAGACAGGTCCGGAGGGCAGAGGGAGTCTGGATCACTGGCAGCTCAGGAACGACATGTGTAGCTCGACAGAGAGAGAGAAAGAGTGAAAGGGGAAGACAGGAGGAGAGAGGAAAGAGAAAGCGTAGGTCGTTCCCCTGGCACCAGGTCTCCAGATACCTAATCTCCTCCAGGTAGGCCGTCTTGTCGTAGTCAGACATCAGGCCCACCACGGTAGTGTCGTTAGCAAACTCAATAATGGTGGTGGAGTTGGTAGTAGTTCCAATTTTTAGCATAATTCAGAAAGCCCTTTTGCAGCCTTATCGGCACCACATCCAGGCTTTCTTTAGGTTTTTACCCCAGAGTAATGGGCAAGGCATTAATCAAGAGCTCGAGAAATCATTGGGATGCATGGCCTAACGTAGTGTAGCGACGTATGCCATGGAGAGGTATGCCCATAATACACTCCTCACTTCCTTCACCAGAATGCCCCCCTTCCAATGCTGCCTTGGTTACCAAACACCACTATTCCCCAATAGTGTTTATTTCATCAAATGAAAATAATGACTGAAAATATTGGTCGACAAGCTTGTTTCCTATAACTAAGACAAGACAATGACGAAACATCACAGATATCAATGAACAGTGACAAAATCAACAGCCAATATGTTTAAAAAAAAATAAAAACTAATAAAACTGTTTTTATTTTCATCAACATTTAATTTTTGTTACAATCCACTGCAATACGGTGTTCATTCATTATGGCATGAGCAGCAGTATTTCCTGCGTCTAGCATATCATATTAACCCAGAGAAAAAAATTGCTGATTTTATGCCAGATACCCTTCATGACACAACCTCCTATTTTATCTAGGCTTGGGACAGGCACTGCATGCAGTGGCTGGGTAGTATGGGGTGTGGCAGCCCACCGACAGTGGGACTTGAACCTTAAAGTGTAGTGTAGTGTAGTGTAGTGTAGTATAATAAAATATAATATAATATAATATAATATAATATAATATAATATAATATAATATATTTGCAAGCAATGATGAGTGGGCCCAAGCACCTGTGCCATCGCCACCCAGGCGCACCACACAACCTGTGTGACTTTTGAGCATACTGAGACCCCTAAAAAGCCCCAGATGCTGATGTTACTGAATATGGGATAAGCTAAAGGCATTGTCCTGGCTGGACGTGTCTTTCTGGTGCGCCTGGTGCCAATGTGTGTAAAATATGTGTCTAGAGTATGTGTAGGAGGTGTGGTGTATGCATTCAATAGTGTTGATGTAATATATTGTATGTGCGTTTTGCAAATGACCCAAAATATCTGACCTCGTGTTGAGTTGAATCAATGACATGCATAGTGAAAACTGTTCAGCTCAGAGCTAGAAGTGTACAGATTTATATGTGCAAGTGTGTATGACCTAAAAAATCTTCTGTGTTACCCTCAAAAGGGCCCGGATGATTGAAAATAAAATCCTTAGGAGAACAAAAGAGCCCTCGCACATTTATAACATCAGCACTATCAAAACAGCATTATCATAGTGATGGCCATAATGTCCTAGTGCTAGCATGATGGTGTCATGGTGCTTGTGCCCTAAATATAACAAAAAGAGTCAGATTAGTCAGTTAAAGTAAAAAATAGTTTTTTGTAATGCAGGTGGTGTTTGGTACACTGTAAACTATTTTGCGTGAGCATGTTCGTTAGTGAGGGAATTGCTTAAAAAGTGATTGCAAAACAAGTTCAAAAGAAAAGAAGTAATAAGTTTTGTGAAAAGTTACTCCTAGTGTCGCCTAAGTCCTCCCTCCCACCCATAGCCAGCAGAGGCCGTTGGTGTCTCTGAAGACCACTTGTTTACTGATAATCTCTTAATCATCCTGTCCAATTCTTTTTCCCCGAATTTCTCCCCAATCTAGTCGTAGTCAATTCCTCCCAGTCACTAGGGGGCTCCACATTAAGGCTACTACTACCACTCAGTCGGGAGGGCCGAAGACTATCCCGTGTTTCCTCCGAACCACGTGACGCGAGCCGACCGCATCTTTTCGAACTGCTCGCTCACGCACCGTTAGGGGCGGAGTAACACACTCGGAGAAAAGCGCTAGCCACTCCTTCCGCGTGCGCGAGCTCACACCTGATTGAGGCTGTGGAGCCGTGATGAATGTGGGAGCGCAAGTACCTCTCATCCCTCCCCCCTGAGAGAGCTCGGCCAATCAGCTCTCTCTGTGCCTCCGGCTGTGAGAGGAAAACAGCATCACCCGGGGTTCGAACCAGCGATCTCCGGATGATAGGGCGAGCGCTTTACCACTGTGTCACTCGGAGGCATTATGTCACAACATTTAAATAGTTTTTTTTCAAGGCTACACAACTGTTTACTTCCAATCCCTTGAATTTTCACATTGTGCATTCGGAAATACTTTTATTTTCACTGTTAAACATAGGCCCAAGTTCTGCTGTGTTTCTTTACAATTTGATTTCACTAAGCATTTTAGTGATCTCCCTTCACACTAATTCAATAAGTTTTTTAAACCATTTTTCTTCATCAAAGATAATGGTTCACCTCCGTCCATTCACATGGTAATAATGAGTTTAACCTAATTTTAGTAGTTCCAGTAATCCCCTTAGTTGTTTTGTTTGCTTGATGCAATAATTTGACCCTTCTGGTCTGGTGCATACGGGTCTGGGGCTTTGGTGAGTGCTTCTCCAGCATTGTGATGGAGTGATGATCTGATAGGGCCTAAACTGTGGCATGGTGCTGAGGTTTGGTTGGTTTGGGTCTCTTAGGAGTCACAGCCTGATATGGTCCCCTACTGAACTTGCTCAGGTTTGGGTTGTGGTGCAGTCTGCACTTTTCTTCTTACCATGGTTATGAGAGTCATCAGCTGAATTGTCAGCCAGAATTGTCAGTCTGGTCGTTTTGATTGAAGCCGTCAAATGGTATCTCAAGCTGCAGACTGCTCATGAGGTGTGTGTTTAGGCCTAGGAGAATAGGCCCTTCCGGGATCTTGGGCTGACCTGTCTGGTGCTGGTAGTTGTGCTGGCGGGTTAGGGGGCTGCCCTTCCCTCACTGAGCTCCTGGCCTGTATGACTCGGTGCATTGTGTTGCTGCTGTGTGATTGACTGACTTAGAGTTAAATAACTTGTTGCAGCAAAACTCCTTGGTGCCAGACGGCCGGCATACCACACTTTTATTACACAGTTGGCAGACAAATCATAAGACAAACTCAGTATAAAAAAATAGATAATTCATTTTCAATTAAATGTTTTATTTCTATTTTATTAGTATAGCGCTTTTAACAATTGTCATTGTCGCAAAGCAGCTTTACACAATCTACAGAATTATTTAAGTCTGTATGGAATGTGAGTGTGTATAAATCAAAATGAGCAGATTGTCCCTGGAGGTTATCTGAATAGAATAGACCAGGCAAAACATGAATAAAAAATAGTTGAACCATGAAAAAGTCTCAGAATTACAAAATAAAAGGCTTTGTAATGCCTGGTAAGAAAGGCAAAAGGTGTCTACTTCGTATCGAATGTGTGAACTCCTTAGCTGAACTTCTGCTAAGTGTGACTTTAGTGAGACACTAGTGTATAGTACTGTATGTCACTAATTCTATTGTAATACTTGGATAATTTTTTGCACCTTTTCAACAATGTTTAGCACTCATTATTCTGGTGTAAAAGTTTAAATTTAGTTTAAATGTGGTTTAAAAAAACCATGAATAAAGATCACTTAAGCACTTACATGTTACATGGTAAAAAAAAATCAACAGAACAACAACAACAACATTTAATAGTGACAATAAGTGCATTTCCATAGACACACAATGAGATGAGAACTCACAGGATTGGGACCAAACAGCTAAACAGGTCTTTTTTTTAAGAAAAAGCTCCGCCCCCAGCTGTAGTTTTCATAATACGCGGTACTGACAAGCAGCCTGCATCCTTTGATCGAAGTAGGCGTGGCGGATCGTAAGACACTAGCAGTTCGCTCAGGTACTGCGGCGCGAGACCATTTAATGCTTTATATGTCAAGAGTAGTATTTTAAAATCAATGCGAAATTTCACAGGGAGCCAATGGAGTGAAGATAAGATAGGGGTGATGTGCTCATATCTTCTGGTTCTGGTGAGGACTCTCGCTGCTGCATTCTGGACTAGCTGAAGCTTATTTATGCATCTAGCTGAACAACCAGACAGTAAGGCATTACAATAGTCCAACCTAGAGGTGATAAAAGCATGAACTAGTTTTTCTGCGTCGTTTAGCGACAATATATTTCTTATCCTGGCAATATTTCTGAGGTGAAAGAATGCTATCCTGGTAATATTATCTACATGTGCTTCAAATGAAAGGCTGGAATCAATAATCACACCAAGGTCTTTCATTGTTGCATTTGATGGAACAGAAAGGCCATCTAAAGTTACGGTGTGATCTAAAATTTTACTCCTAGCTGTATGCGGTCCTATGACTAGAACTTCTGTCTTATCCGGATTTAGCAGAAGGAAGTTAATTAGCATCCAATTTCTTATGTCCTGCACACATTGCTCAATTTTAGTAAGCTGTTTTTTCTCATCAGGTTTTGCTGAGACATATAACTGTGTATCGTCAGCATAACAATGAATTCCAACCTGTCTGCCAATTTTCATGTGTTTTTGAGCCTGGTAAGACCCCCAAAAAGCCCAAAAAGTTGGGGGGAAAAATATATATATATAGTTGCAAGCAATGATGAGCAAATCTAAGAACCCTTTGTCATCGCCACCCAGGCTTGCGCCCTAAATATTTGTCAAGTCAACTGTCTGTGTGCACACGTGTGTGAGGGTAAGAGATGTACGTGTGTGTGAGTATTAACATTTGTTGTGTGTGTGTGTGTGTGTGTGTGTGTGTGTGTGTGTGTAGAATAGGCGGAATTTTATGTTAAGACCTCTTAAAAGCTGTTGTGTGTGTGTCTGTGTACATGTGTGAGGGTGAAAGATGTCGGTGTGTGAGTGTTAACATTTGTGACGTATGAGTGTGTTTATGCGTGCATGCGTGTGTGTGACTGTGTGTGAGAGAAAGAGACGTGAGTGTGTGTGTTTGTGCGTGTGTGAGTGTTCACTTTTGTGATGTGTACATGTGTACAATAGGACGCAGATGCTGGAAAATATGCATCACACTAACACATGATGTTACTCAATGTGAGGTCACTGAACATGTCACTGATTATAATGTCACTCAATGTAATGCCACACAGAAAGTAAATAACCACTGTCTGACAATGTTCATGGGTTTTTGAGCCTGTTAAGTTCCCGAAAAAGCCCAAAAGGGTGAAAAAAAATCTTTAGGAAAACAAGAGGGTCCTTCGCACCCTATAGTGCTTGGTCCTAATTATACAAAGATAAGCCAAGTAAACAGTGTGTGTTAACAGTGTGAAGTAATGTTACTTCAGTGAATTCTTTTCGAAAGTACTGTACAAGTAAAGTTACCATTATAAACCTACTCAAGTAAAACTAAAAAGGAGCTCAAAAATTTATTCAGAGTAAAAGTTACAGAGTCCCTTTTTTAACAGCGGGGGTGGGAGGAGGCATTCTAGTGTAGTTCAAAAAAGACGAGCGGATAATAGTCTCAAACTAGTTGTTTTTTTATTGAAAGAACACTTTTGCATAATAAAGCTGTTGCCTTTCTTGTGCTTAAAAATCTAAGTGGTTCGCGTAAATATGCTGTTACATCCCCGTCTAGGGTTGGGCCTTACAGCAAAAGAATGGTTCGGGGTTCTATTTTAAACTGCAGAGAAATGGTGGTATATGGCAGAAAGAACTGAACCCAGTCATTAGCTGATGAAATAGTGACGTTTGTATTTCTTTACAAAAATATACACACAACACCAGGATCTGCCTTAGGGTGGACCCAGGGCAAAATAATGAACAAAAGCATATCTGTATTACCTGCAAAAAAAGACAAAACACAAACAAAAATACAGGAACCTTCCCGGACTCCCTAAACCAAAAACAGTGAATAAATTTCCTCTTCCCAAAATAAATGTCAGCAACACCCCTACTACTGGTGAATGCACAAACATAGAGTGAAATTATCTACAAATTTAATGTTACAATAATGTTGTAAAAATCCAAATAACTTTACAGATCTTCATTGTAAAGGGTTTAAACAATGTTTTTCATGCATGTTCGATTAACCATAATCAATTAATTAACATGCACCTGTGGAATGGTCGTTAAGACCTTAACAGCTTACAGAAAGTAGGCATTTAAGGTCACAGTTCTAAAAACGCAGGACACTAAAGAGACTTGTCTACCGACTGTGAAAAACACCCAAAGAAAGATGCCCAGGGTCCCTGCTCATCTGCGTGAACGTGCATTAGGCATGCTGCAGGGAGGCATGAGGACCGCTGATGTGGCTAGGGCGATAAATCGCCATGTCCGCACCGTGAGACGCCTAAGACGGCGCTACGGGGAGACGGGAAGGACGGCTGATCATCCTCGCGGTGGAAGACCACGTGTAACAACACCTGCACAGGATGGGTACATCCGAATATCACACCTGCGTGACAGGTACAGGATGGCCACAACAACTGGCCGAGTCACACCAGGAACACACAATCCCTCCATCAGTGCTCAGACTGTCCGCAATAGGCAGTCCATGAGGAGGAGATGCACTGCAGTACTTCAAGCAGCTGGTGGCCACCAGATACTGACTGGTACTTTTGATTTTGAGCCTCCCTTCATTCAGGGACACATTGGGAAACATTTTTAGTTTATGTCTTATGGTGTTGACTCTTTTAGTGTTCATACAAATATTTACACATTAGGTTTACTGAAAGTAAAAACAGTGAAAGTCAGAGGACGGTTCTTGTTTTGCTGAGTATATATACAGTACAAGGGGCCAAGCAATAATTAAAGTCAATGGGAGGCAAAAAATCTAAACCAGAATATTATTATAGGGAATATTTAATTTTTAGTGTGTTTTATGATATTATGTGTGCATGAAAACAGGCTGTTTTCTTCCTTTGACCTCAACACGCTGTGCTATCAGCAAACACATTCCTTAGTATAATCTATGTTTAGGGTCGTAAAATTGCTGAAGACTCATAACTGCAGAACTGTTCCCAAGCTTCTGTTCTTCTTCATGTTATCTTTTATAAACATTCCAGACTAGATGTAACCGCTCCTTCAATTCAATTCAATTCAATTTTATTTGTATAGCGCTTTTAACGATTTACATCATCACAAAGCAGCTTTACACAATTAAAAGAACTAAGTTTGTATGAAATGTGAATGTGTATGAATCAAAATTATATGATTGTCCCTGATGAGCAAGCCTTGGACGACGGCGACAGTGGCAAGGAAAAACTCCCTGAGATGGTAATAGGAAGAAACCTTGAGAGGAACCAGACTCAACAGGGAACCCATCCTCATCTGGGTGATAACAGACAGCAGGGATTGATCTGCATAATAATATGCGAGACTGAAAGTTCAGTATAAGAGGAGATGTGTAAGGTTAAAGTCCAGTTTGTTCCTGGAGGCTCAGGTAGGCTGTGAAAAATTCCAGTCCTGAACTATTGAGCGACTGAAGTCACAGGTCCTCAGAGAACAGCTGTCTGCATCAGTCGAGGACAGGACCACCTTCATGGAAAAGTGGAACCAACCCCAGTCACCACACGCATCCCAGGCAGACCACACGGGGTATCCATGTGATGAGATCTCCAACCAGAAGCAGGACTCCATGATGAGTTAGAGAGGTCCAGCGGGCAGAGGGGGTCTGGATCACTGGCAGCTCAGGAACGACATGTATAGCTCGACAGAGAGATAGGTAGATGAACAAGGAGAGAGGGAGAGAGAGAGAGAGAGAGAGAGAGAGGAGAGAGCAGAAAAGGAGAGAGCAAAGAGATGGAGAAATAACAGTCAGGTCTGGTCACAGTCGAACAATGTAAAAAGTGAATGTATATTAACTGTAGAGTGCAAGCAGAGACTCCGGCAGGACTAACTATGACAGCATAACTAAAAGAGAGGAGCCAGAAGGAAACACAGACATGAGGGGGAACTGAGATGTAAAGCAAACAATCACCTCACCGTCAACAAACCTGAGTGATCAATGAGAGTGAGGAAGACAGCATCCAAACATACCAGTTCACCATAATACTCTACGTCCATGAGTCCCCCAGATCTGCTCCTTTACCTAAGGCTAATCTATTTATAAAAATGCTTGGCTAAATAAATAGGTTTTTAGCCTGGACTTAAACACTGAGACTGTGTCTGAGTCCCGAACACTATTTGGAAGACTATTCCATAACTTTGTGGCTTTGTAAGAAAAAGCTCTGCCCCCTGCTGTAGTTTTAATAATACGCGGTACTGACAAGCAGCCTGCATCCTTTGATCGAAGTAGGCGTGGCGGATTATAAGACACTAGCAGTTCGCTCAGGTACTGCGGCGCGAAACCATTTAATGCTTTATATGTCAAGAGTAGTATTTTAAAATCGATGCGAAATTTCACAGGAAACCAATGCAATGTAGATAAGATAGGGGTTATGTGCTCATATCTTCTGGTTCAAGTGAGGACTCTCGCTGCTGCATTCTGGACTAATTGAAGCTTGTTTAAGCACCTAGTTGAACAACCAGACAGTAAGGAGTTACAATAATCCAACCTAGACGTGATAAAAGGATGAACTAGTTTTTCTGCATCGTTTAGTGACAATATATTTCTTATCTTGGCAATATTCCTGAGGTGAAAGAATGCTATCCTGGTAATATTATCTACATGTGCTTCAAATGAAAGGCTGGAATCTATAATCACACCAAGGTCTTTCACTGTTGCATTTGATGGAACAGAAAGGCCATTTAAAATCACAGTGTGATCAGAAAGCTTACTTCTAGCTGCTTGTGGTCCTATGACTAGAACTTCTGTATCAGGATTAAGCAGAAGGAAATTAATTAACATCCAATCTCTTATGTCCTGCACACATTGCTCAACTTTAGTAAGCTGGTTTTTCTCATCTGGTTTTGCTGAAACGTATACTTGTGTGTCATCAGCATGACAATGAAAACTAATACCATGTTTACGAATTATTTTGCCTAGAGGAAGCATGTAAAGGGAAAAAAGCAGTGGGCCTAAAACTGAACTCTGTGGAACACCAAACTCAACTTGAGAACATGAGGAATGGTCACCATCTAAATCTACAAACTGATAACGATCAGTCAAATAGGATCTGAGCCATAAAAGGGCCGTTCCCTTAATTCCTACTACATTTTCTAATCTGTGAAGGAGAATACTATGATCAATAGTGTCAAAAGCTGCACTGAGGTCGAGTAACACAAGTATAGTGACACAACCCTGATCAGAGGCCATTTACTACTTTAACGAGTGCTGTCTCTGTGCTGTGATGAGGCCTAAATCCTGACTGATACAATTTATGTATGCTATTCCTATGTAGATATGAACATAGCTGTTGTGATACTACCTTTTCCAGAATTTTAGAGATAAACAGGAGGTTTGATATCGGCCTGTAATTGGAAAGCTGACAGGGGTCAAGGTCAGGTTTTTTGATTAGTGGTTTAATAACTGCTAATTTAAGGGATTTAGGAACATACCCACTGCTGAGTGAACAGTTAATTACTTTTAACAGGGGTTCTGTTATTGCTGGAACTATCTGCTTGAGAAAATGTGTCGGTATCAGATCTAATTCACAAGTTGACGATTTTGAAGAGGAGATGAGTGAAATTAGTTCACTCGCTTCAAGGGGAGTAAAGTATTCTAGGTTCTGATGTGATGTGATTAATTTATCATCTGTATCACTTAAATTGTCTGGTTTTAAAGCCTGAATTTTTTGCCTAATATTTATGATTTTGTTATTGAAAAAGTTCATGAAATCCTCACTACTGTATGTTGTTGTTGTGGAGATTTCTGCAGTGGTCTTGTTTTTAGTTAATTTAGCTATGGTATTAAATAAAAATCTAGGATTATTTTTGTTATTTTCTATAAAAGTGGAGAGATACATTGACCTAGCAGCACTGAGAGCTCTTCTATAGTTCAGGATGCTCTCCTTCCATGCTATTTGGAAAACTAACTATTTAGTTTGACGCCATTTGCGTTCTAATTTCCGAGCGGTTTGTTTTAGAGTGCGTGTGTGATCGTTATACCAGGGAGCGAGTTTCTTATCTCTAATAATTTTTCTTTTAACTGGAGATACATTATCTAAGCTATGACGAAGTGTTGACTCTAGATAATCAGCGCTTGATCGAGTTCTGTGAAATCAGATGGCGATCCAATCAAAGTTGATAACTCTGGAAGATTATCGATAAAGCTCTGTGTGGTATTTGATGTGAATGTACGTTTAAGGCGGTAGCGCGGTGCTGTGCGTACATTATTACTATGAGATACTTTAATCGAGACAAGACAGTGATCTGATATAACTTCAGACTGTGGAATTGTAATTATGTTTCTTATACCCAATCCGAAGGATAATATTAAGTCCAAAGTGTGACCTGCTTTATGAGTGGGTCCTACTACACACTGATTTACTCCTACTGAGTCCAGTATGGACATAAATGCTGTTCTCAGAGGGTCTTCTGGATTCTAAAAATGAATATTAAAATCTCCAGCAATTAACACTTTGTCTACAGAAACAACAAGGTTCGAAAGGAAATCTGCAAATTCACAGAGAAATTCAGAGTACGGCCCTGGGGGTCTGTAAATGATGATTAGCGGAATCGTCTGAGCTGACTTTATGTTACTAAAGAGAATTTCAAATGCATTAAATTTGTGTCTGTGTTTTTGTATAATAGTCAGATTATCATTGTGAATAACTGCGACGCCTCCTCCTCTACCAGTTAACCGAGGCTGGTGTATGTAGCTGTATCCAGGAGGACTAGCTTCATTTAGAGCTACATACTCGTCCTGTTTAATCCAGGTTTCTGTTAAACAGAGTATATCAAACTCCTGATCTGTGATAATTTCATTAATAATAACTGCTTTAGATGCGAGAGATCTAATATTTAACAGTCCTAGCTTCAGATCAGAGGTACCGGCTGCGCATTCAGTCTGATCTGAGTTTGTGGTCTTTATGTTAATTAAATTACTAAAACAGACTTTCTGAGTCTTTCTAAATTAGTTTTTAGCTCGGGGAACAGACACAGTCTCAATACAGTGAACCCTGAGTGACGACTCTATGCAGCTAGCAGACGGTTGGTTTAACCTGTCTATCTGCTCCGAGGTTTCACTATATATATATATATTTAAAACTGAAACACTGGCCAATTTAATGTTGGATGTTTCATCCAGATTGTTTGTGCTGCGCTGTCCACTGGGCTACGCAGATGTTTGTTCTGCCCAGGGCGGCTCAATCGGGTGCTTGAAGCGGTTTCATCCCACTTTTGAAGTGTTTGGCTTCCCATAACAAACACATACAGCGACCAACATCTTGCGGGTCGTAATAATGGCCAGGCGCTTGCTTTATAAGAATCTGATGGCATTTTGTTATTGTGAATTTAGCGCGTTTGTTCTCCCAGTCCATCAATCACTCAGTGCAGTAGTTTACGGGGTGCTATTTTTTTCTTTCCCGTTGCATTATTTTTATTATTTTTCAATTTAGTTCATTTTTTGTTACGAAGTAGCAAATATGATTTAAAATGTAGCGAAGTATTAACAAAACATACTGTAAAGCCTTATGGCAGTGGCGTAGTGACACAGGCACAGACACGGGGGGTTTTATTTATGAGTGTTTGTATTTCAGTGGTTAGGGATGAGAGCAGGGCAGGAGTGCAGGGACGGGGAGGAGGGGGGAGAAAAGATAACTGGGGTGACATGGTTCACTGCGGGGGAGCGTCATCGTCCTCCCACGGGGGCCAGTAGCAGGGCTCTAGAGGGGGAGCGCCGTGCGAGCATACAGGGAGAACGGCCGAGCTACGGCACTTAGTCCTCCGGGGCGGTTTCGCACGGGACTCCGCAGGGCCCTCGGAATCTGTAAAAAGTGAGAGAGAGAGAGAGAGAGAGAGAGAGAGAAACAACGACAAAAACATACATTAGTAGTGAAGTCTCTATTCTCGTATTTTTCTACCCGCCGCCCTGGAGTTCCGTTCTCCTTTTATAGTTGCCGGGTACTCCAGGGCGGTGAATGGAAATGGACGACCGGCTTTGCACGGTTCTGGCGGTCTCAAGTAACGCAAGTAAATGTAAGTTGTTACTTTTTCATATTTTGGGCAAAACTCATAAAAATTGGCAGACAGGTTGGAATCTGCTGCCATTAGGATACCTGAGAGTGCATAGCTCATACACACTTGCACATATACACATAAAACCCAGTACATATTTAGAGCTCATTGAGCTGAACAACTTTTACTGCATGTCATGGGCTCAACTCAACAGGAGGTCAATTATTGTGGGTTGTTCGATTTTGATCTACTCCTCCTACTGTAGGACCTCATCATAGTGTGATGTTTTTTTTTTCAGCACCTGCAGTCTATTCTACACACATACACATCACAAATGTTAACACACACACACACACACACACACACACACACGCACGCACGCACACACAAATGACAAACAGGTTGTGCAGTGCACCCCGGGTGGCAATGGCACAGGGTGCTTAGGCCAGTACATTGTTGCTTGCAACTATTATTATTATTATTATTATTATTATTATATTATATATTACTATAATTGTGTACTGTTCACTATGCAAATTCATGCTTTTTATGGTATTTACTATATTACACTATTGTTTATAAACGAAATAGCAATAAAGTTGCTGCTTTACTATTTAGTCTGTCCCCCATTCACCATTAATACATTGATGCACAGTGTGTTCTGACTCTTTTGTATCACAACCAGCAAATAATTTGTGGATTACTTTTAGTATGTCCTGACCACTGCAGACTGGGAACATCCCACATGACCTGCTGTTCTGAAGTTACTCTGAAGTTATGTTGACAGCATGCCAGGGCAAATTGCAAAGTTCTTGAAAAAGAAGGGTTAACACTGCAAATATTGACTCTTTGTATAAACTAAATATAATTGTCAATAAAGGCCTTTCCATTCATCCATTCAGGAACCTTTGTGGTCCAATCAGGGATCTTGGAGGCCATTGGTGACCACTGTATTTATTCTCATTTTTGTATGACCGTGGTTGGACCTCCACTCAAAATTCACATTCACACACCACAGGCATGTCTTTGGACTGTGGGAGGAAACCAGAGACCCTAAAGAGAACCCATCAAGCACACACAGACCCAACGTGGGAATCGAACCTAGGACCTGTAGGTGCACAGCAACAGTGCATTAAGCCACTTTGCCACCAATAAAAGACTTTGACATTTATGACATGCTTGGAAATATACTTCAGTGTACCATAGTAACATCTGACAAAATGATCTAAGAACATTGAAGAAGCAGATTTTGTGAAAATTAATATTTGTGTCAAAATGTTTGGCCACGGGTGTACACTGCAGTCTTGTGCTTTGTTTTGGTTTACGGAACAGTCATGCCAAGACAGACATTGCGGACGTGCTGACATTTGAGCCAGTGGCCAGTGCGGCGCCTAGGTAATGACGCGAGCGTTAAACAAACAAACAAACAAAAACGTACAGTATCGCGAGCGTCCTCGTTCCTGAAGGAACATAGATATCTATACTGACTAGATGTCACCTTGGGCCTCTAAGGATACGTCAACATCGCCGCCATCCTGGGTCGGGGATCTGAAGGACGCGCCAAAGTGTCCCTGCGTTCAGATCCACTGTGAAGACGCCGGACTTGTGTTTTATATACTGTAGCCTAATCATTTAATAATCTGTTGTAAACACTGGAAGATGTTTTCACCCTACGTACGCACGTTATGTTTGTTTTTGTGTTATATAACCATTTTACGCTGGGTCACTGTATTACAGGCTTGCTGATGTACAAAATAAACCAGTACAATTCAAATGTTTTAATTAACATGTATTTTTAAGTATGGATATCACACCATTGTAGTCATGTTGTGTGCAGTAGACTAGGCTAAGGTCAGTAACAATAGTTAATTTTAAGTTCACTGAAGTGGAAGAATAATAAACTTACACCTAGTTTTGAAGTAGATTAATATCAAAAGCTTTAATTTTCTCTGGACTCGATCATAAATACGTTAGTTGGAACAAACCAAAAAACTAAAAGAAATCATTTGAGATTTGGACGATTTATGATTTAATTTCTGCCCAGATGCAGATGTTCGGTTCCCCATCCTAACATTCTCAGGTCTGTTGGTCAGGAAGTCCATAATTGTTTGTTTTTTTCCGCTTTGTTTGTTTAACTCATGCATTTATTAATTTAAATTTTGCTTTATTATTTATCTATTTATTTGTATTTTATATTATTTATGTTTTTTTTCGTATTACTCTCAGCATCCTTGTAATTGTTTTGTGCATTGTAGAACAGTTTAATTAGTTATGTAGGTGTGTCTAAGTATTGTATTATATATGATATATCACATATTTATGATAGAACATAGATTAAGTAAAATAAATAATTAATCTATGTTCGATCATAAATATATGTCTGACATTTATAATAAACCAAACGGCTTGAAAATCGGTTGAAAATGAAGCTAATGAAGGTGATGATGTTAATCCTTGCTAGTTCTCTGCTAATGCTAACTAACACAGAGTGGGCGTGGCTTCCCCCGACACAATGACTCATGGTTCCTGTGGACAGCAGCGTCACAGGCGACGGTTACTTAGTGTACAGTTTACTCTATACTGAAGTCCATGGTTCTCATGAGCTCAGACAATCTATACTAATGTTGGATGGTATTAATATATCTGATAAAAAATGCAACAATAAACACTTTCGCCGGATCTTTCAAACTCAAAGAAGAATTACTCCGAGAGGGAAGTTTTATTGGAGACAATAATTACATACATTCAAGATATTAAATGGCATAAAGCCTGGCTTTTGCCTAATAAATACTGCATCCCTAACAAAATAAAAGATGTTCAGTTTAAGATTCTCCACAAAATTTACCCGGTAAAATTTTTGGAGGTAGAGGATAAATGTTCTTTCTGTGGTACATTAAATGAAACTCTGAGTCATGTGTTTGTTAAGTGTGAGAAAACTAAAAAATTCTTAATTCTGTTAAAAGACCACCTATTGAACCATCTTAATGTGTCCTACTTCTTTACTGTCAAAGATATAATCTTTTATTATGAAAATGCGGAAAATAAACAGCTTGAATTTGTTGTTAATTATTTTATTTTACATGCAAAATACTTTATTCATAAACAGAGAATTAAAAAGGAACAATTGTATTTCCCTCTTTTCCTTCTAGAAATGACCTCAATGTTAAATTCTCTTCAATTAATTCAGTTTAATAAGAAGAAGAATAGACTTTTAGATAATTATGATATAATTTTTTAACTGAAGTGTCTCTAGATATATCTTTTTCGAGGTTTGTACATAATTCTCATCCTCTTGTGTATTTTTTTGGATTTTTAAATCTATAGTTCCTTGTCCTTTATGTATAATTATTTGTTTTGATTAATGTTTTTTTTCTCTTTCTCTCATGTGTGTGTTGTTGTTGTTGTTATTATTGTGTTTGCTGTTATTTGTAAATGTGTTTAATATGTTCTGTATTTTTTTCTACTGGTTCAATAGATATACTGTATATCTCTATGCTGAAGCACGAGCTGTTTGAAGTGCGCCTGCGCGGCCGCTTGTTCCCGCAGGATCCCCCTCGGCACCCGTAGCTGTTGTGTTAAACACAGACGTGTACGTAGACCCATTACTAACAGGAAGTGTTTAGAAGAGTGCTGAGATGTCGTGAATATCCCGAGCTTAACTCGAATTCTATCGTCCGTTTTTTTTTTTTTTTTTTAACTAATGTCTGTAAGAGAAATGTCCAGAGAGTTACAGGTAAACGTCGAGGATCAGTCGAGCTCCACACACACTGTTACAGCCGCGAGCGACCGGAGCGCGAGCATGGCCATCGACCAGGACGGAGAGTGGGGTAAACACACACACACACACACACACACACACACTTCAGTTCAGAAAGGCTGTGAATTAGATGGTAAACCGAAGCAGTGTGTGAGCAGAGAGCCGTTGATCAGGCACATCCGGTTTGGAATCACGTGACTATCCTGTAGTCCGAACAGTTTAAAGAAGAGATGATCGGGTCCAAGCACTCTGTGCTGTCAGCCCCAGTCAGCCCCAGTCAGACCCAAACAGACCCAGACAACACGTCCCTTGTTGTTCAGCTCGATGGGGTGATGTGATGTGATGTGGTGTGATGGGATGGGATGTGATGGGATGGGATGGGATGGGATGGGATGTGGTGTGATGGGATGGGATGTGATGGGATGGGATGGGATGGGATGGGATGTGGTGTGATGGGATGGGATGGGATGGGATGTGATGTGATGTGATGGGATGTGGTGTGATGGGATGGGATGGGATGGGATGTGATGTGATGGGATGTGGTGTGATGGGATGTGGTGTGATGGGATGGGATGGGATGGGATGTGGTGGGATGGGATGGGATGTGATGGGATGTGGTGTGATGGGATGTGGTGTGATGGGATGTGGTGTGATGGGATGGGATGGGATGGGGTGTGATGGGATGTGGTGTGATGGGATGTGGTGTGATGGGATGTGGTGTGATGGGATGTGGTGTGATGGGATGTGGTGTGATGGGATGTGATGTGATGGGATGTGGTGTGATGGGATGTGGTGTGATGGGATGTGGTGTGATGGGATGGGATGTGGTGTGATGGGATGTGGTGTGATGGGATGGGATGTGGTGGGATGGGATGGGATGTGATGGGATGTGGTGTGATGGGATGTGGTGGGATGGGATGTGGTGTGATGGGATGTGGTGGGATGGGATGTGATGGGATGGGATGTGATGGGATGTGGTGTGATGGGATGTGGTGTGATGGGATGTGGTGTGATGGGATGTGGTGTGATGGGATGTGATGTGATGGGATGGGATGTGATGGGATGTGGTGTGATGGGATGTGATGTGATGGGATGTGGTGTGATGGGATGTGGTGTGATGGGATGGGATGGGATGTGGTGGGATGGGATGGGATGGGATGTGGTGTGATGGGATGGGATGGGATGTGATGGGATGTGGTGTGATGGGATGTGGTGTGATGGGATGTGATGGGATGTGGTGTGATGGGATGTGGTGTGATGGGATGTGGTGTGATGGGATGTGATGGGATGGGATGTGGTGGGATGGGATGGGATGTGGTGGGATGGGATGTGGTGTGATGTGGTGGGATGGGATGGGATGTGATGGGATGTGATGGGATGTGGTGTGATATAGAGATGTACCAGGTGTCCCATGTAACATCTCTTGCCAGGCATTCCTTCAGCGTTATTTCTGCAGGACTGTAAGTGATACACTTTGTTTGTGTTGAGCAGGAACAGGTCTGTAATCTTTTGTGAGATGTAGATGTGGTTTGTAAAGGGATGCAGGGAGATCCTGCTGATTCGGACATCTCCTGGGTGAAGCAGCCTCATTATCATCATCATCAGCACTCATAACTCTCATGTTAAACTGCTTTAGGAAATGCCTGTAAGATCTGAACATTTTCATGTGTTAGCCAGCAGTCTGGAACACTGTTACCCACCCACCACTCTTACACTCCCCAGCTGGATGGGCAGAGGGTGTTGACTAATGTTGATGGGCAGCCGTCAATCACACGCAGATCTATGTTGATGCACTGCTTCTGAGAGCAGAGTTGTAAGAGCACATGTACAGGGAGCTGAGCAAGTCCTGTGAACTGGACTTAATCAAAGGCTGATTAAAAAATAAAAATTCTGTTTAAAGAAACATGTGATGAATGATGTGGCGACAGACATGGCTCTTAGCGTTCATGAAGCCATCTTGGTGATTTAGAGTGGTGTTGGATAAACGTCGCAATCGGTGAAAGTTCACCATAAAGTGTGTTCTGCTTTGGAAAGATATCTGCATATTATGGAACTTCACTGTAAATATGTTGTAATTCTGGTAAATCTGCCGTCATCATCATCTTTATGTTCTTTTCTTGTAGATATCAGTCTGTTTGATGAGTTAGACGGCCTGGGAGATGCTGAGGAGTTGTTGCAGGCTCTCGAGAATGCAGGTTATGTAAGTCCGCATATGAGTTACATGCACACACACACACACACACACACACACACACACACACGCTTCTCTATTTCATTACAAGAATTTCCCATTTTGTAAAACAATAAGATTCTTAAACTAAAAACTACTTTAAACCGTCAAGCTGCTGAATTCTCAGCCTCTAAAGCCGATCAATCTTGCCAAAGCATTCCAGCCATGTAGCGGTGTCTTCAGCTATTGATCGTGACACGTCAGCGCCATGCCTGGCAGTGCACTCACTGTCTGCACAACATGAGATGTGGCTGTAAATGTTCTTCTTCCAGTGCACAGTGCAGCTTTGAGTCCTTCATAACATCCAAAATCCAGGAGAAGAAGAGGAGCTTTCTCCACCATTTCTCTGTGTGTCGTGATAATCAGGAAGTCACGCTGGTTCTTCAGCACCAGTTTGCATTCTCTTGCCCCCTTCTTGTCGCTGAGGCTTTCTCAGGTTGAACATGATAATCCTACAGTGACTGTCTTGTTGTTCCGACTAACAGAAAGTAAGCTTTGTTCTTTGAAGATAGTTTAAACTGGTGTTTATCCAGAGGAAGCTTGCTTGTTCAGAAATCATTTTGGGTTCCCATTTGTTTTAGCAGGTCCTCAGAAGCACAGCTTTAAAATCTTTTCTTGTGGCCAAAGAGCATTAAATTTGTTTCCCCATAATGCATTTCAACTTCCACACATATATTTTAACAGTTCATTGTGTGTGTGTGTTTGCCTGGTCTGGGTTTTATTCAAACATATGTGAATGCAGGTGAAGCGATGCTCGTGCTTTATCGACTCATTAATAACGTTTCTTAGCTCAGAACTGTTAAGTTTGAGCCTCGAGACTCGTTTACTTCTGAGTGTTGCATGCTGGTGTTGTTGATGTTCATCCTGCACACGAGAACATCATTTAAGTTTTAAAAACAGATGTTTGTTTTTTTTTCCCTTCTGGAATGCTGAGGAGAGCTGTTACGTGTGTTTTCACAGATTGGGAGCGCTTCTGATGTGAACCTGGACATGGATCTCCCAGTCTGGAGCTCAGAGGCATGGGGAGACACCAGCAGCATGTGTACAGGTAGATCTCCTGCACTCTGATGGCTTACGTTAGCAGCAGGGTCGACAAACACTCTACTGGACTTCAACAGTTATCTCATGACAATGTAACAGTAACTTAACAGGTACTGTTCATTTCTCCAGTCAGTGGGGTTCTTGTGAACTGTGCTTTATCTGTGTAACCTGCAGAGGGAGACATTTTAGCAGACTCGAGCTCTCCGACACACACCTTCAGCTCAGTGTCTTCACCGTCAGCAGAGGCCCAGTCACCATGCTCTCTATTTGTAAGTAAACTTGTGTGTGTGTGTGTGTGTGTGTGTGTGTGTGTGTGTGTGTGTGTGTGTGATTTGCAATAAGAATATCCATAAGGATATTTAACCCTCTTTACTCTGAGTGTGTTTAAAGCAAGTCATGTTCTTCAGCCATTTTACATCTCATTTGATTTGTAAATGTTGTTGATGTTACCTTTTTGCGTTTGTGAGCATTCTCTTAAGAAAAGACACCTCTACTTTTCTTTCTGTAAAGGCTTTCAGATGTACGGTACTGTGCAGTTCAAGCACTTTTCAGCTTGTCGCAGTAAAACATCTGTTCTCATTTCTATAATTTAATCTACAATGTGGGGAAATGAGGGTGGGGAGCTCAAGAGTAGGAGAAACTCAGTAATCATCACTTTTTTTTCTAACTGTAATACATTGCTTCACAGATATTTGTCTTCAGCTGAGTAACTCAGTAGAGACTTGTGCAGACCACACAGGGGCGGAACCAGATAAACCTCTTCAGGGATGTTTTAATGATCAGGGAACATTTTTTTGTGTTGTTGTAGTGTGTAGAACTGTCATGATCTGACAGCTTTAACTAGTGCTTGGGGATTTTCTCTGTTAATTCAGTTTCTCAGAAAAAATAAACAAAACAGGATGACAATGAGGTCTTCAAGCAAAAGTTTTAAAATATCACTTTAAAATCCCACGATGATCTGGAATCTGAAGTCAGAGGACTTTGTTGTCATAAACATTTATTCTATAGTCTTATCAACTTATCAGCTTATCAACAAACAAGCTGCAGTTTTATGCCTCTTTTTTTGCTTTTTTTTTTTTTAGGTCGTATGTCCCTTCATCCGTACCTTTTGTCTGCTTGTTTTTAAATGTTTGGATTTATGTGAAATTACAGTTCTAACCAGATCAAGGTCAAATATCTGAAAGTTATTTTTTAGGAGCTTTATTCCTGGTTTTATATATTTAAAGGCCATTTCTGCCTAACAAATAAATAACAAGGAGCTGCTGTTCAGTTTATTTTGTCCTCTTCCTGAGTAAGTAAAGTGAATAACTATTCACAGTTGTGAGAACATGGGTGACAACGAGAACTCCTTTTGCTGTTCCACAACTGTTAATCTGACTCTAAGCAAAAGGTCTAATATCAACAACCAAATATAATAGGTTGTATTCAATGACAAAAAACACTTAAGTTGTAGTAGACGAATCACCAGCAGTAACTCCACTTTTGGTTGGAAGTTGCGCTACTTCTGCATACACTGGGGCAAAAAAGTATTTAGTCAGCCACCAAATGTGCAAGTTAAATACTTATTTTACAGAGGAATTTTCCAATTAATTCATTGAAAATCCTACAATGTGATTTTCTGGATTTTTTTTCTTCTTATTTTGTCTCTCATAGTTGATGTATACCTATAATGAAAATTACCTCTCATCTTTTAAATGTTTTCCCAACTCAACATTTAAGTTTGCCACTAGCTGCCTTGTTTGTTTACTGTATTGGTCTGTGATGTGTAATAGCATAACCAGGAATACGATACTAACGAGCTGAAAGGTGGCACAGTGATCTGCCTATTATAGGATGAGCACTATACTATTATAGTAGAGTGGAACATACTTTAAATCAATTCCCTGCCATGCTCGTGTAAAGGGACAAGGAGAGTAGTCCAATTAAATATCCGAATGTCATTGCTGAGTTCAGAATCAGTCAAAAAAAAAAAAAAAAAAAACAGAGAGAAGCAGCTAGCGGTGGTCCTGTGCTCAGAAACAGGCCAAAATGTGTATAGGGTAAAGCACTCTGAAGCTTGGGAATTAGTGATGATGATTGACTGTTCACAGCTGTTCTAATAATAAGCATAAAACTATCTAGATGTGTGTGTGTGTGTGTGTGTGTGTGTGTGTGTGTGTGTGTGAGTATGTGAAAGAGTAAGAGGGAAATCCTTCTACTTTCTTTACCCATAAAACCCTCACACTTTCTTGTGCCTTATGAATTGTCTTCATTTTTACATTGAAGACAATTCAAGACTAGGAAGAAGGATCCGAGTGGAGTACATCGTCCTCTCTCTCGTCTTTGCCATTTTGCTTTAATTTATGCATTTATCTTTCTTGTCTTTGCTGTTGCAGGACGATGCTCCGTCTCCGCTTTCGCCTCAGTCTCAGCCCTCTCCGCTCTCCGTCTGCTCCGACTCCAGCAGCTCTGTTGACCTGCCTCCTGAGAAGAAGCTGGTCAGGAAGACCAATCAGACAAAAGGTGAAAACTCTCAGCCAATCAGTGTTGCATATTGACAATTTATACCATTCACCGACTTGTATTTGTGTCCGTGTGTATTTACATTTAGGCATTTGGAAGACTTTCTTATTAACAAAAGTGCTTTGTAGTTTCTGTCACACATTATATGTGCATTACAGCGGCATTAGGGGTTTGCGTTTGCTGGTTTTATCACTAAGTGACATTTCTATAGACCATAGACTTAGTCTATTCTCTCAAGGGTTAATGAGTGGATTAATTGTGTGATTGAGGCGGAGCTGCTCGCATTGTTCCAGTCACAGGTGGTGGAGGCCTTTGCGGGGCGGACGAAGTATAGGATCAGTGGTTGAATAGTAAAGTATAAATACTTTCCTGTTAAGAAATAATGGAAACTTAGACGATTCAATCAGTGAGCACGCCGACGAGCACGCCGACACACACACACATGATTCTTGGTACTCATCAGAGGTGGGTAGAGTAGCCAAAAAATTTACTCAAGTAAGAGTAGCTGTATTTCAAAATAATATTACTCAAGTAAGAGTAAAAAAGGATTTGGTGAAGAGATACTCAAGTAGGGCTGAGCGATAAAACGATAACGATATGTATCGCGATAGACATGTGATCGATATCAATAAAAAATGTGTTCGATAAAACGTTCGATCATTTTTATTCTTTGTCGGAAGAAAACAGAGGCTTCTTGCTAGTTTGGTTGCTGTCATGCGCACTCGCTCCGCGACCAGCACTAGGACCCTGAAGTAGTACGGTGGTCGCGATTCAGGAAGTATAAAAGGAGACAAGATGGCGCTTCACATCGCTCAGTCATTGAGTCCGCCCATGCCGTTACTGACGTTTTGCCGGATCTTATGTGATTTTGGGTCCAATTCCTGATTGAGTGTGTGTTGCTAGAACGCGGTGTTAGCTTCCCTGCTTTATTTTGTCGTTTCTCGCGGCAGCGCAACAGCCCGTTAATTCATGCCCATGCAGTGATGAGAAAGACAAACGAGTCGATGCATGTCCATTCTTTTATTTTCTGCGTTGTCAGGCGATATTACAAACTTTCAGGTGCATTCCGTACTCTAGGCTCTAGGTTCAGGCTCTATATTCCAGCTCATCTCACATTTCCGCGTTTACGCACATTAAACAGCGGGTATAATTGTGTAAACTCTTGCTCTCGCCGTGAGAGAGTTCTTACAATGACTCGCGTGGTTATCCTGCCTGTTCGCGCTATTTCCGCGTTTGAATTTACCGTCCATGCTACAAGAGCTAACTGCTAGTCTTCTGCTCCGCTTCCGGTTGCCCGTGACAGTTGCATTAACAAAGGCACTCGCTCTCTGGTAACCTAGCAACGTAGGGAGTGATACAGTAACATCAATCATGTAACAGTATCACGTCTGGTTGCGCCATGTTGTTGTCTCGTGCTGGTCTGCTGGATTCCTCTTCAAAAGCAGAAAATGCACTATTTTATTACACTTTATTAAGCATTTCTTACATTTTCTTTCATTTTGCACCTTAAATGTTAAGAGATAATTGTTAAGTGTTCATTGTGACTTTAGACTTATGTTTACATTTTAATAATTTGAGTTTTCCATGGTTTTTGACATTTCTGTCTTAATAACTGAGGGGACAATGATCACAGGAAGGTTAAGTTTAAAATAAAAATGTTTAAATGTAATATATTTTTCTCCTGGTCCTTATTTTAAATGGGTCATTAAAATATCAATAATTATAAATATCGACCGATACGAAACACTGATATCGTGATACAGTTTTCAGCCATATCGCCCAGCCCTATACTCAAGTACTGAGTAACCGTTTCAATCGCAATGTCCGATTTCTTTTTTTTATTTATTTATTTATTTTTAGAAATTATAATCATTATATATGAGTTTATACTGTGTGTGTTATCTGCTGAAGTGTGTGTCTGTTTTGGCAGATAGTGAAGGCACCGCAGTATCAAGCTGTTCTTTTTCAAGCGAAACATGCTTTGTGTATGATGCCAGGGATGCATCATATTTTTTTTTTTAAATAATAAATTTTTTACTCACTGATTGTAAACTAACCGCAAGATCCCACTAGCAGCATGGATTTATGGGCGTTCCGTAAAATCAGAGAAAGATGTGGAAACTTTTGTTTGCACATACGCAGTGAGTGTATGTACAGATGGCAATCAAGCGGTATTCTAGTTTTACCGCCGCGCCTCACGGGGGCAGCATTTGGGTTTGTGCGTTTGCTGGCTGAGTGGCGCTATATAACTATAAACCGACTCAGGCATCAGTTCATTCTCTGCAGGATTAATGAGCCGCAACCCCTTTAGAGCTGCACATAGTAGCGAATAAAAACAGGTGAAATTGTAGTTAAACGAATTCATAATCACAGTATTAAAATTACAATACAAATTTAGAATTTAAAATAAATTAATTCTAATTAGGATCGAATTTAGCAAAGTAAATGTTAACACAGTGAGGCTTTAGATTTTATCATGTGTAAGTAGAAAAGCTACGCGTGTAGTTTTTTTTTTGTCATCTTATGTTTTGTGTTCTTTAAATTTGTAGTAGATTTATTACCTGAAATTAATATAAAATGCAATTAAAACATTAAACTAATTCACAGTACTTAAATTACAGTACAAATTAAGAATTCATATTAAATATAGGCTTAGGCTATAGGTTTTGTATTTGCATCGAATAAGTAAATGTTAACACAATGAACCTTTATATTTTATCATGTGTAACACTTGTTTAGCCAGAAAACTCTGGGTGTGTATCAGAAAAAGTGGGTGAGCCACAGGTGTTGTCAGATTAATGGGCAAAAACGATATAATAAAACTATATAAGCTACATAGCCTTTATAAGACTCTACTTTTATTTAGGTGCACTCACAATGACAACAAAACGTTATGATTTTGTAAAATAATGAAAGCAAACAGGGATACAGCGCTATTCCAATACGGTGAACTTAAGCTTCCCAGAAAATGAACCGAAACTCTGTGTATACTTGTTTCACAGACGTGAAAAATATATACTTATAGAAAGTGTAATGGTTGCTTAAAAATGAACTAATGGAAAACAAATAGCAGATTATGTAATTCATATGAAAAGTGAATTATTGGCGCATACACTGCTGCGGAGATGACATTATTACCTTTATAGCCCCCTCACTTTACTTCCTTAGCTCCACCCCCGTTACAACGGCATATTCGGAGAAAGGCTCACCCGCAAGAGGCTGTGCGCGGTCCACTACACAGCAAATATATGTTAGTATATTATGGCTGAAATAAAGCGGCTCACATTGGCATAAGTTTCACACGGTGCTTATTTAGCGAGTATAAATTTGGTTTGTGTTTGTTTTATTCATCTGGGGATGACATGCGCACGTTCATCTCCGCAAAAAATGAACGGTTCTTGCGAATATTTTACATTTGCTAAAAGGCTTATTCACAACCACATTTCAGCCATTCACAGACATGCGTTGTGCTGTGTTGTTGTTTGTAATCAGAGTATTTTATGAATGTAGTGTGACTTCTGTTTTTGTACATGTTTGATACGTTTTTGGTACGTTGAGTAATTATTTGAAACTGAAGCGCTTCGTGTGGATTTATGCCATGAGTCATAAATTATACAAAGATTATTACGTTGTGTTCGGACCACTGAGCTTCTGCGGTTTCCAAAATTTACATTTGTTACCGTTTTTTAATCACTGGAATGGAAGAGATGAAAAGTTTCTTATCATACCATGCCGTATATTGGTTTTAATCACTCGATACACAACCTATGATTTTTATGCTTTATACAAATGGAATCATTTTATTTGGTTTATTATAATTTTTTTATATATATAAATTTTAAACATTCTATAAAAATACCAAAGAGAATTGTGTGTATAGAGTGATCAAAAAATACAATGTATGTTATGATGAGGAAAATTACAATTTCTTCCGTTCCATGAATTAAATACGTTAACAATGTCAGTTTTAGAATCTAGAATCCAGAAGATTTGAAATTTACACAAAATTAAGAAGAGGCCTGGATTACTGCTCTCTTCAGAAAGGCCTCAGATCCACGAGGGTCTTAAGGTGGGGAGGTGTGCATTTTAGTTTCTCTAAGACTCCGTCCACACGAAGCTGGCAACACTTTTATTTTTGCTCCCATTTTTTATAAGCTGAACTCCAAGGTCTGTAACATTTTCTTAGATTTTAATCACGATTTTGACACACACAGACATGTTTTACAGTGTGAATATGAAATGATATGAAAGGAAAACAAATAGATCTTTATTAAAGACCTGTAACATGTCTCTAAAACAGACATAAGGCAAAAAAAAAATCACCTAGTAAAGGTATAACAAATTGTCTCTAGAACAAATCTATGGCATAAAGTAAATGTGTATGTGTGTTAGGGCTGTAGCTATTGAAAATATCCGATTGCAAAAATTCTTCCACCGTGAGTGGCAGGAACGTCCAGACTATAACATATAAAATTGATATGCCTATAGAGTGTATTAGACTGATGTGGTGACAGTGTAAAGACACCCTCCGATGTTAAATTTGAGCCAACAATTGAGAGCAGTTTTAGAATGGTCGTCTAGAGGGACATAGAGGGAAGAAGTTTCGCTCCGATGGCATTTGTGAGAAAACCGTAAATCTCAATGAGGAAGACACAGGATGAAAGATTATTTGCCAAAATCCCCGTTATAAGTTAATGGGGCATATTTGGGAACCTCTTGTGCCCTGGGGGTAAAACTTATACCCATGTGTGGGGTATCTTCTGACACAGGTTGCAAACCTCTTCAAATATGGTACATTTTACGTTTCTAAAAAAATTCCTCTCTGCGCTACAATCAGTCAAAGTTGGTTTTAATGGTAAGTCTATGGGATTTTTGGGTCAAATCCCTTAGAAAAGTCATAGCACCCCATTCCCGAATAAGCCATAGGATTTGACACCTCATTCATGGGTCTACGACAAAGTTACAGAACTAAAGAGTGAAAATTTCTGGAGAAATTTTAAGTGTGCCTCTGCGACGGCCGGGTCACTCCTAATGAGCGTGGACCCCATCCACTGCGTGGTGAAGCCTTCCGGTGCATCACAGTCACGGCTGTGATGTCACAGCAGAGGCCGGTCCCAATGTTAAGTCTATGGGGACTTTTCGGGGCGTTTTTTGGGGGGGATTTTGGGTGCACCGTCCGACGGCCCCCCACCAAAAGTCATAGCACGGCATTCCCGAGCGAGCCGCACGGAACGGTGTAACATACATGAGGGTTTTCTCAAAACTTTTTGTATTACATTTAATTCAATTCAATTTTATTTGTATAAATTATATATACATGACAAACCCCTGCAAAATAAATGTGCTACAAAATAAACATTAAATGAGAATTTGTATTACGTGTCTTAATTTTCTATTAATTAATTTTGTATTCATTTGTCACGTGCCTAGGGTTAATTATAATAGGAATAATATATTTGATAATAATAACATGAAATTTTGATTATGTGTGTGTGTGTGTGGGGGGGGGCAATCCATGGCAGGGAGGCATTTTAACGCATAACACACACATTCAAATAAATAATTATACAAAAACACTACACTGTGCAACTTAATTTTCAAAACTAAAAGTTTAAAAAATTACAGCTCAGGCATAACATAAGCCTTTACTGACAATTTCTAAGATTTTCTCTTGCTTGTTTTTTCTTCTCTTGACTCGCTGATATTTTTATCGCTCCTTTCCATTTTGCAGCCGCAACAGAACGCTCCCTCAAATCAATACACAGCTAACTGTTCGTGTCTCCTCCCGCTTTGTGGGTGACGTAAGCGCTTCTTCTTCGTCAGTGATAAGTGGTGGCTTGTATCCAAAAGCGTGCTGTGTCACGCCAAACAAATAATTGCGCTAAAGCATAACGCAAGCTTTTAAAATTAATTAAAAGAAGCTTCAAAGCAGAATTTTTTTTTGGGGGGGGGGGGGGGGTGCATGCGTAACAGATGACAACCTGTCTGCCAATTTTCATAAGTTTTTGAGCATGTTAAGACCCCCAGGACCTGTCTTGAGTTAGCTTAAAGTGGGGATTGGTAATTTATTAGGTCCAAGCACTAGTGTGTGCAGGACCATCTTGATTTCCTAAGGATTCTTTTTCCTTTTTTTTTTTTCCTTTTTGGGCACCTTAACATTCTCAAAAACTCATGAAATTTGGCAGACAGGTTGGAAGGCTGTAGAGGGATTTTTGATATCTCAAACGGGACAGCCGTGAAGATGCCTTAAACTTGCAAGTGGTTAATAACTTTCTGTGTGATTATACTGAGTGACACGTTCAGGGACATCACATGGAGAAACATCACAGTGTGAGTAACAAACTCGCTTTTTTCCGGTATCCTCAGCTCTTTGCAATCACAAATATTTACACTTACACACTCGGATCTCTCTCTCTCACACTCTTTCACACACACACACACACACACACACACACACACTCACACTCGCTCATACATCACACACACATGTGGCTTAAATGATTGAGATCAAACAATTTATGGGGTGCACCCGGGGTGGCAATGGCGCAGGGTGCTTGGGCCCGCTCATCGTTGCTTGCAACTATATTTTAGTTTATATGTGTCATTAAATTTCCCTGGTTTAGCTGAGCTTGCTTTTCCCAGAGCACATTCTGTCAGTGTGGACACCAAAGCAATGCTGCAGATTTTATAATGCAGATACCACACTACAGCATTGCCCACAGTACGCTTTGTATATAATTTATATCTGTAAGCTCATATTAATGCTGATGTAATCCATTGCTTTATCCAGTCAGAATCACAGGTGTGTAAGTATTTTTTTTTTTCTTTGCAGTTAAACCTGTCTTGAGGCCAATTCACCTGAGCCCCAAAGTCTCCATTCAGCCGAAGCCCCTTATCACAGCACTTCCCATCACTCAGACTGCAGGAGCCTTGCAGACCAAAACCATCATCATCCAGCCGGTGCAGGCCACCATCGTGCCCGTGGTCAAACCTGCGCCCATCACCATCCAGCCAGCCCCCACTGCAGGTCAGGAAGCGTCTAGTCACATACCCTTATCTCCAAAAGTGTTTGTGTGTTTTACCCTCGGATCTAGACACCTCTTTTTTCACAGATGTTATGATTTTGCTAACCATTTATATAGAATATATTCATGTAGTATATAGAATGCAGGCAAGAACCTTATTCTACAGATTTGAATATGGCGGTGGCAAATGAAGGTGTTATAACTGACAAGTCAACTTTCTGAATGCTGGTTTACTTTCACTTAACTGTTATTTAGACCCTGATAAATAAAAAAATACAAGAAATGAAGATGTACTTTGTTGAGTTTGGTGCTCTTGAGCTGTGGCTCTCAAAGTGGATTCTCCAGGGGTCCAGGCAGCAGAGCTATGAGGTCAAAATTAATTACATTTTTTATATATTTATTGTAAATGCTGAAACTTGCAGACTGTGGTCTAAAGATGGCGTCAGATTTCTACTTTTGACATGGCTCTGTTTTTAATTAGATTGTTTTGGTGGCAGCATTGTGCCTTCTTGCTTTGTTTTTTAGGTAACTATGACAATAACCACCAGTTAAAGCCAAAGATGATATTAACACGATTGAGCTTTAATTATACATGATTGCTACATTAGCCGGATGCTTGCACCTGTTTAACGCAAAGGGCTTTGATGTTATCCTGTGGATTTTGTGGCTCGTTTGTGCAGCACATCCGTTTGTCGCTTTAAAAGCATTTGGTGTTTTTGTGTCTCACTTCTTCCAACTGGAGTACATGCAATGCTGGTTAAGAAACAAAAGGAAAGAAACCACAGAATCTCTCTCTCTCTTTCTTTTTTCTCTCTGTGTTTAATTAGACACACACGCTGTGTGTGTGTGTGTGTGTGTGTGTGTGTGTGTGTGTGTGTGTGTGTGTGTGTGTGTGTGTGTGCGCGCGTGCGCATTTATGCACTGCTGGTTCTTTATGTCGGAGCCAACTTACAGTTGGGAATCAGACTCGAAAGGGAACCCATCCCCACCTGGGTGACACAGATAGTGTAATTGTACATTATTTATCTTTCCCAATAGTGTGCTGGTGTGTCGAAACGTGTAACTATGTAACCATCAAATTCATTACAGTTTTTCTTACTCACTCACTTATTCTCTATACTGCTTATCATGTACAGGGTTGCAAGGGGCCTGGAGACTATCCCAGGGGACTCGGGGAACGAGGTGGGGGGTAGACCCTGGGCCGGGTGCCAGTCCACTGCCTGTAGGGCTAGGTATCGAACCTTGATTCCTTTTTGGCACTGACCATTTTGACTATTGAGTATTGGAAAAAAAAAAAATCCTCATCATTCAATGATAAATTTTGATACCAAGAGAGTAAATCTTGTCAGAGTCAGTGAGTCAGTGAGCACACATTGTGCTGATTACAGCACTCAGAGACATGGCTCACGTGTGCTGAATTTTAAGATGCTTTACTACGTTGTGCATCGCATAGTTGGTGTAAAAATATCCAGAAGAAAAAATTATAATCCACTGATTATATCAGTGTGTGTGACACAATATATACAAACAGGACATCACTGTTTAGACCAACAACACACTCACATTAACACTGTTGTGTAATATTAACAGTGTTATGCATGAACACACTGAAACGGCTCTGTCCCATGCACACGTAAACGGTAAACTGAGCGATAACGTCCAGGGTGGTGACTGTGAATGGTAAAGTTTACGTTCGTCCCATTTCCAATGATGCCAAGTTAATGAAACAACACTAAAGAGTTGAAAAAGGAAAGAGTTGTACTACCCTGTATAAGCTTTTTGTCATGAAGTAACTTTGAGTGTGAAAACGTGTTAAAAGAGCTGAAAGGTATATACTATAGTGTATAATGTATTTCTTAATTTATTTTTGTTAAAAAGGGTCTTGCTATCAAAAAGTATCATTCAGGAGCCAATATACAGTAAAAGTCTAATCACAAGGGCCTAGAACACACTACAGGGAATCTACCAGCCTAATCAGCCTCTCTTACCCAGAGTAAACCCACACGGGGAGAACATGTAAACCAGACCAGACACAGACCCAAGGCGCGATTCTGTGGTGCCTTTACTGAAAAAAAAAACTTTGACAGAATAGATATAACCATAAGATTATTTGCATTGACTTTAATGTTTTAAAGAAAATAATACTAGAAGAAATACAAACACGGTGAGACAGATAGATGTATGTTTAGATATAAGTTTTTGAGTAGTAGAACACAGTCTCTCTTTTCATCCATACACACATACACACATACACACAGTGTGACAGATGGATAGATAGATACTGTGGAACCTCGGCTTGCAAATATTTCGCTTTGAGAGTGTTCTGTAATTTTTTTTAATTGATTTTGTCTTGAAAAATAAGCAAGTCTAAGTTTAAGAATACCGAGTATCATGTATCACGCATGCTCTTCTTGTTTTGACGCCGAGCGTCACGTGAGCACAACCGAGCCAATGGTTTCTCTCTCTCTCTCTTGCGCTGCGGAATTGTGGGTAATCGTCTTTTCTTCTCTGTCTTAGTCTGTGTCTCTTAATGGTATAATTAACATCCATGCACATGTACTGTTTACTATAACACTGTGACCTGTGTGTGTGTGTGTAAAGCCTCTTTTATTTTGTGTTTGTATGTGTGTGTGTCTGTGTATGTACAGCGCACGTGGACTGTTTATTATAACACAGGTGTGCGCGCGTGTAAACTTGAATATCAAAGAAAATTTCTTCCTTAAAAAATAATGAAAACTCAGATTCGTTTAACAACCAAAAAAATATAAATATAAAAGTAATTAATACAAAGTATAAAGTAAAAAAAAAAACACACACACGTGTTAAAAATAAACAGTGCGCGTAAAATGAACTTTCACACACACGCTTTGCAAAATAAAAGATGCATCATGCACACACATGCTCACAGTGTTGTAGTAAACAGCGCACGGATGTGCACAAGGTGTGTCACATGACTTGAGTAGAGTGTCTGGAGATAATACAGTACTGGAGCCAGTCGACATATGAAATGCTCGCCAGAGAGATGTTTTCAAATACTTGCACTTTTTATTTTGGCCTGTTATTCACTGGTGAAAAGCCATTAAAAATATCATGTACCATAACTTTATTTATTAATTCAGTTATTTTTCCCACATGACTGCAGTGATTTATTCCTGGGATGGGATTGTGCAGGTACTGATGGCGGCTCCATGAGGGAGTCGAGTCTGGCGTGTTTCTAAACTAAGAATAAACCCTGGACAATTTGTAACTAATTCCTGTCTTTAATAATAAACACTGAGATGATATTAAGCACCAAATGTGCTGGACGGTCTCACCATTGTCTCTACCAAGTCACTTTGATGATGTGGATGGTGGTGAGTATGGTAGAGAATAAGTACCACTTTGCTTGACGGTATTATCCACATGTACCTTTTACAGACTTTGTATTTGTCATTTGAGTCTCTTAAGTGCACACTTAGGAAGATCAAACCTACTTCCAAAGTAGATTTTCGGCTTATGGATGATTTCTTTTCTCTGCCCAGGTCACTCCACCTTGCTCTCTCAGCCCACGGTTCTGCAGCTGCAGTCTCCACAGGTTGTTCCTGCAGGTCCCCAAGTGCTCAGCATGCCAAGCCTGGTACAGGACAGGCCCACAAACCTCACCACCCCTGCCGCCTCCTTGCCTGTCCTAGGCATCCCGCTCAGAAACCCTCCATCAGATGAGGATGTAAGTCTTGACAACTAGTTAAGTTTTTCAGGATCTCAATTTTCAGTGTAAGATATAATGTACATTCATGGCTCAGCAGAGTCTGCAAAAGACTTGAGACTGGGGCAGAGGTTCACTTTCCAGCAGGACAATTACACGCAAGATTCTAGTAACTAATTAGAGAACTTCTGAAGGCAGTTGTTTCCGCTGGGTTTTACGTAGGGGCATCAGAGTAAAGGCATCAGAGTTACGTAGGGGCATCAGAGTAAAGGCATCAGAGTAAAGGCATCAGAGTAAAGGCATCAGAGTAAAGGCATCAGAGTAAAGGCATCAGAGTTACGTAGGGGCATCAGAGTTACGTAGGGGCATCAGAGTAAAGGCATCAGAGTAAAGGCATCAGAGTTACGTAGGGGCATCAGAGTAAAGGCATCAGAGTTACGTAGGGGCATCAGAGTAAAGGCATCAGAGTTACGTAGGGGCATCAGAGTAAAGGCATCAGAGTTACGTAGGGGCATCAGAGTAAAGGCATCAGAGTTACGTAGGGGCATCAGAGTAAAGGCATCAGAGTTACGTAGGGGCATCAGAGTAAAGGCATCAGAGTTACGTAGGGGCATCAGAGTAAAGGCATCAGAGTTACGTAGGGGCATCAGAGTAAAGGCATCAGAGTTACGTAGGGGCATCAGAGTAAAGGCATCAGAGTTACGTAGGGGCATCAGAGTAAAGGCATCAGAGTTACGTAGGGGCATCAGAGTAAAGGCGTTGGAAAAAAATACACGCCAATCTTTTCAGATTTTTATTTTGTAAAAAAAAGCATTTATTGAAAAGCATTTATTATTTCCTTTCCAGTTCACAATTATGTTCATCTATTTTGGTTGCACACTGACTCTGTCTGGTTCCTGCTTAGCTGCTATAGAAAGAAATCGCAGTAGTCTGCTTTTATTATACGTGTCCTGCATTTGCACATCTGAACCTAATGGCCTATTTCCTTTTATGATGCAATAACACTGCAATTAGTGCTGCTACTTTTTTTTTTTTTTTTTTTACAGAATACAAATGTCTTTTTAGATCACTTTTATTGATTTAATCATATTTACCCAACATGTGTGTGTGTGTGTGTGTGTGTGTGTGTTCTGGAAACATTAAACCTACAAATGTCCAGTAATGAACCGTTTGTGTACAAGAATTAAAATTTTAACAGAGCTTTCATTTCAAGTGAACTACTGTAAACTCACTGTAGCTAACTACAGGATGACAAGCTAACTGTCATTTGTTCATAAATAGTGGTGTTGTGAACAACACCATGGCTCTCGTGCGTTCGTGCTCTGTGTGGCAGGTGATACACATATGGTTTTTAGAGTTCATTTACCAGATGCCAAGCCGACGAAAGCAAGGGAGCAAGATGGAGAAATGGAGAGTGGAAAAGAAAGAGGGGCTCTGGTTCTGCTTCTGATAACATTTGATCATCAAATGATTTTCAGTAAAGAGCTACTCCAGATGGGCTGTCCTCAGTTTGGGAAAAAAGAAAATCCTCAGACTGACACGTGTCAGGAGAGCGGGTGTAAAATAAAGAGAGGGTTTGTAAGGGAGCAGGAGGCGACACTGGTTTCAGATGTGTGACTGTACATGTCACCAGAGTACGTTTTTCTTTGAGAGTTCATACAACACCACGTTTTCCTACAGTTCCTCCTACATTTTCTCAATGTCTTTTCCTCAATATTTAAACAATTCTTGTGTTTGCCCCTCATGTTTGAAGCTCATGTTTCTTTACAGGCTGCTGTGAGTAGTGACAGTTGAACCTGATATCGCAAGGAGGATTATCTTATCTAGTCACTGTAAAACCCTTATGACTACAGCAATAGTGTTTAATCCTATTTATAAACACATAGAAACGGACACACTGCAAGACAGAAATGCACCGGCATTCTGGTTTAGAGTTAACTGCATCAAGTCTGTAATCATGCTGTGTTTCTTCAGAACAGCAAGAAGGATAAACCGAAAAGCTGAATTATTTATCATCCAGCTTCAAAGCACACAAAACTCACAGCCCTAATGTTTGTTCCTTTGTGTTGTTTGCACTTTTATTTGATTCTGTGTTGGTTTAGTCTCTATAGTTCTCATTTCTTTAAAGTCTTTTTGAAACATTAATGATTTTCATTTGATTTGTACAGTTCAGTTAGTTTTTCCCTGTTGGCAGCAATGATTTGTTCGGTTACACAAGAATACAGTATAAAGAAATCATTTTTTTTTGTTTTTGTTTTTTTTCCTGCTGGGCTCTTTGTGTCCATTTATACCAGAGGGCAAAGCCATGTTTATTACTAAATCCCATAACCTTTTTCTGCCCTGTTATGCAAAGTTTGTGTGCATTCTACAATCTACAATGTATTACATCCAGTGAGAATATCAAAAGGCAACATCCATAATCCATTCTGTCAGATTTAATGATTTCCGCTGTACAATGACAATTCACATTCCAGTTTCTCTGTAAGAAGGGAAGCGTATGTAACCTTTAGCTTTTATTATCTCACTGTACTGGTTTTCCTTCCGTCAGGAGACGAAAAAGGCAGAGGTGCTGTGTAAATGAAGAAAGAGGTAGTTAGTAAATTAAGGTAGTTAGTAAAAATGTCTGCAACTTTTCTCATATGGCACAGTACTTTACATGGTGGGATATTTTCTCTAATCAAATGCTATATTTGGCTGTTTATAGATTAATCATACTTTTGGTTTTATTTAATATTCTTCTCATGCACATTTTACAGTATATAAAATATAAATTAGTTCTATAAAATAAATGCTGTAAAAAGTCGTTCTAGTGTCATTAAAAAACAATTATTGTTAAAGGATTTCATAAAACACGAATCGGTCATGGTGCAGCTCAAGGCTTCTGAAGTCAACATTATTATTTATTATACCACTGAAATGCTGCAGAGCCACAGGAAAGACCTGAAACATCCCATAATATGCAAGTGGAAAGTTCATGGAGATGATTGATTTCCCAAAGATAGGTGAACTTTACAAGATTTCACTGTGGAACAAATGGGTACGCTGAGAATTATAAGCAGTGAACCGCAATGAACAATCATTTCTGTTTTGTTAAATATAACAATAAATAAAATTATTTGGCAGTAATTTTGCTCGTTATATGTATTACCATGAGTGATAGTAGCCTTGGAATCGATGGTCCCAGCTCTCTTCACAGCATTGACCAGCTCCTCCCGTGTAGTTCTGATTCTTTACCATTCTTAGCATCATTGATACCCCACGAGGAGAGATCTTCTGTTGGCCCCCAGTCTGAGGGACATTGACAGTCATCATTAGCCTCTTCCATTTTCTGCCAATTGCTCCCACAGTTGTTCTTTTTTCACCAAGCTGCTTGGCAGTTGCCCCGTAGACCTTTCTAGCTTTGTAAAGCTCTATAATTTTGTCTCGTGTGTCTTTTGACAGCTCTTTGGTTTTGCCCATGTATCTACTTAGACTTTGGCTAATTGTGGGGTCACAGGTGTCTTCTTGACAGCTAATGGCCTCAAACAGGTGCTACTAATTTAGAATCATGAGCAGAGTGTAGCTGGACTATTTAAAAGCACAATAACAGGTCTTTGAGTTTCAGAAATCTGGCTGATAAGCAAGTGATCAAATACTTATTTGACACAGTAATTCACAAATAAATTGTTAAAAAAAAAACATACAATGTGATTTCCGTATTTTTCTGTTTAGATTCTGTCTCTCACAGTGGAAATACACCTATGCTGAAAATTGTAGACCCTCCATGATTTCTAAGTAAGAGAACTTGCACAATCACAGGGTGGTGAAATACTTATTCACCTCACTGTAGTTAATTAGTATGCTTGCTGTTATCTTGCTAAATTATCTGAGCACTCGTTTTCCCAAAATTCCTGTTACTTCAAAAATGGCACTGAAATCAGTGGAAACTGCACTCCATATACTTTAATAGGGTTTGTAGAGTGGACACAAATGCTATGCCAAGCTGCGCCCCTGAATAATTATGAATAATTTTCCATCACTGTATTTTGCAGCTAATAAAATAATTTTTCTCTTTGCAACTTTAAGATAATATACAAACTTATGATATTGCTTGGGACATCAATGATCATTTAGCAAGACTGTCTGCTCATACTTAGGATAGCTTAGCTCTGGTGTAAGTAACCTTACAGAATTAGTTGTCCATGTCGAGATAAATATTGTCTTCAGAACGATGATGATTACTGTTTCACTGAGTTTAATGTAGTTGCAGCAGCGTTTTCTCTGGTGGATTACAGCAAAGGATGCTGTGATTAGAAACTATTTTCTGAGATTGGTCCAAGAGTTTTAAGTTTGTCAGGGGATTTGTAAGTGTTCAGAGAGCTCTGAGAACTCGTAGACCTTTAAACTAAGTATATTTGGTATGTTCTGGAGAAAGCAATTTATCCTAAAAAACTTTTTTTAGCCGAAAAAATAAATCCGCATTTCCTACCTTTATTTTGAGGAACTCAGAAGATGTAGATCATACAGCTGGAGTGGCAATGCCAGTTCATTTCTTTTTGGTACACACTGAGCACAATTGAGTTTGAGATCAAAGGCGAATATCAGATTCAGCTTAACAAGAATTGAACCTCTTTCCTTGAAGTTCTTGATGATCCCATAAATTGTTGATTTAGGTGCAATCTTAGTAGCCACAATATCCTTGCCTGTAAAGCCATTTTTATGCAATGCAATGATAGCTGCACGCGTTTCTTTGCAGGTCACGATGGTTGAAAACAATGATTTCAAGCATCACCCTCCTCTTAACATGTCAAGTGCCATTCTAACCCAATCAGCCTGACATAATGATCTCCTGAGTTAACAAGACGATTACTGAAAAGGTTTTTTTTGGGGGATTAAGTTAATTTTTATGGCAAAGAAGGACTATGCAATTCGTCTGATCCCTCTTCATAACATTCTGGAATATATGCAAATTGCTATTATAAAAACTTAAGCAGCAACTCAGTGGTTAAGGCATTGGACTACGGTTCGGAAGATCCCAGGTTCAAACCCCACAACCACCAAGTTGCCACTGTTGGGCCCTTGAGCGCGGCCCTTAACCCCCAACTGCTCAAATGTGTAATGAGATGTAATAAAAATGTAAGTCGCTCTGGATAAGAGCGTCTGCCAAATGCCTAAATGTAAATCTTAAGTAAGAGAGTCTCTGCAGCCCAATAAGGATGCATCTTGTACAGTCAGTAAGAGCCATCTGTGTGGAGTGCAACATGTAGTGTGCATGCATTTAAAACTCAGCACAGATGCATGAATTAGGGTTTAATGAACGCTTATGGATTTCCACATGTGATGTTGTGTTGGATCATCCTGTGAGTTCTGCAGTGTGCATGCTGCTGGGATGAACAAGTTTACAGCCTTCTCAGTGCAGTGTAAATATTGTTTACAATGGATTAAAAAAATATTCACCACCGTGTTATATACTTTGTGTTGTGGATTTGCTTTTGGCCATTTTACCAATTAGCCTCCACTTAATCACCCAAAATCTCTAAGTGAATTTTTTCTGTGCTTGTTTTTTAAAAGTCACATGACAATAATAAGGCTTGTCATCCTCTACATTATGGAAAATAACTTGCAGTTTATTGTAAATTAATGAAATGAGCAAGCAGCATAGTATTTCATTAAGAACAAATTGTATCCTATTAAGTAAAAAGGAAATAGCCTCAAATCAGCCTTTTCTGCATCCTACCTCAAACCTTAGTTTTGACACAATTTTTTTCACATACGTAGACTCTTACATATAAGGGCCGTGGTGATTTAGGTGACTAAGGCTTTAGGTTGTTGATTTGAGAATCTGAGGATTGAGATTCAAGCCCCGCTGTTGGTGCGTTGCCACACTCCATAATACGCCAAGCCTGGATAAAATGGGAGGGTTGCGTCAGAAAGGGCATCCAACGTAAAACCTGTGCGGATTGTATGGTCTGCTGTGATTTCCTGACGGGAACAGCCGAAAAAGACTTTTAGCATCTTCTTCTTTGTCTTTTGGCTAATCCCTTTCAGGGGTCGCCACAGCGAATGATCTGCCTCCACTTAACCCTATCCTCTGCTTCCTCTTCTCTCACCCCAACTAACTGTGTCTCCTCTCTTACTGCATCCATAAATCTCCGTTTTGGTCTTCCTTTAGACCTCCTGCCTAGCAGTTCCAACCTTAGCATCCTTCTACCATTACATAAATAATAATCCACAAAATAGCAAGACAGCGCTCGCTGATTCATGACATCAGAAAAACGTTTGCGTGATAAAGCGTTTGCTGCGTTCTTAGCGCTGTACGAGCTCAGGAAAGCGGTTTTCTTACACAACTAATGCATGGTCATTGTAAAACATACAAAACGTCTCAGGTTACTTTGCTGTAACCCTGTTCCCTGAAAAAGCGGGAACGAGCTGCTGTGTGAAAACGCTATGGGAACATCTTTCTGTGTTGCCGGTTGTGAAGCATGTGTGTATTAAACACCGCAAATTTTGGCTTATATAACCTCGGTCAGGTGACGTCATCTGGATGACAGATGAGGTTAGACAGGAGTTCCCATGGACAATGATGTTTGCAGATGAGATTGTGCTTTTTAGCGAGAGCAGGGAACAGGAAAATTTTAGAGAGATGGAGTTACACTCTAAAAAGCAGAGGAATGAAGGTTGGCCGCAGCAAGACGGAATACATGTGTGTGTGAATGAGAGTGATCCAAGTGGAATGGTAAGGGAGCAGAAGTAAAGAGTGTGCAGGACTTTAAGTACTTAGGGTCAGTGGTCTAGAGCAATGGAGAGTGTGGAAAGAGGTGAAGAGGCGGGTACAGGCAGGTTGGAATGGTTAAAGAAAAGTGTCAGGTGTGTTGTTTGACAAAAAAGCATCAGCGAGAGTAAAAGGAAAGGTGTTCAAGACACCATCGCTTAGAGACCGTGGCACTGAAGGAAAGAGAGGAGGCAGAGTTAGAGGTAACAGAGATGAAGATGTTGAGGTTCTCTTTGTGAGTGACAAGGATGGACAGGATCAAGAATGAGTTCATCAGAGGGACAACCCATGTTAGATGTTTTTGGAGATGAAGTCAGAGAGGCCAGATTGAGGTGGTTTGGACATGTTCAGAAGAGAGATGGTGAGACAGCCAAAACAACTCTGGAATGGCAAGTCTTGGGACAAGTGCCTGAATGACCAGCCAAAGTCCAAACTTAAAGCCCATCAAACATTTTTTGGAGCCACCTAAGGATCTTAAGGAGTTCACAGCTGCTCAATGTCCATTCTGAGGGTGCGTGAGGGAATAAGCTCTAAAGAATGCGATAAACTGTCCAAATCCAGGCATGAAAAGCTTGCAGAAATGTGTCCAATGGATATGGAGTTGTTCCATGATCCATCATTGCAGGAGGTTAAGTGCAGATAAATGGGTACAAATTGAAGTTATGTTTTTCAAATCAAATCCACAACACAGTAAAGCATATAACAAATAAACAGATCTGTATACTTTCTAAACCTTCCCTGTGTGTGTTTGTACGTGCAAGTGAGTGTGTTCTCATTGTGTGTGACTCCATTATTGTTGTTTCCAAAGTGATGCAAGTCCTAAAGAAAGGTGATGACTGGGAATGTTAAAGCAAGCATGACATCAGTCTTCTGTCCATTGTTGTGATCATGAAGGTCATTGATTCCTGGATACAAAAATATCTGGAGCAAATCAGTCGTGAAGAACAGGCAGGATTCTGATCCATGGCTGCTACAGACAGAACAACTTTGTGACACATTCGATGTTTGATAATGACTGTGCCATATTTGCCGAAACGGTTGCTGTGGTCAAAGTCCTGACTACAGATGGATCATAGGCAATTATAGTGGGATGCGTAAGTTTGGGCAGCCTTGTTAATTTTCATGATTTTCCTGTATGAATAATTAATTATGATAAAATTTTTCAGTTAAATATATCTTATCGGAGACAAACACAGTGAATTTGAGAAGTGAAACGAAGTTTATAGGATTTACAGAAAGTGTGCAATAATTGTTTAAACAAAATTAGGTGGGTTTATAAATTTGGGCACTGTTGTCATTTTATTGATTCCAAAAACTAATTATTGGAATTCAAATTGGCTTGGTAAGCTCAGTGACCCTTGACCTCCAGAGAGAGAGAGAGTATTTAAGGGGGTATTTGTAAGTTTCCCTCCTCTTTGAATATTCTCTGAGGAGTAGCAACATGAGGGTCTCAAAACAACTCTCAAATGACCTGAAAACAAAGATTGTTCACCATGGTTTAGGGGAAGGATACAGAAAGCTGTCTCAGAGATTTCAGCTGTCTGTTTTCACAGTTAGAAACGTATTGAGAAAATGGAAGACCACAGACACAGTTCAAGTTAAGCCTCGAAGTGGCAGACCAAGAAAAATCTCAGATAAACAGAAGCGAAGACTGGTGAGAACAGTCAGAGTCAACCCACAGACCAGCACCAAGGACCTACATCAGCTGCAGACGGAGTCACTGTGCATCGTACCACTATTCAGCGCACTTTACATAAGGAGATGCTGTATGTGAGAGTGATGCAGAGGAAGCCTTTTCTCCGCCCACAGCACAAACAGAGCAGCTTGAGGTACGCTAAGGCACATTTGGACAAGCCAGGCTCATTTTAACTGATGAAAAAATTTAATAAAATTAAGTTATTTGTGCATAACAAGGGGCATGGAGGAAAAAGAACACAGCATTCCAAGAAAAACACCTGCTACCTATAGTAAAATATGTTGGTGGTTCCATCATGCATCATGATTCCATTCAATATCAGCAGATTCTGGAGACCAATGTCCTGGGATCAGTGACAAAGCTGAAGCTGCACCGGGGCTAGATCTTTTAACAAGACGACCTCAAAATCTACTGAGGCTTTCATGCAGAGGAACAAGTTCAATGTTCTGGAATGGCCATCTCAGTCCCCAGACCTAAATATAATAAAAAAATCTTTGATGTGAGTTAGAGAAAGCTGTCCATGCTCGGAAGCCATCAAACCTGAATGAACTAGAGATGCTTTGCAAAGAGGGATGGTCCAAAATACCTTCAACCAGAATCCAGACTCATTGGAAGCCATAGGAAGCGTTTGGAGGCTTTTAATTTACTAAAAGGAGGATCTATTAAATATTGAGTTTACTAGATCCCTTCACTAGACAATTTTTTGTGGTGCCCAAACTTATGCACCTGCCTAACTTTGTTTAAACAATTATTGCACACTTTCTGTAAATCCTATAAACTTAGTTTCACTTCTCCAATATCACTGTGCGTGTCTCTGAGAAAATATATTTAACTGGAAATTTTTATTATAACAACCAACGATTTATACAGAAAAATCATGAAGATTAACAAGGCTGCCCGGACTTATGCATCCCACTGTATCTTAATGGCATTCATATAGAGCAGATTCAAGAATTTAAGTATCTGGGGTCATTGGTTTAAGAATTGAAAGTGACATCTTTAATAACTGAATTCTACTTAAACTCCAAATTTCTGACAGGAAATCAATTAAATGCATATAATCCATTTCAGCCACACAAAAATATTACTAATAATACAGATTTCCAACACTATAATTATATTTTTGCTAATTAAAAACATTTAGATCAAAACATTTAGAAAAGACATAAATTAAGTAATAAATAATAAATAAATAAATCATAATTAAACCTCACTTAACCCTAATTTATGGTATTTTTGGAATTGGCTGCTTTAAAAATGAAACTGAAAGCTTCCTTTTCTTCTTGCTACCGTCCTCGCTAACATTCTTGCGACCCAAAGAAATTTCTTATACAAACTGCAAAAAAAAAAAAAAAACTTGCGTCGCTTGGCTTTCCACTGCTGCAGGCATGTTTTGAACGGCTCCCTATGGGCATGCAGCTTAGCCAGTGTTCGGTTCTGCTCGGTTAAGTTCGCTTGTATGCAGGAAGTGTAAATTTCTTGCAGAATTTCAGTAGCTCAAAAGGTGAAAAATTATTGAGGCAGGGCATTCGTATGTCAAGTAAAAGCCAGCATTGTGATGATATTTAAAACTGTAAACAGTCAACATCAGGTCAAGTCATAGCCACAGAAAATCATTCCTATCGTTCCAAAAGCTGTATGTTAGCACGGTAAGATCATTCTTTGTTGAAATGTGATCAGATGAAGCTTAATTCTGTATGTAAATAATTTCTGCCATTTCCTCCTTTTTAATCCTGAGATGTGTATACAGTATTTATTTACTGTGTGTGTGTGTTTTTGCCACCGTGCTAGTGATTCTGTGATTGATGTTTAAGAGTGTAGTGTGTACTGCACAATAAAAAGGCTGCTGTGTGTGTTATTCTCTGTCCGTCATGGGCTTTTTCTCTCCTTCTGGTTTTGTCTTTTGCATTTTTTCATGAAAGGTACAGTGGGTCAGAGTCTTTTGCTTAGACGTGGCAGATCTCTCTCTCTCTCTCTCTCTCTCTCTCTCTCTATCTCTCTCTCTCTCTCTCTCTCTCTCTCTCTTACTCACTTACAGACACGCACAGCTCCAAGAAAACCACCCACAGCAGCTCAATGTCACAATGGAGAAGAGAGAGAGTTGATGATTTCTATCTAGATGTCAGGAATGTGTACCTGATCTGCATTGTCTCTGTTAAAACTCTCAGCCTTTCCTCTTTGAGTCTTGTGATTCGCTAGCTAACAGCAGCTGAAATCTAACTGAATCTGTGCAGACTGCCTTTTGTTCATGCTCAGAAGTGATTTGTTTAATTATTGATTTGAGCGATTTGAGTGCTGAATTGGTTTGACTATAAAAACAGCATCACTGGGCTGTGACCTGTAACCCCTGTGTTCTGTTGGATCCAAATATGTTTCTAATAGTAGATTTATTTTTGACTGTCAAAGTTAAAACCAAGTCACTCTTTGTAATTGGTAACCAGTGATGCGTCGAACTGGTGCATCGACTGAGTGTAATGTGACCATTCAGAAACTGTTGATGTGAAGGTGAAAAATTTGTGCAGTTTCAGAGGAAAAAATGAGAGAGCCTTGAACTCTAAGGTTCCTTAAGGATTTAATTCACAGCGGAATCCAGTACCCAGAACCCAGTACTGCCGTGATCGTCATCTTTGTGATGCGTGTGTGTAAACTTCTAACCTCAGCTGCATGTATTACGAAGCACATGTACCACACATGATGCACACACTTACCATGAACCCTATTGACAGCTTTACTAGTTCCCTCATTGATTATGAATTCTTTGTCTCAGTCCAGATCTATTGTCACATTAATTGCTGATTTTTGTCAAGGTGTGCCAACGTCCCCCATCCAACAATCCTCCCTCCTTTACAGATCAGCCTACCATTGTTTAATACCCAGCCACTTGACCTCTGCTTACTGAAACGTGCTGTTTGTTCCCAGGTTCTGTCCATGGCAAAGATTCATGCTTTAGGAGCTTTTCTATCACTTTTTCTCAGGAGATGCTGAGGGCAAGCACTTAACGAGGCCTGGCTGTGGGGGGTCTCTCTCCTTTTCTCTCTGTTGTGTGGTTCTAGTCTGGTCCCCATTCAGATTTGCGTCAGCTAAATTAAAAGAAGTTCCTAATTAAACCAAAACTTTCCTTCTTTCCCCCAAACCATCTCTTCAGGTTAGCGAACATTCCCATGCCGTTCTCCTAAATTCTCTGCCATCGCTATCACTATTTCTATTACTATACACCACTAATTCACACTACAGCTTTTGCCTCACTTGTGCTGAAGCTGTGCAGCATTGTTTGCCTAAGGAAAGCAGTTGCTTTGACAGATACTCAGACAGTTGTCAGATGTGTAACCGAGTGTACACAAAGTCATATGAGGACTGTTAGATCCCTGCTAAAGGGACACTTTAGACATGTTCAGTCTTTGTAAAAAAAAAAAAAAAAAAAACAACACCTAAACGCAAAGTTTATTAAGTTGGACAGCTTATTTAAGTTTACTTAATTCAAGCATTTACGTCAGCTCAAGTAGTACTGCTTGTGGGCTCAATTAATTATGTTTTTCTAGGGTTGACTTGGCCCAACTTTTCATCAGCCATGTAAAATTTATCACCTTTTCCTTTACAAAACGGCTCATGTTTCTTTAACCAGAGCTCTGCTGTGGAGGATTGGTTTAGAGGTGTGAGGGCTGGCCTTTTGGATCTACTAGAGGAGCATAGCAAAGGTGTTGGAGAGGACTGTAGTCCTTAAGTGCCTGGGTGACTGTGTAGCAGTTTTAGGAGTGATGTTTGGTCTGGTCTGTGCTCTGAACATTGAATTCCAAATGGACTGGGCGTACACCCATGAAGCCATCCGAATGGTTATTTTTGGACTTCGAGAGACACGCTGCCCTTAGATTCACATGCTGAGAAACATGCTCTTGTTTTCATATATTCTTTTTTTTTTTTTGTCTAATGCATTGGTAAAGTCTTCAAAAGTCAAATCTTCGCTAGTTTTCAAAATAATGTTATGATGTTGAAAATCGGTGACCTGCTGGTCAGCAAGTCAAAGATCCAGCTGCCAGTGGAGATGGCCAGACCCAGGTTAGTAAATTTCCTAACTAGTTTGGAGGCGATGATTGTGTTCAATGCAACTGTAGTCGACATAGAGCATTCTCACTTTATCTTCCCTTGGTTCAGATGTGTGAGAGTGGTGTGTGTAGCTAAGGTGATAGCGTCATCTGTGGCCCTGTGTGGTCTATATGCAAACTGTAGGGGGTCTAGTTTGTCAAAGAGGATGGAGCAAATGTATGTTTTAATAGCCTCTCGATGCACAAGATGACTGATGTTAGTGCCACTGATCAATAATCGTTAAGATGAGGGAGATTTTGTTTTTTAGGAATAGGAAAAATGGTGGATGCTTTAAAGATGATAGGGTCACCGACTGACTCGGTGAGAAGTTTCAATATACTGGTGAGCACCCCCTGTTGGTCGGTGCATGTCCTCAGGGCCTGGCCTGGGATGCCATCAGGTTCTGTTGATTTAAGTCTTTTGAGTTCTCGTTTCACCTCCGCCATCTCCAGAATGAGTATAGGGTCGTTCCTGTTCATGTATGATTCAGTGGCAGTCGCTGTGACATCAAACCGAGTGTAGCTCAGAAGTGCTTGTCCAGAAGTGTTGCGCTAAGTGGCACGTTACATTCTTTCTTCCTCCTTTGTAATCTGTGATACAGCGTATTCCACTCCACAAACGCCTTGGATCTTGTCCGTGGGGAGTGGACTCCACCCTCCCCTTGAACTCTTTCTTGGCATCTCTAAGCCTTCCTGAGGTCATATCTGGCAGCTTTCTAGTCTTCAGGGTTCCCTGAGTTGAAGGCAGATGTCCTTGCTTTCAGCTTATTGCGGATCGCCTGATTAGCTCAAGGCTTTTGATTGGGGTAGAAGCAGATGGTGGATTTAGGAACACTATCAGTGCATTTATTGATATAGCCTATAACAAAGTCAGTGTATCCATTAATGTTGCCATCAGCCTCATCCCCGAACATCTGCCAATCAGTTGTTTCAAAGCAGGACATTAGCATGTTGTGAGCAGCCTGGTCACTTATGAATGTCTCTGAGAACCGGTTTACCTTGTTTTAGCTTTTGTCTGTATGCAGGTAACAGTAGAATTGAGCAGTGGTCTGATTTCCCGAAAGCAGGCAGGGGGAGGGGTTTATAGCAGTCTCTCTATGGAGTATAAAACAGTGATCCAGCGTTTGCTCTCCTCTGGTGGGAAAAGTAATGTGCGGTTGATATTTTGGAAGCACTTTTTTCATGTTAGCTCTGTTGTGCAAGTGTGTGTAGTGTGTGGCATGTAGAAGGAGTAACAACTCTACAGTGCTAAACAGCAGATGTTAACCACAAGTGCTGTTATCCAGGCCACCAACAGACCCCACTGGGATGTGGAACACTAATCAGGAGAAAGAACAGGGCCTTTTTTTTGTACAAAAGAGAGGAACAAACATCTGTACTGGCAGAAAAATTAAATTAATGTTTTATTTCTTCCAGTCCAGCATGTCACGACGACAACAGCGGATGATCAAGAACAGAGAGTCTGCATCTCTATCACGGAAGAAAAAGAAAGAGTACTTGCTGACCTTGGAGGCCCATCTAAAAGTTGCACTGTCTGAGAATGAGAAGCTAAAAAATGAAAATGGCACACTGAAAAGGCAATTGGAGGGACTGATGAATGAAGTAGGTTCTGTAATACTAGACTGTGGTGCAGTATGTAATGATATTGTTTCTGTTAGTAACCGCTCATGTGCAGGGACTTGTTCAACACACAATTAATATTTTAGTTTAAGCACCATGAAGCACATTTTATTTGTCCTTACTTCTGATCAAAATCCAGCTAATTTTTCCTGAAATTAAAGATTAAGATTCAATTATTTGGTCATTACATGTACCTTATAGCACAGTGAAATGATTTCTTTATATATCCCTATTAGGAAGCTGGGGTCAGAGCTCAGGGTCAGCCAGGATACTGTGCCCACTGTAGCCGATAGGATTAAGGGCTGGTACCCAGAGCCTTAACCACTGCCCCACTATATTTACACATACGATCACTCCTGGAGGCTTCTAGCAATTCCAAAAAGTTCTTCTTGTGTACGAGTCTTAAAGCTATTGCTTGTGTTTAAACCATACAGTGATGTGATGTGTGTCTTTCCTCTGTGCTTGTGTACAGAACACCATTCTTAAGGCAACTGCTCCAAAACGACGGGCCGTGTGTCTCATGGTTGTCCTGCTTTCCTTGGCCATCAACATTGCACCAATGAGGTAGGATGTGTGGATCTGTCTTTCATGCAAAAGAATTTGAAGACTGTGTGGGAATCCATTGAGAGTTTTTTCCTATGATTTATTATTTAAATAAACAATGACATTTCCTAATTGTAAGCTTATAATGTTATTCAGATGGGAAAAGGTTCTTGGTCTATAAAGAATTTTATGTGGGAAAAGAGATTGGAAAAGACTTTCCAAATGTCTGCATTGTCATGACACCAGTTCCATGTATAATATATACTGTAGCTTTTGCTCAAGCACTAAAGACAGCACAGTTTGTGTTAGCTTGGCTACAGGAAGCTTTAGCTCCATTATAAAGAAAGGATTATTTCTCCTTTATTTTTCTATATAATCCCCTGCAAATGTCAATCGCTTTTATGCCTTCATACATTACCTAGAAATTTTTATCAAGTCCTAGTTTCACTTGAACACCTGTCATGCATATCTCAGCTTTCAGTGCAGCATTATTGGTTTGATCTTTGTTATATGGGTTTTTATTTGGTCAGTATGCTGCATTTTATTTAGTGAGTATGCTAGTATGCTCTTTCCACAAGCCATCCGTCTCCTTAGCAAAAAGGGACTGGACTGATAAACATGCACACGCAATTACTTGTATAAAATCAACTACCTCAAAACATTGGGACCGAACTGGTGAACACACACGTGCAAACGCACTGATCAAGAACCAATTGTTCATACCAACCTGTAACTGCTTTTTTGCACAATATTTATTACTTGTTATTTGCACAAAACTCTTTTCTATATTCACTGACCCTTTTAATGGCCACACAGCATGGCCACTATTGTTTTTTTTTAATACGTAAGCATCTTCGATGGGATAATTAATGCAGTGATTAATATGTACTGTATAAGCTGCAACATTTTTTTTTTTTTTTTCATTCTAACTGATGGATTGAAATAGTGGAGATTCTCATTTCTCCAGCAGCCATATTGGGAGATGTATCCCATGCTCATGAAAAAGATGTTACTTTGTTTCAGAAGGGCCAAAGTTATTGTCCGGTATCAAGCAACTGAGGAGATTGCTAGATTTGGGAACTGTCCAGCACCTGGAATGCTTAACCCTAGAGTTTACCGAAGAAATATAAAAGAAAAAAAGATGGGAGATCTTTCTCATATAAATACTTGGTAAAAATGTTAACTAAAAATCAGAGCTATGTTTAATAGTGACAGTAAGGTAAAGGTTTAGTTTGACAGAGAGAATACAGATTAGACTTTCAAGCAGTGTACAATGGTCATGTGGTCTGATGAGTCCAGATTGACTCTATTCCAGAGCGATGTAAGAAGGGGAGTGCATGAAGCGATGCACCCATCATGCATCTTGGCCACTGTATAAGCACCTGAAGGCAGCGTTATGATCTGGGGTCACTTCAGTTTCTTAGGTCGAGGCTTAGCAACAGTATGTGGCAAAAAAATGAAGTCAGGTGATTACCTGAATATTCCAGTGGCATATTCCAGAACTCCGATTGTAGGGGAGTGGTCCTGGGAGCATGAGGAATCATTTTCACACATAAACTCGGCACCACAGAGTCCTGATGTAAACTTACGACACTCTCATTAGTACGAGATATTAAAATGGAATACAGCTCTGAATGGATATACAGTACATGTTGTACCTGTATTTCCATGACATGTGACTTTTTGCAAACTGCTGGCTAGTAGTCATAAGTCAAGTTGCAGTTGAGATGCAAGGGTTATCTTTTTTTTTTTTTCTTTTTTTAAAGCAAGTTAAATGTTAATTTACATGTCCAGACAACTTAGGGACACACTATGGGTCCAAACAGTTTATCAAAACAGTCAACTAAAGCTTTAAACTCATTCCAAAACATCTCCACCCAAACACGAGCATGTGCAAGACCTACAAACACACACTGTCAAAAACGACCAGCACAGACCCTATGGGTCCAGGCCTTGCACATGCTCGTGTTTGGGTGGAGATGCTTTGGAGTGAGTTTTAAGCTTTAGTTGTATGTTTTGATAAATTCATTCACATAATGCAGCAAAATTTAAAAATAATTTACTTAATTTATTTAAATTTTATTTCTCTAGTCTTTTTAAAGAGGATGGAAACTCCAGCTTTGCAGCAGGCCCTAGTCCCAGTAGCAGACATCTGTTGGGCTTCTCGTCAGACAGTGACATGGGGGACAGCATACATGATTCTCTGTCTGCTCAAAAGTAAGATTATCATGTGTTATTAAACTGCATCTTTGTCTCTTCTTCCCTCCATCTTTGACTCATTTTTTACTTGTAATTTTGTCTTTCATACTGTTTTCTTTACTGCAGGTTGGAATCAATGCCAGAGGAAAAGGCTCTTATGGTGGTTAAAAGGGATCCACTCCTTCTCAGAACTCCTCCTCCTCCTTGCCAGCCTTCTGTAAACAGGACCAAGTGCATAAAGTCAGTAGTGAACATACGCAAATCACTACAGTGTTTATACACAAACAATTTCTTTATGGTAACATGGTAACAGTCTGGGGAAGAACCATATACAGTGGAACCTCGGATTACGAGTATAATTAAAACACTCGTAAACCAAATAAAATTTTCCCATGAGAAATAATTTAGGCGAGTTTAATGTTGTGCGTGAAGGAGCACGGTATCGAATTGCGCACACACACACTTTTGCCTTTACAGCCCCCCTTCAATCCCCTCTCCCTCCCGGCTTCACACACACACACACACACACTCTCTGCCTTAAACAGAAACTCTGCTCTGTTGCGATTCTTTTTAAAGCTGAAATGAAACACGACAGGCTGATACAGAGAGGGAAAAAAATGGACTTTTACCCTCTAATGAGCACACGTGTGCTGTGCAAACAAGCTTACAAACACAAAATAAAATATGTTTCACACACACACGTTATAGTAAACAGTACACACGCGGATGTTGATTATACCAGTAAAAGACGAGCACTAAGACCCAGTGAGGAAGACAATCGTCATTTCCACAATTCCGCAGCGCAAGAGAGAGAAAAACCATTGGCTCAGTTGTGATCACATGACGCTCGGCGTCAAAACAAGAAGCGCATGCGTGATACATGATACTTGGTGCTCGTAAACCAAGACAATGCCCGTTTTTCAAGTAATAAATTATTCAAAATCTTTGCTCGTAATCCGAGGTTCCACTGTACGGGTGACCACATACTTGTCTGCAGTTATTATAATCAGTTTTAAGCAACCTAGAAAATTCTTTTGTCAGTTTGTAGTGCAGGATCAATCTGAACCACATACCTTTAAATTGTCTTCCTGACTTGCAGTTGCTGCTTGTTTGTGGGTCATTCTACCTTCAGTCTTGTCATCAGTAAATGAAAAGCAGCTTAGTTGGGTTGAGGTCAGGTGACTAAATCTGCTCCATAAGAACATAAAAATGAAGAGGCCTTTATTTTCTCCTCTATATTCTTTTCTACCTGTTATACTGGTTAGTCAAGTACCAGTACCAGACAAAAACAGTACCAAAAAAAAGTTTTCAGATCATTTTAAGCATTTTTGTTCTGTTTCACATTCTTCTTAAAAATGGATTCAAAATCTAAAATAAAAAAAGTATTTTTGGTTAGTTTTTTTGTTAATTTTTTTTTAAAAAGGGAGGTTTTTTTTTTTCACATTACTTGATTAAAGCTCGTTTGGCAGCAGTGACCGGTTAACTGGCATTTCCAAATTGCCTATAGTGTATGAATTAGCGAGTATGTGTGCCCCCTTCCAAAGCATTGAATCATGCTTTAAACTAAACAAAATGTCAAATCTTTAAAATATACAAAAAAATTATAAAAATTTAAAGAACCTGAGCAGTAACGTGAACAGTAACCTAGAACACCCAGGGAGTTTTGAAGGGGCCCTTGGTGTTTAGGTTGACCACATGATTGCCTGACTAATTTTTTTTAAATGTCTGATAGTGTTGACAGAAACTCAGGACATAAATAATTTTTTAAACAGCCATCAATTAATTTATAGGTATTTACAGTGGGGCAAATAAGTATTTAGTCAGCCACAAATTGTGCAAGTTCTCTCGCTTAAAAAGACGAGAGAGGCCTGTGATTTTCATCATAGGTATACCTCAACTATGATAGATGAAAAAAAACAATTTTTAATGAATTAATTGGTAAATTCCTCTGTAAAATTTGGTCACCTACAAACAAGCAAGATTTCTGGCTCTTACAGACCTGCAATTTCTTCTTTATGAGGCTCCTCTGTCCTGGATAAATGGACAATGGAGTGTTCTGACTTGGCTTGATGTTGCAAAGGGGTTTTCGTGCATCATCCACTTTAGATCTTGTGTTGCTGAGCTCATCAGTGCAATCTTTCTTTTTATGGACTGCTGCACTTCTTTGCGTTTTTTACCTTTCACTAGCATAGTGGTGGGTCTTGGAGAAATCCAGCTGTTACTGTTAAACATTTAATCGCATAAAATGCTCATTAAGCAGGTTAAACACTTTCCTTTTTCTTTATGTTTAGGATAGCCAGTGAGCTGAGGGGTTGGGTCCACCGCCACGAGGCAGAGCGCACAAAGAACCAGCGAAACAGCAGCACTCACTCTAGAGCCAGAACAATCACGGTACTAGTGATCAGAGGCACTCAGCCAATCTGTCATTTGTTCTGCTTCCACATGTTTCCATCTAGGAAAAGCTTTCAGGCCTGTTAACATCTACACATTTAAAATGATTAATTGCTGATCTCTATTTGACCTATTTTCACTTCCATGTTATGCCTATCTTACTGTATTTATCAGTAACCAACAGGAAAGGAAATTTAGGCAGTGTGCTGGTTGTCTTTTTGACTAGATATTTTTATACACTTATATACAGGTGCATCTCAATAAAATAGAATATCATCAAAAAGTTGATTTATTTCCATAATTTAATTCAAAAAGTTAAAATGATGTAAAGGTTCACTACACACAGACTGATATATTACAAGTGTTTCTTTCCTTTAATTATGATGATGGCTTACAGCTAATGAAACCCCAAAATTTCTTATCTCAGAAAATTTAAATATTGTGAAAAAGTTCAATATTGAAGACTCATGGTGTCATATTCTAATCATCTAATTAACTCAAAAAACCTGCAAAGGTTTCCTGAGCCTTTAAATGGTCTCTCAGTCTGGTTGTTTAGAGTGCTATATCCAAGCACATCAATGAAAAGTTGAATGGAAAAAATGTGGTAAGTAAAAAAAAAAAAAAAAAAGTGCACAAGCAACAGGGATAACGGCAGCCTTAAATGGATTGTGAAACAAAACCCATTCAAGAATTTGGGGGAGATTCAACAGGAGTGGACAGCAGCTGGAGTCAGTGCTTCAAGAGCCACCACACACAGACGTATCCGTAATGAGAAAGATGTGAGACACCAGACCCGACAATGCAGAAGAGCTGAAGGCCGCTTTCAGAGCAACCTGGGTTTCCATAACATGTCAGCAGTGCCACAAACTGATCACCTCCATGACACACCGCGTTGCTGTAGTAATTCATGGAAAGTGAGCCCCAACCAAGTATTGAGTGCTGTACATTCATACTTTTCAGTAGTCAAGTTGTTTTTTTTTTCTTTGTTGTTTGTTTGTTTTAAGTAATATTCTAATTTTCTCAGATACTGAATTTTAAGTTTTTGTTAGCTGTAAGCCATAATCATCCAAAAAAAAGGAAATATATATCAGTCTGTGTGTAATAGATCTGTATAATATATGAATTTCATTTTTTTTTAATTGAATTACGGAAATACATCCACTTTTTGATGATATTCTAATTTACTGAAATGGACCTGTAAATCATATTACATTAGAGTGAGGCACTCATCGACACCTTTTTTGTCTAATTCAGCACTGTTAATTTTTTTTAGTAGTTTTGGAGGTGTACAGTATATTTTGGAGATCAGGGCCCATATTCACAAAGCTCTTTAGGGAGCTCCTATCTTAGCTTAAAAAGTCCTAGCTGGGAATCCTAGACTAAAAGTGATTTAGGAAACTTCTTCGAGCAACTTACAATCCTAGTGAGGAGGTGTGGTCAAGGACTGCGATTGGTTGATAAAAAAATAACCTCTAATCTCTGTAAAGGTCCTGAAATGCGCTCTTTGTGAAAATAGAATAGACAGTAATATCCTAATGTTTGTATATAAAAAAATTGTATAATCATGACTACAGGCTACTTTATGCAAAGTTTCTCTTATAGGCTAAATACCTTAAAGATAATTAAACAGCCAAATGTTAAAAATGTGTCTACTTTTGAAGCAACCAATTTTAACAGAGTAGTTACTATATTTAAGTTCTTACATTTATTTACCGTACTGATTTTATTACTTGTAATTCATTTTAGGTTGATGGGAGCAAAATGGCTCAGAGTTTACCAGTTTACATGATTACAGGACATCTATTTAAGTTGCACTTTGGATAGTATGTAGCCAACAATTCAAGACGGATGTAAAGAAGTAAAAGAATAAGAAAACCAAATTGGACAGAGGAGCAGTATTTACTTTTAGCCTTCCTTTTAGTGTTTGGAGAATATTTCTTCTTTCCGCCATTTTGTCCTTTGCTATAGAAACTCTTAAGCCTCTTAAAAGTCCACCTCTCTACTCTTAACTATTTTTACCTTAGGAGCTGTTTTAAGGTCTAAAATGTTTTGTGAATCATTTTTATCTTTACTAAGATTTAATCCTAAATTTCAGGGGGAAATTCTAAAAAAATGTCATAATTCGACATAAAAATAAAAATACACACACTGATCAGCCATACCATCAAATGCAAACCAGTAAGCTGTGTATTGTGAAGGTTTCCCTTGGGCTGCAGGCTGAGGTGCAGTGGGTGTTCTTGTGCCTTTTTGTTGTGACCAGCATTGATTTTCTTTTATTTCGTCTGACCTTCGGTCCTCGCAGCCACGAGTCTTCATAATTCTGTCACCAGTTTAGTACTTCTATATAATTGATAATCAAAGTTAACTTGGTAATGTTGTGGCTGATTGATGACCTTACTGTGTGTATGTACCTATAGATAACTGATTCATTCTTTTTTTCTTTTCTTTTAATAAAAGAAAATGGCAAGTAAGAAAGCGGAAGTGGCTCAGATTGTGACCGTGCAGTACACAGACTCTTCTGATAAGTGAGTAGCTTCAAATATGCAGCACAAGCTTGTTGTTGTTAATTGACCTGATGCTTTAAGTTACTGTAAACCCACTACAGGCCCCTTAGTATCAGTAATTATTTCTGTGCATATAAATTATGCAGACAAACATGCGTGTGTAATAAACATAAGATTACTGACTTTAATGGCTTTGTGTGAAGATTCAGCTTAGTAAATTTTGCCAGGAGTGCTTTAGATATTGGCACAGTGGAAATGCCTACAGTCTTAAAAACGCTGTCTGTAAATCTGTTACAGCTACAATGTCCTGACCTTATCTCGTCAAGGTCAGACTGTGTGCTCAGCTTGTGTTTAATGAAATGCATAACTGTGGAGCAACACCATTCTCCAGTCCTTTTGAAAGAATCTTTATATTTTCTTCACATTTTTAGCATAAATGTTGGGTATCTGCCCGGCAAGTTTTGGTGCTCTTTTACACTGATCTAGCAGTATGACACAGTATGTGTCTGTGATGTTATACAGGGTTTAATTTGAGCAGGGTTTTACATTTTTTTGTTAAATTTGGTTTTTGTAAACACATTAAGTAAGTTATTTTGGAATCGTTCTCCCAAAACCCAAATGTTTCCAATAACAACTCATTTCTCTGATCTTTATTTTGTATGGTAGTGTTTGCAATGCAGTTTCTGTGTTTAAAAGTTTTGCCACTATTTGATTACTTTGGATCATATTTACTACTTTTATAAATTAATAAATATGTTTAGGGACCTCACCTCCTTGACTCAGAGTTTTAAAAAACACTCATCATAAGCTTTTGTGTCTGTGCCTGATTTCTTAAGGCTGAATATTTACATGTCTTTAGGCATTCAGGCAACGAACTGCAGGTCTACTACGCCCCTCACCACACTTACAGCAATTTCTTTGATGAGATCAACCGAAGAGGAGACACCTTCTATGTGATCTCTTTCCGCAGAGTAAGTAGATTTGTGTTAGTTTTTTGCGCTGCACGGCCTCATTTTTAGGCGCGATGGTTTTAAGCAATGTAGTAGGAGTTAAAGCAATATTAATAGTGTGAAAGTTATTATAATTCAAGACGTGTGCACGGCAGCTTCTAACCCACTTCATCTCACTGGCCTGTTCCCAAACCCCTCTAAGCCAAAATGTTTACCGCACTTCCACAAGCTCTGTAGAGGAAAACCAGTGTCTTAGACACTACAGCTCAGCTATCACACCCAGACTCACCCTGTAAACAAAATCATTTTATTAATGAAGAGCATGTGAAGAAGTTGGAACAGGAATCCTATATTTTAGTACTGGCTCCAATGTTCCATGCCTCTTTAAAGTAAGAGTAAAACCACCATATGGTATCATTTAGAGTAGGAAACATTGAGTTGTGCCTTTAAAAACATCCTATTGATTCATAGGTGCATGAATGTGTGCAAGAAGAAACAAAGTTCTGGATGAAAATGCAGATGACTGTAGGTTTATTTAGAGGACTGGAGACCCTCAAGAGCTTGGCTGTTGATTGGTTTAGATTTTTATTTATCAAGACCATGTTTAAGGATTTATCTCGGCTTTTGCCGCAAGTTCGGATACCTTTTCATTTTTCCCCCTATACAGTGTGTGTTATTTAGATCATACACTTTGATGTGGTTGAAAAGTTGAAATTTTTTGTTTCACTTCTCCTCAAGTCTGATGTTATTCTAGTATGGCTCATTTTATGTTCGACGTTTAAACTGTAAGTAAGCTGCAGGAAACCTGTGTTTCATAGTTTGTGTTTTCACTCTTTCCCACAAAATATCGGGTTAAACGATGTTCCTAATTAGTTTTTTCTTTATTTTTGCAGTAGATGAGTAATGCATCTGAAAACACTTCTGAGACCTGTTTGCTTTTTCTTGTGTAAATAGATGCTCTCTCCACACACAAGAGTCCAAATTGTCCAACTGCGGAATTTCAAAAGCATTTTGGTTTCAGAGTACTTTTGGCTTTCAGTGTCTTGTGCAGAAATGGGTTGTGGCTCTCATGAGTCAGGTCAGAAAACACTGGACTTGTTTTTCAAGATGAGGTCTATCCGATATGGCGTTCCTCAGTCTAACTCCAATGCCTCGATCTTGAGCAACATCTCTTAAGTCCACTTTTAGACCCTGAGGGACAACCTAATGACCAGGACTCTGGTGTTTCTAAGGACACTGTTCTTACTGTACGTGGACACACGAGTCTTGAGGCATTCATTTAGTACTGGATATTAGAACAGTAGTTTGAGGCCAGCAGTGTTTAATATCATATTCATATGAAACACACTTCCCTTTGTAATCAAAAACATGCAGGATGAAGACATGTTCATTCTTGGAGCACTTTCCTGAGCTACAAGATTGAATTGATTTTTGGAAATTTACACCAAAAACTTGCATCCAACATCGACTTGGTTGTGTTTTCTGGGAAATGGAATGCCAGAAAATGGGGAAAATTTGATGAAGACGGAGATTATTAGCTTATTTATTTCTGTGTATTGTGTTTCCTGGAATTTAGGGTGTGGGTCTCTAGGTGGTTTTTTAGTCCCATCCTCCCTGCTGTTCTGTTCCTTCTAGATCTCTGCATCCTGCATTGGACTCCAGTTTTGTTTTTTGTTTGTTTTGTTTTGGCTTTTTCTTCTTTTTTTTTAGGCTTCAACTCCCATGTTGCCGTTTAACATTTCCAACATGTACCGTCAATGTTTCCGTTCCCCTTTTGCTTATGTAAGCAGATTGCAACATTATTGGCTTTCAGAGAACCTGTAGCCCTGGGAAAGCTCCGAGTTTGAAGACCTCATCCCTGCCCATATGAAAACAGAACTGAAACAGTCCTGATTTGCGTGAAGAGCTTTTCTCTTTCATTAGTGGCGCTAATGAGTCTCAGTGAGCCCTGGTTTCACAAGTTTCAGAGGTGCTCCAGGATCATGCAGGACTGTATTGAGCAGTGAGCTGTAGATGGAAAGCCACTTTGCTTTTGTGTTTTTTACCTAAGGTCTTTTTACTGTCTTCACATGCACATATCTTTAACAAGTGCTTTGACAGCTTTAAGGACTAAGGTAAAGTTTTCCAGTGGTAAAGTAAAATCAGGTCACTAGGGATAAATCTGATGATAAAGATAACAAAAAGAGTACAGTGAGACTAGAGCAAGTCTGATTATGATCTGTAGCTGGATAACTGAAAACTTACGCAAACTTTTATGCTTTTATTGTCTTTTTTTTTAAACAGATTTACCCATTTTTAAACATTTCCTTTTAAATGAGTTAAAAAAAAAAGTTAAAGTCTTGAAATGATCAGTTCCCCTCCAGAACTGATCATTTTGTGCAATCTAATTGTCTTGTTACATAACTACATAATAAATATATATATATATATAGCTTTTTAAATTCTATTTCTACCCCAGGATCACCTTCTCCTTCCTGCCACTAACCACAACAGAGGAAGCAGACCAAAGATGTCCCTTGTGCTCCCAGCAATGAATATAAATGGTGAGACCCAAAGAGTTCTTTTGTTTTTTTTGACAGACAGACCGACAAACTTGGAGCAAGTTGAGATATGAGCACAAAAGTGCAGAAAGCCTTGCGTGCATGCATCTCTTATGATTTATGTTTTACTATATAGGGCGCATATACACTGATTAGCCATAACATTTTAAAACATTAAGCTCTATGTCCTTTGTTCCCCATGTGCTACCAGGCAGCATTTGTTCATAATTTTAAACAGTTTTCCTTTTTTTTTTTCCTGTTGTGTGTATAAATGTAATAAGCCCAAGGCTGTGTTAGTTCAGGAAAAAAAAGTAACTTTAGCAATCCTATAACCCTTCTGCGTGAAAAATTTAATATGCTTCCTTATAATAACTCTGACCATCACTGGGCTACACATTTCTCTGTAACTGATGCACCAAGGCTATTGCATTAAATGGCATTAAATGTCAGATGGCAGGATGCCACAGTTTCAAATAATCTCCTTGTGTTATGTTTGTGTTGAAATCTGCTTCATATTCTTCCAGCTACATGCCACATCAGTTTAGTTTTCCTGCTTAAGAGGTTTCATATGCTTGCCCTGATGGAAGTCTTTCAGTGACTCTGTAAGAAAAGCGTGGTGGAGAGTGCTCGGGATTTTTGCTTCAATCTGATTAGCTTCAGTTAGCAATTTGCTTTTAAGAAAATGAACTTTACTGCCTGGGCTTTCTGTTTGATGTGGTTAATCTGTACAAGAAAAGTCTCTTTATGTTCTCATGTCGTTTATAATTTAATTAAACTAGTCAGAGTGCAAAACACCACCTTTTGAATGTTCAGTTTAGTGCTGCACACGCAAAACTCACTACACTTGGACATTTAATAGAGAATCTAAGGCAGGTCACATGTATGGTTATTTGGTTCTATCTAGAACGTCCCAACAAAGACTCAGGCCACAGGTACAGGGGAACCCGAAAGCTTTGGACATTTTATATTCTATTTAGTCATCCCAAGTGTAATCAAAACCATTGGCATTGTTGTAAATACCATGTCTTCTAGTTGTTGTAGAGATTTTGTATATTTATATAACCATGTCCTGGATTTGGTTTGCTCCTTAGTCTTGAAAACTTGAATACTTGAATTCTTGAAGGTGAACTTGAATACTGTTAATATAACAGTTATAAATTACTGACTCTTCTGTTCTCAGAGCTCAGTTTGTTCATTACTAAGTGTTTGTTACTGTGGTGAGATGTGTCTCAAGGTGGTGTCCTGAGACGTCACTTAACCTTTAGCACTTGCAGGATGGATCTCATGTCATTAACGTGTTTCAAGCTGGAGAGTTGTACTTCTTTTTCTGGGGTATCAATGAACATGAGGTGTAAAAAGCGCTTTATTATGTATTACAGAAAGTTTGATAAAGGACAAGGAGTTTGAGGTGATGATGCAGATCGAATGTGAGGTCATGGACACCAGGATCCTTCATATCAAGTCCTCCAGTATCCCACCGATCCTGAGGGTCAATGAAACTGGACCTTTCTACCACTCTGCTCCTAATAAGAATCCCGCTTCACCCTCTGTCGGAGTCCTCGTGGGCTCTGCTTGACTTCAGAAACTGACCAATTAGAAGAACTTTTGTCATGTTTTTTTCTATTGTTGAACACTTTTGTTTTCCAAAAATAATAAGTAGAATTTTAACTTACTTTAGAATTATATATGATTGAAAAAAAATGATGGGCCAAGTACTAAACCCTTAGGAACAGCACCCACCCACCCACACATACACTTGCATGCACACCGTCATTAAAGCTCTCAGGAAACAATATTGTTGTACATTATTGTACAACAAGAGTATTTGTTGTTCTGTTGTAAAGTAGTGTGTTCATTCTACTCTGATTCAAATTCTTTTACGTTTTAGATTGATTTGTGTGTGTGTGTATGTGGTTTGTACTCATTTAATTTTAGCTTTTGTGCTCTGTGAATATTTTTAGTTTATATAACTAAGTGCTAACATGATACATATACAAAACTTTAAATTTATGACTGCAAATTTTATTTTAATAGTGTAATTATTGCACAAAATAGAAAAGATGCTAATGTTACTTTCTCTCGTGTAAAAAAAAAAATAAAATTGTAGGTTCAAATGAAGATAAAATAAGTACAACTGCTTATGCACTGTATGATTTTAAGTGATGCTGGTCAGTTGCTATTATTTTGTCTGTTTTTAAATGTATGATGAAATAATTCAAGACAGAAATAAACACTGGATATGGTTAAGTTTGGGTTTTTATGATGGTTCTTTTCTTCTTTAACTGTAATGAAGACAGAAAATCCTCTCTGATTTGCTCTGAGGTTTCCATTGTTTCCGATTCAGTACTAGAATGTGTGGTCGTACCTTAATGTCCTAGTTCTTTGACTGAAGTTGCTGACGAAGTAAAGTGGTGCGGAAGTCTGGGGTTCAGTCTGTGTTCAACCCAGAAGGTGTTCACTGGGGTTGGGAACATGAAGTTCTTACTGTGTCCTTAAAATATGGAGGGACGTTGCAGGGTCAAAATGGAAAAAATGTTCTTATCAAGTTCATACTACTTTCTAGCTGCAGCCTCGTCAATTTCTCAGTGGAGTCATGTCATAAATTTTCTCACAAGCTCACCCAGGTCCGATGAGGTTGAACTGAGTTATTACCATGTTTGGTAATCAGATCGCTCCACCTGCGTGTGCAGTGCTTTTCATCACTAAGTGATAGTGTGAGGAATTAGATCCAGTAATCAATACTAAATTTTCTGAATGTAACATCTCAGATAACCAAATACAAATTTGATAACTTTTGCAAGAACGTGGTAATCACCAGAGAAAATGATATGAACTTAAAATTACATTTAAAATACACTGTAGTCTTTTACACCTTGGCATAGACCTACAGTACCATGGTCATAGCACAAACCCCAGGAGGGTGCTGTGGGAACTCCTTTGATGTAGAACAACGCAGTTATAACATAAGTCTGCTCCATGCTGGTATTAGTGAAGTCCATAAGAGGATTTAGGTAACTGATCAATGCTTAATTGCTGCGAATCTTTAAGCAGTTTGCCTCTGAGATTAATAAAGTTCTTTGAATCTTGAATCCTGGCTTTTTTTTGCTAATTGTCATACTTAAAAAAAAAAAAAAAGCACAGCAGCTCCATGTCAAGGTGACGATACAACCTTACTACCTACTGCATTCCTGCCAAGTACAGTTCTTACTGCACACACACTGTTTTGCAGCAGAAGGGTGGAATCTGGCTCAGTGTGTTGGCGGTAAAAACACAAATCTTGAAATATGTTCAAGATTAGAAGTATTTTATTGCTAGATAAAAATAGACTGTTTTGATTTTACATTCATACATTTGTGGCTGACGCATTTCATCTAACAACAATATACTGTACATATAGAATGTACATGCACTGTTGTCAAAGAGTTGTAAAGTTTTTTACCACTGGTAAAAGCTCTATACAAATCAAATTGAATTGAATATACACACAGTGATCAGCCATAAGATTAATACCACCTGCCTACTGGACTCCACTAGTCCTCAGAGGGTGTGTAGTCTCTGGCTGTCGGTTGCAGATCCAGGCACGGTGGAGCCTCTGTGAATAAGATCTGTTCTTATTCTGGTCCTACAGACACTCGATCAGATTGATTTTTAGGAAGTGAGATCTGGAAAATTTGAAGGCCAAGTCAACACCTCACTGTGTTACAGGGTGCATTATCCTGCTGAAAGAGGCCCCTGCCATCAGGGAACACCACCAATTCCCGTTTCACAATTTTAAGAAAGATGATTTGGGTAAGCGATGCTCCCATCCACATGATATAAAAAGAAAATGTGATTCAACAGACCAGGCCAACTTCTATCAATGCTCCATGGTCTAGTTGATGTGCTCTTGTGCCCATTCTAGGAGCTTTCAGTAGTGGAGACGGGTCAGGCGTGGGCACCTGATTCACAACAAACTGTGATGCACTACAGACTATATTTTGTCACGTTACAACCACAAACATAAATGTATTTTATAGAGATTTTATCTGATAGACTAACACGAACCAAAGTAGTACATCATTGTGAAGTGGAAGGAAAATGAAAATTTTACAAATAAATATCTGGACAATGTGGTGTGCATTTGTATTCAGTCCTCTTCACTCCGATACCCAAAACCAAAATCCATTCGAACCAATTGCCTTCAGAGGCACCAAATTAGTAAATAAAGTAAATCTGTGTGTAATTTAATATGAGTATAAATAAAGCTGTTTCTATTGTTAGAGAACATAAGTGAACAATCAGCATCATAAAGCCCAAGAATCACACCAGACAGGTCAGAGAGAAAATAGTCGATTGCATGGCCGCGCCCAGTGGTTCTCAGACCTGGTTCTGCATATTTTAGTGATTTTACTGAAATGGACCAAATTAAAGTACAAGTAAAAAAAATCATCTAACTTCCTCCTCCTTTATTCCTTGAAGTTGTAATTGCCAACACTGCTCAGCAACATGGTACAGTACTAATACGAAAAAAATCCCTCTCAATTTTTTTATGCAAATATATACAATACTGTAATGTGAGTCCCAAACCACTCACTGTTGCTCACAGAGAGCCAGACTTTTTTGTGCATTTATGTAATGTATTTGTAAGGAATAGTTTTTGTTAAGACTTTTGCACTGTACTGTACTTTTGGTTTTTACTTTTAAATACATACATTTAGGCATTTGGCAGACCCTCTTATCCAGAGCGACTTACATTTTTATCTTATTACACATCTGAGCAGTTGAGGGTTAAAGGCCGCGCTCAAGGGCCCAACAGTGGCAACTTGGTGGTTGTGGGGTTTGAACCTGGGATCTTCCGAACTGTAGTCCAATGCCTTAACCACTGAGCTACCCCTGGCCCCTAGCCAACCCATTTATAGGTACAAATTCAAAAGTCATTGTACATCTGAGTGTAAATGTGAATTAAATATTGGATGTACTGAAACTAAATAACTGTTGAAGTAAAACATGGAATCAGAAAAATGTCTGAAGCTTAAGAGATCAGGTAAAGAGATAAGATCAGGTGTGCCGCTAGAGACTCTGGGCTTCTCAAAAAGCTTAATCTGGGCCCCCAACATTGAAATCATCCTTATCACCCCCCCGACTTTACGAGGTCCATGGTTAAGTTGTTCTCTTTCTCTATTTATGAAAGCACAGAGTCATAACCTTTTATTTAATAAGAATTGCTTAAAAAAAAGGTTTAGTAGATTTTACAGTACTATAATTCCAGGATTATTGTCAGGAATACTGTAATATTTAGCTTTATTAATATCAGAATTAAACTTTATTATTTCTATGTTATGTTGAGAAAGCCAAAACAACCAAATTCCAGAACTGCACTGCATAAGTTCTGTGGAAGGATCAAAGTGTTGGATGCCATCTCAACAGTCTAAAGTGTATTAAAAGTATCGCACTAAAGAAGCCTTCAGGAACTACAGAAAGAAGTGTGCGTGGTGAAAGTCACACTACATGGCCAGGAAGTAAAAAACAAAAGTTGGCTAATTGATGCTTTTAGGCTGTGTTGTTCCTGTTTCTTCTAGCCTGGAAATTTTAGCTTGAACCTAAGCTTGGGGCTTGGGGCTTAAGTTGCCCCAGATAGAGCCAAACCCCCTAGGACAAATCCTGTATCTTGTCACTTCATGGTGACATTTGAGGGACAACTTTAATTTTGTGCATTTTGGTAAAAAATACCATTTTATAAAAAAAAAAATGTTATTTGCTGCTTAAGTCCAGACAGATGTTTTTGTGCTGTTACTTGCAGGGTTCATACATTTTAAGGGTGTGACTTGCATTTTCTGAAAATGATTTATCAGTGTCTCAGAACCTAACAAAATATGGACCATAAAAATAATAGTAATAAAAATACAAGACAAAAATTTTTTCAAAAAAAAAAACTCCATCCCCACAGACTCAAGGTGGGAATTGAACACGCACCCTGAAGGTGCAAGGCGACAGTGCTACCTAAATCAGAATTTTAGTGGTCTCAACAAATTAAAAACAGTGGATTCGAAAAGAGTTTGATGCTAAAACTTGCTTAATTTAAAAATGTTTTAAAGATGTGAAAATTGGTTTAAAAGTGTTAAATGCTGCATAAATGTTTACAATTAAATTTCTCGGTTTTATATCTGTAAAACATTTGATATCTTTCAAAGATCTCTTCTCTTATAACGTACTAGAGGCTACCCACAGCTCCGCCCACATGCTGATCCTGATGCCTGCAAGTTGATTGTGCAACTCACTGTCTTTCTCGCACTGCTCAATGTTTTAGTAGCCCTGATATATATATATATATATATATATATATATATATATATTTTTTTTTTTTTTTTTTTTTTTTATTGAAAAAATGAAAACATGTTTTGACCCCATTCTCAAGAATAACATTATAGATAAGGTATGCTCCAAAATATACACATTACTTAAACTTGTGCATCTCGTATGTGCATTTGCGTTTATTGACGAGGCATAGCTCCAGACAGACATGTTCCCAGTAGTGAAAAAAGTTGTTTTGTGCATTTTTTTTGTTAAAAATGAGTCTCATAACGAAATAAAAATATTCATTGCTAAGTATTAGTTCCGCTCATGCAGAAATGGTCGTAAATGGGGACCAAGTTTAAAAAAAGTGGCAATACAATCCTTCCCATACTCGTCCCATACCCGTCCCATCCCCCAACCTTACACCACCTGATGCTTACTTTTAAGGAATGTTAAAGGAGGAGGGAGGAGGCACACACTCTCTAATGACACTCTCGCGCACACACACTAACGGAATCAGTGCAGTCTGACAGAGAGAAATAGGATCTTTATCAAGGAACCTTATAATAAACAGTACATGCCGTTAAAGAACATGTGTGGGGAACGGTGACTTTTACACACACACACACATGCACACAAAAGATGCTTTGCGTGCACACATGGTCACAGTGTTATAGTAAACAGTACACACATGCTCAAATTTTGACTATACGAGTGGTGCACGTGCACTGAGACTGAGCATGGGAGACAACTACCCACAATTTCTGCAGTGCGAGAGAAAGAAGAACCATTGACTCAGCTGTGATCACCTGATGGTCGATGCAAAACACGAAGTGCATGCTTCATAATACTCGACGATACTTGGTACTCGTAAATCAAGACTTGCTCATTTAACAAGGCAAAATGTATTAAAAATTTTGCTTGTCTTACGGAACGCTCACAAGCTGGGTTACTCGCTCTAGGTTCCACTATATAGTATTGGTTACGTATACTACTGTATAGTAACGAGTTTGACGCACAGGTGACACGACAAACACGACACAAGGTCTTAAGGGAAAGGGAAAATTTTATTTTAAAAAAGAGGAGAGAAAGGGTTAAGAGGAGGGAGGAAAAGAAAAAGGGAAGGAACATGCATCCTTTCATCCATGTTCTTTGACTTTCATTTCTCATGATTGGCTGAACCAACTTCTCTTAGCTTTCATCGATGTGGCAGGAGGTGGTTATCTACCAGACACTCCTCATCTGTACGGCTTTCCCAGCTGGGAGCGGAAGCCTTGTCTTGGAAGACACAGCACCCTTTACTTTTTCGGCGGTCATAAAATCCGGCACTGATCGAGAGTTCACATGATTCTTAGTTCACATGTGTCCTTAGTGCGGCGAGCAAAGACGTCATTTGATTTGCGCCTGGCTGCATTTTACCTTTGAAAAGAATCCTGACAGAGCAGTGTTTCCTTTAGTGTGTGTGTGTGTGTGTGTGTGTGTGTGTGTGTGTGTGTGTGTGTGTGTGTGTGAGCATGCAAGACTTCTAAAAAGCCCTGATGTCACTGAATGTGAATGTGAATGTGAATTTTTATTTTTATTATATTTAATATATATAACCAATATTTTGTATTAATAATTTTTATATGAATATTTTTGGGTTGTGGAATGAATTTTACATTATTTCTTATGGGAAAAATCACATTGATATATAAGTGCTTTGGATTACAAGCACACTTCAGGAACGTATATATTTCAAAAAGTATTCGCACTACTGCCTCCACATGCATATGAACTTCAGTAACATCACTGCTTATTCAGACTGACTTATAATTCCTAATTTTCCAGCTTAATCCATCTTAATATTCAAACTTTTTATCCTCTTACGAAGAGTGATCGTGTGACAAATAAGTATTTCATAATATAATAATTCGAAATGTTGTTACAGTATATCATTAGTTTTAATTGTTTTCCAGCACACCAACTTCTAGCCGACTACCCTATTAGCAATGTTAGCCTGTTAGCCCAGCTATCACAAATTTGCCTACACTTTTCATTTTTCAGTTTGCCCATGCTTTTTACACTAAACACCATGTCAGTTGTGTGCACCTGAGCCAAATGATAGCAAGAAACCAGAACAATCCCAGGTTCTTATTTAGTACAGTGGCTAGACTTACAAAACCTATGATATCTGCAGAGAAAATAATGGATGTTTAACTTAATAAATTTAATAGCATCTCATGTTCCAATCCAGCCTAAAGCTCCATGTTTAGATTTTACAATGCTTTACAGATATAGGACAGGAAGAGCTGTACAAACTTATCACCATGGCTAAATCAACAACATGCTGGTTAGATCCAATCCCAACTAGATTTCTTAAAGAAGTGATATAAACATTCTTCTAATCATTATTAATTCCTTACTATATTTAAGTCACGCCCCTAAATCTTTCAAATTGGCAGTTATTAAGCCTTTTCTTTAAAAATTGAATTTAGACCCGAATGAAATAACAAATTCCAGACTAATTTCAAATCTTCCATTTATATAAAAAATATTAAAAAAGGTGTTGCCAGCTTAAATATTTGATACTTGCAGGAAAACAATATCCTCAAAGAATTTCAGTCAGGTTTCAGGCCTCATCATAGCACCCAGGTTACACTGCACTAGTTAAAATCACAAATGATTTGTTTTTATCTTTGGACCAAGGCTGCATCTCGATACCAGTCTTACTTGATCTTAGTGCTGCATTCGACACTATACGATCATAATATTCTCATCGATTGCTTACAAAATCACATTAGTATTTAGTAACAAGCATTAAAATGGTTTAGATCCTACCTGTCTAATTGATACCTTTTTGTAGATCTAAATAGAGAACCGTCTGGTGTAATGCCAGTAAAATATGGGGTCTCACAAGGGTCAGTTTTAGGACCTCTCCTGTTCTCCATATACATGCTTCCCTTGGGTAACATCATTAGAAGACATAGGATTAGTTTCCATTGTTATGCTAATGATACCCAGTTATTATATACCCAGTTGATATATATATATATCAACAAAACCAGATGAAATACACAAGTTGTGTAGATTAACTGAATGTGTCCAAGGTATAAAAGATTTGATGACCGTTAATTTTCTCTTAGTAAATTCAGATTAGACAGAGATATTATTTAATGGCCAAAAAAACAGTATACACCAGCTCTCACAATTCAGCTAGCGTTTAGAAGGACTATTACTACTAGCTCAGGGAAAGACCTGGGCGTAATGTTATACAGTAACTTTGAAAATCATATTTCCAATATTACAAAAACAGCCCTTTTCCACCTTAGAAATATTGCCAAGCTGAGAAACATTTTATCCATATTTGATGCGGAAAAGCTGGTTTATGCATTCATGACCTCCAGACTAGACTATTGTAATGCATTAGTAGGTGGTTGTCCTGCATCCTCAATAAACAAGCTACGGTTAGTCCGAAATGCAGCCGCCAGGGTTCTCACTAGATCCAGAAAATATGATACATATAACCCCAATACTATCATCCCTGCACTGGCTACCTGTTCAGCTTAGAATTAATTACAATTTAGCATTACTTACATACAAGGCTCTAAATGGTTTAGTTCCCATGTATCCAGCTGGTCTTCTGACACATTACAATCCACCACGCTCCTTAAGATCGCAAAACTCCAGACTAGTGCCCAGAATATTAAAATCTACAAAAGGGGCTAGAGCGTTCTCATATTTAGCTCCTAAGCTTTGGAATAGCCTTCGAGACAGTGTTCGGAGCTCAGACACAGTCTACCAGTTTAAAAGTAGACTCAAGACACATTTCTTTAATCCGACATATGCATAATTCATCCCATAACCTAGTAGTCCAGTACATCTAAATGCATAATCTTATCTAGTGCTGCTAATATCCTGAACGGCAACTATGCTAATTCTTTTTACCTGTTCTTTATTTTTCTACCTATCCCAAGGCATCTGGAAATTGTGCCAGCTTCAATAGACAAAGGCCAACTATGCGATGATCTTGCAGCATCCAGATAAGGACCACCTCTAGCTAGATTCTGCTTCATGATGGTTTGGATACACATGCTGTATCCAAATAGTGAAGACTTTATGATCCAGACCCCCCTCTGTCCTGTGCACCTGCTGACTTATCCCTGTGCTCAACTAGAGTCCATGATAACGTAGACAACTTCTGTTATACTAAACTTCCAGCAGTCTAACACACGATGTCATTATATAATTCCATACATCAAGCCCTTGTTTGTTTATTAAGTTAAAAATTGTTTAAATATTTTGCTCATCTCACAAAACACTTTTGAGAGAGAGAGAGAAGACTTGCTGGTTTAACAGGCAAAAGACCACATTAAACAAACAAATTATCATGGAGACATTGTAGGTCTCTTCCTCAGTACATTCATGCACCATCACATTGGTCATGGATGAAGATTGGAAGATTGAAAGATTAGATGTCCAATGACCCTCCTCTATGAAGTGCGCTCAAATTCCGAATCACTGTAAGTGTTATGGTGGTTATAGAGGTACATGCAGCAAATTCCACCTGCCATGTACTGATTTTTGCCGGTGTCTGACTGAAGTTGGCACTACCAGGAAGCAATTAAAGATAACACTGAACAGAGTAAATCAGATGAATCCTACTTAGACAATGACCAACAAAGTATGATTCATATAGTTACTAGTAACAACTAATATTATGTTAAAATATTGTGCAGATTTTGAAGCCAATATTGATTTTCTGTGTTTTTTTTTGCTGTTTTTTTGTGGGTATTCAACATCAATAAGCATTACCAGGCCTAATGATTAAATTGGGTGTTAAATATTTTCCTGATTAAAATAGTAAGCAGATGTGAAATAAAAAAAAGTTTCTTTCTTCAAAATAAAGCCTTTGTTATTTTCTTTCTGGTTTTCCATGCTGCTAATTAACAGTTAAATATTAATTAAGAATTTAATAAATTATTAATTAACACTGATTTAACACTGAGTGGGAACACTGATTTTTTTTTTATACACTGCATTCTTCATGCATCTGAGTCAAGTGTTTTTTGTTTTTGTTTTTTGCCCCCAGAAAGTCACCGGAAACTTAAATATTAAGCCCTATACAGGATTCGTCTTATGGCCTAAAAGAAAGTTCCTTATAAGATAATAAGCCAAATACACCCTACACATAAATCAAAGTTTTGAACGCCTGTGTGTGAATTGAAGAGAGCAAAACACATACACAGAGTCTGAAACTCATCAATAATGAAGGAACCATGCAATATTTTATTATCGGACATTCTCTGGTATTCTCTCCCAAAGAAGCATCGCCAAATATTAATCCATAATTAATAATATTAAAGTCAGGGTTTTGTGTGCAAAAAACACAGTACTCAGTTTTTCCATGAAGGTGGCAATTTTGGAATTGGCCCGAGATAACCAGTACAAACATCTGCATAATAATAAATATGAGGGCTTTGATAATATTGCTCAGCGGACTGCTCCACAGTCCATGTTTAATAAACATATTGTATCATATGCATACATTTCCCCAAATTTTATATAGTTCACTTTAGAATAATCTGCTTTCTCCATCTAAAGTGGGTAAACATATGCAAATGCAATGTCATAAGTCATCTGCTGGCCATTGTTCCATGTGTACAAAGCCCTTTCTTTGGGGTTATAGTCAATCTGAGCAATGTGAGTGGAATTATTGCCAAAAGGGAGCCGGGGGGTCATCTGTGTATTGGTATGTGTATCAAAGGCATAGCTCAGGTTGTTCTCCCTCGAATCTTCATGCTGTTCGGTAGCATATAGGACACCACACACGATAAACCCGTTGCTATAGCGTTCACGCCTCAGCCCCGTCCTCCATGTGGTTTCTCGCTGTGTGCTCAGGTCATCAGGGTTCAGCCGGCTCAGCACCATCACTTCTTGGAAGTAGCCCTCATCATCCAATGCCGCGTAGATCACCCAGAGGCCACTTTCATCTACAGCCAGCTCCACATCTGAACGGCCTTGCCACCGCCATGATGAAACCTCATCACTCCCATGTGCAGCATCATGCAACATGGTCCAGGCAGACACATACCGTCGCCGGAGGTCGTACTTGATGATGTCACGTGAGAAAGCACGGTTGAAGAAAAAGGCACCATCATAGATTGCATGACCTGTGCCCAGCCAGCTATAGGGCAGCTTATAGAAGTTGGTGGAACGACCTGAAATTTAATATTGTCTCAAAATTAATAATATTTACAAATATTACTAACTAAAAACAAGAAGGTATACACACACACACACACACACACACACACACACACCGTGTTCCAAATTATTATGCAAATTGGATGTAAATGTCATAAACATAAATTAAATTAAACTCATGGATGGTGTTGTGTCTCAGGGCTCTTTGGATCACTGAAATGAATCTCAGACACGTGTGATAATTAGTTTCCCAGATGAGCCCAATGAAAGGAAAAGTACTGAAGAAGGTTGTTCCACATTATTAAACAGGCCACAGAATTTAAGCAATATGGGAAAGAAAAAGGATCTCTCTGCTGCCGAAAAGCGTCAAATAGTGCAATACCTTGGACAAGGTATGAAAACATTAGATATTTCATGAAAACATAAGCGTGATCATCGTACTGTGAAGACATTTGTGGCTGATTCAGAGCACAGACGTGTTCATGCAGACAAAGGCAGAATGAGGAAGGTTTCTGCCAGACAAATTCATCGGATTTAAAGAGCAGCTGCTTAAATGCCATTACAAAGCAGCAAACAGGTATTTGAAGCTGCTGGTGGCTCTGGAGTTCCGCGAAGCTCAAGGTGTAGGATCCCTCAGAGACTTGCAATTGTGCATTAACATACTATTCGGCCAACCGTAACCAATGCTCACAAGCAGAAACAGTGGCAGTGGGCCTAGACATACATGTCTTGTTTACTGATGAGTGTCATCCAACCCTGGATGGTCCAGGTGGATGGACTAGTGGAGGGTTGGTGGATGGCCACCATGTCCCAACAAGGCTGCAACATCAACAAGGAGGTGGTGGGGTCTTGTTTTGGGCCGGAATCATGGGGAGAGAGCTGTTAGGCCCGTTTAGGGTCCCTGAAGGTGTGAAAATGTATATAGAGTTTTTGACTTTTTTCCATGGTACAAAAAGAAGAACTGTGCCTTTTGTAGCTAAATCTTCATGCATGACAATGCACCATCTCATGCTGCAAAGAAAACCTCTGTGTCATTGGCTGCTATGGGAATAAAAGATGAGAAACTCATGGTGTGGCCACCATCCTCCCCTAACCTCAACCCCATTGATAACCTTTGGAGCATCCTCAAGCAAAAGATCTAGGATAGGAGGTAGTTCACATTAAAAGAGCAGCTCTGGGAGGCTATTCTGACATCCTGCAAAAAAATTAAAGCAGAAACTGTCCAAAAACTCCCAAGTTCAATGAATGCAAGAATTGTGAAGGTGATATCAAAGAAGGGTTCCTATGTTAAGATGTAACATGCTTTGTAAGGATGTTTTTGATTTAAATAGCTTTTAATTTCTGTAAATATGACCTCATAATGCTTCAAATTCAACAAAAGCCTATGTTCAGTTCTTTACAACCTATAAAATGTTTTAACTCTGTTGTGCATAATAATTTGGAACAGTGCGTTTTTAGTTTTTTTTTGTTTTGTTTTTTTAAATATTATCATTAGGAGGTTTGTTCAATAAAATTTGAATTATACCCTAATGGTTGATGACTTGAAAATTATACTGACTGTCATTTGCATTGACTAATTATGAAAATCATAGAAAGATATCGTTTGCATAATAATTTGGAACACAGTGTATATATATAAACGTTCCATAATATAAACATTGGTTCAGCCTTGGTTCCTGCTTACAAACACTCACTCACTCATCTTCTGTACTGCTTTATTCTGTATTCAGGGTCGTGGGAACCTGGAGCCTATCCCAGGAGTCTTAGGGCACGAGGCAGGGGGATACCCTGGACAGGGTGCCAATCCATAGCAGGGCACACACATACGCTCATTCACACACTACGGGCAATTTGGGAACGCCAATTCGCCTAACCTACATGTCTTTGGACTGTGGGAGGAAACTGGAGTATCAAGCACAGTGAGAACATGCAAACTCCATGCACGCAGAGATGAAAATCCAGACTGGCCGGGAATCAAACCTGGACCCTGGAGGTGCAAGGCGACAGTGATAACCACTACACCAAAATGCCGCCGTTTACAAACACTGAATGTTAAAATTATTAATAATATTAGTAAAGGCTGAAAATGACAGTTATGTTTGGTGGTAATCTTGTCTTTTTAGCAGAATTATGGACTTAAAAAATATTATAGGTGAACATGCAATGCTGCATATGGTCTAATTACACTCAATGGAATTTACCAATTTTTTTTACCTTGTTTAAAGACATCCATGTTCTGAAACTCCAGCAGGTTGTTGCCATAATAATAATTAGCAACATAGATTTTGTTGTCTTGAGCCATTGGGTCTTTCATCCAGGCACCTTCATTACGGCCATATGAGTTGTGTGTTATAGGTTCTGCAATTGTGGCCAGTGTGTCCTTGCATTCACCTGCAAAGATTAATACAGTATGCATTAAGCGTTCCAGTATACAGTTCAGGGTAGAACCTGACAGGGTCCAGACTAGGACATGTAGGGAAACCAGTGCTCTCTTTCCTACTTAATATAGGGGAATTTAATTAACATTTATTTATTTAGTAAATAATTGTGTTCATTTGGCAGACACTCACACATATTACTATGTATGTGGTACCTACAGTACATCAATCCTGCAAACAATTAAATTATTACATATATTAGGGTCCCTGTACTGTATATACATTTGGAAACGTGAAATGTCCAATAACCTGTGACTGAACTGTGGTAAGTTTAAATGTGCCCTGTGGTGGACTGACATTCCGGTCTGTGACTCACAGCCACTAGGACTAATTCTTTTATTAATACTGGTCTTTTTTTACAGGAAAAAAAATAGCCACATAATTAAAAATTAATATACTGCAGATTTTGAAATGCTGGAGAATCAAAATTGTGTCATAAAGCAACTCTTTATCTTTAATACAGGACATAGGTCAGGAATTAAATGGTACTTTGGAATAGCATTGTGACAATGTCATCATGGAGCATATTCAAAATAATTGGTCATAGTCATTTTGCTTGTGGTAGTCCTATAAATAAGCATAAATTGAAAGCATTTGAGATTTGGATTACCTGGCTGCCTTCGAGGTTTTGCCATAACCTGCTCATCTGCCATAGCTTTAATAGTCTTTTGTTTTGGGTCTTGCTGTTTTTTAATCAAATTGATGCTGGGTGTGTTGTGTTTGTCAGTTTTGCCAAGGTTAGTAGTACTATTGACAAGTCTGTTTGTGGTCATTGATGCAGTTGTGCTGAAATCTGTTTCTCCCTCAGTTACACGAGATGTACTCAGAATGCTTTCAGTTGTTTCTTCTTTTCCCGAGATGGCGGTAGTAACTATCGTCCCAGCACTGTGGCTTCCCTCATCTGTGGTTCTGGTGGAATACGTTTCTGGGTTGATAGTAGTTTGACTCAGAGTAACTGGTGCTGGTGTTGCACTTGACAGTGTGTTTTGTTCTTTCGCCAGACTGGAAATGGTTTCAATGTTGTGGATTTGCTCGGTCTTCAGAGTGTCCCCTAACTGACTGATGACAGCAGCTGATGTGCTTGCTATGTTTCTAGTCATTTCTGGAGAAGCTGAATTAGAATTCATGTTTATATTACTTGAAGTTAATTTCATGTTGAGCATCATCTGAAAAGTTGTCTTCTCTCTTTCTTCCTCTGTTCCAGAGGGTGTTTGGGGTGTAGAGTGTGTGGTGGGCAAAGTGACTCTGAGGTTTTCTGTTGTAGCTGAATATTGTAAGTCTCTGAGCTTGGTGAAGCTTTTTGTGGTGGACTGGAAGGGTCTTGACAATGTGGGTTCTGAGTTCTTAAGCATATTCAACTTGACAGGCAGAGAAGAGGCAGATTCTTCAGATTCCAGCCGTGGCTTGGGCGCTTTTTGTATTATTGTATCATCCTGAGTTGGAGTTTTGGAATTGGCTGAAAACGGCCATGCGATGCTGAAAGTTCTGAATGAAGGAGAGCTAAAAGGAAGAAGTTCTTCCTCTGTAAAGAGGTCTACAGAGCCATCACCACTGTGGCCTTCATCTTCACCAACTACAGGAAGGAATTGAAGAATAAATCACTATCTTATTCATTTAAGATTTATCATCATAACATTCCCATTTCAGACTGAGTACTGACCTTCTTTAACCTCTGGAATCATAAAATTGTATAAAATATTTGTGACCTGTAGAAGCTGTGCACATTGAGTCACATCAGTGACATTAGTGATCATGAAATCATTAAAGCATCTGGTGTCATCGGTTTTAAAAAGAAACACAACCCCCCATCTATACTGACTGCAGTTTACCTATTTGATCAACCGTGAAGCTACATAGACTTTATAAGCACTTCTTGGGTCTATTCCAGAATCCTTTCAATGCTTCAAACCCTAAACAACCACATGGCATGCCTCTTTAGTTGATTGTCACATCTGAATTCTGTCAGAAGTTAGATCCTTACTTTACTCTCCCACCATTTCTTAAGGTGGAGTACACAGTGAAAAGAAGTCACAGCAGCTTTTCTCAAGGGATACCCCATATATCTTACGTTTACTTTGTAGAGAAATTGCAAAATGTGTAACAAGAGATAAGAGCAGGCAGCATTCTGTGACACAACTTTCTCCTTTAACAGGTCAGCTGAGTCCATAGCTGCACTTGTCATCTGAGAGATGCTTCTTAGTGCAAGAAGAGGTTTTATATTTAGAGGTTTTAAATGAAAGAAGTGAAGTGCGTCTAAGCGTAAGTGCATGAAGTGCATACAGCGTAAACGTGCGTGTCTTATAGCTAGATAGTAACTGGTTACTTAAAAGAGAAATGCTTGAAAAAATCTTATGGGATGGTGTTAAAAAATCAGAATTGCTTTTGTGTGAATTAGATTCTTTAAACCATCATAACCATCATCCAGACATCATTGTAGGACTCTCAATGTATCTCAACAAATAAAGTGAATAAGCAAAAAAACTGCCCACTCCAGTCAACTGTACACCCCAGACCAAGGAAATTGCTATTGACCCCACCCATTTGGGGAACCACAGACACTACTGAGCCATATAGATCAAAACAGCCTGTTACCACAACAGCTACGTCAACCTCAGCAACCGAGAATAATGATTTCTTTTCTAGTGTAGACCTATACAGTGGAACCTTAGATCACGAGCATAATTTGTTCCAGAAGCAGGCTCATATTACAAAACAATCGTAAACTTAATTGAATTTTCCCATAAGAAATAATAGAAACTCAAATTATTCGTTCCAGAGCCCAAAAAAATGAATACATCAAAATATTAAGTGAAAATAAAACAAATTAACCTGCACTTTACCTTGAAAAAAAAGGAAAAATAAATCCTGACAGATAAGTCTTTCAAGTGTGTGTGTGTCTGTGTGAATCTAAAGTAAGCTCCCCTCTCCCCCTTCTTGTCTTACACAGTTACCCTTCACTCTTTTCACACGCGCGCGCACACACCATAAACACTGTTTTATCGGAAAAATATACAAGACATTTCTCTAATGACACTCGATTGAGCGACACACTAACACAATCACTGCCGTAAAGTAAAAATAAAACAAATTAATCAGCACTTTACCTTTGAAAAGAATCGCAACAGAGCAGTGTTTCTGTGTAGAGCAGAGAGAGAAAGTGTGTGTGTGTGTGTGTGTGTGTGTGTGTAGATTAGAAAATGTAGTAGAAATTAAGGGTACAGCCCTCTCCTGGCTCAGGTCCTATTTGACCGATCGGTATCAGTATGTAGACTTAAATGGTGATTATTCTGCATGTTCTCTAGTGGAGTTTGGTGTTCCACAGGGTTCAGTTTTAGTTTTCACTGTTATGCTGACGACACACAGTTATATGTCTCAGCAAAACCTGATGGACTTAATGAGAAAATTGAGCAATGTGTGCAGGACATAAGAGATTGGATGCTAATTAACTTCCTTCTGCTAAATCCGGATAAGACAGAAGTTCTAGTCATAGGACCGTATACAGCTAGGAGTAAAATTTTAGATCACACTGTAACTTTAGATGGCCTTTCTGTTCCATCAAGTACGACAGTAAAAGACCTCGGTGTGATTATTGATTCCAGCCTTTCATTTGAAGCACATGTAGATAATATCACCAGGATAGCATTCTTTCACCTCAGAAATATTGCCAGAATAAGAAATTTATTGTCGCTAAACGACGCAGAAAAACTAGTTCATGCTTTCATCACCTCTAGGTTGGACTATTGTAACGCCTTACTGTCTGGTTGTTCAGCTAGATGCATAAATAAGCTTCAGCTAGTCCAGAATGCAGCAGCGAGAGTCCTCACTAGAACCAGAAGATATGAGCACATCACCCCTATCTTATCTTCACTCCATTGGCTCCCTGTGAAATTTCGCATTGATTTTAAAATACTACTCTTGACATATAAAGCATTAAATGGTCTTGCACCGCCACGCTACGATCTGCCACGCCTACTTCGATCAAAGGATGCAGGCTGCTTGTCAGTACCGCGTATTATTAAAACTACAGCAGGGGGCAGAGCTTTTTCTTACAAAGCCCCAAAGTTATGGAATAGTCTTCCAAATAGTGTTCGGGACTCAGACACAGTCTCAGTGTTTAAGTCCAGGCTAAAAACCTATTTATTTAGCCAAGCATTTTTATAAATAGATTAGCCATAGGTAAAGGAGCAAATCTGGGGGACTCATGGACGTAGAGTATTATGGTGAACTGGTATGTTCAAATTCAAATTCAAATTCAAATTTTATTTGTCACATACACAAACATACACAGTACGAAATGTAGTGAAATGTATTATACGACTGCTATTGACCCTAAAAGAGAATTAAAGTTTACAAATAAGAAATAAATATAAATAAAAGAATACGATAGAAATTAAATAAAAAAATTAAATTAAACTAGGAAAAAATTGAACTAAAAATAAAAATAGAAATGTGCTAGAAAAAAATGGAACTAAAAATAAAAATAGAAATATGATATGCATAAAAATAAAAATATACTGTACATAGAAATATGATGTGCATAAAAATAGAAATATACTGTACAAATTGAAATATACTGTACTGGTGTGCAAATATGCATAGAACAAAGTGTCTTTGTAGTGTAGTTGTGAAGGTAGGTGTGCAAAGTTATTAAAGTGTCTTTGTGCAATGGTCCAGGATGTAAATGTACAACATGTAGTGTAGATATGAAGGAAGGTGAGCGTGTAATTGTCCATAGTGTCCATGGATGTAAAAAGATTGATAGATTTGATCAATTATGAAAAGATTGTGTTAGTTCGTGGTTGTGGTTGAGAGACCTTATCGCCTGCGGGATGAAGCTCCTCCTTAGTCTCCCTGTGTTGGCCTTCAAGGAGCGGAATCGCTTCCCAGACCGCAACAGAGTAAACAGTCCGTTATTGGGGTGGCTGAGGTCCTTCATGATCTTCCTGGCCTTGGTCAAGCACCGCTTGCTGTAGATCGAGTGCAGGTCAGGGAGCTCGATGCGGATGATGCGCTCAGCTGATCGCACCACCCTCTGTAGAGCTCGTCTGTCCTGCATGGTGCTGTTCCCGAACCAGGTCGTGATATTTCCCGTCAGGATGCTCTCTATGGTGCAGGAGTAGAAATTCCTGAGCACCTTGGAGGGCAGTCTAAAGTCTCTCAAGCGTCTGAGGTGGTAGAGACGCTGCCGGGCCTTTTTTACCACGGTGTTGATGTGACAGGACCATGCCAGGTCCTGCGTGATGTGAACACCGAGGTATCTGAAGCTGTCCACTCTCTCCACTGGGCTCCTGTTGATGACGGGGGTCTGGTAGTTCCTCACCTGCTTTGTACTGAAGTCCACTATCAGCTCCTTTGTCTTACTGACGTTCAGGAGGAGATTGTTTCTCTGGCACCAGTTCTCCAGATTTCCAACCTCCTCCAGGTAGGCCGTCTCATCGTTGTTCGTGATCAGGCCCACCACAACAGTGTCGTCAGCAAACTTGATGATGGTGGTGGAGCTGGTAGTGGCCACGCAGTCGTGGGTGTACAGAGAGTACAGCAGGGGGCTCAGAACACAACCCTGGGGGGCTCCAGTGCTGAGAGTGAGGGAGGCTGAGACATGTCCGCCCATCCTTAATGCCTGTGGTCTGCCAGTCAGAAAATTGGAGATCCACTGACACATTGATGAGCTGAGTCCCAGGTGCTCCAGCTTGGTGGTAAGTGTGGAGGGAATTATGGTATTAAATGCAGAACTGTAGTCGATGAAGAGCATTTTCACATAATTCCCCCTCCGAGAGTCCAGGTGAGTGAGAGATGTATGGAGGAGATGAGAGATTGCATCGTCCGTGGAACGGTTTGGACGATAAGCGAACTGTAGTGGGTCGAGTGTGTCTGGTAGTGAAGAGATGATGAAGTCTCTGACCAGGCGTTCAAAGCACTTCATCACTACTGAGGTGAGGGCTACAGGGCGATAGTCATTGAGGGAAGCAGGATGAGGTTTCTTTGGGACAGGAACAATGATGGATTCTTTGAAGCATGTGGGGATCACCGACTGAGATAAAGAGATGTTGAATATCTCAGTGAACACAGGTGCTAGCTGGTCTGCGCAGGCTCTGAGAATGCGGCCTGAGATGCCGTCTGGTCCTGCTGCTTTCCTGGTGTTCACTCTCTTGAAGGCTCTCCTCACGTCATGCTCGGTGATGATGAACGCGCTTCCGGTGCTGGCAGTGACTTCCTGTCTGCAGCCGTTAGCGCCGCTAGCATTAGCATCGCTAGCGTCTTTAGCTGCAGCCTCGAAGCGAGCATAGAAAGTGTTCAGCTCATCTGTCAGAGACACGTCTGCGTTTATCATACCGGATGTTGGTGCTTTATAATCCGTTATTGTCCTTAATCCCTGCCACAGGCTCCTAGAGTCACTCTGTTGGAGTTGTGACTCTAGTTTCCTCCCGTAGCGCTGCTTCGCCTCTTTCACCGCCTTCCGGACGCTGTATGACGCAGCCTTGTATGGTTCCATGTCCCCCGACGCGAGTCCCGTGTTGTAGGCAGCGGTGCGAGATTGCAGAGCGTCGCGGATGGTTTTATCCACCCACGGCTTCTGGTTGGGAAACGTTTTAATAGTCTTTTTTTCTACAGTGTCGTCCGCTAGTTTCCCGATGAATCCCACAACCGCTTCCGTAAACACGCTGACGTCATCGTCGGAGCTGTTTCTGAACATGTCCCAGTCTGCGTCATCGAGTGCGTCCTGTAACGCGGCCACCGATTGGTCCGTCCAGCGCGCGACCTCCCTCTGAACTGGAAATTCCTGTTTCAGCCTTTGTTTGTATTTTGGCATGAGGAAGATGGCGGCATGGTCGGATTTACCAAACGGTGGACAAGATTGTTCCTTGTAGCCGTCCTTGACCGTTGTGTAGCAGTGGTCCAGTGTCCTTTCGCCCCTGGTGGGGCAGGTGATGTGCTGATAAAAGTTCGAACTTTTATCAGCACATCACCTGCCCCACCAGGGGCGAAAGGACACTGGACCACTGCTACACACGTCCCGGTGTTGTGTTTGTTGTTGTGTGAGTGCCTCATGCAGCTCGCATAAGGCAGTGTCCGTGTCCGCTTGTGGTGGAATATAAACGGCGCTGATTATGACCGATGTAAACTCCCGAGGAAGGTAAAAAGGACGACACATGATTGACAGTAGTTCCAGGTTTGGTGTGCAGGAGCGTGTGAGAGGAACAACGCTCGCACTGTTGCACCAGCTGCTGTTCACCATTAAACACACGCCGCCTCCCCTTGACTTCCCCGAGTCCCGTGTCCTGTCCATGCGGTGAACCGAGAAGAACTCGGCTGGCTGGATGGCGTGGTCCGGCACCGCTGGGTTCAGCCATGTCTCGGTGAAGCAGAGGAGATTGCAGTCCCGAATGTCTCTCTGGAACTTTATCCTGGCCCTGAGGTCATCGAGCTTGTTTTCCAGTGACTGGACGTTGGCAAGCAGGATGCTAGGCAGAGGTGTGCGGTGTGCACGGGCTCTCAGCCTGTTCCTGACGCCGGCTCATTTCCCTCGGGGCCGCCGCTTCGCGTCGCGTCCTTTGTTGTCCCTCAGGATCTCACTCGGCCAGCTCGGATCCGGAGTTAAAAACGTCGAATTGTGAGTACATTGTATACCAATAGAAACAAGAGTGTCTCTATCATAACTAATGTACCCCATGGTGGTAATTTTGCCGGTTTTAAAACGCTGTAAACTAACTTAAAGAACAAAAACAAAGAAAAGGTGGTCGGAGCAGTCGTGACGGCAGCCGACCTCACCGGCGCCATCTTGGAATTGTTTAGATGCTGTCCTCCTCACTCTCATTGATCACTCAGGTTTGCTGACGGTGAGGTGATTGTTTGCTTTACATCTCAGTTCCCCCTCATGTTTGTGTTTCCTTCTGGCTCCTCCCTTTTAGTTATGCTGTCATAGTTAGTCCTGCTGGAGTCTCTGCTTGCACTCTACAGTTAATATACATTAAGGCCCTCCGGACCTGTCTGACCCATCCTGGTGCCCCGCTTCTGGCTGAAGATCTCGTCACATGGATGCCCCGTGTGTCTCTCTGGGATGCGTCTGGTGTCTGGGAATGATTCTCTCTACCTAGAAGATGGTTCTGGCCTCGACTGGTGCTGGCAACTGTTTCTCTGAGGACTTGACAGTTCGATAGTTCAGGACTGGAACTTCTTACAACTCTACCTGGGTCTTCAATAACTACCTGGACTCCATATTAACATCAATTAACATCAGCTATTATAGCTGAACTGCCTCCCACCCTACACACTGTATAAATGCAGATCATTTACTGCTATCTGTTTCACCCAAATGAGGATGGGTTCCCTGTTGAGTCTGGTTTCTCTCACGGTTTCTTCCTATTAACATCTCAGAGAGTTTTTCTTTGCCACTGTCACCCTCGGCTTGTTCACCAGGGACAAACTGACCATTTTGATTCATACACATTCAAATTCCATACAAACTTAAATAATTATTTTGACTGTGTAAAGCTGCTTTGCGGCAATGAAAATTGTTAAAAGCGCTATACAAATAAAATTGAATTAAATTGTGTGTGTGTGTCTGTGAAGGCTAAAGTAGGAGGGGTCTGTGTGTGTGCGTGTCCAATGACGCGTGCGCAGAGAGACACAAAGAGCAGGCTGATACAGAGAGAGAAAATGGATATTTAACCTCTTTAATGAGACTTGCTTTTGCTTTACACACGCTGTACACACACGCAAACATACACTAAATAAAATGTTTTACGCGCACACACGTGGTGATGGTGTTATAGTAAACAGTACACGTGTGAACGAATGTTGATTATACCAGTAAGAGACACGTTCTAAGACCCAGTAGGGCAGATGATTACCCACAATTCCGCAGAGCAAAAGAGAGAAAAAACGTTCTCAGTTGTAATCACGTGACGCTGGGCGTCAAAACAAGAAGCGCATGCATGCTACATGATACTCAGTAATCGTAAACCAAGACTTGTTCGTTTTTCAAGTCAAAATTTATTGAAAATCTTTGCTCGTCTTGGGGAACACTTGCAAAACATGTTACTCGCAATCCGAGGTTCCAGTGTATTTTGCATGCTGCATGTACTGCTTTATGTGTCAATTTCCTAAGTCTAATCAGTTTCTGAATCTAAATTAAATTATAATGGTGGAGCTATTCAAAGGGTGGTAGGAGGCCTGGAGCCTATCCCAGGAGACTCATGCCACAGGGTGCCAATCCATTGCAGGGCACACACATACATTTTTTTGTAACACATCATTATTTTGTAAGTTACATGGCACCAAAAGAAATCCCATACATCTCTGATAATAGTAGTGAATATGACTCATCGTGATCCAACAACTTCTTCATTCAAATCAGATTTGCAGAAGGTCATAGGAAAAATTATGAATTCTATTTTTGCATAGGAATTTATTTTTACTAAAGAACAATGAGGATTGCAAAATAGCATATTTGAATAAACTTCTAGCCTGGTGGAAAATTCCACCTTTCTATATGAATTTGTTATGTTATAACATGTAATCAATTAACTGTATTTACTTACTGTTCTCTTCTGCTTCGGTCTCATCCACTGGCTCTGATTTGTAGTATTTGATCCCTCTAACAATCAACTTTGGGTGCTGATGCTTCTCATGATGCTCTTGTTCCTGTAAAGCTTTAACGTCTTCTGGTCCTCCCACAAACTTCTCCTCATACTTACTCTGTCCAAATCACAGGTCATATCACATGTGGAATTGTAGCTGGATTGCAAGGATGGTCATGCCACCTTGCACCTAACACACACCATTCAGTCTTAGATGCTATTTGACACTTTTTTTTTTTAACACAGACACTGATTTGGCTGCATTTCTGTACAATAATAATTTCATGAATATAGGATTCATAAAATTTAAAAAGAAAGTATAAATATATGTATGGGAAATGCACTGAGTAATGATATAGTACATAGGAGAAAATATAGTGTGTTATGTCGTGATCTCATTTAAAGCAAAATATCCAGCCAAAAAAAATTACTAGTAAGAATGAAAAAGCTGTTTCTTTAAAGCAAATAAAGTATTACATAACAAGTTACATTCTCAAAACTGTTAAATATTTTACTTGAGTGTATTCCTTAGAGTAGACTTTAAATGTTCAAATGCAGACTGTAGCTATAGCATTAACTACTTTGCCTGAGAAGTTCAGAGCAGATGACGAATTGTCATAATTCTTAATAGTATAGTCATAAAATAGATGAACTTGATACTAAAATGAGGTCATTTAACGCTGGGCTCCTTCACTCTCCCTGGAAGAGTTGGGATTTGTAGTTAATACTTTAAAGGTATAAAAAAGTGTAAAAGGTTTCATATTTATATTTTATTAAGTAAGAGTATTTTAAGGGGTCAGGGGTAGCTTAGTGGTTAAGGCATTGGACTACGGTTCAGAAGGTCCCAGGTTCAAACCCCACAACCACCAAGTTACCACTGTTGGGCCCTTAACCCTCAACTGCTCAGATGTGTAATGAGATAAAAATGTAAGTCGCTCTGGATAAGAGCGTCTGCCAAATGCCTAAATGTAAGAGTGCAGGCAGAGCACTTCAACAATACCTAATGATACATGTCAAAATGAATGAACAGGTATAGGATAGTAACAATGATCCCAGTGTTCTTCAGTCCTGGGTGTACTGTGTAGTTAGGATCTGCTCACCTTTGTGTGCTGATACGCTGCGGCCTCACTGTCTTTCTCACTCTGTTGCTTTTTGTTCTCCTGCCATGGTAAAGGCATGGATGTGGGTTTTATTTCTGGTTCTTGCAGCACACTCTCTACCTTTATCTTCTCAGAAGTCTTGTTCTGAAATAATACCTGAATGGTGGCACACAAAGCAAACACTAATGTGAATCTACTCATTAAAGAAGGAACACTTCAGGTCCAGAATCAGTGGTATCCTTCACCTGAAGGACAAAGGACACACATTTCAGGAGAAAAATGTAAGAATTTTAAACTGAGAGAATAGAGTTCGAGAGAGAACCATAAAAAGAAGCCATTTATGTGCAGGTGAAAAATTCTTCTCTCAACAGAGCTGGAGGTCTAGCCCAAGAAAGATCAAGACCTCTTCACACGTCCACCAAGAAAGCCACATTTAAGGACTTACTCTTTCTGGTCATTACACTTTAACAATCCTCTCGAATCTCTCACTATTGTCTCCCTAACAGCTCTTTCCTCTACGCTCTAACCACCCTCCCTCCTATCACACCTCTAACAACCTTCTCTCTTGTTCATGTAACAAGCCGTTTCAGGGAAAGACCCTTTACACTTAGAGGACTAAAATATGAGGAACTTTCCAACTTACTTTAGACTGAAGAAGCTACTTGAGAAACATTTCTACTAAACTAAGAAGAAGTCCAGTTGAAATGACTCAACTTCCAGCTACCTCACCTGGATGACTTAGAATCCGCACAGACTGCTCATTAAAGTTAGAAATGACTGATGGCTATGCAAACAAAGGCTATGCACATAAATAATATAACATCCCAAACATAAAACAATAATTTTATTATGGTGATGTACTGGTGTGCATGAGAGGGTAAGATTAAAGCTAAAGAAAATAATAAGTTTATTAGTGTAATGTAATTTTGTTTGCAAAACAAGGGACAATCCCCAAACACACACAAAACAAACAAACCTATACACCCCCAGTCCCTCACTCACAACATCAATTTACAGTAGCCAATTCCCATAATTATTTTCCACGAGGTTGAGAAAAACTGGAGAAGCTCATCTCAATGATGTTGTCCCAACAGTGACAGATTAATAATGTTGAGATAGTAGTGCCAGTACTCAAATAAAGAGAGATTTATCATGATCAGGATTTTATATGAGGCCTTACTGATCCAGTAGGACCAGGGTTGAAATGCTTCATACACTCCCCGACTGGGTATTAAATCCAGGCCGCACTAAGGAGGGGGCAGAATCCCAGGCATCATTTCTTCAGATAGATTATTACTGTCTATCCAAGCCCAAGGTGACCATTGAATATGCACAAAAGCGTATAACAAGCCACTAGCTGAAAGCCACAAAAAATGCTATAGTGATTTTATCATGGGGTAAAAACTAAGCTTTACAAAATATTTATGGAAAAAGTATGACAACTCAATCTGTTGACAGCTGACTTTCCCCTCCAACAGAACTGAAAATGACAAAATCCACTTCACAAAACTTGGCAAATTTAACAAATATCTGATTATCACATATTTCATACAAACATTTATGGGAAAGCACAACAGAGAAAATAGAAATCATTACATTTTCCCCATACCCAATTTTCCAAACTTACCCGTTCAATTTTGGCCACCCGCTCCAGCAGCTCCTCGGTGAGGGCGATCAGCTTGAGCAACTTTAACAGATTTGCTTTGGAGAAAGAGTCCTTGAGCAAGTCCATTATTTCCAGGAGCTAAAAGAAAAAATACATCAATCGCAACAGAGACGAAGCTCGAGGCTTTCAGCTATATAACTTTGGTTCCAGCTATATGAATGCAGGCTATAGAACACAATGACACACACAATACACAAGTCACTAAACAGAGGGGTAAGAACAGAGGGGTGACAGAAAAAAAGTGGCATCATAAGATGCCAGAACTGCTTTAATACACGTTGGCACAGATTTTACATCTTTGATGATTTTTTTGTTTCTCTCATTTCAATCATTTTCATGCTCATCAGTCCATTCTGTGACTTCATGCCATGCAAATGTAGGCTATCCCAATTATAATGAGTACTGCTTGCATCAGGATAAAACGTTTCATCATAATAATATGGTCAGGATAACTACTTTTTTGTTTTGCAGTGATTATTTTATTTTATCTAAGTGGTTATGTTGACTTAAACATGCTAGAGAAAATCCCTTCCACACCATAACAGAGCCACTGGACACCAGTCAAGCATTCAGGCCTGTACTGTTCATGGTGTGTGCACTATGAAACTCATCGATGAGAATTTACTGTCTTGCTGTTAGTCTGATCATATCCTACATTCTCAGTCAGTTCTTGCAAATAAACAAGCATCAAAGTGTGCATTTTCAACTTAAATCTCTTCTACTGTAGATTATAATGCTTTTCCATTATTGGTTCTGTCACAGGTTTAATTGTTCAGTCCTGCCTTCTGTTTTGCAATAATAGACACACTGTCACTTTGTTCCTTATTTTTGCTATTTTGACCCGATATACATTCTATACATATTCTGGCTAAATCTCGTAACTCGTAAGTCGCTCTGGATAAGAGCGTCTGCTAAATGCGTAAATGTAAATGTAAATCTATAATATGGTATAAACATGTAATCACACCATAACTACAATTCTGAGCACACTGTTCACATTCCTAAAAGACAGGGGAACATCTGTTGCCAGTTTACTTAGAATTGGACTTGGAAAAAGAGGGAAAACCTTTATTAGGTACAACACTTACCCTGTAGCTTCACCCATTGGCCATGTCACAAATCTTGCTAATACTTTGTTGATATACAGTTCTTAAATATTCCCATCTTTTGCCATCCATGATTTATTAGCCTATATTCTGTGTAAAATGGCATTACTACTAATAAAAATCAATACCATCTATATGTAAATAAGCAGCAGTTCTGAATTTATACTGTTTACTAAGTTTGTGAAAACATTTAGGTAACAATGTTGAGTAACGGATATTTATGAAGGGCTAATGTGTGTGTAAGGCCATTATTTGAACACAACCACTAGTTATGTACAGATCACAATACAAATAAATATTTTGCAAATGCAAATAAATAGTCCTGTGGTGCTCCATTTCTGGGGGTGAGCTGTGATAACTGAGGGGTGAGATTTTAAAAAGAGGGGAGAGAAGGGACATAGAGGAGGGACAGCTTAGCATGTGGTAATTTTGTCTAAGGGTTGATCCCACAGAAAAGCCAATGCAGTACAAAATCACCAAAAAGTAAATGCTGATACAGAAAGATATCAGAACACCCAGTGTATCACAGCCTGTTGCAAACAAGAGCCAGCAGGCAAACAGCTGCCTTCAAACTCCCTAGATCCCAAGGGCACCCCAAATCCTAGGGGGTTTTAATGGTGATATCTGATTAGTGGGATGATACAAAAGGGATTATAAATAAAGAAATGACAGCATGGGATGAGAGCTTTTTCCTTAAAAACAAAACAAAAAAGTTTTTATCTTGTCCGCTTAATCAGTTACACTGTATGATCTATTGATTTGCTGACTAATTTAAACAAATTCTTAAAGAATGAAACGTTGTGGGTTTTGCATGGTTTAGTTTCTGACTCACTTGTACAAATGCAAGTGAGGGTTTTGTAATAAAAGGAACTGTGACAACTGCATACCTTCAAAGTGCACATATAAGCCCTGTGTACCTGATTAAATGGCCAGTGTGTGTGTGTGTGTGTGTGTGTATGAGTGTGTTTAGCTCCATGCTAGGTGTACTGTACATTATTAAGTGTTATCACTAAGTGTGTGTGACATTAATCCTGCAGGTGATGATTCAGATCTGGGAGTTTTAGGAACACTTTCCTCTCCACCTTCTCATTCTCAGACTGCTCCATCTTCCTCTCCCTCAGCTCTTCCCGGCAGGGTTGCTGCGCTGGCTGTGGAGTTGCTGCGCATGCGCACTCGCAGCCAGGGAGAGACGCTACGCTGTGCAGTGTGTATGGCTCCGGAGCGCGCGAGCTCGTGCCCGGTACTTTGACCGCACACTTACAGCCACAGTCTGCGCGTCGGTGTGTGTGCGGGTCAGACAGCAGCTACAGAGAGAAGAGCATCGACACATGTCCTCCAGGGTCAGTAGTGCACAACACAAGCAACTTTCAAAGGAAAACTTAAAAAAAAAAAAAAAAGCAACATTTCAAAGAAAACGGTAAAAGATGAATCACCCCGCTGCGCGTGCTCGGCACAGGGGATGAAGTGTGAAAGAATGAATGGTGGTGGTTCTAACCTCCAACACAACGTCCCCCTGATCTCCAGGTCCAGCGTGTAGAGGTTGAGTTTGTTCTCCTTTCTCCTCCTGAAGTGCTCCAGAGAAAGCCAAGAGGAAAACCAGGTACCAGAACCCCACTGCCTCCATCGCGGAAAACCCACTAAACCTGTTTACAGAGCCGATGGTTCGTGAGTCTCAGTCCGCTTGGCGCTGCTGCTCCAGAGATCCTCCAGATTAATGTCGTCCATATGAACAGGTGAGTGACCGCCTGCTGTATGGAGAGGAACACTGAGATGGTCTGTTCCAGCTGAGGAACAGCGAGGAGGGCAGGCTGCAGGGACTGGAGGGGACAAATAGTGGGTGGCACCGGGGGACTCGGCCAAGGACCTTCATCATCATCATCATCATCATCATCACCATACGGTCTCTGTAGAATATAATCTAAATCTGATCCCTGAAACAAATCACGACATGCGTGCGGAGAGACACCGACTACACAGAGCTGTTTTTATGGATCAGGTCATTTACAAAAGTCAACAAACATTTTGGCAGTAACACGTGCAGCTCGTGCGCCATGAGGAAAGTACCATAGCGCCATCTTCTGCATGTTTCTGCTGTGATCAACGGGAGAGATATTTTATTATAGGTAAAGTTGCTATCATGGTACGAGATCTATTGACATAGATAACTTATTATGTTACAGAAAAGTAAACTACACCTAAGATTTAAGCATCTATATGACCAAAAATTTACATTATTAATATATTCAATTTTATTTAACAATGGTCATTGTTGCAAAGCAGCTTCAGTCAGTGGCGGACTGGCCGTCTGGAGCCCCGGGCGTCTCCCAGGGGGGCGCTGGCCAATGTGGGCAATAATGATGGAAACCATAATATTGCATCTCTTTTTTACGCAGATAGATGAGTGCGTTGATCGTACGATCGCCGCAGACGAAGAGTGTGTGTTTTGTCACGGCCACCACTATGTTGTATATCACATCATGTATGTTTGTTGCCCTTTAAGAGCTGCTGCGAAGATGTGCGCGTGAGGAGGAGAGAACAGAGCACGAGCTCAGCTGTGCTGTTCCCCCTGAAACACCCTATTGTTTTACCCTTTACTTTACTTTTACTGTATGTTTGTATTATAATTTTGTGACGCTGAAAAAGGCTGATAAAGGTTTTGTGCTGAACTATTGTTGTCTCTGAGCTCTTTTTTCTCCCAGCTATCCGGCCCAAAGCGGCACAGTTTGTGTGCATATGAATGTATCAGGGATGTAGATTTAGGGTGGACGGAGGGGATGTGTCCCCACCAATATCCTCAGACCATTGAAATGTCCCCACCAATAATTTAATCCACTTAAAAAAAAACGTAGACACACAGAAAGGGATAGATCACATTCTCTCCGTAAGTCCTCCCACGCCCAAAACACATATGAACATTTTGATTGGCTGTGCCTTTCCCTGCTATCATCTGAGAGGCTATGGGTGCGTTCAGATACACTCACTCACTCATCTTCTGAACCGCTTTATCCTGGACAGGGTGCCAATCCATCGCAGGTCACACACTCACACACTACAGGCAGTTTGGGAACGTCAATTAACCTAACCTACATGTCTTTGGAATGTGGGTGGAAACCGGAGTACCCAGAGGAAACCCACCAAGCACAGGGAGAGCATGCAAAATCCATGCACACAGAGACGGGAATCGAGCCTGGCCGGGAATCAAACCCAGACCCTGGAGGTGCAAGGTGACAGTGCTAACCACCACACCACCGTGCTGCCCGTTCAGCTACAAGCAGCGCCAAATGCAGTGGATTTTTTTTCCCGTGCAAGAAGGTGTGTTGGGTGACATACATGTGAGGATGGCGGCAGCAAAAAAAAAAGAAGCTGGACATAAGAAGCTTTTTTTCAAAGAAAAGTGTAAGTCACTTCAAGTTCGCTAGTGAATCCATCAAAGTACTTTTTCTTAAAAGGTAAAGTGCAGGTTAATTTTTAAGGTTAAATTTATTTTTACTTTATATTTTGTTTTAATTATCTTTTTGGGCTGTGGAACGAATAATGTGAATTTTCATAATTTCCTATGTGAAAATTTGCTTTGGTTTACAAGTGTTTTGACATAAGGGCCTGCTTTCAGTAATATCAGTGATATCAAAGACATTTCTGTCAACTAGTTGAGAATAAGTGTGTTAAATAGTAACAGTCAAAAATGCTCATCTAGTAAACTACTGAAGATCAAAATGCTCACTAGTGGCACTAGTTGAAGCCATATGGCAAAGATGGCAAGCCCTTTTAGCATTTATTTGATATCGGTGATATCAAGCACATTTTCATCCACTTGTTGACAAGTGGCATCTGGTATCAACACAGAGATAATGGTAAAGTTTGGTCCAGAAGTGTTGTTTAATCAGTTTACTCTAAGTAGGAGTGATGATCTGGTTTTCTTTTTGTGTGAAGGCCCCAGAAATGAGAAGAATGTGATTTTGGATGCGAAGTGTTAATGTTGACAGTAGTAAACACAGAGCCAGATAACTGCAGGGAGGAGATAGTATTCTCAGTGATGAGATTAGTGGAATCAGTGCCGGCCTGTCCAAGACAAGGGCCCCACGCACGTTATTAAAAGCATTTTCTTCTCTCCACAGTAGGACGTGACTGCATAAACTGCATAAATGGGTCCGTTGTACACATGGACCCATTAAACACCACGCAATTCACAACGGTGAGGTTTTTTTTTATATAAAAAGGATAGCACTGTATAATTAATACATGACAGATTGCTGAAAACAATCATAAATACAAGAAAACATTATAAATAAAAACATAAAAGATTTTAAACATTGTATACAGACGCACCACATACTAAGTTGCAAGGTGTGCAGTGCACCCGGGAAGTGATGGCTTTTTTCTTAATGTCCTCAAAAACACACAGGTTGTGTGGTGCACCCTGGAGCACATGGCGCAAGGTGCTGGGGATTGCTCATTGTTGCTTGCAACTATATTTATTATTATTATTATTATTATACTTTTTATATTCGTTTCATAGATTCCACTGTATTTCTTTAAATTGCTCACATTTAATAAAAAGTAAAAAATGTCACATTTTAGCTGTACCCTTACCATTTATATTATGATCTCTGTAGTAATATGGATTTAACTGATTTGTTTGTTGCCTCTCACAACGTCGCCTGTCTTGTTGCTGATTTTACACAGTGCAATTTTTAATCTATGCGATGCACATCTTAATTTAAAATGACATGGCAACCAAACGGTATCTTTCTAAAGCCGAAAAAAGGAAGACGAGAAAAGCAGGGGATGAAAATCAGGCTTAAACCAAAGGTATGTTCTGCTATACATAATACAGGATTTATTGCTATAGTATTAGTACTTGTGCTACTCTTTTATATTCATATTATATTTTATTTTTTCATGTATATCTATTTTGTTGACTTTTTCAAGGACACTTTTACTTGAAAAATATTTGCATTAAAATACTTTACTTGCAAACAATGTTTTAACACCATGCATTGTGTGTTGAATATTTTATACACATTTATACACTTAAATATTGGCAGTTTATGTGCTTTCTCCTAACTCGTGAAATTGTTATGACAGTTATTTACAAGTGATCTCGCCTAGGGCCTCACAACCGACAGAGACATACTGTACATTGTGTGTGTGTGTGTGTGTAATGTTTGTTTTGCAAATGACCAAAAATATCTGAGCCTATGTTCAGTTGAGCCCATGACATGCATAGTGAAAACTGTTTAGCTCAATGGGATCTAAAAGTTTACAGAGTTTGACATGTATACATGCAAGTGTGTCTGAGCTACTGTATGTAGTGAAATCTCCTGTGAAGGAGCCACACTCAGGGCCCAGACATGGCGAGATCCTAGTAGCAACAGATTCCAACCTGTGTGCCAATTTGTGTGAGTTTTTGAACCCAAAAGTGGCCGGATGATTAAAAATATATAATAAGAAATTAATTAATTAATCCTTTCCTGTTTTTATAGCATTGTATTTTTGTCTCATTCTGTTTATCACAAGATTTTTAGCCTCACTGAAATAAAGTAAATGGCTCAAAAGAACATTTGCTCATTTTGATGAAAGATATTCAAAGAACTTCCCATCACTACGAGACCAGCATTGCTGGAAAATTGTCTTCATTAGAGCAGAGGGATAACTGCATAACTCTTTATGTTAGACCAAAAAATAAAACTGAGATTCACAGACAACAGTGTGGAAGAGGGGCACATGGGCAAATAAAGTTTAAAAAGTTTTTTCCCCCCTTCCATCTATGTGTCATAGGTGTGTCACAGGCAGATGAGATGTAGACAATCTTTCACTGTTCATAAAAATTTATTTATGGTAAACTCAAAAAAAAGTATCAAAAACAAAACTCAAAATTGCACCATAAACAAAGATTTTATCTCTAAAGATGATTTTGGATGCTTAAAAAAGAGATGTTCACCAAAAAGAAAGAGTTGTTTCAATTCACTGTTATTACAGAAGAGATTTTGTGCTCAGAGAAGACATTAATGGCATCAATGTGCAGGTAAATGTCTGCTTTCATGTTGGACTCAAAAAAAAAAAAAAGCATGTTATATACAGAAAACTGATCATAAAGTAACATGGATGTCCATGTTAAAATTGAGAATAAATATCAGCTCTTTTGGGACAATTCCTGTGTGATTACGGCCATAGATTTTACTCCTAAAGCTTTCAGCTCTCTGCACACAGAATCATTAGCTCCAGGCTCTTCAGTGATAAGAGCAGAAACAGTCCATCGCTGCCCCAGTGTCCATCACTGTCCCTCAGTCTGTCTCCATCGCTCCACTGTGGGACTCCTTGGACACCATTAGCCTCATCAGTTTTCCATGCAGCTTCTCAATCTTTTTCACGTCCTGTGCCTGGTCAGTCTTGTACTGCAAACACTGAAAGTACACAAAGACCAGAGTTAAAACAAAAGTAATATCACATGGGTGTGAGAATAGAGCTGCTGCTGAGGAAAGCAACTCACCACAGCATTATCGGTGACCTTCATACAGAGATTTCCATCACAGTGACGATATTTCAGCACAACTCGGACCTGCAAGGAGAATTCCCACTCTGGTTCATGCTTATAACTGTAAAGTACAACATTAAAAAACCTACAGATAAAACATGTCTATCTCGATGGAGATCAGATAGCTTCATCAGACAGGTTAAAAACGTTAAAACCCAAGCAGGACAGATCTGTGCTAGCAGTAAAGCGTAGGTCAGGGGGCTAATGCACTGAATGACTAATCAGAAGGTTGGTGGTTCAAGCCCCAGCCCCTACCTGCTGCAGTATCATGGCTGACCCTGCGCTTCGGGCTATGCTGGGATACTTCACTGTCCATTAAAGTATATGTGACAAATAAAGGCTAAACTTGTAGGTCAATGACAACTGAATAAATCAGGACTTGTATAGAAGCCTCGCCAGAGTGTTAGTGGAGAAGCTTCAGACATCAAACTGTGGAACCGTCAGGTAGTAGAATGTTATTACTTTTATAATATATGGGAACAACATGGCAAAAATGTATAACTCGTATAAAATGACAAAATGATTATAATTTGTTTGGTCATAAAAACAACTGAAAGCGACAATAAAACACGTGACCGTCTGTATCTGTGCCCGTGTTACCCTTTTTTAGGTTTTCAGTCATATCTGTATAGTTGGTTCAAATTAAATAAAAATCAGTTAATCATTTTGCCCATCTCGTGCTGAAAAAAAGTCTTTGTCCGTATAAACTGCACAATCCTGAGCCCTATGTGTTTATTTAAAAAGAAAAACAAATAATGGCTGAAACCACCAACAGTGCTCCAGCTGTGAGAGACTCACTGCGCATGCTCAGAGCTTTAACCCTCACAGCTGCGCATGCTCAGAGCTTTAACCCTCACAGCTAAGTGGATTGTAGTTACACGGATACTTTATCCGCTTTACCTTCATTGGATCCGTCAGATAGAGTTTTTCTGCCGCACGAGCGAACTCCTCCCAGGTCTGGTAATAAGGCATGATTCAACAAAACATCAACTACAACTGACCCTTCCGTGGTACAAGCTCCTGGACTCGTAGCTCACAGCTCTGTACCACATCAGCTCAGCGGGTGAAAGAAAATATGGCCGCGGAAATCAACAAGAATTACGCTGATTGGTCCGTTATCGAGCCAATGAGATCGCTCCTTACTGCGAACCGCCTCAGCGTACGATAGCACGTGCGCAATGCAACACGAAAGCACTAAGTGCGTCTGTGATTGGCTCAGAGTGTCTGTGTGCGCGTGCAGTGCCGTTACATGTGGAGTCACTTGTGCTGAGTCATCTTCTGGCCTGTCTTAGAGAAAACTCAAAGAAAACTCAATCAGTGGCTTCAGAGAGACTTATCTCTAAAAGGAAGGATTCTCCTTTCAAAGGCAGAACGTCTAACATACGCAGCCATCTCTTTAGAACCCGATAAAGCAATATGTAAAAAGATTGATCAACAATTATGTAACTTTGTATAGAAAAATAAGACTCATTACGTTAAGAAATCTGTTTTATCCAACAGCTACATTAATGGCGGTCTTCATTTTATTGATTTTGCAACGTTAAACAAAACCTTTATGTTTAACTGGTTGAGGAATTACTTAAAAAAAACCATCCAGTATGTGGAATATTCTACCAGAATATGTCTTTTCACAGTTGGGAGGCTTGAATTTTCTGTTGTTGTGTAACTACAGTATTGAGAAGATCCCTACTGCTCTGTCTAATTTCCACAAACAAGCACTCGTAGCATGGTCTGGGATTTTCAAACACAATTTTTCTCCAACTAGTTACTTCATTTGGAATAATAAGAATATATGTTATAAACATAAATCCCTATTTTTGAGAACTGGTTTAAGAATGGTATCAATCGGGTTAGTCAATTATTCCATCAGAATGGTTACTTGTTTACTTATCAAGAATTTCTTTCTCACTATAATTTTCCAAAAGAGTGTGTTTGGTGCTATTCCGAATGGTGTAACTATGTTATTTAAGGGCTATAACAGTGCTTTGATAAGTTCTGAAATGCCTCTCCCAGACCCAGTTGACACATACGTAGGTGGGAAATGTTTTAAATCTACTTTGAAAAATAACAGAAATATTTGCTGTCTTTTTCTTAATGATTTGGTGTCCACTCCTTCAGCTGTTTCAAAATGGAATAGATCAGTGGAAAATACTTCGTGGAAAAAGGTTTGGACGCTTCCTAACAGGTATTTATTGGTAAATAAGGTTAAAGAGATCTCTTTTAAGCTTATTCATCAGTACTATCCTGTTAAAACCTTTATTATGTCAAAATTCTATTTAAGCATAGATGTGAACTGTACTTTTTGTAACTCGCAACCAGAGAGTTTTCTGGCATTGTGTTTATACAAGAAAACTTTGGCAAGAAATTTGCCAGTTCATTGTAAATTTTATACACAATGACTTTGAGCTTTTCTCACTTTTGAGAAGAAATATGGAGATATTTATTTTCTCTGCAATTTTATTATTTTGCTTGCAAAATTTTTTATCCACAAATGCAAAGTTATGAAAGTTACCCCGAATTTTTCTTATTTTCAAGAAGATATTAAAATTTACAGTGGTGTGAAAAACTATTTGCCCCCTTCCTGATTTCTTATTCTTTTGCATGTTTGTCACACTTAAATGTTTCTGCTCATCAAAAACCGTTAACTATTAGTCAAAGATAACATAATTGAACACAAAATGCAGTTTTTAAATGAAGATTATGTTATTAAGGGAGAAAAAAAACTCCAAATCTACATGGCCCTGTGTGAAAAAGTAATTGCCCCCCCCTTGTTAAAAAATAACTTAACTGTGGTTTATCACAGTTAAAAGTTCAATTTCTGTAGTCACCCCCAGGCCTGATTACTGCCACACCTGTTTCAATCAAAAAATCACTTAAATAGGAGCTACCTGACACAGAGAAGTAGACCAAAAGCACCTCAAAAGCTAGACATTATGCCAAGATCCAAAGAAATTCAGAAAAAAATGAGAACAAAAGTAATTGAGATCTATCAGTCTGGTAAAGGTTATAAAGCCATTTCCAAAGCCTTGGGACTCCAGCGAACCACAGTGAGAGCCATTATCCACAAATGGCAAAAACATGGAACAGTGGTGAACCTTCCCAGGAGTGGCCGGCCGACCAAAATTACCCCAAGAGCGCAGAGACAACTCATCCGAGAGGCCACAAAAGACCCCAGGACAACATCTAAAGAACTGCAGGCCTCACTTGCCTCAATTAAGGTCAGTGTTCACGACTCCACCATAAGAAAGAGACTGGGCAAAAACGGCCTGCATGGCAGATTTCCAAGGCGCAAACCACTTTTAAGCAAAAAGAACATCAAGGCTCGTCTCAATTTTGCTAAAAAACATCTCAATGATTGCCAAGACTTTTGGGAAAATACCTTGTGGACCGACGAGACAAAAGTTTAACTTTTTGGAAGGTGCGTGTCCCGTTACATCTGGCGTAAAAGTAACACAGCATTTCAGAAAAAGAACACCATACCAACAGTAAAATATGGGGGTGGTAGTGTGATGGTCTGGGGTTGTTTTGCTGCTTCAGGACCTGGAAGGCTTGCTGTGATAGATGGAACCATGAATTCTACTGTCTACCAAAAAATCCTGAAGGAGAATGTCCGGCCACCTGTTCGTCAACTCAAGCTGAAGCGATCTTGGGTGCTGCAGCAGGACAATGACCCAAAACACACCAGCAAATCCACCTCTGAATGGCTGAAGAAAAACAAAATGAAGACTTTGGAGTGGCCCAGTCAAAGTCCTGACCTGAATCCTATTGAGATGTTGTGGCATGACCTTAAAAAGGCGGTTCATGCTAGAAAACCCTCAAATAAAGCTGAATTACAACAATTCTGCAAAGATGAGTGGGCCAAAATTCCTCCAGAGCTCTGTAAAAGACTCGTTGCAAGTTATCGCAAACACTTGATTGCAGTTATTGCTGCTAAGGGTGGCCCAACCAGTTATTAGGTTCAGGGGGCAATTACTTTTTCACACAGGGCCATGTAAGTTTGGATTTTTTTTCTCCCTAAATAATAAAAACCATCATTTAAAAACTGCATTTTGTGTTTACTTGTGTTATCTTTGACTAATAGTTAAATGTGTTTGATGATCAGAAACATTTAAGTGTGACAAACATGCAAAAGAATAAGAAATCAGGAAGGGGGCAAATAGTTTTTCACACCACTGTATATTAAATCTTTATCTACCTCCTATAACAAAAAGGCAATTAAAACCTTAAATGTATGCTCACTTTAAGATGTTTTTGTATAATTTGTATCTGATTATTTATGTTGTGAGGAAAAATTATGTTAGTTATGTGATTTATTTATTGCTGTGTACTGTTTGGCTATCCTTGAACCCCTGCATCTTTGCCTTAATATGTGTTTTGTTACATTTGTATTTCTGAGCAAATTTTCAATAAAAAAAAAAACTAATAAAAAAAAAAACTTGTGCTGAGCAATTTAGATTTAACCAGTGTTGGGGGGCGTTGCTATGTTGCTACATTTTCTGCAATGGAAAAGTACTCTTACTGCAATGGAAAAGAACTAGTTACTTTTTATCAGAAAAAAGTATTAAAGCAACTAAAAAATTAGTCATTAAAAAGTAATCAGTTACATTACAACGTTACTTTCTGATTAAAGTAACTAGTTCGAGTACTTTTCCACTGCAGAAAATGAAAACTCCTTTGTGATTCCTCATGCATGTTGTTTTAGTCAAGACCTTGAGTTAGTCAAGACCTTTCTACCGTCATCACTGAAGTTTGGCCCATAATCTATTAACTACTAAAACCCTATCTCACCTACTACTACCCCCATCTCACCTAATAATACCCCCATCTCACCCACTAATACCCCCATCTCACCTACTAATACCCCCATCTCACCTACTAATACCCCCATCTCACCTACTAATACCCCCCTCTCACCTACTAATACCCCCCTCTCACCTACTAATACCCCTATCTCACCTACGTGGTTTCATGCGGTGGCCGTAAGTACAGTTCATCATTATTCACCGCGAGTTTTGGCGCTGTGATTAGGTTTCCATCTTTCAATTTAATTTTATTTGTATAGCGCTTTTAACAATTGACATTGTTGCTAAGCAGCTTTACACAATCAAAAGAACTATTTAAGTTTGAATGAAATGTGAATGTGTATGAATCAAAATGATAAGACTGTTCCTGATGAGCAAGCGACAGATGATGGCGAGCAGACGATGGCGACAGTGGCAAGGAAAAACTCCCTGAGATGGTAATAGGAAGAAATCTTGAGAGGAACCAGACTCAACAGGGAACCCATCCTCATCTGGGTGATAACGGATAACAGGGGGCGGGGCTTGTAGGACGACTTTTACACACAAACACACACACACACACACACACACACACAATAACGGATTGGAAATGACTGCTCTCTGGCTTACAGATTGCATAATTTGTCTAAATAACGGATTACATTTTTGCAAAAGTAACTAAATATCTGGGTATTTAAATGACAGACATACAGTAACGCATTAGAATACTCGTTACATCAAAAAAGTAATCCAAGTACTCTAACGCTCTACTTTGTAATGCATTACATCCAACAATGGATTGAGCATATAGAAATATATATTTGGAATATAATTTTTAAACATAATAGAACATCATATTGATGTACTACTACGGTCAGCTGGGTATGCCTGTGATGTGGAGATTAATGATAACATAAATAATGATGCGAATGTGCAGATGTTGTACCGCCGCCAGCCACTAGGCTCTTAGAGATGATTTAGCTTTTTTGCTTTTAAGCTTTGTTAAATCATTTTAGAAAATTTGTTACATCACAACAAAATAAAAAGATTTATAATAATTTGTTACTGCATATTTTTAAGCACATTACACACATTTTCACATCGTCTGTAATGACAACCAGCAATAATTTATTTAGTGTCAATGGTGGCGGGGTAAGGGGTGACTGCAATAGATGTCTTACAGGTTGGCCAAGCCCATTACAAGGGACTGGGCCAATCCTAATGTGTCCCTTCTACATAAGCTCCTTCGCTAGGGGATAAAACAAAAAAATGACTTATTTCTAGGGAATTTCCAGTGCATTTTAAGTATAACTATAGAGCGATGGTGCCACAGCAGATGGTGCCACATGGTGCCACAGCAGAGGCCGGCCTCAATGTTTAGTCTATGGGACTTTTTGGGAGCACCGCCCGACGGCCCCCGACCGATGACAACATGACTATAATGTATGTCATTGCAATCCCTCTTATTAAGCTGTTTTAATAGTGGCAAGGTCATGAATGTGACAGGGCCTTCTTGTTCGTTTAGGGATTTTTAGGGCCCAAACACTATGGTTTTAGCACGAGACAACATGGCTATGACTTCATCGCCATCACTGTGATAATGCTGCTTATTAGTGCTGATGTCATAAATGTGCGAAGGCCCTCTTGTTCTTTTAAGGTTTATTTTTAAGTGTCAAGCCACTCTTGGTGTCATAACATGCTCATGAAACTCGTCACACAGAATGGAATCTGCTGCCATTATGACACCTGCGATTCTGGGCCCTGAACGCGGCTCAGGGCCTTTGCAGGAGATTTCGCTGCGTAGTTTATATGCAATTGTTCATATACATGTCACACATGTATACTCGCACATACAGTGGGGGAAATCAGTATTTAATCCCCCACAAACATATAAGTTTGCCCACTTACAAAGAAATGAAGGGTCTATAATCCTATCATAGGTTTATGGTAAAGGAATGAGACATGGTAAAGGAAAAAGCACATGATACAAATGTTATGAATTAAGTTGCATTTCAATGAGGGAAATAAGTATTTGATCTCCTACCAACCAACAATAATAAATAAACTGCCTCTCACAGACTGGTTATGTGCTCTTGTGGTACACATATTAATTTAAGAAGGTGGTTCTAAGAACAATGTGGTATGTGTATAAAAGCCACCTGGTCACAAAATCTCTATCTTCCATTCAAAACTCCACCATTGGCAAGACCAAAGATCTGTTCAAGCAAGTCAGGAACAAGATTTTAGACCTGCACAAGGCTGGAATGGCCTACAAGACCATCATCTAGAAGCTTGGCGAGAAGAAACAGTGTGTGTGTGTGTGTGTGTGTGAGAGACAGAGAGAGAGAGATGCATGGATTCGTATGTTTGATAACTACGTGACGGCGTTGTCTGGAGTGGATATTCCGGAGAAGAGAAAGCGTGCTTTGCTAATTCATTACAATTCATTACACAGTGTCTGATGACACATATGAGACTGCGCTGACTGCTCTGCGGTCATTTTTTGTGCAAAAAGTAAACGTGGTTGCTGAGAGAAATAAATTTTGCCAACATGCTCAGAGACTCGGTGAACCTATCGTGCAGTATGTGGCTGCACTGCGTGAGCTGCTTGTGAACTGTGACTTTGGCGCACTTGCGGACGATATGATTAAAGATCAAATTGTAGAGAAGACATGCACTTCATGTATACGGAAACGTCTGCTTTTGGAAACAGACCTTACTCTGCAAAAAGCGATTACTATCACGGGACAAATTGAGTCTGCATTAGCAGAGGCTAAAGCTAAGGAGCGGACTGAAACTTCAGTTAAAGTGGTGCATACTGGCTCACGTGGAGGAACAAAACAGCGGTGGCGTCAGAAATCTGTACCACGTAAGTCCACATCTTCTCATCAGATGCCATCACATGACTCACAGAGAAAAATGGGTGCAAAAACATGCTTCAGTTGTGGCACTACATTGAAGTTGAAGCAAATTACCCTAAATGTCCAGCTAAACAGGCAAAATGCAGACAGTCTGGTAAATTTGGACACTTTGCAAGAGTCTGTCGTAGTTCAGCTCCCACCTGAAATGTACAAGAAGTTACTGTGCCTAAGTTATCAGTCTTAAGCATTGATACGCCTTTGCAAATAAAACAGAAACAATGTCTTACTGTACATGCACTTGTTTCCTTGCACACGGAGAATGGTCAATCAGTTGACACTGAACTACTTGTAGATACTGGATCAGCTGTCTCCATTCTCCCAGAGAACCTGTACCGCCAGCACTTTTCAGATATTTCCCTTAATGCACCTAATGTTAATTTAGTGACATTTGAAAAAGACTATTCCAGTTTTAGGGTGCTTGTCCCTTGATATTACCTTTAAGTGTGTGCGGGCTTTATTCTACAGTACATTGTATCTGGCGGAACACCATTACTTGGTATGGATCTCTTCACTGCTTTTCATCTTGACATAAGGAATGGATCAGTTGCATCTTCTACAGAAAACAGCCAACCTGCTGTAAATTTCACTAAGCCTTTGGGTTTGGCTGCTGGCTTTGTACATAAAAGCCCTAATCATCGACAGTCACGCATTGCAACACATTGAGAAAGTTTTTACAGAACTGCGTGGTGCTTCTATGTTTTCTACAATAGATCTCCAGCATGCATACCACCAAGTGACTTTGCATCAGGACAGTGGAGATCTGACAGCTTTTCTTTTCTTAGACTTGTTGGATGGTATTCCAAATTCATTCCCAATTATGCAACATTGGTGAAACTTCTCCGTGCAGTGCTTAGAAAGTCTAATAGTTTTTCCTGGACCAGGGAGCACAGAAGTATTTTGATCGTTTGAAACATCTAATCACTGCTAGCCCAGCACTTGCATTGTTTGATCCTTCTTTACCAACAACATATACCACAGATGCTTCAGATTATGGCATTGGTGCAGTGCTTACCCAGCATCATGGCATTACGGAAAGAACTGTTGCTTTTGCATCTAGAACATTGTCAGATTGTGAGAGGAAGTACTCCACAACAGAAAAAGAGGCCTTGGCATGTGTTTAGGCCACAGAAAAGTGGTGTACCTACCTCTGGGGCCGACACTTTACTCTTTGTACTGATCACAGTCCCTTGTCCACTCTGCTTTCGACAAAGGGCCTTGGACGTGCAGGCATGAGAATTGCCCGATGGTCTGCACGTCTGCTGTGTTTTAACTACAGCATGAAGTACAAACCTGGACAAGACAATGTGACAGCTGATTGTTTGTCAGACTTCTGCTCCCAGTCACAGATTATAGCCAGAAGCAAGAACCTGAGTTGCAGTGCTGTCTCCTGAGTTTGCAGCTGTTACTGTGGAGGAGCTTAAGTCTGCATGTGATGCCTGTTCTATTCTTCAGCAGGTAAAGGCTTGTATCGAAAAAGGATGGCCTTGTAGTGCTAAACGCTCAGCTACTGCTCCTTATCATCGTCTTCGAAATGAGCTGTCTGTATACGATGGGTTCCTATTTCGGGGCACACATCGAGTGGTTATTCCAGAAACATTACAACCAAAGTTTATACAACTGGCTCATGCCACACATCAAGGAATGGTGCGTACAAAGCAGAGACTGAGAGACTTGTATTGGTGGCCTGGCATGGACTGTCAAGTGGAAAATGCCATCAAATCTTGTGCTACCTTCCTCCAGCACGATAAAACTGCTACCACACACTCTGTAGCTCCACTCTGTCCTGTGCCTACTCCAGCAACCACTTGGGAAAAACTGGCTATTGATGTAGTGGGGCCCTTGAATAATGCTTCTCAAGAATGTTGCTTTGCGATAACACTTATTGATTACTACAGTAAATGGCCAAAGATTGCGTTCGCACCTGATGTTACAGGAATTTCAGGCATTCCTTACAGAGAGAGATATTAAACACTATTGTAGCTCTGTCTATTACCCCCAAGCAAATGGTGAGATTGAACGTTTTAACAGATTGCTCGAAGACTGTTTACAGACTGCTTGCATTGAAGGTAAAGAGTGGAAAGCTTTTGTGACAGAGTTTTTGCATACATACAGGGCAACCCGATATGCTGTGACAAAACTGTTACCTGCCGAACTTTTGCATGGCCCACAAATTAGGACAAAACTACATGTGAGTGGTCTTCCAGTCAAGACCCCATCAAAGAATAAAAATATTTTAAAACAAATCATCCAACAGTCACAAAACAAAAGAATATACAAATCTGCGACGCAGTGCAACACCTCCAAAGATAAAAGTTGGGACATTTGTGCGTGTTAGAAAGCCTGGGATCATCAAAAAAGGACAGTGCAAGTTTACACAGCCTCTTAAGGTTGTCGCTCAAAGAGGCTTAGCAACATTTCTCCTCTCAGACGGGAAAGTTTGGAATGCTATGCATCTGGCCCCGGCTGCGTCCTGTGTCAACACACCTGCTACAACTTCTGTAGCAGAAGACTCCTTCATGCCTCCTGTAGCATCTCAAACACCTCAAATGGCAATTTCTCTTCCTCAAGCCCTACGTACTCGTAGACAGAGGAACTGTCCAGAGTTCTGTTTCCATCTCATCTGTTTTCATCATCTATACCACTTAATCCTGTATTTAGGGTCCGGGTGGGGGAGGGGCCTGGAGCCTATCCCAGGAGGCTAGGGCACATGGCAGAGTACACCCTGGACAGGGTGCCAATCCATCACAGGGCACATACACATACACACACTCATTCACACACTTCGGCCAATACAGAAATGCCAATTAAGCTAACCTATATGTCTTTGGGTGGAAACCGGAGTACCTGGAGGAAACCCACCAAGCACAAGGAGAACATGCAAACTCCATGCACACAGAGACGGGAATCAACCCTGGAGGTGTAAGACGACAGTGCTAACCACTACACCGCCGTGCCCTTAACTAATACAAAAAAAAAACAACTTGTTTACACCTTGTTTCTGCTACATTGTACTTCTTTTGTTGTTAGCCAAATAAACTCCCTATTCAGTAATCGGAAAGTGAATCAAAGAAAAGAAAAATCAAGTTATGTCTTTAAATTAATACAGTGTGTTAAAATTTACTTATACCACTTCAGTGCTGTTATTTCTGCTGTAAAAATAAGTAACGGGAATAAAAATATTCACTTGAGCTTTTCTAATGAATATTTATTGGTGTGGATATTTGTTAACATTGAGCAATTACCTTATATATTAGTTGTTTATAAAATATGGCACATGTTCATAACATCTTTCACTTAACATTTTGATTTCCTTAATGGTGCAGGTTAAACTCCCAGGGGACAGGGGGAGCTTTAGTACAAAGCAGGTGAGGAACTACCAGACCCCCATCATCAACAGGAGCCCAGTGGAGAGAGTGGACAGCTTCCGATACCTCGGTGTTCACATCACGCAGGACCTGTCATGGTCCTGTCACATCAACACCGTGGTAAAAAAGGCCCGGCAGCGTCTCTACCACCTCAGACACTTGAGAGACTTTAGACTGGCCCCTAAGGTGCTCAGGAATTTCTACTCCTGTACCATAGAGAGCATCCTGACGGGAAACATTACGACCTGGTTTGAATACAGCACCATGCAGGACAGACGAGCTCTACAGAGGGTGGTGCGATCAGCTGAGCGCATCATCCGCATCGAGCTCCCTGACCTGCACTTGATCTACAGCAAGCGGTGCTGGACCAAGGCCAGGAAGATTGTGAAGGACCTCAGCCACCCCAATAACGGACTGTTTACTCTGTTGTGGTCTGGGAAGCGATTCCGCTCCCTAAAGGCCAACACAGAGAGACTGAGGAGGAGCTTCTTCCCGCAGGCGATAAGGTCTCACAATCACATCACACCACACAGGAGTAATGTCTTTTAAACATTGACACTGACTGGACAATCATGGACGCATTCATGCAATACATATTTACATATCTGAAGCCATTGCACATGTCACTTATACAATACATGTTTACCTGCCACTGCACATGACACTTTGCCACTCTGACACTTTAAGACATTTTAATGCCACTTTAAAACATAAAAAGAATTATATATATATATTCCCCCCCCCATATTCCTATATTCTATTTTTGTAATATTTTTACATGCCCTTATTTGTACAGTTTGTTTATTTTACTAGTTAAATTTATTTTCCTTTGTATTTTATTTCTTTTATTAATATTTATTCCTTATATATAGTTTTTTATTTTATTTTTTAAGGTCACCGGCGGTCGTATAAGCATTTCACTGCATATCGTACTGTGTATGACTGTGTGTGTGACAAATAAAATTTGAATTTTGATTTGAGCTCAGTGGTCGGAAGGTCCCAGGTTCAAACCCCACAACCACCAAGTTGCCACTGTTGGGCCCCTGAGCGCGGCCCTTAACCCTCAACTGCTCAGATGTGTAATGAGATAAAAATGATTCTTTACTGAGACTGGTTTCTGATCATCCAGTAAATGCAACGTAAAGATACAGTAGCACTGAAAAAGCAAGTTCTACAATGATTGACGTCAGTCAGACTCACACGAGCCCGCGCTTAATCGCCAAACGCGCCAGTAGTCACGTGATTCCGGCAAATCATTCGTCATCGGTCACGTGACTCTCAGGGACCCTTCACATGCCTTGTGCGCGGCACGAGCTCCGGTGTATCGTCAGCAGTGCAGCAGCAGCATGAAGCGCGTGTTCTCCCCCCCCCTGCACGCGCAGAGGCACGAGTTCGTCATTAAGTTCGTGGAAGCGTCCAGACCGCGATCGGTAACGAGCTCCACTCCGGACACGAACACTGAGTCTCCGCTAATACACCGCTGTATACACCGTGTGTGTGTGTGTGTGTGTGTGTGTAGGTGCTGGATTTAGGATGTTCTGAATGTTCCCTGCTGAAAAAACTCCGCTTCCATCGGCACAGTGTGGAGTTACTTACAGGAGTGGACAGGGACAGCGCCACCATCCGACAAAACATGTTAGAGGTTTTCTTCATTATAACCTGGAGTAGAAAACTTTATACTGCTGTTAGTGTGTTTACTGCTGTTAGTGTGTGGGGTCTTCAGTGGGTTCGCCAGGTGTCTGCTGTGAGGACTTAACTGACGTCACAACATGGCAGAAAATCACAGATGGAATTAATATATATATAAATATTCCCAACTTATTCACACTCCCAGTGAGACTCCAGCACTTACAGTTCACATTCTTCATTCTCATGGTTAGACACTGACCACACCAGTGCACGGGGAAGAACTTAACCAGTACTAAACCAGTCAGATATCAGCACTCTCTAACTTGATCTCTCCACACACACACACACACACACACTCACTCAGTCTTGTTGAAAACCTGTTGTTGTTGTTGTTTAGATTGTTGTGTAGATTAGTACAATAGATCTAAATAATTATTTTCTTGAACCTGTGTTTCTGACTGAAATGGAAGTGGTTTATCATGAATATTTATGCAAAGGTAGTAAATGTGTGAAGATCTCCATGAACGTCCACCTCATTGAAACACATACCCACGCTCATTTCTGCAGTTATACAACCATGTGGCAGCATCATGACACCTAAAACCCAGTTACTGTTTACATCAAACATCCAAATAGGGGAAAAGTCTGATATCTGTGACTTTAACCGTGTCCCGGTTGTTGGTACCCTGAGGGCTTTTTCTCACTGGGGTCAGAATCTGCTGATCTCCAGGGATTTAACACACAGTGGTGAACAAACAAAAGTGGATGAGCTACAGAAGCCCACAGGTTCCTCAGGTTTCACTGTTTTCAGCTTGAGTGAGTTACTTTAAACCTCCTCTCAGCTCCTCTGATCTCTCTAATTAACAACCCTTTGCTCACAACATGTGTGTGGGTTTTCACACCATTCTGTGTAAACTCTAGTGTCTGTTGTGTGTGAAAATCACAAGAGCTTAGCAGTTTCTGAAACATTCAGTCATACCAACATCCACGTTGTTGCCAAATTCACAGAGATGAGACTGTTCCCCATTCTGATGTTTGACATTAACTGAAGTTCTTGACCTGAATCTGCAGGATTGTATGCAATGTACTACTGCCACATGATTGAATAAGTGCATGAATGTGCAGATGTTCCTATTAAAATGGAAAGTGAGCGTGTACTTTATTGTTTTAGGTATTTAATTAATAAGTGTTTATTTTAAAGAGCTCCTTGTGGTGTTGGCCTACTTCAGTCTCATCTACAGAAGGCCAGTGTGAGCTCATTTTTACTCATTTAATCATTTCTTCTCCTGCCGTCAGCTTTCAATAAAGGGAAAGCCCATGGTTTAAAAAAGAAATACTGCACCCCGCACTACAGCAGGTGAAGGTCCTGTGTGTGTGTCTGTGCATGTGTGTGTTACTGTGTGTTAGGTACACACTGGCTCCCCTCATGACTGAATACTTGCAGCCAAATTCCAGGCCACTTACAATCGCGCTTTATCAAGGCTCCATCACAGAAGCAGAACCGTGCACCAAGGGCTATGATCTGATCACCTGCATTGAAGTGTGAGTGTGTTCAGATTTACTCCATGTGCTTAAACTACTGACTGTAAGTTATTACTCTTGTCAAATGGTATTTAATTTAATTATAGATTTCTTCACTGTATTTTTTTTGTCTTGAAGCATGGAGCATCTTCACCTTTGGGAAGTGGAGAGGTTTTCAGAGATTTTGTTTAAATACATGGAACCACGTTCTGTAATAATAAGCATGCCGAATGCAGAATTCAATCCTTTGTTACCAGGACTAACCGGCTTCAGACACAAAGACCACAAGTTTGAGTGGACCAGAGCGCAGTTTCAATGTTGGTGAGCATTCATTTAGCGTGGATGTTGTGATTTAATGTAACAAATTAATACTCTTAATGTCTTCCTTAAAGGCATCGCCATCCCTTCACCGCTGCCCTGTCCAAATTGTTGGTGAAGTTGATCACTTTTGTTTTTGGGTTTTCCTTCACCGTTCTCACAATGATTCTGCTTTCGTTATCCTTGCCGACCTGCTTCTTGTCTAGTTATTAATAAATCATTGGCTTTACCCAATGATTCTGCATGATTGCGATCCGATTTCTTTTTTGTCATCTCGCCAACCTTCTGGTTTTTGTGTTGGCTTGCTATTTTTGACAACAAATGCAGTCTTTAGAGGAGAAAATCTTGAAAAACATTGGAGCAATGGAAAAAGGTCACGCGGTCTATTCTACAACGATGTGTGTGTGTCATGGTAAGAAGTGAAGTGCCTGAAGTGATGCATAGTGGCCACTGTCTCCAAACTGCATAACATCCTATTTCTCAGAATAGATCTGGAATCGGGTTTGGTAAATTACAGTGGTCTAGTATTTTGACATTGAGGGGTTTTTTTCCTGCTTGTTTGACAAAGAAAGGGAAGAACTGTAAGAGAAGACTGAGTGAGAGAAAAAGTATCATAGAAAAAAAGTGTTATTTAACTTTTTTTTTTTTTTTTACTGAAAACTGTGATATGGAGCTGTACAGGTTTTTTTATTTTATTTTATTTTATCTTATACCCTCTTAGCTCTGTTTAAATGCCCTGCCAATAGTAATAATGTTCTCCTTTTATTTTAGGGCTGAAAAAGTTTGCAAGAAATATGGTTACACAGTGGAGTTCACCGGGGTAGGAGAAGCTCCTGGGGAGTTCACGGATGTTGGATTCTGCTCTCAGATTGGAGTTTTCCACAGAGTTATTGATTTAAATGCACAAATGAACAACTTTGAGCAGGAGCCTACAGTATATCAGTTGGTAAGGACTAAACACTTTAGAGGCAGTGTCTAAGTATCTGACATTGTGTCCTGCTTGTAACCTTTTATTGCATGTTCATTCCTGTTAGCTGTACAAAGTGGTTTACCCAAGCCTCTGCGACAACAATATCTTCCAGAGAACTCTGGTGAATGAAGTCCTGTACAGAGCAGAGCAGCTGAAGAAAGACTGGCTGGAAGCTGAGCAGTGTGACTTCAACTCCGGTGGGGAGGCAAGGGATGAAGAGGAGGTACACAGGCGGGGACGTTGGGTGTGTGTGCCACTTCTGCGTGTATGGGCCGGTTCCACGGTGCGGTCTCTGTGCAGGAACATTCAGCAGCTAAGAGATACGTTAATGGAGGACTTGCAAGTGCAGCTAGATGCTGACAGAGACACTATAATGCTGCCTGATGATGATGATGATGGGGAGGAGAAAGAGGAGAAAATGGATGAGAATGGAAAGGCAGTCTGTGTCTTTAGGTCTGTGAGTGATGATCTAGAGGAAGAATGGGAAAGTGAACTTTAATCAATAATTTCTTTCTTTATAGAGATTAGTAACAGTGGAACTTGCACTCATCCTGTCAGGTTCAGTTCCACACAGGACAGGCCAAGCTGTTACTGTTACTGTTACTGTGCAGTCTATCAGCTGCCTAGACAACAGTTGCAGGGAATTACCAGCTGATATTTTACTTACTTCTATTCTGTTGAGTATGTTTATTGATCTTAAAATTGTTGACTCCTGTTCTTTGTTTCAGTAATAATATGACTGCAGGAACATCATGGCCATTAACAGTTTGTCTGAACTGAGAGGAAAAACTCATACAGCAGATATTAACAGTTTACACAACCCTATTACAATGGCAGGTTTTTGTAATAAAAAAAAAATAAAAAATTTGTTAGATCGCTCTATTCCGCATTTCCACACCGTAGCATCCGACAACATTTACGTCACATCTTCAAGGGGGAACAATCACCCGGATGAAGCAGTATGTGCTGGGAAATATGGTACCTTGTTTTTTGTGTCTTTATATGCACCCTTATAGTTTTTTTTTAGAGATGGTTTAAAAAAGGATTTCTCTTGGTTACATATTTTACATTTTTATTGCACGTGTGTTCTGTGGTCAAGAATATTTACAGATAAACTTTAAAAACTCTCTCTCTTGTCAGGTTTTTGAGATGTACTACATTTATTTTACAGTGTGGGGTACATGTAATCAACACTAGTTATAAAGGAGATGAACATCACAAAAGCAACAAAGAACAGTAAAAAGCCCCATCACTGTCACAACAGACACAAAAAAAAAACATGGTGTTTATTACAACACGGGGGACCTACATACAGAACAACAAATCAGATGTTCAGGAACTCTGTAATTGTAGACTGTAAAGGTGTAATGCATGAAGTGCTGTCCTGCAGAGACCAAGCAGTCTGAGCTTTACAACAGTGTAGGGCGCTGGCGTAATAACATCTGTCCATTTTACCAGGCTTCTGATGCAATGGCACTGACGTTACACTACATCTGAAGCAATATAAATACTTATTACAGCCATTTATATACAGAAATATTTAGAGATGATTTGTTTTTTGGTAGTTAATGGTTAAACCCCAGGCCCAGACTTTAGATACAGAGTGACCAAAATATTATGCTGCATATACTATGCATCACACGAGAGAGAAGTGGACCTACTTTGTAACCCATATGGATTTTTTACTATAGAACCCACACACACACACACACACAAGGTCACACGAATAGGCAGAAAACCAAAAAAAAAATCAAAACAAGTAATCAATAATACTTTAACAATACATCAAATATGCAGAAACCTGGCAGACATTTGTATACATTTTGTAGCATTTGGGATGAAAAATGAGGAACACAACAGCTAATAAATGTATGTAGTACAAGTAAAAAGGGGTTACATTTCTGTTGCACCTTAAAGTCAAACCTACAACAACTGCTTTTACAGATGCAACAGGTATAGTTCATTATTTTAAAAAAGGCAGTTCCTGCCTCTCATCTCTCAATCACACCCCTGCTCGATAAAAAGAAGGACTAACATGTAGGTAGTGCAATCATGACCAAAAAGTCAAACTGCTTTATTACACAGTCCAGTTTATTGTGGATGGCAGTTTCTGAGCAGCTGGCCCTTTATGTGCAGTGCTGAAGATCGTATTTGAGACGTCAAATATGTTTTTAACCTTTAGACTCAGACTGCACACAGACATAAAAAAAACAAGAGAATCATGTCTGACAAACTAAAAAGATAATATAGTATTTTACAGAATAAAGCATCCTGGGACTGACAACTATTTAAACTATTATCCTATTTTACTGTGCTATACATAAGTGCTATCAGAAGTTAAATTACTCATTTGTAGTAATTGTATGTAAAGGTTACACTTTGCTTAGTGAGTGCCAGTAATTGACTTTCCTTGAGTCTCTCTCCTCCCCAGTGTCACTTGTCAGTTCAGGTTCCCCTCAGCGTAATGAAATCAGCCAAAGGAAGTCATACATGATGGTGATGTAATCTTCAGAAGTACTGAATCTGCAGTTCCCCCCAACACCAACACAGATTCCCCCTCTCTCTCTTTCACAGATGCTTGACTTATCTCAATACGCAAAACTTTATATATGTGAACCCACACACCTGAATACATGAGATCCAGTGAAGAGCTAAGATCCTCACCACACAGGGGACAAAACATTGAAACAGAACTTTGATCCAAAGTTGAAGCAAAGTAGGGAGAATAGGGATGGAGAAGAGGTTACCTCAGGACTCAGAGAAGCCCATGCCTAAACAATAATGGCAGAGACTGCTTTCTAAAAATCCTCTGGCTCCATCAGCAGTGAATGGATGGGTAAATCTCACTGCTGGAAAGAAGGGAGGTTGGAGAGTCCTCACTCTCTCCTGTATCTGGTGGTTCATGGCACCTTTGCACATGACAGTCCTAGCGCTTGATTACCACTTGTTCGTAGGAACCAGCACCAACCCTGCAACAGCACAGGAAAAGGAAACACAAGTGTAATGTCCTGAAAGGAGGGCTGTTGTGAGATATTTAACATGTTCAATAACCCCTCGTGGAAGATTACGCTTCCGATTGCATAATCCACTGATGCATATAGTGGATACAAAATGTCTACACACGCCTGATAAGATTTTAGGTTTTTAAGGTATCAAAAGATTAAACCAAGATAAAACACTTAACAAAATCCAGTTAAAAAACAAATAGAAACATTAAATGGGGGGAAAAATAATATTTTTCAGCAACCTCTCAGCAGTAAAGGACTAAAGGACAGCTGCAGAAATCTCTGGCGAGTAGGGCCGCAACAACGAATCGATTGAATCGATAAAAGTCGATTACTAAAAGAGGTGGCAAAGAATTTCATAATTGATTCGTTGCGCAGTGACATTTAATTATAAATAAAAAAGAAAACTTTAGTTGAGTGCAGAGCGGAATGAACACACACTGTTTTGCGCACTGATGCTAGCAGAGTTTGACACCTCATAGACAGGCCGGAGCAAAAAAAAAACAAAAAACACCCGAGCGGAGGCAAAGAAATCCGTAATCGGGTAATTCTCTACCTTTCTGGGTCTTAGTGCTCGTCTCTCACTGGTATAATCAACATCCGTGGACGAGTGTTCTGTTTACTATAACACTGTGACCACGCGTGTCCACGTAAAACATATTTTATTTTGTGTCTGTATGTGTGTACAGTGCGTGTAAAGCAAAAGCAAGTCTCATGAGAGATGTTAAAAATCCATTTTTTCTCTCTGCTCAAGGCTTAGCCTGCTGCTGTGTGTGTCTGTGCGTGCACGTCATTGGACACCGTGCCACACACAGACCTCTCCTACTTGCGCCTTCACAGACACACACTCTTGCTCTCTGCTCTACACAGAAAAATTGCTCTAAAGTGCAGGTTAATTTGTTTTATTTTTACTTTACAGCAGTGATTCCATTAGTGTGTCGCTCAATCGAGTGTCATTAGAGAGATTTCTTGTTTATTTTTCTGATAAAACAGCGATTTCATTTTGCGCGCATGTGAAAAGAGTGGAGGAAGAGTAATTGCGTACGACAAGAAGGGGGAGACGGGAGCTTATTTTGGATTCACACACACAACGCCTGCACGCACAAAAGGAAAACACTTATCTGTCTAGATTTAAAGGTAAAGTGCAGGTTAATGTGTTTTATTTTTAGTTTATATTTTGTATTAATTATTTTTATGTATTTATTTTTTTGGGCTCTGAAACAAATAATTTGAGTTTCCATTATTTTTTATGGGTAAATTTAATTTTGTGTTTTGGAATACGAGTCCACTTCCAGAACGAATTATGCTCGTAATCCGAGGTTTCACTGTATATATTTGGCAGATGTAAAGCATACATGTGTATGTTTTTTGTGTCCATTTTTATTTTATTATTGTTAATGTATTAGTTCTGTATTTGAATACAGGGTTGAAAATAAATGCTTTTCTATTTAAAAAAAAACAAAACGATTCTTCGAAAAATAAATTATTAATAATACTCGACAGATTAATCGATTATTAAAATACTCGTTAGTTGCAGCCCTACTAGCGAGTACTGGACACTCCTTGCCTGTGACAACCTTTCTGTTTCATCATGTACATCAATAAAAGATCTTTGTGTGATTATAGATTTCAATCTCTCATTTGAAGCTCATGTAGATAAATTACCATGATAGCATTCTTTCATTTCATAAATATGGATAAGAAATATATTGTCATTACATGATGCAGAAAAAAAAATCATGCCTTTTTAACCTCTAGATTGGATCCACACTGCATTGGCCTATAAAGTCCTAAATGGTCTTGCATCAATGGTTTCCTAAATCGTCTGCTAGTGTCTTATGATACGCCACGCCTACTTCAATCAAAAGATGCAGGCTGCTTGTCATTACAATGTATTATGAAAACTACAGCAGGAGGCAGAGCTTTTTTTTTTTACAAAGCCCCAAAGGTATGGAACAGTCGTCCAATTAATCTTCAGAACTCAGTCTCAGTTTTTAAGTCTAGGCTAAACCTTTTTATTTAGCCAAGCATTTTGTGAATACATTTGCCTTGTGTAAAGGAGCAGATCTGGGAGACTCAAAACTCTTAGGTTTGTTGATGGTGGAGTGATTGGTTGCTTTACATCTCAGGGAGCCCTCATATCCGTGTTTCCTTCGGGCTCTCCCTTTTAGTTACAGTATGCCGTCATGGTTAGTCCTGCCGGAGTCCCTGCTTGCACTATGCACTAAAGATACATTCACCTTATACATTATGTGAGTGCGACCATACCCAACTGTCATTTCTTGTTCTTTTCTCTGTCTCTCTCTCTCTGTTGAGCTACACATAGCACTTCTGAACTGCCAGTGATCCTGTCCTTGTCTGCCCTCCGGACATGTCTGACTCATTCTGGTGCCCCGCTTCTGGTTGGTGATCTTGTTGCATGGAGGCCCGTATGGTATGCATGTGGTAACTGGGGATGGTTCTACTTGAGCATGAAGACGGTCCTGGCCTCGGGTGATGCAGACAGATGTTCTCTGATGACTTGTGACTGCAATCACTCAATAGCTTAGGCCTGAAATTACTACAAAGTTTTGTACAGTTAGGCCCAAAAATATTTGGACAGTGACAAGTTTTATTTGAGCTGTTTACGAAAACATATTCAGGATACAATTATATAATCAATAAAAGTGCAGGGCTTAAAGTGCAGACTCTCAGCTGTAATTTGAGAGTATTTACATCCAAATTGGAAAAGCCTCTTTTTCAAGGGATCAAAAGTAATTGGACAATTGACTCAGGAGGCTGGAAAAAAAAAAAAAAAAAAAAAAAAATCAAGTCTGCATGGGCTCTTCCCTCGTTAACCTGTCATCATTTAAGCAGTTAAAAGGTCTGGAGTTGATTCCATGTGTAGCGTTTGCATTTGGAAGCTCTTGCTGTGAACACACAACATGCGGTCAAAGGAGCTCTTAAAGGACGTGAAACAAACTATCCTTAGGCTAAAAAAAATCCATCAGAGAGATAGCAGAAATGTTAGGAGTGGCCAAATTTGGTACATTTTGAGTAAAAGAGTGCACTGGTGAGCTTGGGAGCTTAAAAAGGCCTGGACTTCCACAGAAGATAACAGTGGTGGATGATCGCAGAATCCTTTCCATGGTGAAGAAAGACCCCTTCATAACATCCACTCAAGTGAAAAACACTCCAGGAAGTAGGTGTATCAGTATCCAAGTCTACCATAAAGAGGAGACTTCATGAGAGTAAAAAGGATTAACCACAAGGTGCAAACCATTAATCAGCTTCCAAAATAGAAAGGCCAGAATTGACTTTCCCAAGAAACACCTGAAAAAGCCAGCCCAGTTCTGGAACAGCATTCTTTGGACAAATAAGACTAAGATCAACCTGTATCAAAAGGATGGGTAGAAGAAAGTTTGGAGAAGACTTGGAACAGCTCATGATCCAAAGCACACCACATCTTCTGTAAAACATGGTGGAGGCAGAGTGATGGCATGAGCATGCATGGCTTCCAATGGCACTGGGTCACTTGTGTTTATTGATGATGTGACAAAAGACAAAAGCAGCCGGATGAATTCTGAAGTGTATAGGGATACACTTACTGCTTAAAGTCAACCAAATGCAGCAAAGTTGATTGGACGGCGTTTCACAGTACAGATGGACAATGATCCAAAACATACTGCAAAAGCAACCCAGGCATTTTTTAAAACAAAGAAGTGGAATATTCTGCAATGGCCGAGTCAATCACCAGATCTCAACCCAATCGAGCATGCATTTCACTTGCTTAAGACAAGACTTAAGTCAGAAAGACCCACAAACAAGCAATAACTGAAGACAGCTGCAGTAAAGGCCTGGCAAAGCATCACAAAGGAGGAAACCCAGCGTTTGGTGATGTCCATAGGTTCCAGACTTCAGGCAGTCGTTGCCTGCAAAGAATTCTCACAAATAATGAAAAGTAACATTTTACTTAGGGTTATGTTTATTTGTCCAATTACTTTTGAGCCCCTGAAATTAGGAGTGTTTGTATAAAAATTCCTACATGTTTAATTGTATATTTTTGTTCAACCCCTTGAATTAAATCTTAAAGTCTGTACTTCAATTATGTTTTAGTTGTTTCATTTCAAATCCAATGTGGTGGGCATGCAGAGCCCAAATCATGACAATTGTGTCACTGTCCAATTATTTTTGGGCCTAACTGTACCTGAGCCTCCAATAATGAAAGTGGACTCCATATCAACTTAAATATTGAATGTCCAGCCTCTTAACACACAGTATGCCTGCAGATCAATTCATTATCCCCAAATGGAGATGGGTTCCCTGTTGAGTCTGGTTCCTCTCAAGGTTTCTTCCTATTGCCATCTCAGAGGGTTTTTCCGGTTTTTCTCGGTCATCACTGACAATTCCATCATTTTAATTTATACACATTTCCTTACACATTACAACTTATTACCCTAATTTTCTTTTTGCTTCTGTAAAGCTGATTTGCGAAGATGACCATTGTCATCGGCCATATATATATATATAAAAAAAAAAATTGAAAATCTCTTTCATTCTTCACGTCTTAACAATGACATACGCTAAAGGTATTCAAAACATATATACACCCAGCCCAACACGTGACAAAATGTTATAGTGTCGTGAGACCAAGGTAAAATTTTTCAGGCAGCATTCCACATTATACATTAAGCAAAAAACGAGAGATTACTGCATGAAGAATCCCAGAGCTACAGTGAAGGATGGTGGTGGCAGCATCGTGTTTTGGAACTGCTTCTTTGCTGCAGGGACTGGTGCTCTACTTAAATCCAAATACTAATCACAAAACCTGCAGGCCTCTGATAGACAGCTGAAGCTGTTGAAAAATTTCACCTGCCAACATGATAACAAGCCAAAGCATAAAACCAAGGCAAAAATGCAACAATTTCCAAAGATAAAACTTTCCTTTTCTTAAAACGTTATTATTTAGCTGGGCAATAAAGTTTAGTCTGTCTCAACTACCAGATTTTTTTTAACAACTCGAGAGACACTGTGGTATTGAAACCAGCGGCTCTGATATTCTAGAAAGAAGTGGATGGGTCAAGGTAGGCAGAGGTGAAGGGTAGTAAAGAGAGAGAAAAAAATAGGCATGGGGGCTGAAGGGGGGCACGACCTTAAATATCGTTTAAACAACAACTTAAGACATGTTTCTTCAGTACCTGGGCGAATAAAAAAAAACAAAAACAAACAAAAAGAAACTTCCAAACAATGTTTGACTGCTATTACTTAGTTAGTACCTCAGTGTAAGGATCTATCCAGTGATGGAAACTGCAAAGCACTTTTGTAAGTCTAAATGTACATCTAAATGCAGTAAGCAAGAGGAGCGGAGAATTAATAAAGGAGTAGAAAAAAACATTGAGAGACGGAAAAAGGACAGTGAAAGGGAAACTGATATAGAGATCAAGATAAACAAAAGAAATAAAGGAAGACAGAAAAAGTGAGAGAGCTATTAAGGATAATTAATAAAGGAAAATGTTCTGACTGCATTTATCTTGGTTTAAAGTACAAAACTTTTAACCTTTTTTTGTAACTTTATTAGGGATGTGTAGACTGTGTTTATTCAAAGGTTCTTCACATATGAATCAGTAGGGAAGAACAGAAATCACTGAAGTATTGATAATTTAAAAACTTATCACTGGTTTATCTTCATTTAAGCTTAGAAAAATCCCCTAATGTGATTGTGTCTTAGATTAGAGTCTGTCCACATTACATTTTTTTGGCAGATATTTGAGACACTTAACTACCGATTTCTATACTTTACCTGGCAGGTAGATGATGGCTGCCAAGTGCTGTGCTTCCTCCAGGACCCACAAATAATCGAAGACCCTCCTCTGAAACACAGTATAAAATGTTGATGCTTTTCTTCAGCATGAAAAATGCACCAAAACCCAACACGCTGGTTAAAGAGAGAATGGTTACCTTCAGCACTAGAGTCAAACATGCTAGGAGTGAAGTCTTGGCTCTGCAGGATTTTCTCCACAACATAATCAGCATCAACCCTGGTGGCATCCACACGCTTCAGCTGAGACTCCATCGAGTCCTGCTTCATCGGGTGCCTTCAGGGGAGGAACACAATAGATATTACAGTGGAACATCGGATTACGAGCATAATTCGTTCCGGAAGTGGGCTTGTATTCCAAAACACTCGTAAACCAAATATGATTTTCCCTTAATAAATAATGGAAAAAAAAATACATAAAAATTATTAATACAGAATATAAAGTAAAAATGTGCACGCAGGCGCTGTGTATGTGGCCTCCATAATCCTTACATGGAAGACGTTTGGGACGACCAGAACCCCTCCTAGAGCTGGCCATCCAACCAAACTGAGCTATCGGGGGAGAAGAGCCTTGGTGAGAGAGATAAAGAAGAACCCAAAGATCACTGTGGCTAAGCTCCAGAGATGCATTTGGGAGATGGGAGAAAGTTGTAGATAGTCAACCATCACTGCAGCCCTCCACCAGTCAGGGCTTTATGGCATAGTTGCCTAACGGAAGCCTCTCCTCAGTGCAAGACACATTAAAAACACCTGAAGGACTCAAAGAGGGTGAGAAATAAGATTCTCTGGTCTAATAAATCCCAAAAGATAGAACTTTTACAGTCCCAACAGTGCCAGATATAAACGATTCTGTACCATATGCACATGGGGCATTAGGGCATTTTTATGGGGTACATTAAAAAAGTTATTTATTTTTTTTTTTTTTAATTGCATACGTTAAAAGCCTCCGATCTGCCATTTTCTCAAACTAACTTATCATTACACAAGTCTCAAAACACAATGAGCACTAATTAGTCAAAAATGACGTATATTAGAAGCTGCGCATGCCTTTGTGAGAAGAAGCATGCACCCACGTGCTCGCAGCTGCTCAACTTGGTTGCTCACTTTTGAGGTTTGAGACTCTGGAGGCATTTGAGGCAATAAAACATCACTTTTTCTTTACCATTCTACAGGTAAACTATTTACCCTTTTTTTTTTTACTTTATGTGGTAGGAGCGAATTATTTAATAAGTTTGAATTATTATTAGAAAAAATATTAATGGGAGATGACCGAGATACGTCAGTAAGATGTAAAACCCTTGTATTTAAACTTAGTTTGTATTGTTTAAATGCTGCTCTAGGCTTTTAAGTGGCAAAACTAATGTTATAAGGAACATGCTACATTTAAGTAATCATTAAACTTTTTGAAAGGTTTAAAATTGTAATAAAAATTGGGTGAAAATGTAATATCGAATCGGAATTTGATATGATATGATATGATATAATATAATATAATATAATATAATATAATATAATATAATATAATATAATACACTCACCTAAAGGATTATTAGGGACACCTGTTCAATTTATTATTAATGCAATTATCTAATCAACCAATTACATGTCAGTTGCTTCAATGCATTTAGGGGTGTGGTCCTGGTCAAGACAATCTCCTGAACTCCAAACTGAATGTCAGAATGGGAAAGAAAGGTGATTTAAGCAATTTTGAGCGTGGCATGGTTGTTGGTGCCAGACGGGCAGGTCTAAGTATTTCACAATCTGCTCAGTTACTGGGATTTACACACTCAACCATTTCTAGGGTTTACAGAGAATGGTGTGAAAAGGGAAAAACTTCCAGTATGCGGCAGTCCTGTGGGAGAAAATGCCTTGTTGATGCTAGAGGTCAGAGGAGAATGGGCCGCCTGATTCAAGCTGATAGAAGAGCAACTTTGACTGAAATAACCACTCGTTACAACCGAGGTCTGCAGCAAAGCATTTGTGAAGCCACAACACGCACAACCTTGAGGCGGATGGGCTACAACAGCAGAAGACCCCACCGTGTACCACTTATCTCCACTACAAATAGGAAAAAGAGGCTACAATTTGCATGAGCTCACCAAAATTAGACAGTTGAAGACTGGAAAAATGTTGCCTGGTCTAATGAGTGTCAATTTCTGTTGAGACGTTCAAATGGTAGAGACAGAATTTGGCGTAAACAGGATGAGAACATGGATCCATCATGCCTTGTTACCACTGTGCAGGCTGGTGGTGGTGGTGGTGTAATGGTTTGGGGGATGTTTTCTTGGCACACTTTAGACCCCTTAGTGCCAATTGGGCATGGTTTAAATGCCACGGGCTACCTGAGCATTGTTTCTGACCATGTCCATCCCTTTATGACCTCCATGTACCCATCCTCTGATGGCTACTTCCAGCAGGATAATGCACCATGTCACAAAGCTCCAATTATTCCAAATTGGTTTCTTGAACATGACAATGAGTTCACTGTACTAAAATGGCCCCCACAGTCACCAGATCTCAACCCAATAGAGCATCTTTGGGATGTGGTGGAACAGGAGCTGCGTGCCCTGGATGTGCATCCCACAAATCTCCATCAACTCCAAGATGATGCAGACAATGCTTTCAGCACCTTGTTGAATCAATGCCACATAGAATTAAGGCAGTTCTGAAGGCGAAAGCGGGAATACATGTGTATAAATGAGAGGAACCCAAGAGGAACGGTGAGGATACAGGGAGCAGAGTTAAAGAAGGTGCAGGACTTTAAGTACTTAGGGTCAACGGTCCAGAGCAACGGAGAGTGTGGAAAGGAGGTGAAGAGGCGGGTACAGGCAGGTTGGAATGGGTGAAGAAAAGTGTCAGGTGTGTTGTGCGATAAAAGAGTATCAGCAAGAATGAAAGGAAAGATGTACAGGACAGTGGTGAGACCAGCGATGCTCTACGGCTTAGAGACAGTAGCACTGATGAAAAGACAGGAGGCAGAGCTAGAGGTAGCAGAGCTGAAGATGTTGAGGTTCTCCTTGGGAGTGACAAAGATGGATAGGATCAAGGATAAGTTCATCACAGGAACAACCCACGTTAGATGTTTTGGAGATAAAGTCAGAGAGGCCAGATTGAGGTGGTTTGGACATGTTCAGAGGAGAGATTGTGAATATATCGGTAGAAGGATGCTGAGGTTGAAACTGCCAGGCAGGAGGTCTAAAGGAAGACCAAAGAGGAGATTTATGGATGCAGTAAGAGAGGACATAAAGTTAGTTGGTGTGAGAGAAGAGGATGCAGAGGATAGGGTTAGATGGAGGTAAATGATTCGCTGTGGCGACCCCTGAAAGGGAACAGCCGAAAGACAAAGAAGACGACTTATAAAATTACAATTTTTATCTAATCGACCTTCAAGAATAGTGACAATGTCATATCAGGAGGTGACTGGTGTCTTTCCATGTCTAATGTTCACAACAGGCCGAGATTATTGTGACTCTAACTCTGGCACAGTTGTTGGCTACAGATGAGCTGGTTTGAGTACTTCAGGATCTCTGAGGGTCTGTATGGTGTATGTGTCCACAGTACAGAACAGAAATCTGAGAATGTCATGGGCACAGACACACAGGCGCTTGCACAACTGAATCCTGGGAATGCAATCGCAGGCAATCGTTGTCTTTAACTGTTCAGTTTAGGTAAGTCTGGCTCATGCATCTGTGCCTCAGTTTCCTTCTTGTGAACATTTTCCTGAATACCGGGCGATGTAAATCTGCTGTTTAAAAGCACAGTGTAGCTATTTCATGTGGAAGCACATTATTGCCTGACCTGCTGGTCCGGTCTGGTGTGCCAGGGATTGCTGACTGGGTGCTGGAGGCTCCATGGGCAGAAGCAGCGTGTACTGTGGAGCTCAGACTTTCCTCACTGGGCTCAGGAATGCTTGCAATGCCTGTGGATGTGCTACCAACTGATGTGTTCCTCTTATGGGTGAACTCAGACAGGCTGGAGGAGCGAGAGTGACCTGTGCTATAGCCTAGAGAGAGAGAGAGAGAGAGAGAGAGAGATATCACACACATTTACAAACCTTTATATGCTCAAACATTGTTTGTTGAAACATGAGACATGTTTTCCCTGTAAAGCATTAAAGCCATGTTCACACTACAGGCAAAAGTAGCCCATATCCTGCTCACTGATCAAAACTTGTCCTGTTAGACTGTTCATATTCATTAGTCATTAGTCTGAATAGATCAGGCTCCTAATTCGACCTGCATGCACCAAAGAACAAATGTCATGTGATGTGTTAAAGTTCGCTGTGTAAAAAAAATAAAAATAATTCCATTATACGGCCATTGCTTTGGCTTACGGTACGTCTTTAGTTTACTTTTTTAATTATTAGCTTTCCTTTGCCACTACAGTCAGGTTACCTGTAGCCACTTTCAGCCTTTTCTTTTGAGATTCTTTCAAACATGGGGTATTTGCAATATGTGCCATTTAACTTTTAGCTTTTATTTTTGCTTTCCTCAACATTACCCTAAATGCTTATACAGTAAGGTGTGATGCTTTAAGGCCTGGAGGTCAATCAGAAGCGCACACACGTTTGCATGCGCACAAATCCACGAAAACCTACATGAGTTTTCTTTTTATGTATTCCGAATAAACAAAAAAATTCTTTTGCTACTTCATTTTTGTGAAGCTGCTTTGAGACAATGACCATTGTAAAAGCGCTACATAAATAAAGTTAAATTTAATTGAATATTTTTGTTAGCTAACAATGTAGCTGTCCTGTTGAAATCCTACTGTAAAGATTTAAGGAGGAGTGTAATGTTGACTTATACCTCACTCTTCCGCTATGGAAATCTTTCTTCACTCTTATCCTCCATCTTTTCTACTGCAAAATTGTGATGAGTGTTGATTTGTATTGACGTAAAATTTATAACAATTCTGATTTGTCTGTTGACCAATTTCCATTTCCAAACCATTTCCAAAAAAATTGGAGTTAAAAATTCTACATTATTCTAGAAGTGTTTAGAGAAATACAGAAAAAACGCTTTATTCCAATTGTTTGCTGCACCATTTGAAAAGATAAAGAATTTAGGCAGGGATGATGTGGGGGGAAATAGTAAAGAAAACTGGAAAAGATTGAAAAAATAAGTGGATGATCTAGACATGGCAGCTAACTTGACAGATAAGGTAAATCTGTTTAAGATAAATACATAAGGCTTACTCATATATACTAGTATATATTATTGTGCACAGACTGTAGTTTTGCTTATCATTGGCAGATCGAAGGCTTTTAATGTATGCAATTAAAAAAAAAAATTAACTTTTTTAATATGCTTGACTCTTTTAGGGAATCATATTAGTGCTGTTTTTTTTTTTTTTCATTAAAAACAAAGTAGCAAGCAATCCAAAGCAATAGTAGCAAGAGACAAAAATATGAAGAGCAAAGTGTATGCCACTTCTACACCCCACCTTTTTTTTTTAAAGGGTACCCAATGCAAAACACATTTAAATCTGTCTACACCCCACAAAACACAGTGCCGTCTTACAACTTCACCAAGCTTTCTTGGTCATTAGCACTGACAGTGTTAGTACCTAGTAATGTTTAACTAAATACATAAAAAACATAACCAACCAGATTCTGCACTTTTTGGTAGACTTCAGAAGAAGTTGTAATTTATTTCTGCTCTTTCACCAACTTGTGCTATAAGGAGCAGTGGATCTAATGTATAATTAAAAGACATTTAATCTGCTTCCTCCATCTGCTGCATAAGTGCATGTTTGAGAGCAGCATTAGTGATGACAGAAACTCAGATATCATAAGGACAGACAGAAAACACAAGCACACACCACTAATGTCTCATCTACACACACAAGGATGCATAATACCATATTGGTCCCAGATCAACTTCAAGAGGATGGATTAAAAACTAATTTACATTTTATTAATGGTTAAAAAACACGGTCAACTTCAGAAATCAATCAGGACAAAGAAAGAAACTGGGCAGAGGACCCACCTGACACTTTAGACTGCTGACTAGCATAGCTGGAGGTTCGGGAATGACCACACAGCCCCAGGTCATCCGGAAGGGAGCCACACTTGCCTACATTTTCTGGAGATAATAAAGGGTTTTTATTAGACAAAGAAATATGTGACATGATGACAGAATTTAGCATCATTAAATTCTGATGATTCATTAACCAAGGGCACCTAGCTGCAATTTACCCCCTTAAATTCTGTGGAAGCAGTAAGGGAGAGCTTAGTCCTACCTGCATGATTTTTTGTTTTACCTGCGTTTATGGCTTCATTTTTGCTAAATAAATAATGGCACAGTGAAAACCATGATAAACACTGCTGCTGTGTGTCTGAGATTGTATTTTCCTAATACTCGGAACAGCTACGATCAGATGATTTTTATTATGTATTTGGACACAAAAAAACAACATAGAAATATAGTTGCAAGCAACGATGAGCGGGCCCAAGCACCCTGCTCATCACTGAATGTGAGGTCACTGAATGTGTCACTTACTATAATGCCACACAGAAAGTTATTAATCACCTTTCAGTATAAGTTTAAGGCATCGTCACTGCTGATCTATTTGAGATATCAAAAATCCCTCTAGAACACATGGGCCCAGTTTGGTGGCAATCGTATAAATTCTCAAATGGATAACAAAAATGCCTCTACAATGCCTCACATAGACCCGGGTTGGTGAAGATCTTAGGAGAAGTATATCAAAATCCATTGGGTGCGTTTTGGCAAACGATCTTGAGCCCATGACATGCAGATCGCGAGTTACTGTAGATTCCTGGGTGATAGTGTAATTGTGGGAGCTGATTGGCCGAGCTCTCTCAGAGGGGAGGGATGAGAGGTACTTAGTGCTCCCACATTAATCACGGCTCTACAGCCAACCAGGGGCATCTGTGAGCTCACACAAGCGGAAGGAGTAAAAAGTTATTACCAACTTTTCAGCATAGGTTTAAGGCACCTCAATGTCTTTAGATCACATAGGCCCATTTTTTTTCCAAGAGTTTTTTTTTATTGGAAATATAAACAAGTTAAATATACATACACGGTACACTATTTTTTTTTCTAACTGTACCCCTCCCCCACCCCACAAAACAACAACAACAAAAAAAGCCAGTCAGCAGAAAAAGAAAAAAAAAGAAATTTACACATTAAACAGAAAAGGGAGCAAAGGAAGTATTAGAAACAAAGACTAAAAAAAGAAATCTTTTATTACAGATCTAATTGATCTGCATCTATATTTTCAAAATGGCTTATAAATGGTTGCCAGGTATTCCTGAGTCGATCACTTTATAGAGTAATGGATCTTTTCTAGATGAAGAAAATACAAGACCTCTTTAATCCAGTGAGTACCCACTGGTGGCGACGACTCCTTCCACTTAAACAGGAGCTGAAGGCAATTATATTGGCCTTGGCGTCATTCAAGTGGGCACCACTTGAGTCAACACCAAAAAGTGCAATAAATGGGGATGGTTCTAATGGTACAGTGGAACCTCGGATTACGAGTAACGTGGTTTACGAGTGTTTTGCAAGACGAGCAACAATTTTTAATAATTTTTTACTTGAAAAACGAGCATTGTCTTAGTTAACGAGCACCGAGTGTCATGTTTCACGCATGCGCTTCTTGTTTTAACAACGAGCGTTACGTCATCACAAGTGAGCCAACGGTTTTTCTTTCTCTTGCAGCAGAATTGTAGGTAATCGTCTCTCCTGCTGGGTGAATACACACACGCGCTGTGTGTGTGTGTGTGTGTGTGTGAGATGTGCGTGTGCGCACGCACACACACACACACACACACATTAATGGAGAGACCGTTTTTAAAACCGTTTAAAAATTAGCAAGGAACATCGCTAGTCACACTCGCGTGAGTGCATAATAACGGGATTACTACTGTAAAGTAAAACAACAACAACAACAAAAATTAAACAGCTCCTCACCTTTGAAAACAGTCGCGACAGAGAAGAGTTTGTGTGTTTATTTGGCAACCTGAGAGAAGGGGAGCTGTAAAGCCGAGACCTATCGTCTCCCCTGCTGGGTCTTAGTGCTTGCAGTGTTTTTGAGTGCGCGTGTGTTTGTGTCTGTGTAAGGCAGAGAGTTTGTGTGTTTATTTGGCAACCTGAGAGAAGGGGACTGTAAACGCGAGCGAGCCCCCCTTCAGCCCCCCTCCTCTCAGGTTGCCAAATAAACACACAAACTTCTCTCTGTCGCGATTGTTTTCAAAGGTGAGGAGCTGTTTAATTAGTTTTTTGTTGTTGTTTTACTTACAGCAGTGATCCTGTTAGTATGCGCTCACGTGAGTGTGACTAGGAATGTTCCTTGCTAATTTTTAAATGGTTTTAAAAACGGTCTATCCCTTAATGTGTGTGTGTGTGTGTGTGTGTGTGTGTGTGTGCGCGCACATTTTACACACATACACCCTGCGTGCACAAACGAAAACCCTTATCTGTCGGGGTTTAATTTTACATTTTTTTAAGGTAAAGTACAGGTTAATTTGTTTTATTTTTACTTTATATTTTGTATTAATTATATTTATGTATTTATTTTTTTGGCCTGTAGAATGAATAATTAAAGTTTCCATTATTTCCTATGGGAAAATTAAATTTGGTTTACGAGTGTTTTGGAATACGAGCCCACTTCCGGAACGAATTAAGCTCGTAATCCAAGGTTCCACTGTATTTGGCATACTTTTGACAAGGTATCAAAAATAAAACTTTAAAAATTGTTTAGCTTTGGGCATGTCCAGAACATATGTAGTAGTGTAGCTGGTTCCTGCTTACATCGGTCACATGTGGGATCAAAGTCCTCTCTAATCCTTGCCGGTTTTACCTTGGACCAGTGAAGCCGGTGAACAATTTTAAACTGAATGACTATGTTTGAGTCAAACTAATGATTAGGAAATTCTATGTATTATCTTTTGCCACAGTTTATCTGAAATTTGTTCTTTTATATAATTTTTCCATTTTCCTTTAACTATATTTAATGTGTCTGAGTTACTTGTGTTTAATAACCTGTATACAGCACTAATCATCTGTTTGGCATCTGGTTTACAGCTATAAACAGAATCTAAAAGGGATGGAGAAGGAGACAAAGGGAAGGAGTCAGAGTTACAGAAAATTCCTCAGCTGTAGAAATCTATACAAATGTGTCCTGGGAATGTTAAACTTTTAACTTTTAAGTTGTTCAAATTAGCCAAAGATGTTGTCAATGTAAAGATCGTATAATGACACAATGAATGAAGCTCACAAACTTCTTATTTGAGCGAAGTGAGGAGTTAAATCTCCAAGGACGATAGTTAGGCCCTGCACTGGTGATATGGATTGACAGAGTCAGTGGAGAGTGGTCTGATATCACTATGGCTTTATAATCCGAATCTGTTACAAGAGGCAGAAGCCTTTTATCTACAAGAAAATAATCTATGCGTGAAAAAGTATAATGTACTGGAGAATAAAATGAGTATTTTCTTGTAGTAGGATTTCGGAAACGCCAAACATCTGCCAATCCATAAGCCTCCAGGAAACTTTGTATCACTTTTGCTGATTTGGATTTGGGCGTTTTTTTTTTTAGGGGAACTGCGATCTAACACAGTGGAAAGAAACTTCATCATCCCAATTGGGTGCATACACATTGGCTAGAATTAATGGGAGCCCGTATACTTGCCCAACTACAATAATATAGCGGCCAGCAGTATCTGCATCTACAGTAGTTGCTACAAATGGTAAGTTTTTATTAATCAGGATAGCAGCCCCCCTGGCCTTTGAGCGGAAGTTGGAGTGATATACTTGTCCGATCCCCCCCTCCCTTAATTTAGATTGATCACATGTGCGTAAATGGGTCTCCTAAAGAAAAGCAATATCAGCTTTAAGGTGTTGCAAATGAATGAGGACTTTTTTCCTCTTTACAGAATGGTTAAGGGATTTAACATTCAAACTAACAAAATTGATCAAACATCCATTAGTCTGTCTAAAAGAACGCCTGTTTTTGTCATGAAAAGTTAATAGCAATAGTGAAGTTGCAGATTTACAAGAAATCAAATAAAGCCTAGACAAAAAGAAAGCAAGAAAGAGAGAGAAAGAGATTTTTTTAAAAAGTACTGCTGACTGGCCTGAACCCTAACCCAATCACCCATTAAACCCAGGTGATTAACCCAACCCACACCAACAAATCCACACACTGTGCGTATCTGGATCCTACTGAGCCAAAATCAGGCTCTCACTGAACCATCGTATAAGCTTGTAACAATAAAATATATAAACAAGTCTAAACATTAACTAGTCAACATCATCCTTATTATGGTTATGAAGCTTTAATTACAATTAACTTTGTACTAAAACTAAAACAGAAACTTCAACATAACTACACTAACTTGTAATAAAGCACTATAGGTTACCCCGGTCGGTACTGTGTTTACTGTCCATGTGCCAACGATATGAAATATAAACGTCCTTCAGGAGTTAAGGACTGGCTTCTGTAGAAGTAATAACACTGTGCTTAACGTAGTGCATGGCTTTATCCGGATCAGTGAACATCTTGTCCTCGCCCTTATAGGTGATACGGAGTTGCGCAGGATACAAAGCGCACACCGTCCTGTCCTCGTAAGAGCTTTCTAACCTCGGTAAATGCCGCACGAGCCTTGGCCACACTCGGGGTGAAGTCGGGAAATATAGCTATTTGCTCCCCGTTAAAGCGAAGTGGACCTCGGGACCGGGCACGGCGCAGTACCTCCATACAATCCTGATGGTAGTGTAACTTGGCGACAATGGTGCGCGGTTTCCCTCCTTGCTTCTAGGGCCCAGAACTTCTATACGAATGGTCAATAAGGAGGTCCTTGTCCATCTGCAGAACTTCGGTCAGTAATTTAGAGACAGATGTGGTGGAGCTTGACTCCGGTTCTTCCGGAACGCCCAGGATTCGAATGTTACATCTCCACATTTTCCCTTCCATGTCATCAAACCTGGCTTTCAGTTCGGGCATTTCGGCCTGCAGGCTCGTTATAGTAGTTTGCATTGAGACCACTTCATCCGACCATGTAGACAGTCCGCCCTCCATGTCCCTCACAGAAGCCTTAATCTGGTCCATCTCTGTGCAGGTTGTCGCAACGCAACTGGAGATTTCTGCCTTGAGCGTCTGTAACTCACCCTTAATGGAGTTCAGTTCTTCGGTCAGTGCACTTCTCAATTCTTCTTTAATTACAGTTAAAATGTCACTCTTGAGGGACATAAGAATTTGAGATTTGAGGTCTTCGACATCCATTTTTTTCAACTTTGAAATAGATGAAGAAGCGGCACGACTTGAGCTCGGCTCACTAACGGGGCTGAGGGCCAAGGGCCAAGTGCTGGATGATCCGCTGAATTTGTATTTTCTCAAGCTCGCAGCCATAGCCGACACCAAAAAAACAACAACTACTAAACTTGCCACGAAGTTATAACTACATATTACCGACCAGTTAATGAAATAAACTAGAAATTAAAAAAAGGATTTTAACATATTAAATGTTATTGTTCAGCGAGAGCCCGACAAAACACGTCCTACTCCATAATAGGCTCTATAGCGCCCCCACATAGGCCTGGTTTGGTGGTGATCGTATAAATCCCCTGGAAGGAGTATATCAAAAGACCCAAAATACCTGACTTCCTGTTGAGTTGATCCCATGCTGGGTTGGAAGTCTGACATTTATTTTTAACGAGAATCAGAGGAGTCAACATACCTGAGAAACCCAGGAAAGGTTTCTGTGAGTCTCCACCCCTTCGTTCTTCCAGCAGACTCTCTCCATCCCCCTGGATCCCAATCATTGTGGCAGTGGATGGAGGTCTTGTTTGGAGATAGATGACATGTTAATCTATAACTCCCACGTAAAAACCCTTAAAAAATTATCTAAAACTATATTTAATACAAATTAATAAATGGATGCTATTTGCTTCTGTACCCTTGAAAAGTTAAATTATAAATTCATGCATATTCAGAGTAGCTTTTACATGACAAATATAGATTATAATAAAAACACAAACAATATAGCTGAAAATTAACATAAATTTGTCTGTTTATCTGTTTATTAAGTTTATTTTAAATCCAAGTGTTTTAAAGCTGTTTACTTGCAAAGACAAGTCAAATATGTCAGATATTTCTACCATGTAAAACCATGACAAAAAAAGTAATGCAGTCATTGTATCTTCTGTACATTTTAAATGCAATGAGATTTAGCATGGAAAAGATCGTAAGCACTGTAGGAACACACTTCTTACTCTGTGTGTGTGCGAGTGTGCTTACATATGTGCGTAAATGTACAAGATGAGAAATTATGCAAATATAGCAAAGTATGCTAATGTCTCAAGTCTCTTTGTGTTTATCTTTAGAAGACCCTCAACTGGTCCCTCAAGACCAGTTCCATAGCCAAGAAAAACCAGCATCTACTGTTTGAGAAAGCTTCCCCTGTTCCCACCACATTCTACTATTAAGAGCATCTGTGGATGACCACTAAGGCTACAACAATCAGCTATTTTGGTAGTTAAATATCTGTGGATTACTGAAACGAATGAGCGCCCATTCATGCACACAGAAATTGTACACATTCCTCTCAGATGTGCGTCCTTTTTCATTTACGCGAGTCTTATGCCCTTGACCACTCCCCTACCACCACTAAGTCTTTTTTTCTGATTCTTTCAAGTAAGTTAAGGCTGAAATGTATTTTCTCCAGGTACAGCTGTCACTTTTTCAGGCATGTTGCAGTAAAGGACACTATACAATACATTGAAAGTACAGTACAGACAGTACTATACTGCCACTAGGACCATGTAGGTAGCCCCCTACTTACAAAAGAGTTCCGTTTCAGGAGCACATTCATAAGTCAGATTTGTTTAAGTTGGGGAGAAAGGGAGTCTTATACACCTTTGACACAAATATACAATATAAAGCATACCAATCCACTTGACATAATCTATCCCCTTTCCCAACATTAACTGAAATCTTAACTGCGCCTAAGGTAATAATTTCATAGTGTCTTTGCCCCTTTAAATGTCGACAAGAAGAATCCAGGATGCCATTTTGTCTCAGTGCAAATTTGCCCAAATGAAATAATGGAAACTCCAATGATTTTTTCTACAACCAAAAAAAAAAAAATTCATATAAAAATGATTAATACAAAATAAAAATAAAAATAACAAGAGAGTCCTGCAGACCCTTTAGTGCTTGGGCCCCCAATTAACCTGCACTTTACCTTTAAAAAAAGAATCAGGCACGTATGTTGACTTTACTCAGACTACAAACCAAGTTTGACCGAATGGCACCCGGAATCCCCCTTTGCAAAGTTTTCCAATTTCTTCGACCGTGATCTCTTCACTATTGAGACAGCTTTACAGGACTGCCATTTTCTATAATCGTCCCCCGAACTGATAAATTGAGGCTGGTGAGGCAGGCTCATTTCTCCCGCACCTCCACACGCTTACAATGACGCAAGACATTTTATAAATTCACTTACACACTAAAAATATTGTATTTAATGGTAAATATCAGTGTGTGGAGCACTGCAGTGTCTATTTTTGTACAATTTTGTAAGATTACTTTATACATACATCGAGCATCTATGAATGTTGGGTGTTAACCAGTGTCCATTCGCATCTGTGAAAATTCGTTTAAACTCAAATGTTTGTAAGCCGGGGACTACCTGTACATTGGAAGGCTCATTATATTTTACACAACACATACCACTTTAGCTTATTTAAATATTGCACTGATGTGGAGTACCTGATCTGTACAACAAGCATTTTAATGTAAAAACGTATAAACTGTAAAAACATTGTGTGCACATGACAAACTTGAAATAGTGCAAACTGGGGTCACACAATATTCATAGTGCATGTTTTACAGAATTTTTCAATTTAGCAACTACAAAATCTAATAAAGCATAATGCATGTTAGCTTTATCTTGTCCTTTCTCATGGCGGAATTTTATGTTTATTTGTGTGTGTTTCTTTTGCCCTTCACAATTAAAATCATTTATTACATATTTATATTGTACACACATACATACACATAGTTATATAGTACATTATAATGGTAACAGTACATCTCAAATTCTGGAACAATATAGCCTAAAAAAACAAACGTCTGACTTTAAGACCTAAATCTATTTATCTGTCCAATTCTGCAATTCATTTGTTTCAGTTCATTTGGGAAGCTCAAAACAATTAAGAACTGTGCTATATATGTAATCATTCCCTCACTCACTATTTATAGTCTCTTCTATATGGATCGCTGTATATGGGGCAGCAAGATTGGAGTCATCAGACTGAATTCAGGGAAAAGTACATTTAAGTGCTCTAAAAACACATCATCATCACTGCTCAACTACATAAAAAATGTAATGCTAATTTAAATAAAATAATTTAAATCTGTATTAAATATAAGAAACCATTAAAACATAACGGCACTAATGATTTTAAATATAAAATGTGTAATTTAGTAATATAAAAAAGGATCAGAATAAGGACAACCTTGCACAATGTGTAATTTCTATATGAGAATTAATTATTTTTCTAGTTTACTGCATTTTCTGCTGAAATTCTCATTACCGCAATAAATAGGACGATTTTCACATATGCAGCCCACGCACGCACACACGCACGCACGCACACACGCGCAGTCCACTAGAGCGAGAATTTGCCAGGCGTATGAACCATTTCTGACTTGAATGTATAAAGGTTGTAAATTGTGGAAGGTGAAGACAGGAATAAAATTTAAATTTAAAAAATTTGAAAAGGTATTTGCTTTTCTTTTTCTAACAGGGTTACTGTTTCAGACAGTTGCGATAATGAGATTTTTCAGGACTTGTTTTGGAAATTATGTTCAATAAAAAGTGCTAAATAGTAGGTAAAAGTTTTTTAAGTAATGTTCACAAATACTCCAAACTTCATGTTTTTCGTCAGGCTTGAAATTTTTAAAACAAAGATTTTCTGAGAATCAGCCATACCTCAATCTTCTGGCTTTATTGTGCATGAAATAAAGTTTAATCTCTAGCAACAATTTATTAACGTTAAACTGTTACACCACAAGCTATCTGGCAACGCACCTCTCTATCTAGCAGTTTGGGAAGTATCTTCTTTGACATGGCAGTTATTTTATCATGTAACTAATAAACACAACATTTTTTTGCAAATTGCTCAGCAATAACAGATTAATTGTAGAACGGCTGTTCTAAGCAAGTCGTGGGTTTGCATGGGGCATTAATCTCTTTGGAAAGCTGCCGCTTTTCCCAATCAACTAAATGATCTTCTTAATTATTTATAATCTTTCCTAAGAGCTCAACTCAAGGAATTTTTCTAAGAAATTCAAACAAAAATGTAAAGGCCGTTCAAGTCAAATCGTGACTTTTTATTGCAGTATCCATGTGCGAGTATCAAAACACGTGTATGAGAGTAAAAGACCCTTTATTTCTCTATATAATCTCCTGTTACACTAATGCACATATCCCAGCATTTCACTAGTGCTTGGATACCATCAAGGTGGAAAGTTTTCTCAGAGTGTAATCAGATTGTCTGCTTCACTTCTAAAATGATGGCTTTCCACATATTTAACGCTCATGGCAACGACTGCAGTGGGCACTGAGCCACCTCATGTGTCAGCATCATTTACAGACGTACAGCCTTATTTAAAACATTTGCACCATTCAAATATTTTTACTACAACTAAGAGTCTCATCACCGCAAGTCTTCTGTCAACTGCAATTATGCCTTCATTCACTAGAAATGTCACCAAGTCCTGGATTGACTTGAACTTCACTTATATAATAAATAAAAACAACATGCAGGGGATTCCTATGCCACAGATTTGAAAAATAGAAATGTCTTTTTTTTTTTTTCTTAAAAAACAAATAAATTTTGATTCTTATCCAGAACTAAAGCACAACTGTGTAACTAAGGACAAATTTAAAGTAAAACTCAACCAGCTATGACAAGGTATGCCAAACACTCACGTTTTGAAACAGGGGTCTCCAGACATGAGATGAGTACAGATGATTACCTGAACAATGAGGGGTACACAAAAAAAAATTTTGAGAAAAACTTCAAGTCTTAAAAATGACAAAAAAAAAATTAATGCTTAAATAGAATCTGGAAAGCAACATAAAGCTGCCACCACTATACACCACGATAACCAGATTATTAAATATTAATACGTGTTGCGTTATTTTTTCAGACATATTCTGAAATATTTCAGAATATTTCTTAAACAAGAAATATTCTTCCTCTTGTTCTCAGAGGCCCACCACAAACAGTAAGCACCTAGGGTTAGGGTCAAGCTATGCCCGGGGCCCAGACTCGGAAAACAATAGGGTCCTTAATTTAATCCTTAGGAAAACAATAGGGTCCTTCACACACTATGACGACATAAGGCTGATGTCATATTGTTTGAGCCCTAATTGAAATCAGTTACAATAAAACCTCATATAGTGACAAACAACGATGAGCGGGCCCTAGCACCTTGTGCAATTGCCTCCCGGGCGCACCACACAACCTGCACACTTTACACACTCTATAAGGCTGATGTCAGCTTGGGCCCTAAATATTTGTTGAGTGTGTGTGTGTGTGTGTGTGTGTGTGAGAGAGAGAGAGAGAGAGAGAGATGCGAGTGTTAACATTTGTGATGTGTGCATGTGTGCGTTTGTGTGTGTGTGCGTGTGTGTAAGAGAGCTGTGAGTGTTTACATTTGTGACATGTACTTGAGTAGAATAGGGGAATTTTATGTTTAGATCTCCAAAATGCCTTAGATCCTAGAAAAAAGCATCACAGTATATCACTCAATTTGTCACAATATGATGTTGCTCAATATAATGCCACACAAAGTTATTAACCACTTTTCAGCAGAGGTTTGAGGCATCGTCATGGCTGATCAAAAATCCCTCTACAATTTTACATCCTCGGATGGTGGGAAAAAACATTTCCTTAGAAAAACAATAGGGCTGCGCACACTATGATGACACAGGGCTGATGTCATAGCGCCATTAGGCCTTAAAAACACAAAATTTGCAAAAACTGACAGGGACTCAGTATTTTGGACATCCCAACTCATTAAACATCACCGAATTTCCATTTGCACAATGTCCCCGCTGCAGTCCTGTTTGTTTAACAAGATGAGCTTGAAAAACAAATTCTGTTGTACAGAATAAATTTTTATTTAGAAACGTGTGCTGATGTAATTTGCATTTAATTGTTTGTCATTTTTTTTCACTGCTGTATTTGGATTTGTAAAACAGTAAGTAAAACAATATGAGGAATTTGACTGCATGCATTTTGTAATTATAGAATCTGAAAACTAAATATTATAGACTTTTGGCCTGTACCTTGAGAATGGAATTGTCCTGCCTGGTGTTCTTGGTGTCATAGCCCTCCAGTAGACAGCGGCGTGTGGTGCTCCCAGACCCGGCAAACTCAGCCAGGTTCAGATCAGCAAAGCCCAGCTGAGACAACAGCGCAAAATCTGGTTTAGCATCACTTTAGAATATGTACATTCTAATGGATATGACTGCATGCATGATGTGGAGCTGCTCTGACATCAGGATTTTTCTCCCCATGTTTGGTATATTAAACAATTAAATGATCTCTTTACCTCTTGAATTTAGAACACCTTTAAGTAACTATACAATATATCTTCTCTTACTGCATCCATAAATCTCCTCTTTGGTCTTCCTCTAGACCTCCTGCCTGGCAGTTCCAACCTCAGCATCCTTCTACCGATATATTCACCATCTCTCTTCTGAACATGTCCAAACCACCTTAATCTGGCCTCTCTGATTTTATCTCTAAAACATCTAACATGGGTTGTCCCTCTGATTAATTCATTCTTGATCCTATCTATCCTTGTTACTACCAAAGAGAACCTTAACATCTTTAACTTTTATCTCTACTACCTTCAACTCTGCCTCCCATCTTTTGTTTAGTACCATTGTCTCTAAGCTGTAGAGCATCACTGGTCTCACCACTGTCTCAACACTTTTCTCCACCCGTTCCAACCTGCCTGTTCATGCTTCTTCACCTTCTTTTCACACTCTTTGTTGCTCTGGACCCAAATACCATGTAAACCCAAATGCCACATTACATTACTCCAACATGCTTTATTAATGTATAACACGATGTTGCAAGTTATTTCTTACATATATAATGAGTATGAGGGGGTATCAAAAAGCTTCAAGATTTAAGTGCCACAGATTCGGTCACTTTTGACATACGTCCTCCCTCAGACCCCTAAAAATCTGGCATTAGAATTTGCTATTCATGGTCTGGCCCCTGGATTCTTGATGCACGATGGCATGAATGTCAAAAAAGACGATAAGCATAGACTTGGTTAAGCTTCGGACCTGACTCGCCTCTTTCGGTTGTGAAGATGATGGGCTCTTCCACTGTAAAACCTGTTGCTTTGTCTCTGGATCGTACCTATACATCAAAGTTTCATCACCGGTGACTCTCGACATGATGGACATTTCATCCACAGCACGCTGACAGACGTTCTTGCCAGACATGTTTCTTCTGCTCCTGGGTCAGCAGCCTGGGGTGAACTTGGCAGCAACATGGTGCATGTTTAAATTACACATGGAGATTTTCAGGACTGTTTCTTTATGACACACAGTGATGTTGTGGATTGTTCTCCACCAATAATCATGCATAAGCAGCCGAATTGTTTCAAATATTTCGGGGGTTGAGCTAGTTGAAGGTCTTTCTGTTAACTCGTTTCCCAGTGACGTCCTTCTGCTCTTGTAGCGTGCGTGCCACGCAAACACCTCAAACGACTCATTGCAGCGTCACCATAACCTTGCCAAATCATGTCAAACGTCTCTGTGGTAGATTTGACCAGTTTCGGACAGAATTTCATATTCGCACTTTGTCCTAACTTACTTGTCCATGATGAAATAGCAGACATTGTTGCACAGCTTCAGCATCAGTTGCACAGCTTCCGATAGGAGGGTGTCTGACGTATAAAGGTCGGTGCTCCCCAAGACTGTGCTGACACCTGTTGGCGTGTTACAAAAGTAGCCTAGAAACCTTTTGGTACCACCTCATAGTTATTCAAATATCATTTTTAGTACTTAGCAATTAGAGAGTTGTGAACCACTGTTGCTTAAATCCCTCAACGCAGAGGTGATTGTATGTTGATTGTATGGTGCCAACCACCCCCGCCCACACCTCCAGTATAAATGCTTTATTGCACTTGATCATTTACCTTTGCAAAAGTCTTCCCACCTTTCGTTTCCTATAAGGGGAAAAGTCAATTAATTCATCAGCAGCATTTTAATATTTAACAAACTTTAGGTGATAGGCTTAAGAGTTCAAGGGTACCTTTCTGACAGAAACACGACAGATGCAAGGATCAAGGACTCCTGTTCCAGCACTGGCGCTCATTTTGCATGGAAATGAGAACCTTGTTCTCCAGCGTACGCAGTTCGCCTGGACCACTTCTCTATAAAGCATGCACATGGTTGTCAGCCTAAGGTGGCTTTAGAACAAACAACACACACACCTTGACTGAGGCCCTCATAACATACACATACACACTAGGACACCTACACACATATGTGTATACAAATATGTACACATTTACGCACACACAAAAGAATTCGCTCATCTGCCTTCACATGCATACAAACTTGAGTAACACCTAGTTTTTAATCCATAGGGTTTAATATGATGTTGGCCAACCATTTGTAGGCTATAACAGCTTTAATTCTTCTGAGAAGGCTTTTCACAAAGTTTAGATGGGAATTCAAGACCATTCATGACACATCTCCACTTCTCCAGTGGTGTCGTGCTTACACCACTGCAGCCGATGCTTTGCAGTGCACTTTGGCCATGGAAAACCAGTTCATGAAGCTCTCCACACTGTTTTTGAGCTAATCTGAAGGCCACATAAAGTTTGGAGGTCTGTAGTTATTGACTCTGCAGAAAGTTGGCAACCATTGCACACTATGCGTCTCAGCATCCAGTGACCCCGCGCTGTGCATGATGTGAATCATAAGCAATTTGTATGGCTGTTAAGTGTGTGAGCTGTATAGAAAATTATTAGTAAAAAAGCTAGTACTAAAAACAAGTTAAACGGCCTGATACACATGTTGCACCACCTGCTCTCAATAATGAGATTACTAGGAAACGCCCAGCCAGCTGGGAGAAAAACAGAAGAAGACAACACTGACAAAGAGCTAACTGGTCACGCTTTCTCCAAATGACTCAGCTCTCTATCTGCCTCTTTTTCAGCAGCAGCACTGAGCAGCTTCCACAACAGTAAAGGAAGCTGCCCATAATAAGGGTTAAGTTCTTTACAGATGAAATTACAGATGATCCTCCACAGCAGCAGAACATCACCACCATCCATTCAACAGATTTTATTAGCCAGTTTATGATTTTATAAAGTTTTATGAGCCATGTGAATGTAAACAAAATGAGACGTCTCTCGCAGTTGGAATCACTGTTTTTAAAAATATATATTTATATATATTTTTTATATTTTATCATTTTTTTATTTATTTTCCAAATTAAGTCAATTTAAATTAAATTTTATTTGTAAAGCGCCATTTACCTTTAACAATTGCTATTGTCGCAAAGCAGCTTTACAGAATCAAAAAAAATTATGAACCAGACTCAACAGGCAAACCGTCCTCATTTGGGTGATAACAGATAGCAGGACTCAATCTACAGTAATACTGTGTGTTAGTCAGCTGGAGGTTCAATATAACAGTTGATGTCCAAGTTAATATGGAGTCCAGTTCGTTATTGGAGGCTCAGGTGACTGTAGGAAATTCCAGTACTGAACTATCGAGCGACTGCAGTCACAAGTCCTCAGAGAACAGCTGTCTGTATCAGTCGAGGCCAGGACCGTCTTCATGGTAAAGTGGAACCGTCACCAATTCCAAACTTGCAAATGTTCAGTTAAATTTTATGCAGGGTTACCAAGATCGGTGTCATATCTGTCCGCTACTGCGCTAATCTATTAATTAAGTCTGGTTCCTCTCAAGGTTTCTTCCTATTGCCATCTCAGGGAGTTTTTCCTTGCCACTGTCGCCGTACCCTTGGCTTGCTCATCAGAGACATTTCATTCATCTCATTATTATCTAGATACATTTTTCTCACACATACACAATTTTTTTTTTATTATTATTATTATTTTTTTATTATTATTATTATTTTTTATGAATTTCTTTCATTTTTGTGAAGCTGCTTTGAGACAATGATTAAACAGCGCTATATAAATAAAATTTAATTGAATTGAATTAAAGGTAATGTGATGTACTAGCTTAATTTTTATGTGTGGCTGCCATGGTGCAAATTGTATTATTGTGTATTTTCACCATCACCAATCATCTCAGCTGTTCAGATTAATATAGTTAAAAGAATGTTCTGACATGAAGTTGTATATGACTTTTCCAAAAAGCACAATTGCATTTAATTAAATATTTTTCTTACCATAAAAAAGAACATTTGACCTCCTGAAGAGGAGATGGAGGGAAAAAGCAGAAAAAAAACTGGAAGAACCTGTACTACAAACCTCTCAGCAAAGAAAGCATCACAAAAGAAGACAGTAACTGGGACACCAGGCTGATGCCATTACTCTAAGAGACCAAATATTAAATTAATTTTACCAAAATGTCATTTAAGACTGCTCCAATACTTTCGCTTATCAAACAGTCCATATTCTCAGTTAATATGTATAAATGTAAAAATCAGAAAATTAAAGCTGAATTTCTGATCCAATGTCACACAGTTGTTTTCTGATCCCAAACAAAAAGAATTAGCCATGTGTTCCAATAAGTTTCGAGTTGCTGAACTTGCAAAACCCTGAGTCTGGAACTGAAACTGTTTCTCTACCTATGATAAATTAGAACTTGTCTATTAGCTGTAACTACTCTGTGAGATGTTTAGAACGAGACAGTTTCCAAGTTTATAGATCATGGCATTTGATAAGAAGAGGAAATGGTGTCAATGAGCTTTCTGTTGATGTGTCTCAGGTAAAGGGTTTGGTACTCCAAAATCATGTTACTTTCTTTGCTCCTTTTGCAGGGCTATAATCTTCAGGTCATTTATATAATTAGGTACATAAACAGACAAGTAGTACATATATGCATCATTCATACTCTAAACATTTGGCCACAAATACCTGTTAAGGTGTTGGTTTGGCACCAGCTACCTACACCTGGCATTGTGCCTAGGAGGTATTGTGACAGCATTACTTGACAGAACATGTGCTCATCTTAACATGTTATTGTGGCACACCTTTCCATATCTAAGCACTGCTCCATCCTTGTATGTGATGCGTTAAAAAAATTTAAGTGCTCTTGTCTGTTGTTCTCTAATGCTTAGGCTTTTTGTTCTTGCCACTGTTCCCATGATGACATCTTTTTCTGTAGTACTGTACCTTAACCATAATGCAAGGCATGCGATGAGAATCAGGAAATATGTGGTCATGACATTCATCAGAGCCTGAAAGCTGCAGCACACTCACTAACCAAGATCACTTACATCCAATCATTCACATCAACCACTAACATTTCTGTCTAGCAGACAGATGTGGATTTAGGTATGGAAGACATGGGCAGCTGGCAAGGGTGGCATCATGCTAGGGACAATACAGAGCGCCAGCATGGCCTAGGGGCCGTGTGCTCTCAGTATACAGAACAGGGCAAAGGTTTGGACACAAGTTATGATTTTTTTTTTTAATTCTAAAAACAATACTTGAGATTTTCAAACCATGATAACACATATGGCATTAGGTAATTAGGTGGCAACAACAGTCAACTGTTATTTTAAGACACAAAGGTCTGGAACAGTTCTTGCAAGAACAATGTTGTCACATCCATTTGCAAAAGCCATCAGGCACCATGATGAAACTGGTGAAAGTGACTGAGTACAATGTTACAACAACTTTGTCTTAACTTAAAAGTTCTCACATTACATCTCACAGTAGTGTCTACTGACTATACGTGAGACATAAAGTATGCAATCACATCCACAAACTGTCATTGTGCTTCTGTCTCTCTGGAATTATTACTATCTTTTGATCTATCCCCAACAACTGATATTTGATGAGTTTTATTTGGTCACATCCCTAACATATGAATGTGTGAGGTTGAGTACAGAGAGACACAGGACGTACAGACTCAGGGGCAACAGCAGCCGAAAGACCAACAACAACATACGAAACTGCATATTAAAGTAAAGTCTCTCTTCATTATAACGATCGTCTCGAGGAGGGCATGACGTCATTACACCTTCACGTCACTACGAGTTTGATTCATCAGAGACTGGGTTATTGCCACGACATCTAAATGTCACAAGTCCCTGTGTGTGTGTGTGTGTGTGTGTGTGTGTGTGTGTGTGTGTGTGTGTGTGTATGTGTGTGTGTGTTACAGGGCCAAAAATATCATTAATAATAAAACGAGCCCAGACTGTGTGTGTCAGTGAGCCAGAGTGGGACTAAAACACGACATAAACATGGGGTGTGAGGTGAGGCGGTAGTGAGGTGGTAGTGAGGCGGTAGTGAGGTGGTGTTGAGGCGGTAGTGAGGTGGTAGTGAGGCGGTACAGAGTGAAAACACGGCCGGGTTACCGGGAGGACTCCTCCGAGAAGCCGCCGTCCAGCAGCCGAACCTTACAGAACAAGACCCCGTTAACGAACGGCACCGACGACAGCTCGTCCAGCTCGAAATCCACATTAAACTTGAACTTCTTTTTCTTCATCATGTTTAATGGATCCTTGTTTATAGACGCGCTACAGCGCCTGCGTGTCAGATCGATCGGGTAAGCTAAGCTACTGCTAACGCTAGCTTACACTGCTAGCACTGTTAGCGCTGAGACATGGCGAAGATCTTCGAGGTTCTCCATAAACTCGGATATTTCCAGAGGTTCTCCATGTAAAAGTTCTGAGCAGACAGCCATAGCTCTGCCTCGCTCGGAAACACACACACACACACACACACACACACGGCCTGTGGGGGCCTGGGGGACACGCGCCACTGTGACGTCACAGTAAGGTTCACGCCCCCGTGCGCTCTGTTAGCGGTAGTGTCTTCTTCTTCTTCTTCTTCTTTTGGAGTTTTACGGCGGTTTGCATCCGTACGTGTTGCACTACCGCCACCTTCTGGTTAATTTTCCTTCGATGTTTCTTCTCTTTATTTCCAGATTATTTCTTTCATCGCTTATATTCTATCCATCAAACCAGTTGCAACTAAGAAGTTACAAATATTTTTCTTTCCTCGCCCAATCATCCCACTTTCCAACACATCTTTTATCTCTGTCCCAACCAATCCACCTTTTCTTAGTTCTTCCATCATTTTCCTCCTTTGTTCTTTATACTGTATCTTCTGCAATTTATAAGTACATGTTCTATGGTTTCAGGTATCTGGCAAACCTCACACACGCCAGTGGGATGCTTCCCTATAATGTATAATGTATTATTCAGGTTACTGTGTCCAATTCGTAATCTTGTCATTACCGTGTCCTCTCTTCCAGTCCCTCCTCAGGTCCTCTCAGTTCCAACTTTATTTTGAATGCCATATAAATGTCTCCCTTTAATTCCCCTATCCCACTGCTGTTGCCATTCTCTCACAGCTTCTTTCCAAACTATACATTTTCCTTCCGCCTTTGACATTTTTATATATATTTTAATTTTATCTTTTCTTGTTGCTTGCTTGGCTAATTTATCCACCCTCTCGTTTCCCAAAACACCTACAGTATGTGAGCTGGAGTCCAAATAAGCTGAATCTCTTTACCTTTTTCTTCTATTCTCATATATGTTATCAATATTGTATATAAAAGATCCTGACGGCTATTGGACCCCCTGATCTGAGACTGATCAGTGCAGACAATGAATCACTTCCAATTAAGAATTTGATTATTTTTTCCTCCTTTCCAGCCCATTCTAATGCCAGTGTATACACACTCTGATTATACAATGTTCGTTTGTTTTCTTCATTTTCCTGGTTACTTACACTCAACAAAAATATAAACGCACCACCTTTGTTTCTGCTCCGATTTTTCATGAGATGGACTTAAAGATCTAAAATTCATTCCAGATACACAATATTACCATTTCTCTCAAACATTGTTCACAAATCAGTCTAAATGTGTGATAGTGAGCACTTCTGCTTTGCTGAGATAATCCATCCCACCTCACAGGTGTGCCACATCAAGATGCTGATCTGACATCATGAGTAGTGCACAGGTGTACCTTATACTGCTCACAATAAAAGCCCCCCCTGGAATGTGCAAATGTTTTTTGCTTTATTGGGGGTCTGGGGACTCAGAACCGGTCAGTATCTGGTGTGACCACCATTTGCCTCATGCAGTGCAACACATCTTCTTCGCATAGAGTTTATCAGATTGTCAATTGTGGCCTGTGGAATGTTGGTCCACTCCTCTTCAATGGCTGTGCGAAGTTGTTGGATATTAGTGGGAACTGGTACACGCTGTCGTATACGCCGGTCAAGCACATCCCAAACATGCTCAACGGGTGACATGTCCGGTGAGTATGCTGGCCATGCAAGAACTGGGACATTTTCAGCTTCCAAGAACTGTGTACAGATCCTTGCAACATGGGGCCGTGCATTATCTTGCTGAAACATGAGGTGATGTTCATGGATGTATGGCACAACAATGGGCCTCAGGATCCCATCACTGTATCTCTGTGCATTTAAAATGCCATCAATAAAATGTACCTGTGTTCTTCGTCCATAACAGATGCCTGCCCATACCATAACCCCACCACCACCATGGGCCACTCGATCCACAACATTGACATCAGCAAAGCACTCACCCACACGACGCCACACACGCTGTCTGCCATCTGCCCTGAACAATGTAAACCGAGATTCATCCGTGAATAGAACACCTCTCCAACGTGCCAGACGCCATCGAATGTGAGCATTTGCCCACTCAAGTCTGTTACGGCGACGAGCCGGAGTCAGGTCAAGACCCCGATGAGGACGACGAGCATGCAGTTGAGCTTCCCTGAGACGGTTTCTGACAGTTTGTGCAGAAATTGTTTGGTTATGCAAACCAATTGTTTCAGCAGCTGTCCGAGTGGGTGGTCTCAGACGATCTTGGAGGTGAACCTGCTGGATGTGGAGGTTCTGGGCTGGTGTGGTTACACGTGGTCTGCGGTTGTGAGGCCGGTTGGATGTACTGCCATATTCTCTGAAACGCCTTTGGAGACGGCTTATGGTGGAGAAATGAACATTCAATGCACGAGCAACAGATCTGGTTGACATTCCTGCTGTCAGCATGCCAATTGCACGCTCCCTCAATGCTGGTGGCATCTGTGGCATTTTGCTGTGAGACAAAACTGCACATTCCAGGGTGGCCTTTTATTGTGGGCAGTATAAGGTACACCTGTGCACTACTCATGATGTCAGATCAGCATCTTGATGTGGCACACCTGTGAGGTGGGATGGATTATCTCAGCAAAGCAGAAGTGCTCACTATCACACATTTAGACTGATTTGTGAACAATGTTTGAGAGAAATGGTAATATTGTGTATCTGGAATGAATTTTAGATCTTTAAGTCCATCTCATGAAAAATCGGAGCAGAAACAAAGGTGGTGCGTTTATATTTTTGTAGAGTGTATAACATTGCAGATTCAGTCCTTCCTGTTTCAGGTTCTTTTGATCCATCTGCGTAAATCTGAATATGGTCTCTATACTTTTGTTCCACATATCTATAAAATTCATCTACTAGGTCTATATTATTATTTATTGATTTGATTTGATGCAACTTTCATGGTTTCCATTTTCCACACTGGATAGTCAGGCCATATCACAGTTGGACAGAACTCTTCTTCACTCACCCCCAAATCTCTAGCGGACTCATCTCCTACCCACCCAAAACTATTCTTTTGTACTTTTTCCTTTTTCCAACAAGTTAGTGGGGTGACTGTCTCTAATAATAGAGTTCAGTTCTGTTCAGTTTTTCCAGTACTAACCTCTATACTAAATTTGTCTCCTCTAATAACGCTTCTATCACTTGCCCATTAATATCCACTTTTTCACTTCCCCACAATGTATTATGTGCATTGAAGTCCCCACACCATATAACATTACTACTACCTTGTCCCTCTATTTCCTCAAGCTGATTTAATTGCAGTCTACATGAATTATAAAAGTTTATCATTACAAATTTCTTCCCCACACCCCATACCTTCACTGCTACATACTCATATTCACTCCCTAAACCCAGTACCCTGTGCTGCACTCCTTGTTTCACAAAAGTACCCCCCCCACTACCATTTACCCTATCCTGTCTGATTGATACCCATATATGACAAAATCCAAATGTGGTTTTAGCCAGGATTCCTGAATACATATAATGTCTGGTTTTTCTTTCCAATTAGCAAAAAATCTGTTTGAACTTTTGCCCGTTTGAAATCAGGCTCCTTGCATTCCATTGAAGGAGTAACATTAACACAATAATTAACCTACACATGTTATCTCTTGACTAGACTGTACACTTAGCTCATCCCTCACCTCCTCCCATTTCAAACCTGCCATATCTAGGTGATGTATTGCTGCTTTTACTATAATCTGGATTATTTCTGTTTTAAATCTGATTTCTGCTGTAGCATTTATTACTCCTGCTATAAATGTCACCATTTCCTTCTTCTCCTCCCACTGGTCTTTACGTTCTTGTTGTACTTCTCTCGTCGCTCCCTTCATATATTCCCTTTCACGACTTATTATTTTCGTTTTCTGACCTCTTACTTGCTGGATTATCACTTGCTTTTTCATCATTTCACATCCCCAGAATGCAACACTGTGATTCCCTCCACAGCTACAACACTTCGGCTTCACTTCTTCCCCACATTTCCCATAATCGAGATCTCCGCTGCACCTGGCACATCTTCTTTTTCCCTTGCAAACCTTAGCTATATGCCCAAATACTTGGCAATTATAGCATCTCATTGGCTTAGGTGTATATTCTCTCACCCTATGAATCTCATAAATTCATAATATACCTCTTTTGGCACTTCCTTTGATTCAAACTCAACCAAAACAGATTCTGTTTCTACTTTTCCTACTCCCCTTGTCAGCCTTACAGCACTTTAAACTGACTTGTTTTGTACTTTCATATCCTCAATTAGCCCTTTTATATTTACAGTAAGAGGAATTCCATATATCACCCCCTCACTACCACCCATTCTTCTTTCTCCTACTCTTACTACTTTGACTATTATAATTTTCCCCATACAACTCATCTTCATTGCCTTTTCCATCTGCTCCACACTATTACAGCCTATAAGTACATTTCCATCTCCTGAGATTCTTGCCTCCCACACCACTCCCTCATCGACTCACCCCCAACTTTCAAACGGTTATTATCCGAAATAAACGATGTTTGTCTAACAACGATGGGTATCCTGCTTCCTTCCGCCTTTACTCTCCGAGTCCCCGACCCACTGACTCCCGCTGACTCACTTCCCTTAGTGTTAAGGTGCGTTCCGATCGTCCTGAAGTACCCTGCAAAGTATACTACAAAGGGTGTTCAGCCATGTTAAGTGTGATTCCCAACCGTAGGGAGCCAAAATGTTCAGTGCGAACAGTGTAGAAAAAGAGTGAACAACAGGTCTTCACTTCACCGGAAAAGGGAATGAAAAAACTCCCATAAGTCACTGCGTCTCGCTGGAGCACGAAACAAGATGTATATATTTATTAGCATTATTATCGAGGACGACATCATATTAAAAGTACAGAATAATTAAACTAATAATTAATTTAATCAAGAAATAAATATATAACTAGTTTATTAACATTAATCAGTTATTATTGTTATTAATCATAGGCGTCGCTAGGCCATTTTTAGGGGCTTTAGCCGCCCTAACATTTGTACTCAGCCCCCCTAAAAATTCTCCATAAACTTCACACAAATTGCTGGTCCTCTTTAAATTTGACATGAAAGTGTCGGCAGACTTCGGCTCCTTCGGCTCCTCCCCGTCTTTCAGCGGGTCTTTAATTCACCATCACAGAGCGAGGATTAAGGCAAGGTGTGTGTTTATCGATAAATTGTACTGTATCTGCATCAGTGCAGTCCTTCCATCTCCGGTTCTCTGTTCAGTTCTACAGGTCAGTTCTCTGAAAGCGAATCCTCTCAGGCACATTAACACTGGGTTTCCAACATTGATTGAAGTCTAAGCATCAGAAACTATTTCTCACATATTTTATGTCTGCCAGTTTCCAACAAAAAGCAACAGTATTGTTAAAGAATTAACAGATAAATGTTTGACATTATTGGGTCCCACACAGTTTGTTCCAGTGTCCAGCCTCATAGGTGTGTTGTTTATATTGCTAATTAATGTAAGTTTAAAGTTATATGCTGTTTTCTGGTTAAATTTTTCTGATTGTACCTGTACATAGAAAAAGGTTTATACGGTAAACAGCGTGTGTGATCAAGAAACTCATTTGAGTACTGATTCTGAACAAGACAAATATGTGTTAAACATCTATGGGGCTGAGCCCCCCTTAACTAAAAATCCTAGAAACACCCCTGTTATTAATCAATAATTTATTGACAAGTTATACACGTTTCAACAGTATATTTTATAATAAATATTCACTAGGGAGTAAGTAGCAACCTGTGAATAACAATTCGTAATGGAAGGCAGCTTTAGTATATACAGTAACTCTAACTATTAAAGAAGTTATTATTACCCAGATAGCACAGGTATGTCGCGGAGACATCTGCTAAAAAGCATACCGTCTGTAAATCGCCTGTTTGAGCTGTTAAATGATACATCGTCTTTACATCTATATGACGTCTATATACTATAGTACTTCATACTATTTGGTTTCGCCTTTTCCCCCGTTTTTTGCGCTTTTTGGAGAACGCGCGAGTTTCTTCTTCTAAGAACAACAAACGGAATTCAGCCCCAAACAACTAAATTCCGACTCAGGTATGATATAATGGATAATATTCAGCTCGTTCAGTGTGTAGAGTGCAGGATGTGTAGACATTCTTCCTCCGTCATCAGTGGTAATTTTATTTGTGATAGGTGTGTGTTAGTGAGCACTCTGACGGAGAAGATATCAGCGTTAGAGGAGCGCATCCAGACCCTAGAGAGGGTTAGAGAGTGTGAGAGCAGTGTTATTCCTGTAGCGGACAGTCTGGGTGCCGCAGGCGGAGATAACCAGCCCCCGACTCCGGCATTAGAGCCCTCACAGCGGGGCGAGTGGGTCACGACTCGGCGGCATACTCGTTAGCTAATGCTAAGGCTAGCCCACCGGAGCACACCTCCTCTGCACTTCACGTGTCCAACAGGTTTGCTCTCCTCAGTGATGCACCCGCTGAGAAACCTGAAAGAGACTCTATACTGAGACACGTGAAATTAGCCAGGCCTTTAGGAGCGCCACTGGCAGTGGTTAGGTGTTATAGAGGTGTTTAAATTAGCGAAGGCGATGTCTGATGGAGTAGTATGCTCTGGTCCCATCCCAATGAGACGTGGTGACATACAGTGGTGTGAAAAACTATTTGCCCCCTTCCTGATTTCTTATTCTTTTGCATGTTTGTCACACTTAAATGTTTCTGCTCATCAAAAACCGTTAACTATTAGTCAAAGATAACATAATTGAACACAAAATGCAGTTTTTAAATGAAGATTATGTTATTAAGGGAGAAAAAAAACTCCAAATCTACATGGCCCTGTGTAAAAAAGTAATTGCCCCCCCTTGTTAAAAAATAACTTAACTGTGGTTTATCACAGTTAAAAGTTCAATTTCTGTAGTCACCCCCAGGCCTGATTACTGCCACACCTGTTTCAATCAAAAAATCACTTAAATAGGAGCTACCTGACACAGAGAAGTAGACCAAAAGCACCTCAAAAGCTAGACATTATGCCAAGATCCAAAGAAATTCAGAAAAAAAAAATGAGAACAAAAGTAATTGAGATCTATCAGTCTGGTAAAGGTTATAAAGCCATTTTCAAAGCCTTGGGACTCCAGCGAACCACAGTGAGAGCCATTATCCACAAATGGCAAAAACATGGAACAGTGGTGAACCTTCCCAGGAGTGGCCGGCCGACCAAAATTACCCCAAGAGCGCAGAGACAACTCATCCGAGAGGCCACAAAAGACCCCAGGACAACATCTAAAGAACTGCAGGCCTCACTTGCCTCAATTAAGGTCAGTGTTCACGACTCCACCATAAGAAAGAGACTGGGCAAAAACGGCCTGCATGGCAGATTTCCGAGGCGCAAACCACTTTTAAGCAAAAAGAACATTAAGGCTCGTCTTAATTTTGCTAAAAAAAATCTTAATGATTGCCAAGACTTTTGGGAAAATACCTTGTGGACCGACGAGACAAAAGTTGAACTTTTTGGAAGGTGCGTGTCCCGTTACATCTGGCGTAAAAGTAACACAGCATTTCAGAAAAAGAACATCATACCAACAGTAAAATATGGTGGTGGTAGTGTGATGGTCTGGGGTTGTTTTGCTGCTTCAGGACCTGGAAGGCTTGCTGTGATAGATGGAACCATGAATTCTACTGTCTACCAAAAAATCCTGAAGGGGAATGTCCGGCCATCTGTTCGGCAACTCAAGCTGAAGCGATCTTGGGTGCTGCAGCAGGACAATGACCCAAAACACACCAGCAAATCCACCTCTGAATGGTTCTCAAATAAAGCTGAATTACAACAATTCTGCAAAGATGAGTGGGCCAAAATTCCTCCAGAGCACTGTAAAAGACTCGTTGCAAGTTATCGCAAACGCTTGATTGCATTTATTGCTGCTAAGGGTGGCCCAACCAGTTATTAGGTTCAGGGGGCAATTACTTTTTCACACAGGGCCATGTAAGTTTGGATTTTTTTTCTCCCTAAATAATAAAAACCATCATTTAAAAACTGCATTTTGTGTTTACTTGTGTTATCTTTGACTAATAGTTAAATGTGTTTGATGATCAGAAACATTTAAGTGTGACAAACATGCAAAAGAATAAGAAATCAGGAAGGGGGCAAATAGTTTTTCACACCACTGTAACTTACAGCAGGTTATGGTCACTGAACCGCTGGATGTCCAGGTGGTGCTCCGAAAACAACGTGGGCTTCATAGATAATTGGAAGACCTTTGCGGGCAAAGCTGGCCTGTTAGGGCGGGACGGTGTCCATCCCACTCGGGAAGGTGCTGCTCTCATTTCCTGTAGTATAGCTCATAGTCTCAGAAGAGGCCTAGTTAATCGGTGACAATCCAGAGCCCAGGCCAGGGAGCAGACAGACAGGCTAAACCAACCGTCTGCTAGCTGCATAGAGTCGTCACTCAGGGTTCACTCTATTGAGACTGTGTCTGTTCCCCGAGCTAAACAAAAATTTAGAAAGACTCAGAAAGTCTGTTTTAATAATTTAATTAACATAGATATTACAAACTCAGATCACATTGAATGCGCAGCCGGCACCTCTGATCTGAAGCTAGGACTATTAAATATTAGATCTCTCGCATCTAAAGCAGTTATAGTTAATGAAATTATCACAGATCAGGAGTTTGATATACTCTGTTTAACAGAAACCTGGATTAAACAGGACGAGTATGTAGCTCTAAATGAAGCTAGTCCTCCTGGATACAGCTACATACACCAGCCTCGGTTAACTGGTAGAGGAGGAGGCGTCGCAGTTATTCACAATGATAATTTGACTATTGTACAAAAACACGGACACAAATTTAATTCATTTGAAATTCTTTATAGTAACATAAGTGTATTTAACTATAATGTAGCGTTTTTCACCGCTAAGCAGGAACTTGGAGAGACGAGTGAGCTTATTTACTACCCAATGCAATGGCTGGGAGTACTTTATTAAGTACTTATTTATTATATTTTAGTACTTTAGTTTATTATAACCCGTGGGAAACAGTGGAGCCGGTGTCCACGAGCGCCCGCAGTAAGAAGAGCCCGCTCGGCTCTTCCGCCCTGATGTGCCGCCAATATGGGCTCAGCGCGCTCGGCCTCGCGAAGCGGCAGTTCGCTTTGCCGGCTAACAGCGCACGGAGCTGTATCTTGCTCCGGCTCTTGCGCAGCGCCAGCCTCCGCCCCGAGATCCAGCGCCGGGATTTTCTGCTTCCCGCTCCGAGTTGGTTGACGTAGTGTGCTCGCGCTAGCTCCGCCAGGAAAGCGCTTCTTCTGCGCGAGTAGTTGCTCCGCTACTCGGCGGCCCGCTTGGATTTTTAGAAGGTCCTCCTTTGTGCGCTCGAACCCGTTATTCTCCATCCCACTTCTGACACCAATGTAGCGTTTTTACGCCGGGAAGAGGGGCCTAAGCCACTAACCAGAACACCTTTCCCCAACATGGTGAACACACACCGACATCCCCGCAAGGCATGCTGGTCGTCAGCCGCCGCCCCGCCCACGCCACAATATTAAGTCAGCTCAGTCGATCCCGCTAATAATCATTTACAGACGTCCAGGGCCGTACTCTGAATTTCTTAGTGAATTTCCAGATTTCCTCTCAAACCTAGTCGTTTCTGTAGACAAAGTGTTAATTGCTGGAGATTTTAATATTCATTTTAAAAATCCAGAAGACCCTCTGATAACAGCATTTATGTCCATACTGGACTCGGTAGGAGTAAATCAGTGTGTAGTAGGACCCACTCATAAAGCAGGTCACACTTTGGATTTAATAATATTATTTGGATTAAGTATAAGAAATTTATTCACAATTCCACTATCTGAAGTTATCTCAGATCACTATCTTGTCTCAATTCAAGTGTGTCACAATAATAATGTACACACAGCGCCGCGCTACCGTATGAAACGTACATTCACATCAACTACCAAACAGAGTTTTATCAGTAATCTCCCAGAGTTCCCAACTTCGATTAGATCACCGTCTGACCCCACAGAACTCGATCAGGCGACTGAATATTTAGAGTCGACATTTCGCTATACCTTAGATAATGTAGCTCCAGTCAAAAGAAAAATTATTAGAGATAAGAAACTTGCTCCCTGGTATAACGATCACACGCGCACTTTAAAACAGACCGCTCGGAAATTAGAACGTAAAAGGCATTAAAACTAAATTAGTATTTCAAATAGCATGGAAGGAGAGCATCCTGAACTATAGAAAAGCTCTTAGTAAAGCCCAGTGGTTCTCAAACATTTTCTGTCATAAATTGATTAATTATTTGTATTAATCGTCACTACGGTTATAATTAACCCACGTGCCTAGGGTTAATTATAATAGTAATAATATATTTGATAATAATAAACCTTTGAATGTCCTAATATAATATTCGATAGGGATTACGTGTGTATGTGTTGGGGGAGGGGGGGTGGGTTTGGGCAATCCGTGGCAGGGGGGCATTTTAACGCATAACACGTGTTTGTGACGGCGGTAAAGTTAGTTTGATATTCGCATCTCTGAATTCAATAGCTGCGTAAATAAACCCGTGAATAAGATACCCAGATATATTTCCTCTCTACATTGTCTTTAAGCTACATCCACCTTAAATTATACATGTTTAAAAGCGCAAACACATTATTCTCTACGGCACAACGAATGATTTAGGGATCATCACAAAAAGCCGCACACTAACAAAAAGCGTAGAACGATATTGATCTTCCCTTCTGTTCAGCGCCTGAAGCATCAAAAAGTAACTTTGTTCCCACACTGGAAACTAGAAACGCCAGACTAGTACTGTCTGAAAAAATATTAATGTTTAACAAAAATACAGAAACATCAGTTTACACATGGGAATAAATGAAATGACATATATAATACCGAATGTTTCCTTATATATTGTTCCTCTGCGATTAACATGCCGACGTTAAACCGTTATTGTTGCACTATGGTTCCACTTTGTCTCTGATGTTATTTTAATTTACTTGTATTAATGATCCATTTCTTTGCATGTGATTGTTTAGTTTCGAGTGTCCGATCTTTATTGTCAATAAAGAAAAGTATGAATTAGAATAGGTACTTTCCTATTATTTTCCACTAATTTCCTCCTGTTCATTGCGCCCCACCTGTCATGTCTGTATTCACCACTAGTGGGGCGCCACACACTTTGAGAACCACTGGTGTAACTAGATCAACATATCTCTCCACTCCTATAGAAAATAACAAAAATAATCCTAGATTCTTATTTAATGCTGTAGCCAAATTAACCAGAAATAAGACTTTTTTTAATAATAAAATTGTAAATATCAGGCATAAAATTAAGGCTTTGAAACCAGACAATGCAATTGATGCAGATGTTAATCTAGCCATGTCAGATCGGAACCTAGAATACTTTACTCCGCTTGAAGAGAATGAACTAATTTCACTCATCTCTCCTGCAAATTTATCAACCTGTATATTAGATTCTACACCGACACATTCGGTAGATTCTACACCGTACTATCTTAAACAGATAGTACCAGCAATAACAAAACCCCTGTTGAGAATAATAAATTTTTCACTCAGCATTGGTTATGTTCCAAAATCTTTTAAATTAGCAGTTATCAAACCAATAATTAAGAAACCTGACCTCGACCCCTGTCTGTATCAGTCAGGATTTAGGCTTCATCACAGCACAGAGACAGCACTCGTTAAAGTAGTAAATGACCTCCTATTGGCCTCTAAACAAGGTTGTGTAACTATACTTGACCTCAAGGCAGCTTTTGACACCATTGATCATAGTATTCTTCTTCACAGATTAGAAAATGTAGTAGGAATTAAGGGTACAGCCCTCTCCTGGCTCAGATCCTTTGACCGATCGGTATCAGTATGTAGACCTAAATATTGATTATTCTGAATGTTCTCTAGTGAAGTTTGGTGTTCCACAGGGTTCATTTTTAGGCCCACTGCTTTTTTTCCCTTTACATGCTTCCTCTGGGCAACATACTGTAATCCGTAAGCATGGTATTAGTTCTCACTGTTATGCTGACGACACACAGTTATACGTCTCAGCAAAACCTGATGAGAAAAACCAGCTTACTAATCTATAATCACACTGAAAAAAAAATCTTACTTCTAGCTGTATGCGGTCCTATGACTAGAACTTTTGTCTTATCTGGATTAAGCAGAAGGAAGTTAATTAACTAAGCAATGTGTGCGGGACATAAGAAATTGGATGCTAATTAACTTCCTTCTGCTTTTCTGCAATTACCCTTGCCCTTTCCAAGTGCTGTGTGTGAGCTCCACTAACAGGATCAAAAAACCACCTTGAATGATTCACGGTAAAATGCCTATAGCCCAAGTTGGTAAGTGCACCCCATGTGCTCTCCACTCATCACTGAAAATTAATGTCCCAGGCCGCACATGCTTCACCACCAAGGGGATGGAGATGGTGCCGGGACCTCTTCTTGACCAGCCTCAAAATAGGTCTTCGATGCTTTCCTTTTACTTCAAGCATCCCAAAAACCCACTTTTTGCGTCTCCAGGTGCTGGATATTCTGCCACAAGCATACTGTAAAAAACTAAACAAAAAACATATTTTCTTCACATCTGACACTTCACTTCAAAATTAAAATCCTATTTGTCATATAGCCTGACCCTAAGGGTCCTAGTTTCCTATCATGTATCAAGGATGTGCATCATGTACAGCCAGTCACAAGCACAGTAACTCTCTCTCTCTCTCTCTCTCTCTCTCTCTCTCTCTCACACACTATATATATCAGTTAGCTTAAGTTTTTTTCCCTTTTCTTTCTTTTGTTAATTGTTAAAAAATAAAAAGAAGTATTTTTACAGAATACCTTTCGTTTATGGCGGAAGTTGCTCTCATCGATGACGACAAACTCTGTTTCTCCTCCAAGGTGTTTTCCTGCTTTGTTTTCATATCACCTCATTGCATGTCTGCACACTCTTCTTACACAGGATGACATCTTTGAGAGTGTTGCTGAGCTTTTAGCTATGTCATCTGTCTTCATATCAACCTGCCTCATTCGCAAGCTTTGAGAAAACCTGACAAAGAAGCTAATTTACTTAAATATTAAATATTTAACAAGAATTATGGAAAGCATAGAGATGTTATAGACTATATATAAACCATGTGCACTGAACTCCACTACAGTTTTTACAGTTTTACTGATGTCCAAATAATGTTGTGTGGTTTAAAGAACGAAAGCCTTCCAAATCTATATGCATTTGTGGAGAGAGAGAGAGAGAGAGAGAGATGTGTGTGTGTGTGTGTGTGTACGTGCTAATGTCATGAGCATGCTATAGCATAACTTGAAGACTTCTACTGTAAGAGTTATCTAATAAATTAATAAGATTAGATAAGTAAATAATTACTTATTTTGTTTAATCAATTTAACCATGCACATAACTTACCACCTGTAGACGTCTGTTAAGTTGTCTTTCTTTAATATCCTTTTCTGACACAACCTGCATCTTATTCTATTTTTCAAAAGCTTTTTTTTCTGTAACCATTTAATTAATTTGGCTGTCCTCCTCTTGGTTGGCTTTCCCTGTATTAAGGACAAAATCTTATTTCCTAAACGCATACTTTTATGTTAGATCGTCTCTAAATTTTAAGTTACCAAGGCAACTCCCGCTTGCATCTGTCAGGTTGTGGTGTTGCGCGCTTGAACGTTCTGAAAAACAGATCAGCAACTGGCACGTATAGGACACAATCCTTCAGGGACTAATGACGTTACATTTGTTGTAGACAGCATGCATCCAAATAAAAGCATTATACAATTTCTTAATGACATTAAAATATATGGAACTCCCTTTACTCTGACGAAGATATCATACTTTGACAACACACGGGAAATACAGGTCCCTACAGAGTTCCTTTTTGAAATGAGGCTACGAACAAGAAAGACCTCTACTGTTTTACTTCAACCAGTAAGCAGGGAACAGGAGGAGGAAGAAGAAGAGATGCGCGCCAAAACACACACATCAAGTTAACCGCCTTATATAGCGCGCGCACGCACATGGTTATATCAGTTTATAATTAACATGGAGTCTGTGGGAATGCGAAGAGGCAAAAGAAAGGCAAAATGCATTGGCATGTGGACTGACAACCTCAAATGTGTGGATATTGATGTATGCATTGAGTTAGTTTTGTTTAAAATTTATGTCCACTACTTAATAGCTAGGCGTTGGCTAGCAAGCAAGTTACGTTACTAGCTAGTTGCTCGATGCCTAAAGTATTAATCGGCTGCAAAAGCTAATTACCTTTTCCCCCTCATGTATAACGAAATACAATAAATCTAAATAATTAACCCATGTTCACTATCCCATGGGAATGCAAAAGTTTACATTTGTAGCTGATATAACCATGTTGGAAGTAATATAAATGAATATATCAGTAATATAATTACTTTATGTATTAGACTGTAAGTGCCAGTTCATTGAGTGAAGTAAAATGGGTCTTCAAACAGCTTAGGTTCATGTTATCGTCCAACACTTTGTTTTATCTTCACCAACAAAATAAGAAGTGTTATGTGATGTTATAAAGTACTGTTTTGAGATTATGTTTGCTTTATGTGTTCTAATCTTCCACTAAGACCTGTCCTTACAGCAGTCTCTACAAGACATGCCACAGACATCAAGAGTCGAGAAGGCTGAAGAAGGTAGGATTCATTCATGCCAAGGATCAATGTATATTTAAAGGCTTTCAGTGTATTATTACAAAAATTGTGACAACAGTAATAACTCAATGCACAGGAATCTAAAATAGTGCTAATATGAAGACATTTCTTGCCAAAAAATTTACTGTGGTATGTCTTAGGCTACTCATTTACTTATCCGATGTGGAAAATGATGTTAATTAACTTTCAAGTCATAGGTGGTTTCTTAATATTAAAGTAGCCTGTTCCTTAATATTTCTAAATTCTAGTAGATCACTTTCATTACCATTCTAAATTTTACATGTGAAACGGTAAAATGCTTAGACTCAAACAGACAAATTGTCTGTAGTGGAAAAATTTACGACATAGATGATGGAGAATGACAGAAACAGAAGGAATATCACTTCCTTTGAGGTAATTCTAATGAGGCTATGAAACTCTTAAAAGATGAGCTAACTACTTATCTTCTCGCATGTCAACATGCTATTTAGGATCTGTCACAGGTAACTAATTGTAGACAAGAAAAGAGTGAGACTACATTCAAGTTTCTCGAGAGGTTTCGAGAGACCTAGACCTTTTGGGTGGTATGCCCATGTCTGAAAAAAACCCTAACCCACTTTTCTTTACCACCTTCTTAAATAATTGTCGAGCAGAAATCATGAAAATTTTAAAGTTTAAATTCTCAGATCGTTCTACAATGTCTATTAAAAAATTAGGCGAGCGTGTGACAACACTGGAAGGAGAAGGTATTTTAGACATGTTTGTTTTTGGAGAGTAAAGGATAAAGAGGTAGAGGAGGTCTGCAGGGTCAGAGCACACCCTGTAGGTCTGGTAATTGTCATGAATAAGGTCATTGCGCTTGTGAATGTCGCACAAAGGCCCAAGATGAGAAAGTAGTGGACAAAATGTGTATACTCAATTAAATGATGGTCAGTGGCATCATGCTAATGAGGTGTTTTCTCCTAATCCTTCAGGGATGCAGGTAGGAGCATATGATGCATAGGGATGCCCGCAGAGTTCCAGCCCCGCAATTTGTACTTTCGAGTCATCTCAGGTTAATGAGTTGCCCTTTATAGAATTATGTATAGATGGTTCCGTATTCTCTTTCTTGGTGGATACTGGAGCTACAGTGTCGTTTTTGGGTCCTGATTATGAGGGGCCGCTCTTGAATAAAAGTATAAGCTCTGTGGGAATTGAAGGGGTTGCTCAACAAAATTATTTCACTCCTCAGGTAACTGTAACATGTCCTTTAGATAAGGGAATTCATCTCTCTCACCGGTTTGTTTGTATGCCTGAATGTCTTTTTAATCTGCTAGGTTGTGATTTAATGAGCAGACTACACATGTCCATGACTTTTTCTGGTGCGAAACTCACTGTTGAAGTGCCTGATTCAGTTCCTGAGACCATGTGCTTTCTTATCTAAAACTCTAGATGCTGTGGCACAAAGTTTGCCTGTCTGTCTCAGGGCTGTGGCCGTCTGTGCGGTGATGGAACAAGATGCTGAGAAGATGTTCTCTCTCATCTTTAATTTTGTATTCTCTATATCAGGTTAAACAAGTGCTACAGAACCTTCAGACACAACATATGAAGGCTTAGGTCTGGGTATGAGATTATTCTTTGTTCTATAGGTATCTTATCCACCATAAAATCCACCTCTTTTGACACCCTCAGATATGCTCTGGCACGCTTGATCAATGCACAGGACGACCCGCTAGTAGAAACAGATTATGACTGCTGCTCAAAGATTGTTCACTCCTCTAGTATCTACGTCCTGATATGTCTTCTACATCAATAACAACTCTATGGAAGTGCGGGGTAATTTGCTAGCTGATTGTTGCTAAAGAAGCAGCCCGAAAACAGTTTTTCCTGACTCTGATTATGATCTGATCAATACATCTTTTCTTGCTAGTTCTTTGATTCCTGATGTAGATTTATTGTCTTTACAAGCTTCAGCCACACTGAATGATTCCTCTTTTTGGCAAGCTCAAGGTGCCTACGTTGCTTCTGATGGTTTATGGTATTGTGCTGATGGTTGTTTGTGCCTGCCGTCTCATTGTCTTCCTTCCGGGTTAAAGAAGATATAACAAAACTCTTTTGCATAGCCAACATGCTTGGAACAATTGATTCATTAATATCTAGATGCTTAGTGTGTGCACAGAATAGGTTCAAATATCTTCTGGTTTTGGTCGACAAGTTTTCTAGGTGATGTAGAACACCTTTTACATCTCAGGTAACACAGAGTAAGTGTAATATCTTTTACTGTCCTGGTATTTTCACATTCCTTATCATCCACAGTCACCAGGTATAGCAGAAGGAACAAATAGGACACAAAGAAAAATTGACCAAAGCAATGCAAACTATGGGAGTAAAAACTGGGTTGATCTGTTACCTGCTGTTCTAGCTGAAATGAGAATGACACCAAGAAAAGAATAATCGCAATTACTCGTACTGCTGTCCTAACTGATCTTTTTCCACAGTGGATCCATGCTACTAGGCTGAAGAGATGTCCTGTCGGCGTTAGACCAAAGGGTGAATAAATGCGTGTGTATTATTATCTTTCTGTCTCTGTGATTTTTGTTTCCTAGACTAAAGACGTGCTGCAGTGATGTCCAACCCGTGATGTGACACAGAGAGAGTGACGTGACAGAGAGGGATCGCCTTGGATTGGACGATTTCACTTCTGCTATTAGTCCGCCATTCCTGGTGGTTTCTTAGCGCCCCGAGAGGTGGGACGAGTGCAGATTGGGCGTGCCCGCACTCTGAGCACTGTAGCGTCAAGAAAGGCAATAGTTCACCACTAGTAGTTATTTATGATTCCAACATTGCAAACGACATTTTTCACAAACACAAGTTTGCACTTAACTTGTCATATTTCTGTGTATTCTTCGTTGTGTGCAAATCTTTTGTATAAGAATTCTTTTAGGTTATGTTCCTGCGCCGCATCTAGTGACCTATTATCCCACGATGACTTCTGGAAAGCTCTGAGTTTAATTTAACAATGTTTCTTATGAATAAAAGGGGGGAATTGTAGGAAATATTTTATTTTAAGTGTGTTTCATGATATTCTGTGTGCGTGAGAACAGTGTTTTTCTTCCTTTTCTCACGACACAAGGTGCACTTTCGATAAACACATTCTATAGTAGTTTATGTTAAAGATCGTAAAACTGTTAAACGCTCGTAAATGCAGAGCTAGTCCTTAATTTATCTTCTTCTTCACCTTATCTTTTAAAAAACATTCCAGACTGGATGTTAACACTCCTGCATCCACCTTTTCTTTGGTTCTTTGTGTGTGTGTGTGTGTGTATATATACTCCTGTCTCCCACAATAAACTTTGAACGTCTCACCGAACACTGACTCGTGTGCTTCATTGAGGGGTTCCCTCGATCCAGGCGGGACAGCAGAATACAGGCTGAGCACTGAGTAGACCAAAGGGGGTCTACCAAAATTCAAGAAATCCTTACACGTGTTTGTGCTATTTATTTATTTGTTTACTGTGTTTTATGTTTGTTCAGCATTAAATATTGCATGAGGAGTATACATCAGTAGCTTAAGGGTGGCTCCTTCCCTTAAAAATTCCAAGCTCTAGTGTTCTGTTGGTGCCTTTTTTCCATCTTTTTTTCTCTCTAAAAGTTCATAGTAGACGTTCTGAATTTCTTCTCAGCTCTTTCCAGGCATTGATGTTAATTTTACTGAGACAAGAACTGGGTTACTGTTTAAGAATAAATCAGAAGAAAGTTAAGATCAAATTCGCTTTTGTGTCTTCAGTGTACTGTGTGGAAAAGCGTAAACTTTCATGTTCATATTCATGTCATTTCACAATTATACCTACATCAATAATACACTATTTATCTGTTTATAAAAGGACCAAGTCACCACTTTAGTTGAGGGGCCACACACATGATGAACTCATGAGAAGTTAATGCTTACTTAATGATGACTACTGTATTTGGATGTCAACAGAATATACAAGCTATGTTCTGTGATTGACAGTGTTGGGGTCTGACCACTGCAGGCTACTATGAAGACATGAACGTGCTTGACAATTAATAATTAATATAAAACATTAGTTACATACTGTTTAATTGACATATACTGTTCTAACCTGTATGCATGCATGAGATAAGTAGTCTTACATGTATGAAATAATCCTATTTTATGCATGAATTCATGATGATTCATGTACCAAAAGTATAGATTTATCGACAGTAAATAGGAAAGATGTTTTGTGAACAAAAGAAAACATCATGATCATGTGTAATAAACCATAAATCATGGTGATGTACCCACCTTAGTTAATGTCGTAATTAAAGGGTTAATCATTCCTGAAGTCATGATAGAAAGACTTAGAACTCATGTTAGTTCCTAATAATTCATGAGACATTAATGCATGAAGTAACACATAATTTATGCATGAATTCATGATAATTCGTTACCGTAAAGTCTTACCCTTTAACCTATAAAGATAAAAAGCGAATGAAGGCAATTTGTGAAAGCATTAATGCCATCTGTCAGTTTGCCACACTTACCCCTGAAGAGTGTGAAAAACAGGGATATGTCATGTAAATGAAGTGATAAAGTGCTGCTTATAAAAGAATAGTTTAAATAGTTGTGTTCAAATTCAAATTATTTAATGTAAGTATGAAAATTTTTAAGTTTTATTTATTATTTCCGCTATAATAACTGCATCTTCACAGTTATTAAATGATTGTGTAGTATGAGTCACCTGCGTACACAGCATAAGACATGTTAATTAATGGACCAGTTACATACCGCACGTGGTAATAAAAATATATATACAAACTAAATTTTTGTTGTAATGGGTTGAACCCTAATGCCCTGTGAATCTGAATGCCATTTCCTCGCTACTCCTAACCATAAGTTTTGGTGGAGATCGGAGTGATTTTGTATTTTAAGAATCTTGATAAATAGCTCTTACTATTAGCTCGAATGGCGTCATTCTAAAAATTTCTGGCCACTTAGAAGCGACTTTCTATTCTGAGATGCTTCGTAAAAATACAGGACCGAATCTGACTCTGGTAGTCCAAATCCGGCACATTGCCGACAATTGCTGGCATTGGTGGTAACAACGCTGGAGGATCGCATATTATTTCCTCATTTATCACCCAGTTTCCTCTAGCTTTGTATTTACTGATGCTCTCCCAAAGTGCTAGGCTATCACACCATGATCATGAGGTTCAAATACTTTATAAAATTTCTAGTTAGTGATTTTCTTTGAAATAATAAAAAAAACATTTTTTACATTTTTTGAGTTTAATACTTTTTCAAGCCACTGTAACTACATTTAGATGGTATTATAGGATACATAATAGAAATTTAGGATATGGATATATAATTTTGCTCTACTTTTTTTTCAGAAGTGTAAAGGGTCAGCATATCAACTTCAAACTAGCTAAGCCCGACCGTTATATTATCTATAATTTTGGGCCGCTACGTTCCAAGGATCTTTGGCTTTACTCTTTATGATGTTAAGCGAATTTATCCCACTGTACAAAATTTTGTTGTTAATGCAGTGAAGGAAACAGAATAGATGCACATACCAAGCCATCAAGCCTGATATTGCTGGTAAAAGATCACCTACTTGTGGGACTGAATGACTCTCCAGTTGGCCTGGAAACAGTGTTTGCAGTCTCCTTAAAGCCCATGGAGAGCGTGCTTTTCACCCAAACATTCAAAGCAAAAAGTGTGGAGATTGCCCTCCGAAAGGAAATTTTCGCAAGGAGGGGCATCTCACCTTAAACTCTGCAATTCTATCGGTGAGTTAACACCTTTTCTTTGCTTTTAATTTGCTTTAGACTTGCTTGTTTACACACGGGCACATTGCAGTCTAAAGACAAAAGATCTGAGGAATGTTTTCGGTTTACTCCTATTTATAACCTGCAGGTGCGTCTTATCAGATGACGTCACCTGACCGAGGTTATACAGAATAAGCCAAAATTTGGCGTGTTTGACACACACATGCTTCACAACCGGCAACACGAAAAGATGTTCCCATAGCGTTTTCACGCAGCATCGAGTGTAGCCTTTGAAAGGGAACTACAGTATATAAAAGCAGCAGGAATATTACATCCCAACTATCCTATATGCATGCCTCTCATGGAAAAAACAACAACTTTTGTACTCAAACTACATTCATATTCAGGTTTATTTCCAAATTTTAAAAAACTAAAATAATTTCAGGTCATAAAGTAATGAATCTTAATGGAAACAACAAACAGTACAAATCACAATTAGACATTTCATAAAAAAAAAGTCCATTATAGTCTTCAAATAGTTTTCATTCATCGCTAATAATTTCATCGCTATCATCCCTCAAGTAAATGTAAAAAGTTCATCGCCATCATTGCTCAAGTAAATGTGAAAAGTTCATCGCCATCATTGCTCAAGTAAGTGTGAAATAAGTTGATTGCTATCATCTCTAATAATCAGTCTAACAAAGAAAGTGAAGGCACACTCAAAGCAATGAATCAGGTCCGACTACATTGCATATAGTTAAATACATTTTTGGAATGCACAAATATATATGGCAATAAAATGGGAAACATCCATAAACATAAAAAATAAATAAAAAATTACAAATAATTTCATAATATTTATTATATAGATATTATGCTCTATATTGTAATTACTTGAGTGCTGCTTTCTTACTGCATAAAATGAAAAATTTAAAAACTCCTAAAAATAAAGTCTTGAGGCAGCAATGTCCATCACAGTGCTTTCTGGACTTTAGAGGTGATAGAAACAATAACTTCTGCTAAGAAAGTGTAATATTTAATCTTTAAAAACTATTACTGTAGTACTGGCTGAGTAAGGGTTTATTTAACCTCATGATACAACAGCGTTTATTTGATGCAGGGGAAAATATAACTGATAATGTGACGGTAATTGTAAGATGCTGAAAGAAGCATTAGTGCACATTATTCAAGTAATTTCATGTATGAGAAGATAGTGGACATGCAGATGACAGATGATGGCATGCAGCTTCTACAGCCAGAAAGGTTATAAGTAATTTAGAAGACACCAGGATGGATTACTGCATGTCAGAATTACATGATTGAAGCTGGAAAGATGGCTGTCAGGAAGTGACATTTCATTTTAAACTACGTTAATGCAGCTAGTTTAAGCATGCATTTAGTCATAAAAAATTGTAATATTAATTGTACAGACTGTAGTATTAATTGTATCAGCTGTTTTAACTGTATTATCGATTGTACAGACTGAATTACCATACAGTATCATAATGCAGATACAGAAAATCATTAATAATGCCCTCAAACCATGATTGAGACTGTTAATTATTCCAGAAGAACACTGATATTTACTAGGTCCTTGAATGTCATTAGGGATTTGGTAATGACCAAACTGTTTCTATTTAAAAATTTAGTCATTCTATACAGTATATCTTTGGAGATAAATATTAATTTCAGGTCCATTTTATAACCACTACACAGCATACTGAAAAAAAAATGGGCGAGAGGAACAGATACAACATAAAGGCTGTTAACTAAAACACAATATATAGGAAACAAATATCATGCACTAAGCCTTCACAGAATCACAAGGAAACCAGCACAAAATATTACATTTCATGTCTTTCAGGATTTCTAAGTTTTTTTTAAACCTACAGTATGTGCAATATATTAAGAGTTTTTTTTTTTTTTAAACTAAGTCAATAATGACAAAGTGCAGGGGGTAAAAACAACTAGGTCAATAACTGGTTTCAATATTCAGCATGTTATCATTTAGACTTTTAAACACAGAGCCTAAGGAAAAAAAATCCTCTCATTGAAGGAATCTTCCATTCCTTCAGTTTCTCTTTGAGGAGGATATACCTCAAGTGGACCTCAAGTTGTAAAAACTTTTGACAAGGAATTTGCAAACTAGACATAAATTCTACCACAGATCACAATATTTAACACAGATAAAGCCAGATAAAATATAGTTAGAGCCTGTGTTTTTCATCTCAAAGGCAACATATGGCATCTGGTGACATTTTGGCCAACTTGATGGCAGCACTACAATATCCTTCTCATGAGTGATCCCATAATTCTGTTCAACAAATGACATCTCAATAAAAACATTAATAGAACTTACATTATTAGTGATCAATCCGCATAGATTTTAGTAATTAACATTTAGTATTCTTATACAGTATCATAAACCACTTGACGAAAAAAACAAACAAACTATAGCACACTGCAAACATGATACATTTCTATGAAGGGCGTTGAAGTCAAACCAGGACTGTTGATTTGTGCAGAATAACAGAATTAAGTTCAGTTTATTCGTCACATAGACACAGTGAAATTCTTTATTCTTTGCGTATCCTGGAGGAGACAGGGTCAAAGGCCTTGCACAAGGGCCGAACAGCACAAACATGGAGGAGCTGTGGCTCGAATAGTCAACCTTCTGATCACTAAGTCCTAAAGCCATAAAACACTGAGACATCACTGCCCCGATTACATTACATAATAATTCTAAGAGAATCCTAAGCTACACTTATGCACTTATCCCAGTGTTTCACAAACGCTTAATGCCAGGTAGAACGTTTTTACACTACGCCAGAGCAATGATGAGACTGCCTGAAACACTGGCCACCCAGGAACACCTTTTAATGACACAAACGTGGAAATGGCTTAAAGTGAGGTCAGGGGTGTATGAGGATATGGCAATAACTCCCAGCCGAATTCCTGTAATCTGCAAGTGAAATGAGTAAACTGAATCTCTTACGCAAGTTGGAAATGAGTTATCCAATGATTTTTAAGGATCAGGAGCAATAGGCTTTAAGCCTCCTGGGCCGGGATTGGCGTTCACAGACGTATGGTCTTCTTTAAAACTTTTGCACCATTAAAATGTTTTACTGCGGCTAAGAGTCCTCTCACCATATTGTGTTTTGAAGTTTTCTGTAAATGCCCCTTTACCCTTTATTTACCACAAATTTTATCACTAGTCCTGATTTGAACTTCGAATTCCCCTCATATGAGGATGTGTTATGTTCGCTAATGTGTGGAGATAAACAATAAATCAATTAATTGTTGCAGTGACATTAAATAAATGCAATTAATAGTGAATTCCTTTAGCAGCAGCATCTTTCAGCTCAAAACGTCTTTTCTGGATTTGCCAGCATTTCAAAGATTATCAAGCCTAAAGTTTCTCAAGTAATTTAGACACTAAGATGCTCTGTAGCGACGTATAAAATTAATGATAACTAAAATCAGCAGTACAGACAATTTTATGTTCCCCAGACAAAAAAAATATCACACTTACATTTATCATGTCTTAATGTACAAATTCCATATGCTGCACACCTGAACAAAGGGAACTTTGCATAAAACTGGGTTTGTGTGTCACTGGGGAAATTCAGAAGTTGCCTTTTGTGCTTTATGTTTAAACAGTATATAGTTTTGAGACATAAGGGAATAGGACAAATTTAGGGGATAGTTCAGATTTTTTTCTCATTAAACATAATGTAAGTAATCAAGGCCAAATTTAACAATCCTGTGCAAAAAATACATTTTAAAGTTTAGCTTAGACTCATAGAAAGATACAGTATGAGTCCTAGCATATGAGACCCAATGAGCTAAATCAAGTTGCTATCTTTCAAAGTTGTAGAGTATGTCGTACAAATTTAACTCTTCTTTACCTGGAAACTCTTTTAGTTAACCATGGGCCAATTTCTGGAGAAAGAAAAGAGTTACAGTTACAGGGTTGTAACCCAGATTCCTTACAGCCAGGCTCTGTATGACAAACTGCACAATCTGCACAAACAGTGTGCATAGCAGGAAAATTTATAATGATCAAGAACTACTTTAATGTACTAAAGGCACTTAAAAAAAATCCAAACTATCCTTTTAAATGAAAAAAAGCTTACGGATTTTTTGTTGTTGTTATTAAGGTTTTTATAGTAAGGTAATAAAGTAAAACAAGCTACAATTTTGTCTGGGGAGAAATGTTTTTAGTACAGTATGTACTTTATTATATTAACACACTTTTGCTTTTACTCACTTGGATATACATCTTCAGTTTCTACAAAAATTGCAAATACTGAGGGTGTTGCGATTGGTCAGTTGTCATATCACATCTATTTATAAAGGAAACTGACTATATTATACAGTACACACATCTCCAGTTGTGAATTTGGTGTTAAACAGTACAACAGTACAACAGTATCTAAACACTAAACATCTATACCCCTTCCTTGACATCATAACTTTTTTTATGGCCAAAAGCATATGTTGTACAATTATTATTATTATTACTATTATTATTTTTAAATCACAATGCTGTCTCCTGCTCAATGTTCACCAGCTTGCAAGAAACTTGTGAGGTTTTGGAATCCTGTTCATTCTTGTCTTCATCCTGAAATTGGACAAGTCCATTGTCTTTTTTTCCATTTTGATATGTCTGCCTATCCAGAGTCTTTGACTGAATATGAAAGATGAATGAGAACTTGGTCAGTAAATAGTAATTTTAAGCACCTCCTGAATATAAGCACTTGTATGTACAGTGGTGTGAAAAACTATTTGCCCCCTTCCTGATTTCTTATTCTTTTGCATGTTTGTCACACTTAAATGTTTCTGATCATCAAAAACTGTTAACTATTAGTCAAAGATAACATAATTGAACACAAAATGCAGTTTTTAAATGAAGGTTTACGTTATTAAGGGAGAAAAAAAAAAACTCTACATGACCCTGTGTGAAAAAGTGATTGCCCTCCTTGTTAAAAAATAACTTAACTGTGGTTTATTCAATTCAATTCAATTTTATTTGTATAGCGCTTTTAATGATTTACATCATCACAAAGCAGATTTACACAATCAAAAGAATTAAGTTTGTATGAAATGTGAATGTGTATGAATCAAAATTATATGATTGTCCCTGATGAGCAAGCCGAGGACGACGGCGACAGTGGCAAGGAAAAACTCCCTGAGATGGTAATAGGAAGAAACCTTGAGAGGAACCAGACTCAACAGGGAACCCATCCTCATCTGGAGGAAAACAGATAGCAGGGATTGATGTGCATAATAATATGCGAGACTGAAAGTTCAGTATAAGAGGAGATGTGTAAGATTAAAGTCCAGTTTATTCCTGGAGGCTCAGGTAGACTGTGAAAAATTCCAGTCCTGAACTATTGAGCGACTGAAGTCACAGGTCCTCAGAGAACAGCTGTCTGCATCAGTCGAGGACAGGACCACCTTCATGGAAAAGTGGAACCAACCCCAGTCACCACACGCATTCCAGGCAGACCACACGGGGGCATCCATGTGATGAGATCTCCAACCAGAAGCAGGACTGTTTATCACACCTGAGTTCAATTTCTGTAGTCACCCCCAGGCCTGATTACTGCCACACCTGTTTCAATCAAAAAATCACTTAAATAGGAGCTACCTGACACAGAGAAGTAGACCAAAAGCACCTCAAAAGCTAGACATCATGCCAAGATCCAAAGAAATTCAGGAACAAATGAGAACAAAAGTAATTGAGATCTATCAGTCTGGTAAAGGTTATAAAGCCATTTCTAAAGCTTTGGGACTCCAGCAAACCACAGTGAGAGCCATCATCCACAAATGGCAAAAACATGGAACAGTGGTGAACCTTCCCAGGAGTGGCCGGCCGACCAAAATTACCCCAAGAGCGCAGAGACAACTCATCCGAGAGGCCACAAAAGACCCCAGGACAACATCTAAAGAACTGCAGGCCTCACTTGCCTCAATTAAGGTCAGTGTTCACGACTCCACCATAAGAAAGAGACTGGGCAAAAACGGCCTGCATGGCAGATTTCCAAGGCGCAAACCACTTTTAAGCAAAAAGAACATTAAGGCTCGTCTCAATTTTGCTAAAAAACATCTCAATGATTGCCAAGACTTTTGTAAAAATACCTTGTGGACCGACGAGACAAAAGTTGAACTTTTTGGAAGGTGCGTTTTTCAACTCAAGCTGAAGCGATCTTGGGTGCTGCAGCAGGACAATGACCCAAAACACGCCAGCAAATCCACCTCTGACTAGGCCACTCCAAAGTCTTCATTTTGTTTTTCTTCAGCCATTCAAAGTCCTGACCTGAATCCTATTGAGATGTTGTGGCATGACCTTAAAAAGGCGGTTCATGCTAGAAAACCCTCAAATAAAGCTGAATTACAACAATTCTGCAAAGATGAGTGGGCCAAAATTCCTCCAGAACGCTGTAAAAGACTCGTTGCAAGTTATCGCAAACGCTTGATTGCAGTTATTGCTGCTAAGGGTGGCCCAACCAGTTATTAGGTTCAGGGGGCAATTACTTTTTCACACAGGGCCATGTAGGTTTGGATTTTTTTTCTCCCTAAAAAATAAAAACCATCATTTAAAAACTGCATTTTGTGTTTACTTGTGTTATCTTTGACTAATAGTTAAATGTGTTTGATGATCAGAAACATTTTGTGTGACAAACATGCAAAAGAATAAGAAATCAGGAAGGGGGCAAATAGTTTTTCACACCACTGTATTCTCTTATCTTTCTTCTATACATCTAATCATTAATTTAATTAGGTTGAAATCATGATGATTTCTAAGGCAGAAATTGAAGGAACATTTAAAGCAATGAATCAGGTTTGAATCCATTGCATATAGTTACAGTAAAAAAAAATGGAATGCATAAATATACATGGCGATAAAATGGGAAACATCCATAAACATAAAAAAATAATCTAAAAATATAAATAAGTTCATTAATATTTATTATATAAATATTATGCTCTATATTGTATAACTTGAGTGCTGCTTTCTTACTACATAAAATGAAAAATTTTAAATTTAAAAATAAAGTCTTGAGGCAGCAATGTCCATTACAGTGCTTTCTGGACTTTAGAGGTGATAGAAACAATACGTTCTGCTAAGAAAGTGTAATATTTAATCTTTTAAAAACAATTACTGTAGTACTGGCTGAGTAAGGGTTTATTTAATCTCATAATACAACAGGTTCATTAGCGCACACTATTCACGTAATTTCAGGTATGAGAAATTATGGTGGACATGCAGATGACAGATGATGGCTTGCAGCTTCTACAGCCAGGAAGGTTATACCGTCAGGATTTTAGAAGACACCAGAAAGGATTACTGCATGTTAGAATTACATGATTGAAGCTGAAAAGATGGCTGTCAGGGAGTGGCATTTCATTTTAAACTTGGTTAACGCAGCTAATTTAAGCATGAATTTAGTCATTAAAAATTGTAGTATCAATTGTACAGACTGAATTACTATACAGTATCATTATGCAGATACTGTAGATCATCAATAATGTCCTCAAACCATGATTGAGACTGTTAATTACTCCTGAATATATTAATATTTAAAATTACCTTGAATGTCATCAGGGATTTGGTAATGACCAAACTGTGTTTACTTAAAAATTTAGCCATTCTATATATTTTTGAAGATAAATATTAATTTAACAGAATGAACAAGTCAGAAATGTCTTTTAGGGACATATAGGGTGCGCAGGACCCTCTTGTTTAATAAAGGATAATTTTTTCCCACCCTTTTGGGCTTTTTCGAGGTCTTAACACGCTCAAATAACACACAGCGCAAAGTGCTTGGGTCCGTCATCGTTGCTTGCAACTATATTAGGGCCCAAGCACTATATAATGTGCAGGACCCTCTTGTTTTTCTAAGGTTTCCAAATCTTTTGAACTTTTTAGGGGTCTTAACATGCTCAAAAACTTATTAAAATTGGCAGACAGGTTGCTTTGTGCTGCCATTAGGATGCAACTCAACAGGAGGCCAGTTATTTTGAGTCATTCGCAAAAAAGCACCCATTGGATTTTGAAATACTCCTCCTAGGGAATTTATACGATTGCCACCAAACCGGGCCTGTGTGATCTAAAGACAACAGAGACGCAAAATTGCAGAGTAATTTTTGATATTTTAAATGGGTCAGCCATGATAATGTCTTAAACTTACACCGAAAAGTGGTTAATAACCTTGTGTGGCATTATATTAAATAACATCATATTCAGTGACATCACATTGAGTAACATCATAGTGTGATGCTTTTCATCCAGCATCTGCGGCCTATTCTATATCACAAAAACACACACACGCACGCATACATGTATCACACACATCTCTTTCTCTCTCTCTCTCTCTGTCTTACACACAAACACACTTATACATCACAAACGTTAACATTCACACACAGACATCTCTCACTCTCACACATGTACACACACACGTTCGCGCGCACACACACGTTCGCGCGCACACATACATAGACACACACAGTTGACATGACACATATTTAGGGCCCAGGCTGACATCAGCCCCATTACTTCATATTGTGTGATGTTTGCAAGTTGTGGTGGTGCATCTGGGCAGCAATGGCGCAGAGTGCTTGGGCCCATCATCGTTGCTTGCAACTATATTTTTATAATTTTTTTTTGTCCCACCCTTTTGGGCTTTTTGGGTGTCTTAACATGCTCAAAAACTCATGAAAATTGGCAGACAGGTTGGAATCTGCTGCCATTAGGATGTCTACAAGTCTCGTGACACAAGGCCCTCAAGGGCCCGCAAACGAGATTTTGCTGCATAGCGCATACACACTTGCACACACGAAACCCGGTACACATTTAGAACTTATTGAGCTGAACAGCTCTCGCACTGCATGTCCTGGGCTCAACTCAACAGGAGAACGGTTATTTTGGGTCATTTGCAAAAACGCACCCGATAGATTTTGATATACTCCTCGTAGGGAATTTCTATGATCGTCACCAAACCGGGCCGATGGGATTTAAAGACATTGAGGATGCAAAACTGCGGAGGGATTTTTGATATCTCCAATGGGTCAGCAATGATAATGTCTTAAACTTACACTGAAAAATTAGTAATAACTTTCTGTGTGGCATTATATTGAGTGAACTTATATTCAGTGACACCACGTTCATTGAGTAACATCGTAATGTGAGGCTTTTCTTCCAGCATCTGCGGCCTATTCTACACACATACACATTATAAATGTTTACAACACAGACTCACACACAAACATGCACTAAGACTGGTTCATGTTAATAAATTCTTTACTGTAACATATTTAAAAGTTGCATATTTGAAGGTTTGTTGGCGGTGAAGTGATTGGTCGCTTTACATCTCGTACCTCTCTCCTCATGTTTCCTTCTGTCTCTCCCTTTTAGTTATGCTGTTATAGTTAGTCCTGCCGGAGTGTCTGCTTACACTCTGCAATTTTGCTAAAAACTAAATATACATTCACTTTATACATTGTGTAACAGTGACCATATCTAACTGCCAGCCCTCCTTCTCTTCTACTCTCTCCTCTTCTCTTTCTTCTACTCTTTCTCTTTCACTCTCCCTGTCTCTCTGTCGAGCTATAGATGTCACACCTGAGCTGCCAGTGATCCAGACTCCCTCTGCCCTCTGGACCTGTCTGACCCATCTTGGTGCCCCGCTTCTGGTTGGTGATCTTGTCACATGGATGCCCTGTGTGTCTCTTTGGGACACGTTTAGTGTCTGGGGACGGTTTCACTCTACCATGAAGACGGTTCTGGCCTCGACTGATGTTCACAGCTGTTTCTCTGAGGACTTGGCTGCAGTTGCTCAATAGTTCAGGACTGGAATTTCCTGCGAGTCTACCTGAGTCTCCAATAACTACCTGGACTCCATATTAACATCAATTACCATCAACTGTTAATTGAATAGCTGAACTGCCTGCCACCTACAGTAACACACAGTATGAATGCAGATCAATTCCTGCTTTCCTGGAGGGAATTCCTGCAGGGAGTTTTTCCTTGTCACTGTGGGCCTCGGCTTGTTCATCAGGGACTATCTGACCATTTTGATTTATACACACTCACATTCCATACAAACTTAAATAATTCTTCTGATTGTGTAAAGCTGCTTTGGGACAATGACAATTGTTAAAAGCACTATACAAATAAAATTGAATTGAATTCATGATGTGAATGTGTGTATGTGATGGATGTGTGGTGTGTGTCTGTTTGTACAATTAAGTGTGTAGGTTTGTGTGTGTGTTTGTAGGATATTTAGTGTTTGTCCATGTTTGTGTGTGTGCGCATGTGTGTAGGGTGTGTAGTCTGTGTGTGTGTTTGGTGTGTATATCGCACTGTGAACCAGACTAAATGTTGCACAGTGGGAAATTTAAATGTTTTATATTGTTACATATATTATTTCTGTATATGTTTAAATTGTAAACATGAATGAAGCCATATTAAAAGAACAAGGGGAAATACCTTTATCTAGTGGACACTGTTTAGTACTGCAGGAGTCGGGCCAAAACCATGTCTAGTCAATTGGCTCATAAATGTAAAATATTGTTTTGACCCATTTGAGCATCTGAAAATTATGAAACTAAGCAAATTTACTCACAACTAGTTGTTCTTTCTACGTTAAATGTTTTGAAACATTAGGATGTTCCACTTGTAAGAAATAAGAACATTAGTTCTCCTTAAATTAATACCCTGCCATAGCAACACAATTAAACACATAAAAATCCGCCATGTCTTCAAATTATTGTACCTGATTTTGTATCAAATTAGCTGCAAATTAGTCCCAAAATGTTAGAGCTTTTAAAGGTAAACACTTCCTGCTGCCAGTTGGTGGCGCTATGACTATGTGATCAGCTTTCTACTCTTAACATAATTCTAAGGTTCCATGTACATAACTTAATGTACACAGAAGTTATCAGCCACTTTCTGTTACTTTTTATTCACCATAATTTTAAAGCATCACCACAGCTGAACCATTTGAGATATTAAAAATCCCTTCGCAGTTTTGCACCGTGAATGTGTTGAGATCATATTGGCTTGGATGGTTGGTAATTGTATTAATTCCCTAGGAGAAGTATTTTAAATTCCATTAGGTGCATTTTGCAAACAACTTAAAATAACTGACTTCCTGTGGATTTGACCTAATGACATGCAGCGCAAAACGTTCAGCCAAAAGAGATCTAAATGTATACCGGATTTTGTAAGGATATGTGCAAGTTTGTACGAGGCATGATTTGTACGAGGGCCACGCAACTCTCAGGCATCCTCATGGCGGCAGATTCCAACCTGTCTATCAATTTTCATGAGTTTTTGTGCATTTTAAGACCCCCAAAAGGTGGGAAAAAATATTAATCCTTAGGAAAACAAGAGGGTCCAGCGCACACTATAGTGTTAGGGTCCTAATAATAATAATAAAAAGGGAGAACATGATTGCCACAGAAAAGAAAAAGATTATGGGGCACTTTGCATTGGGACAAATCATTTTTGAGTTACAGGAGTAATGTTAGTAAATTATTTGTCAGAACCTTTTGGACATCGATAAATGTATATATAATTAAATGACAAACATGAAAATTTTACATTTTTAAAATATATTTTCAGTTGAGTTTTTATTCATCATTTTGAAACCAAGAAACCCTCAACTGCAAAAGTCGACAATGTGCAAATCCACAAAAATTTTATTGAATCAGCTCAACATTCTACCTCTTATTAGTGTGCTAGAATGGAAACATTACCTTCTGCTCCAGAGGAGTAACACAGCACAGCTTCTCTTTGTAGCGCTCAGGCAGAAAAAAGAGCAGCACTCCCATTACAGGGTAAACAGTACCGGGAGTCACCTCCTTCTCCTTCCAGGGTCCTGATCATAAGCACAGATTAAATATGAATAACAGCTCTAGTACATTTTACTGTGTGTCCCACTCCATTTTTTACTCCACTTTGTTGTTTATATAACTGGTTGAGCCACCCAGAACTTTAACTGATTAAGCACCTTGGACTTGCTGATTAGTCTGACTTTCACTGTAAATTATGGAACTTTTACAAACAAGTGTGTACCTTTAAAACTTATGTCCAATCGATTGAGTTTGTGCTTTAGCTAAGGTTATGAATAATTAACTAAATAAGAGATTGAAGTTTTAGATTTTTAATACATTTAAAAAACAAATTCTTAAATACATACATACATACATACAGACATACACACACACACACAGACATACACACACACACACAGACATACACACCTACACACACACACACACATACATTAAATTGGCCTTAATGTCACATTAAAGTCATCACAACCCATAATATCAGAGTGAAAAACTTATGTTTCTTTTTAAGTATTAGAATACATAAATACACTGTGTACACTTTTAATACCCATCACGGGTATAACACAACATTATAAAATGAGTATAGCAAAGTAATAACCAAGTCCAAAAGAATACACTCCTCCATGGAGCTCTGTCATCACCCTCTGCCATGCCTGGCCGTTTGCTACATAGTCTCTCCTAGAATGAAGTAAACCCCCATGCATGCTCTAAAATCTTATCTGCAGTGTCTTTTAATCTAAGAAAAGCATGACTAACACTTCTAAAACACTCTGCCAATTCTTCATTTTAAAAAATCCCCTTAGCGGCTGGTCCCTAAAACAAAATGGCCAAACCAGCCTAACCTGTTCCTGATAAAAATCATTTATTATTTTCAGGTTTCAGATCAATACAACATTTCATTGTTAGTAATGACTTGGTCCCATGTGGTTTTAGACCTAAACAGAATGGATTATTATGCAAACCTTTATGAGATTAAGCAAAAAGGTTTTGAGAATAATCAGCTACAGTATTTACTAACACCATTTGTTTATAAGTTTACCTTTCTCAGAGAGCGGTGATGTCTCCTGGGAGTTACTTGTCTTTGAGGAGACTCTGAATATGTCTTGGTATCTGAACCAGCTTAAACTCCTACTCTTTTTCTCGCCGAAGAGATTTTTAACAATTGCCTTTCATTGTTTTTCACATGTACTGGAATTACATGGCCATGTTTTTTGGAGATGGCAAAGTAATCATGTCTACACTGGTCCAGAAGTTGGTCTAGAAACTCAGTGCACATATACAGTGCTGTGATAAAGTATTTGCCCCTTTCTTTTAAGGGCCCAAGCGCTATAGGACTCTCTTGTTTTCCTAGGGTTTTTTTTTTTCCCCTACTTCCAGGCTTTTTAGGCGTCTTAACATGCTCAAAAACTCATGAAAATTGGCAGACAGATTGAAATCTGCTGCCATTAAGATGCCTGAGAGTCAGGGGCCCCCCACAAGAGATTTTAAAAGGATTTTTGATTTTACCAAACAGGTCAGGTGCGACTTAAACTTGCGCTGAAAAGTAATTAATAACTTTGTGTGGCATTATATTAGGTGACACATTCAGTGACATCATGTTCAGTGACATCATATTGAGTAACATCAATAATTTATTTATTTATTTTGTACATTTGTCATCCTGATTAAGATCATCCAAATTGGATTTAAGTCCAGAGTTAGGCTAGGCCACTGCAAAACCTTCCACTTTGCATTCACGGTGCAGCACTGCTGGGAAATAATGTTAATTTTATAAAATGCTGTATTAGTTCTACGCCAGATGTAACCGCACGCACACCTTCCACAAAGTTCAACTTTTGTCTCAGCCGTCCACAAAATATTTGCCCAAATGTCTTGGGGATGATGTTCGTGGCAAATGTGAGACGAGCCTTATGTCCATCTCCCATGGATGCCATTTTGCTCAGTCGCTCTCTTATTGTTGATTGATGATCAATGAGTCAAGTGTGGCCTGCAGTTCTTTAAATGTTGTTCTGGGTTCTTTTATGAGCTTCTGGATGAGTTGTCATTGTGCTCTTCATTCGCAGGAGTCTCAAAGACATTGAAATGGTTTTGTAATCCTTACCAGACTAATACATGTCAATTACTTTGTTTCACATCTCTTTCTTTAAATCGGGGAATAAAGTGAGTTGGTCTTAACTTTGTCTGGCAGGTTCTATTCAAGTGATTTTTTGATACTACCAGGTCTGGCAGTACTGAGGCCTGGATGCGGCAAGTGAAATTTAAGTCAGCTTTACATTAAACAAAAATGTGATTAATCACAGTTTATTCCTGATTTAGAAGGGGTTGGGGTAAAAGAGAAGTTTGGACAGCTTTTTTCCTTTAATAAATGAAATCATTAAAAAAATGCATATTGTTTTTACCTAGGTTATCTTTGAGAAATATAAAAATTTGTGCAAAAAAATAAAAAATAATAATAAAAATAAAAATCAGGAAGAGGCAAATACTTTTTCACGGCACTGTACCTATGCCTTTAATGTCAAGTTCTGTTCAGATGTGTCCTCGCTTGTTCTGATCTGATGGGCATATCGCTGTCCTTAGTAGTTTGGACATTCCATGCCACTATGTTCAAACGTTGTTTTTTCCCTTTTAAGAGTGATGATGATAATTTATCATTTCTGTTGGATTTCCTGGATTCAGTAGCATTGTGGCTAGAAGTGGTGTTTAAAGAGTGCTGATGTTTGGCATAACAGCTCTAGTACATTTTACTGTGTGTCCCACTCCATTTTTTACTCCACTTTGTTGTTTATATAACTGGTTGAGCCACCCAGAACTTTAACTGATTAAGCACCTTGGACTTGCTGATTAGTCTGACTTTCACTGTAAATTATGGAACTTTTACAAACAAGTGTGTACCTTTAAAACTTATGTCCAATCGATTGAGTTTGTGCTTTAGCTAAGGTTATGAATAATTAACTAAATGAGAGATTGAAGTTTTAGATTTTTAATACATTTAAAAAACAAATTCTCAAATGCTTATTGTAAAACATAACACTTGGATTATTGCGTGTAGATTAAGGGCAAAACTGAATTAAACTATTTACTTTATTAAACCATAAATTAAATTTATAATGTATTAAAATAATATATTATAGAATATGTTTTTATCTGGGTTTCCAAATAGATTAGTTGTAAACATAAAATCCTAGTCTGTGTTGTTGAATAGTGTAAACAGCTTCACATACCAGTGAGCAGGCTGACCAACAGTCCTACCACTACAACTGTGGCCGAGTTGTGAGCACTGTACCACATGTAGGACAACGAATAGAGGGCCTGCAATCCAGTGGGCCTACAGAGACACAGGGGTATTTTATTATTCACCTCATAACATTTTTTTTTGATCAGTTTAATTCAAGTGACACTTTAAAAAAACTCTGAACAAAAATGCCTGTGTTTACCTGATAAATCATGATCTAGATAAATTTATTCATTTAATAAACCATCCATACTTAGCTGTGATGTATATAAAAAGATGACAACACAAAACCACACAAAATGATTTTATATATTTTTTTAAAGTTTGTAAAATGTATCGCATAATTGAATGATTATACACCTCTGCTTAAGATTTCACAAAAAAGGTTTAAGAAAACACTACACCAGTAAGCTTCTTCACATTTACCTTGGTTTTGTTGTAGTAGATGTAATGAGCGTAGTCAAGAAAGCAGTTGTGTTGCCGGTATCATGAATGATTGTGGTGTTTAATAAGGGTGGACTTGCTGCTTGCATGCGGGAGACAAAACTACCAATGCCTATCCAGAAAGCCATTATCAGTCCTGCTACCAAACCAGATACTGCTCCCTGGAAGTATAGACAAATATACATGCCTCAATTCTCATCATAAAACAAATGTTGATGGTGGCTGGAAATGGTGTTTAAAGATTGCTGACTTTTGGCACAGCTCTGGTACATTGCACTGTGTGCACCACTTCACTTGTTACTCCACTTTGTTGTTTATATAACTGTTGTATAACAATAATGTTGCAGAATCACACTCGTAATAACACTGTTGTACTGATTATTATGACTGCAATTATGTGACCTTGTGTCTACAGCCGAATCACAGCCATGTTAATATAAAGAAACAATGGCTCTCTAGTGGGTAATGTTGTTTAATTATACTAATGCTGCAAGATAAATGTTTCTACTGTTAAGGGAAAAGAGAAACAACGCACTTACGATAGAATTGGCCCAGGGAAAGAACATGCCTAGACAGAAGACGCCAAGAAGAGGCCCACCGACCATGCCAAAAATACTAAGTGCAGCCTAAAAGAACACAGGATGATAAAAGTAAAATAAAAACATAAAGACAAAGTTTAATGTCGCAAACTTGAAAAATTTTATAATTGTCACTTTTAAACCTTTGTTATAATGTACATTATTGCAAGACAATATTCACAATACTATACATTTTGTGATAAACTCGTTAAGGACTAAATTCATAGCAGCACATTAGAGTTAAAATTAATAAAATAATATGGACAAAATACAGAAAACCAGTAAATAATGTACATTTAAATGACAAGCAATCAGATTTCCCTGTTAAAGTGTATTTTTATTCAAATACAATTTTTTTAAATTATTAAAAAAAATATATATATTTTTTACACCTCTCATATGACTCATCTGGGTGTACAGAGCTATGACTAAAAAAACGGTCCCAAAATGACCATCTAAACAGAGATTATAAAATAATCATGATTACTACATTATTATAGTATTTGCATTCTTTATATTGCAAACAAACAGACTAGTCCATACCTGTAACACAGAGCCCATTAGAGACGCGATGTAAGCCATCGCTAAACACACCAGTCCATAGCCAAGAGCTGGGACAAACAAAGCAAAGATTCTTCAAAACCTTGATGTTTGGTGTACTAGCTTCAATTTTATGAAAGCAAATAACAATACGTAAAATGCTATATTTCTGCTGCTACAATGCACATGATTAAAAAATTTTATCACTTACTGTACTATTCACACTCAGGGATATGGAACGGCTGTAAACTGTGCAATTTATCAATGGGGTTTATTTTATTTGTAATTCAATCATGTCCATGATGTGGTTTTTAAAGACAAACTGAGAAATCTAATAAACATTGCAGTGTCCCTTTTTTAGACAGTGTCTTGGTAATGAAACTGAATTAAGAGTAATCTCAGGAGATGATGGTTAGAAAACCAACATGACATTCATTTTCATATACAAAGGCCTGTCAGACATTTCTCAACAAATCAACTGGTTAAAGTCACAGACAGGCATTGCTTTTTGAACAGAACAAGTATAAACAACTACTACTGTGGCCCAGTACAGTATGTAGAAGAGAAAGCCACTGCATATTAAAACACAAGAATAGACTACCCAATGTTTATAATTAATAAATTATACAGACATTTACAAATTAATAATGTAACCAACAAGCATTAGCAACTGTATATTCACCATCATTGCATAGAAGTTTGTGTGGTTAAACTAGTATTGACATGATAAACACATGTCTAGAGTCTTATATCATGGGTAGTGTCCTAATTAAATTTTTTAATTATGATTATTTATGAGGTATCAGAGTTTAAAGCATTTCTGCATCTCAATAAAAGGGTTCTTATGTATCTCATGAATGTCAAAATAGCTTTCTCAGACAGTTACAGCTGCAGTGAACAAACCAGAAACCCAGGAGCTGTGGTGTAGATATAAGGAAGAAATGTGCAAGTAGTCTGCTCCCCTGGGTGGGAGAGTTAAATCATGGCTCACCGAGGACTTTGGATAGCAGCGTAGCTCGAGCTTCTGTCATGGTGGGATAAAAGGGCTTAATCAGATCTTCCATGGTAACTGTCGCCAGCGAGTTGAAGGCAGATGAAATAGTGCTTTGGAAAAAAAAAAAAAAAAAAAAAGAAAGATGATGATGGCCAAACACCAAATATTAGCTTTTTGATTAATTTATTTATAAGCCTTTTACCTGAGAGCACCACTGAAAAGACAAGCAACAAACAGTCCAGGCAAACCAGGAAGGTCTCTGAGCACATCCATCACAAAATACAACACCATCTAAAGAAAGAGTATTTTTTTTTTGCATTTTACTTTTTTAGCATCTTATGGTGAACAATATCTAACTAGCAGGCAAAGACAGCTGAGGTCAAAAGTCTGCATAGTCATCATAAACATGAAAATCATATTAATAATGGGCTGTTAATGATTTCCTTAAACTGGTCATTTCTGGAGAAAGTTTGCAATTGTACATCATGTATCTCTAAAAAAAAAAAAGAGAACCCCAAGAATTTGGTGTACAATTTATTTTGTGTTTTCTGAAATCAACTCAGGGTCAAAGATATACATACACCCATTAAGATAATAAAGTCAGTGCTCCTGAGAGTCCATAAATTACTTTAAATTTTGCCAAGCTTGAGGTCTTTCATCTTTCTATTAGTGATGAGGGACTCCAGCTGGTAGCTTCTCTGCAAGATTGTGTACTCGCTCAATTGAACAACAGCCAGTATATGAATGGAAAGTCCAAGGAGCTCAGCGCAGATCTGAGAAAGAGGATGGTAGACATCAGAAACATCTCTTAGAGGTATTTCTAAACAACTGCGGATTCCTAGATTGGGCGGTAAAGTCACTTAGCCTAGGTTTGGATGACAATCCAAACTGTTACCCGCAGTTGAGAAGAAATTGTCTCTAATGGTCAGGAACAACCTAAGAAACCAAGGCACAGACCTGCCATGAACTGGAAGCTACCAGAACACCATCATTGTCTACAGTCAAGCCAGTTTTACATTACTATGGACTAAAAGGCTGCTGTCCAAAAAAGAAGCTCCTGCTGCTCTGCTAAAAGTTGCAGCTGACCGCATGAACAAAGAAAAGCCATCTAGAGGAGGCTTTTGACCAGGGGTTGTGGTTGGAGGTTTAAAGGTGAGGCATGATGGTGGTAACATCATGCTCTGGGGCTGCACACACCAGTTCCACTGGCATCAACACAGCCCCAGAGCATGATGTTACCACCATTTGTCTTTATGATCAGTACACTTACTGTGCAAAGTGGATACAATCATAAAGACGGACGAGAACCTCAAAATTATTTAGAAGAATCTCACAGGTCAGTTCCAGCACCTTTGCTAAGCAACACAAGGGACCTTCAAACAACCCAAAATAAATTGAGTATTGTGCTCCTAATTTTTGAGGATTTTCTTCTATTAAAGAAGTCGTACGATGATTTTGCCCTTTATAAAGTTCAGTACTGGTATCAGCGATATCAGGTATAAGTATCAGCGAGAATGAAAGGAAAGGTGTACAGGACAGTGGTGAGACCAGCGATGCTCTACGGCTTAGAGACAGTGGCACTGAAGAATAGACAGGAGGCAGAGTTGGAGGTAGCAGAGCTGAAGATGTTGAGGTTCTCCTTGGGAGTGACAAGGATGGATAGGATCAAGAATGAGTTTATCAGAGGGACAACCCATGTTAGATGTTTTGGAGATAAAGTCAGAGAGGCCAGATTGAGGTGGTTTGGACATGTTCAAAGGAGAGATTGTGAATATATTGGTAGAAGGATGCTGAGGTTGGAACTGCCAGGCAGGAGGTCTAGAGGAAGACCAAAGAGGAGATTTATGGATGCAGTGAGGGAGGACATGAAGTTAGTTGGTGTGAGAGAAGAGGATGCAGAGGATAGGGTTAGATGGAGGCAAATGATTCGCTGTGGCGACCCCTGTTAGGGAACAGCCGAAAGACAAAGAAGAAAAGACTGGATTTTATTAACCACTTAAAGATGGTTAATAAAAGGTCTTATATGAGATCAAAAAGTTCTAAAATTAGATCTGCTTACAAGCTCTATATACTCCCTCAGACGCCTTAAAAGCTGGGAGTAAATTTTTTTTATTGACAGTCTTGTCTCTGGGGACAAATTCTTGATGCACAATGCCGCCAATGCAAACTAACTGCTTCCAAAAAAAGACGAGTTTGCACTTGGTCAAGCTGTGGACTGTACCGTATGACACAACGACAATGGCAGCAATGTTGTGGATTGTACTCCGACGGACATCATGCACAAGTTGCCGAATGGTTTTCGGGAGTTAAGCTTGTCTTCCTAATCTCTCACCATCTTCCCACCATCTATTTAGTCTAACTTTCTGTCCATGATGAAATAACAGACGTAGTAATGCACATGGTCCGAGTTGCACAGCTCACAATGTACACAGGAAGATGTCTTTTGGCACACTGACTTATAGAGGTACTCCCTGCGACTGTGCGTGCAGTCTTGTGCTGCCATCTGTTGGCGTGTTACAAAAGTAGACTTGAAACTTTTTAATACTGCCTCGTAAGGAGACATTGAAAATAAAGAAAAAACTTTCTGAAAAGATATGTTACCTGGTCATTGGTCTGGACAAAGCCTTTGTCCAAAGGACTGTCTTCGCCATAGCGGGCAAACATGACCAGCCCCATGAGACAACCCAGTGCTAGGACTATCTGCTGGCATGGAAAGACCACATAGCAGGACCTGTGAGAGGATGAACACAAGAGTATTTTTTTTTTTTTTGCAAAAGGCTTTAATAAAACAAATTGTTACATACACACACATATATATATATATATATATATATATATATATATATATATATATATACATACATACATACACACACTTTATTGCATAAATACCATAAATTACCAAAATGGATCTCACACAAATACACACAAGATTGTGTGCTTATTAATTTTTATACCGTCAGCCTAAAATAAGTTGGCTATTACCTCAGTGCAGCTTTTGACACCATTGATCACAGTATTCTCCTTCACAGGTTGGAAAATGTAGTAAAAATTAAGGTAATGGCCCTCTCCTCACTCAGATCCTATTGAACTGATCGTTATCAGTTCATAGATCTAAATGGTGACTATTCTGCATGTTCTCAAGTGGAGTTTGGTGTTCCACAGGGTTCACTTGTAGGCCCACTGCTTTTTTCTCTTTACATGCTACATCTGGACAACATAATTCATAAGCATGGTATTAGTTTTCATTGTTATGCTAATGATAACCAGTTATATGTCTTAGCAAAACCAGATAAGAAATCCTGATAAGACAGGAAGTTCTAGTCACAGGACCACAAGCAGTTGGAAGCAAGCTTTTTAACCACACTGTAACTTTAAATGGCCTTTCTGTTTCATCAAGTGCAACAGTGTGAAAAGACCTTGGTGTGATTATAGATTCCAGCCTTTCATTTAAAGCTCATGTAGATAATATAACCAGGATAGCATTCCTTCACCTCAGAAATATTGCCAAGATAAGGAATATATCATCACTAAATAGTGCAGAAAAACTAGTTCATGCTTTTATCACCTCTAGGTTGGACTATTGTAATGCCTTACTGTCTGGTTGTTCAACTAGGTGCATAAACAAGTTTCAGTTAGTCCAGAATGCAGGAGCGAGAGTCCTCACTAGAACCAGAAGATATGAGCATATCACCCCTATCTTATCCCCACTGCATTGGCTCCCTGTGAAATTTTGCACGATTTTAAAATCATGTTATTGATGTATAAAGCATTAAATGGTCTCGCGCCAGAGTATCTATCTGAGTAAACTGCTATTGTCTTACGATCCGCCACGCCTACTTCGATCAAAGGGTGCAGGCTGCTTGTCAGTACTGTGTATTATGAAAACTACAGAAGGGGGCAGAGCTTTTTCTTACAAAATCCCAAAGTTATGGAATAGTCTTGCCAATTAATGTTCGGGACTCAGACACAGTCTCAGTGTTTAAGTCTAGGCTAAAAACCTATTTATTTAGCCAAGCATTTTTGTGAACAGATTTGCCCTAGGTAAAGGAGCAGATCTGGGGGACTCAACTATCGAGTATTATGGTGAACTAGTATGTTAAGATGTTATGGGCTGTCTTTCCCACTCTCATTGGTCACTAAGGTTTGTTGACAGTGAAGTGATTGGTCGCTTTACATCTTAGGAAACCTCATGCCTGACTTTCCTTCTGGCTCTCCCTTTTAGTTATGCTGTCATAGTTAGGCCTGCCGGAGTCCCTGCTTACACTCTGCAATTTTGCTAAAAACTAAATTTACCCTTACTTTATACATTGTGTAACAGTGACCATATCTAACTGCCATCTCTCCTTCTCTTCTCCTCTCTCTCTTTCACTCTCCCTGTCTCTCTTTCGAGCTACACATGTCACTCCTGATCCAGACCCCCTCTGCCCACCATCTTGGTGTCCCTCTCCTGGCTGTAGATCTCGGTGCATGGATGCCCAGGGTGGTCATCCTGGGATGCGTGTGGTGATTGTGGATGGTTCCACTTTTCCACTAAGGCAGTCCTGGCCTCGGCTGATGCTGACAGCTGTTCTCTGAGGGGTCTGCAGTTACTCGATAGTTCAAGACTAGAGTTTCCTATGGTCTACCTGAGCCTCCAATAATGAAATAGAATCCAAATTAACTTAAACACATCTCCTGTTATACTGAACTTCCAGTCTCACACAGTATGATGCAGATCAATCGCTTTTCACCCAAACCTGTTAAGTCTGGTTCCTCTCAAGGTTTCTTCCTACTGCCACCTCAGAGGGGTTTTTCCTTGCCACTCGTCCTCGGCTCGCTCATCAGGGACAATCTTATCATTTTGATTTATACACATTCATGTTTCATACAAACTTTTTTCGATTGTGTAAAGCTGCTTTGCGACAATGTAAATTGTTAAAAGCACTATACAAATAAAATTGAATTGAACTGAATATTACTGACATGATGGCCTCTCTTTCAGAACGTGAGCTGAGGTATCTCTGGACTTGAGCCTGGTTTACACCATAGAGTGCCAGCATGAGGAAGATGCCCCCAACAGCCAACGTCCAAAATGTGTGTCTCTCCAGGGGATCAGGATTCAGTCTGAAGGGTCAGACACAGGAGTGACAGAGAAAGGACACCACACAATGTAGAGTAGGTAGTATGGCACCAGACATACTTTCAAGCTTTCAGACAATAAAACTGGCTCTAGTGTTTTAAATACTGTGCATGCCAACAATTAAAATCAAACTCACTCGATGCCTGAGATGCGGCTGCCATTCTGGGCTTTCATCCACACCTCACGAATACCACCTGCCTGGTGGGCACCCACCACAATCACAGCCAGCTGCCCAGCAAACATCACAATTGTCTGGAATACATCTGTCCAAATGACAGCTTTCAGGCCACCCTTGAAGTATTAACAAAATTGGATTATTATTTTAAAATAAACTGGTGGAGCTCTGTCTGAGTACAGAGATTCATACATTTACTTATGAGCTGATTGAAGCGGCATTGCTGGGATGAGGCTTTGCAAGACACTCAATACTTAATGATGTGTTCAGCTCATTTATCACTAAATGTTTTATTGTTAAATGCTTTTATTATATATTGTTAAAATTCTCAAAAGGTAATAGAGTTAATGGACTTAAATAAAAAAACATCTCAATGCTTCCAAAAGGTGTACTTGGTCATGTGATTAGACCATATTATAGTATCTGAGTAAGAAACATGTTGACACAGCTGAAAAGAAAGAGACATGAACAGTCATATCCTGCAAAGTAGAGACGTAAAGCATTACTAAATACTTTTAAATCAGTGTTGATTACATGATTTTTTTGCAATTCACATAAATTTGCTAAAAATTGTTTTTGTCAGTATTTCCAGTTTCATGCATTACCACAAATTTTACGTTTTTATAAACAAAAACTTTTATACACTAGCTGGCCAAAAAATATTTCATTTCAATCACCTTTAGTTTGATTACAGCACATGATGTGGTTTCCAGTTCATGTGTGACAATAATTCCTCATGCTCCCAGAACCACTCATAACTGGGTCATGGAATTAGGCCATGCCATCAAAACTCTATAGATGTGATAACCTAGTCATTCAGTACATTCAGGTCGTCAGCTGACTTTGTTTTATCGCCAGATAACTTTGCTGAGTCTAGACCTAAGCAACTAAAGCAACCCCAGATCATAAAACTTCCTCCAGAGACCTGTACAGTGGCCACTATGCATGATTGGTGCATCACTTTATGAGCTTCACCAAACTTAAAGCCATCGAATAAATTTTTTTTGCCGATTTTCTCCCCCCGAATTTAGTTGTGTCCTATTTTTTCCGTCCCACATTAAGCTACTACTACCGACTATGATGCATTTCCTCCGAACCACGTGACGTCAGCCAACCACATCTTTTCGAACTGCTCGCTCACACACTGTTGGGGGCGGCATAACAATATATTGTTGTATATATGGGACAGCGCTATATATTGCGGGAAAAACATGCAAACTCCATGCACACAGACTCAAAGCAGGAATCAAACCTACGACCCTGGAGGTGCAAGTCTACAGTAAAGATTAAGTAAACAAAACTTTTTTATATTAAAATGGCTATGCCTCTGTACTAGGGGTGTAAGTGTACACAAAAGTAGCATTCCATAGATTTTTACAAACCGGATTCCAAAAAAGTTGGGACACTACAAATCGTGAATAAAAACTGAATGCAATGATGTGGAGGTGCCAACTTCTAATATTTTATTTAGAATAGAACATAAATCACGGAACAAAAGTTTAAACTGAGAAAATGTATCATTTTAAGGGAAAAATATGTTGATTCAAAATTTCATGGTGTCAACAAATCCCAAAAAAGTTGGGACAAGGCCATTTTCACCACTGTGGGGCATCTCCCCTTCTTCTTACAACACTCAACAGACGTCTGGGGACCGAGGAGACCAGTTTCTCAAGTTTAGAAATAGGAATGCTCTCCCATTCTTATCTAATACAGGCCTCTAACTGTTTAATCGTCTTGGGCCTTTTTTGTCGCACCTTCCTCTTTATGATGCGCCAAATGTTCTCTATAGGTGAAAGATCTGGACTGCAGACTGGCCATTTCAGTACCCGGATCCTTCTCCTACGCAGCCATGATGTTGTGATTGATGCAGAATGTGGTCTGGCATTATCTTGTTGAAAAATGCAGGGTCTTCCCTGAAAAAGATGATGTCTGGATGGAAGCATATGTTGTTCTAGAACCTGAATATATTTTTCTGCATTTATGGTGCCTTTCCAGACATGCAAGCTGCCCATGCCACACGCACTCATGCAACCCCATACCATCAGAGATGCAGGCTTCTGAACTGAGCGTTGATAACTTGTCCTTGTCCTCTTTGGTCCGGATGATATGGCGTCCCAGGTTTCCACAAAGAACTTCAAATCGTGACTCATCTGACCACAGAACAGTCTTCAATTTGCCACACTCCATTTTAAATGATCCCTGGCCCAGTAAAAAATGCTGAGCTTGTGGATCTTGCTGAGAAATGGCTAATTCTTTACACTGTAGAGTTTCAGCTGGCAACGGCGGATGGCACGGTGGATTGTGTTTACTGACAATGGTTTCTGGAAGTATTCCTGAGCCCATTCTGTGATTGTCCTTTACAATAGCATTCCTGTTTATGGTGCAGTGTCGTTTAAGGGCCCGGAGATCACGGGCATCCAATATGGTTTTACTGCCCTTGACCCTTACGCACAGAGATTGTTCCAGATTCTCTGAATCTTCGGATGATGTTATGCACAGTTGATGATGATAACTGCAAAGTCTTTGCAATTTTTCGCTGAGTAACACCTTTCTGATATTGCTCCACTATCTTTCTGCGCAACATTGTGGGAATTGGTGATCCTCTACCCATCTTGGCTTCTGAGAGACACTGCCACTCTGAGAAGCTCTTTTTATACCCAATCATGTTGCCAATTGACCTAATTAGTGTTAATTGGTCTTCCAGCTCCTCGTTATGCTCAAATTTACTTTTTCCAGCCTCTTATTGCTACTTGTCCCAACTTATTTTTCCCTTAAAATGATACATTTTCTCAGTTTAAACTTTTGTTCCATGATTTATGTTCTATTCTGAATAAAATATTAGAACTTGGCACCTCCACATCATTGCATTCAGTTTTTATTCATGATTTGTATAGTGTCCCAACTTTTTTGGAATTTGGTTTGTAGTACATAAAGCAAAAAAAAGGACATGATTTGTTTCTGATTAATTATGAATTTAGCTTGTAAACATACAAACAAACATTTTAACTAGTGTCAAACTGGCCATAATTTATTAAACACGTTAAGGAATCCACAGACACATATCTCTCTTTCTTGAAAATTTTTATATATATATATATATATATATATATATGGAGAAGATTGCATACCGCACAGGTCTAGTAACTTAACCTACGTATAGACAGAGAGAATAGCACAGAAGCCCAGTCTGGGGTTCCCATAGAGCCAAGTGCAGCAAAGCCTTCTGCATCCAAGATCAGTAATGGCTCGAGTTTGAACATCTCTGAGCAACGCCAAAAACAATCAAACAGACAGCCAGCTCAAGCTCATGATCATCTGACTTCCTGCTGTAATTCAAGGGGTTTACCAAAGTATTGAATCAACAATTTAGAAATTACAACCATTTTATTACATCCCTCTGTTTAAACTGTTTTAACAGAGGGATGTACAAAATAATAATATAAATAGTACTTATTTTGTTGCAAACCTAACAGATAGTGATGCCTGAAGTCTGGAAACCATGGACTTCACCAAACACTTCACAACAATATCCTGCCTGAGCTGCTTTGCCTGTGCTTTACTGCAAATGCCTTCATTTGCTGCTTGTTTGTGAATCTTCAGTTGTGCTTCAGTAAGTAAAAAGCAGCTCAGTCAAATGGCTTCTGACACTTCAGAATTTATCCTGCGACTCGGTCATCATTCGCATCAGTGAGCTAGTTCCATTAGCAGACACACCTGCCCATGCCATTATACTGAGCCCACCATGTCTGATGACAATGTGGTGTGCTTTGGAACAAGAGACGATCCCTTTCTTTTTCATAGTACAGTATCCTCTGACACCATTGGCACAAATTAATTCTCAGACAGACAGAAAGATTTTTTTCTGAGACTGGTTTTGAGTCCTCCAAAGTATGAAACAAAGATATTATCGAAAGAGAGAGTTCTGACCAATGTACAGACCAAACCTTTCGTTTATTTAACAAGTTAGCAAATTGAGGAAAAACTTTTTTTTTTAATTTAACTTGATAAACAAGCAAGGTTTTGCAATAAGTTAAGTTCAGCTTTTATTCGTCACACATACATTACTGCACAGTGAAATTCTTTATTCTTTACATATTCCTGGTTCTTGTTAGTAGATCCGTAACTTAGAGCCTTAACACACTGAGCCACAACCGCCCCCTAATACGAGTAGTATGTATATATGCGTGTGTGTAAAAAAAAAAACTCATCCTACACAATAACCCCCCCCCCCCAACATCAGACAATTCTTTTTCAAGGTACAGCGCATGTTTAATTTTTACTTTAGAATTTTGTAATAATCATTTTCAAGTTGACACACACAACAGTCTTAAGACAAATAGTTAAGCTTACCAGTGTTGTGTAGAGTGTACACACAAGCCCCATTGCAAGAACTGCCCCCCAGAGATCAAAACCAGTTACTGAAACACACAAAGAAATAAATTATTACTGAATTCACTGGTAAATGGCTCATTCTCTTTATTTTTATGCTTTTTTTTTTTTAACAAATTCTTAGTAATGAAGTTACAAACATAACATCGTAACTAAATATAATCTTTGTTCATTCCTTCCATACACAGGCTCAGACCTGTACCTGCATTCAATGCAAGTGCAGGAGCATACAGCACCACTCCCATGTAGATAACCTACAGGAACACAAAATGGAGAAAGAGCTGAGGTGTCTTTTGTTTAATTCTACTGAAAAGTGCCCAGATTTAAATAATTAGGTAATATCAGTTAGGGCCTCATATCACTGAAATCAAATCCATTCAATGTAAATCCATACAGTAAATCCATTTAATAATACTTTAATAATTTTTGAACATATGATTTGTTAATCCTGTATAAGGTTTCCAAAACCCATACTGAATCAAAAAATTTAAAAAGTGCTTCAGAACATAAGCATGCAAAATAATCATTAGTTAAGCTCAATATCCTGACCGAGCTGCACACAGATCAAACCACTCTCACCATCTGAAAAATGAAGGTCACAGTGCCACATATCCGTACAGTTTTATTGAAGCGAAGCTCCAGATACTAAAAGAGCAATAAAGAAAATAAGATAAACAAGAAGTAAGATTAGGCATTGCTTACACACTAACAAACAACACATTAGTTATTTATTCAGAAGGAACATATAAATTTAGGAGATTATGACTTATGAGGTAAGGGTGTGTATCTCTCACAAAGAAACTGAAAGAGATACATGTGTAAAAAGTCTCTAATTAGCTACTGAATTTGTTCATTTTCCAATTCTAATTGATCAATAAAAACCGTTATTTTTTAATCTATGCAATTTCATTGGACAATTAATTAAAAGAAATAATACAAACAGTGCTTAATTGGTGCATTTATAGATGCAGTAGCGCATTAGCAAATGTAGATCAGATGCAGATTGCAGATGCAGATCAGTAGCGCATTTAAAATTTTTAAGAATCGATTCCATCCACCTAGGAACCTTTGTCTAGCCTAATCTGCACATCTTTGGATAAGACTTGAGGGAGAAGTCAGGCGAGTTAGTTATAGTGAATGTAAATAACATAAACGAAGGTTAAAAACAGCATTTGTGACAGTTATACTAAATGGACAAAATAAACAGTAACATTTTTTATGTATGGAGCTAATTTATAAATAAAGGACAACTACTGATAATCGTTTGAAATCAAAGGCAATTTGAGAAGGTCAATAGCTTAATCTGCATGTATTTGGATTGTGGGAGGAAACCCAGAGGAAACCCACCATGCACAGGGAGAACTTGCAACATGCAAAATCCATGCACACGAGGCAAAAATCGAACCTGACTGTAAATTGAACCGGGACTGGACAGTGCTAACCAATAAGAAAGCGTTTTGCCAAGCACAGATCATTAAAATATTATTTAAATAATGCAGGGAAACATAATGAAAAAACAGATAATATTTTAGAATAAAGGCTACCTGGTAGGCGCTGGAAAGATGGAGACGGTAGAAAACGGGAATAAAGACGTGTGCTGGGATGAGCAGGCCCAGAAAGTAGGAGCAGCCTAGGAACCAATACTGCGTGCCATATGCATAGATTTCAGCTGGCGCTCCCAAGATGGCTACAGCTGACTGGAAAGTAGCAAGGAGAGACAGTGACACAGGCAGGCAGCTCATGCTGCGGTCAGCCAGCAGAAACTCGCGTGTGGTGCTCTGTCGGCCCCCTGAAAACGCATGGTACAGGCCGATGCCTGCTGAAGCTACAAGGAGCAGCACGAAAATAGCATAGTCCACTGAAGTGAAGTGCATCTGTTCTATATCACTCATGATGGAATCGCCACAATGAGTTGACTAGTACAGTGTGTGGTTGGCCATAGAGTCTTCAATAGTGCCTCTGTGGAGAAGTAAGCAGCACAGCAAAATAAATGATTCACCTTAAAATATCCTACAATAACATCAAGATTATTCCATAAACAAATGTAATAATACAACAAGTTAAAATACAACAGCAGATTCAGACAGACAAACAAGAATCGAATTTTTGGGGGGATTTGGGAATTTACTTTGGGATTGTGGTACGTGGTGCTTTTAATAACAACAAAATGACCACCAATAGGGTTTGAACATCAAGGTTTAACTAGGAAGTGAGCGGATAAATTACATACAAGTAGCAAAAACCATGACGACCTTTATACAGTATACAAGTATTCGAGTTTAGAAATGTTTTGATACAAGAAAAGGTTGCATCAAAAATATTTGTAAGTGAAACTAGTCAGACTTTAACAGACTTATGGTAACAGGAACAATAATAATAATAATAATAATAATAATAATACACCTTCTAATACACAGAATGGAGAGGGGAGAGGAAAGCACCACAACCACAGTGTTACCAAAGCTAAACATCTAAACTGTGAGAAAATAATAATAGTATAATAGTAATATAAGTATTATATAATAATAGTAACAGTAGCTTTAGAGCTATGACTAGCATATATTTAAATAATCAAATATTTAACTATTTTCTGCAATTAATAATTTAATTATCAATATCATATGGCATCTTGTAACCTACTTGTAGAAACACCTAATAAACAATATTTAAAATTTATTTATAAAATGTTTTCCATACAGTTTCCATACATAGTGGTTAGCACCGAGGTCTCATGCCTCCAGGGTCGAGGGTTCAACTCCCGTCTCGGGTCTGTGTGTGGAGCTTGCATGTTCTCCCTATGCTTGGTTAGTTTCCTGCCACAGTTCAGAGACATGCAGATTTAATTACATCTGCTAGCATCTGGCATTTTTTCCATGAGTCTATTTCAATCCAGAATAAGAAATTTACTTCCAAAACAGCATGATGCAACAGAGCAGTCCATGTTTGTCTTAATCACAAAGAAAAGCCAATTGAGAATAGAGAGTAATTATTTACACTGGTTTTGTACAGCATAATGCAACTCACTAAATAGGCCTGCGTCCATCAGATGAGTGCATCCCATCATAAAAGTGTTTCTGACTGCAAAACATATTTTATTTTGTGTCTGTAAGCGTGTGTGTACAGCGCGCCTGTACTGTTTCTTATAACGCACGTGTAAAGCAAAAGAAAATCTCATTAGAGGTTAAAAATCCATTTTCTTCCTCAGCCTCTCTTATGTGTGTGCACACACAAGTTAACACCGAGCCGGTTCATACACTCTCTCTCGGGACAGGAGGGGCTTCTCTCTCACACACACACACACACACGCACACACACACACGCACACGCACGCACACACACACACGCACACGCACGCACGCACGCACACGCACGCACACGCACGCACACGCACGCACACGCACGCACGCACACAGCGTGAAACACTTGAACGGAAACACTTATCTGTCGGGATTTCTTTGTTACTTTTTTTTAAAAGGTAAAATGCAGGTTAATTTGTTTTATTTTTACTTTATATTTTGTGGTAATTATTTTTATGTATTTATTTTTGGGGGCTGTGGAACGAATAATTTGAGTTTTCATTATTTCTTATGGGAAAATGCTTGCCAATATGCCAGATATATATCAAAACATTAAATGATTATTAAAATATAATACATTCTACCATATAAGGTTCTGGGCCTTATTAATTAAACAAGTTTTTTTTTTGTCATTCTATTTTTTTGTTTTTGCGCTACCCAGAACTTAGCTTTTTTAAGTTAAGTGTAAGGACACTTAAAAAGTAATTAGTTGGTGTGGCTGCAAAAGAGCACCGAAACAGTAAGGTCAGATTAAACATCTTGTAATACGAACCACTCATGAGCTTAAGTACAATATTGTACATGATACACAGCAAAAATAAACACACAAATACTATTAAAGACCTGTAAAAATATCCACAATATATGCATAATAAGAATTTTGTTCTTTAATTTGTCATTACATATGTTCTCTTTATTTATTTTTATGAGAGTCAGGTCAACATTTTCCTTATTTGATTTTTATGACAATAAGAAACGTGAATTAAACAAACAATCAGTAAACAAATACATTAAAATTCCTGCCTTCACGTTTCCTATAAAAAAAAACTGTTTTACCATATGAAACATCTTATATTAATCGTTTTAGTTAAAAAAATATCTGCTTTACAGTTTTACTTTATTTTGCCCCTTAAGCAAGCCTCAACACTATCTAGACACAAACCCCTAACTACAATATTGTTTTATTCGGTTATAAGAAATATGATAGAAGTAATGAGATACTTTGCATGCAGCGTTCCAGAACAACACAGGTTACCTGAAGCTGCTACAAGCTGTGAAATAACAGCAGTGTTGAAATGTTTATAAAGGTTTTGAGTTTAGATGTTATGTTACTATCATAACAACTAGCTGTTCAAAGGGGTTGAAAAAAAGAAGCCCTACAGAGTTAACACATACATTATAAAGAAAAAAAAACCTTTTTGCAGTGTTTTGGTTTGAACTCTGCTGAAAACCTGTGGCCTTAATCAAAGATGGAGGAATTCTCTCTCAAAAACACACACACATGCTAATAATATAAGGATGCTTAGAGTGTTTAGTGCGTTACTTTAAACCCATCTGTTATTGTACACTTTCTTGTAATTGTTTAACATGTTATGATGTAAAGATCATAATTCTGTTCTATTAACATTTAGTTTTAATGTATAATAAAAACAAACATTATATTTAATAATTATATAATAATAATTTAATTATTTTCATGGGGACAATAATTAATTACAAAATTAGCCATGTATACCTGAAGTCAAGTTATTAAGTGCTGCATCCAAAATTGGAAGACATCAAGAAAAGATCATGTTATAAACCAAACTAACCTCATGGGTGAGTCTAGATTTTAAGCTAGACATTAAAGAATTAAAAAAATCTTAGAAAGAAAATGATCCACAGCAATTTCTCCTTCTCTCGTCCAAACAAATAACGCCAGCGCTGGTCCACCATTACTATTCCTCTCCCCTCTCCGTATAAGCTACGGCAAGCCACAAGGGTAAAAATGCATCGACACACGCGAAGTGCCACTTCGCGAGTGTTAAGTTCAGTTTTGGTGAATGGTGTAGAATAAACAGTTAAAAAGAATTTCATTTCGTGTTTAAGCAAACCCGGCATGAATGCTCGGTCACATTAACAAGAGTGTGGTAACGTTACTTGTAAGATGGCAAGTGGTTCGCGACGTAGAACGTAGGCGGACATTATGCTACGGAGTGACGTGGATCCGTAACAGAGTAAAAATAGATTTGCTAACGACTCTGAGCCGACTCTGAGCGAATTTGAGCCGACTCTTTTTTTTAATAGACAAAAACTTCATTTATCGTGCACTGTCAGCGTCACAGATAGTGCAGATAGTTTATGTTCACATACAGCCACATGACACACTGCACGAAAGATCATATTTGAAGAAGCATAATAGGAAATCTTTAATGTGAACAAAATGCCCAATGCATTCTCCACCATTAATATATAGTATTTTAACTCTGGGTCAGAGGTAAATCGAATCTTTAACGATTCGAGTTAATTTGATTAACTGATTTACAATTTAAATGTGAATCTGTCCACCAGATAACTCGGGGTGAAGTAGTAAAACTGTCCACTTTGTTTACCGGTTTGCCGATTTACACCATTGTTTTTGGGTTTACTTCGAGGAATCTGGTCCTAGCGTGGCTCCAGGCACAGCAACTTCCTGTCCCATGCCTTGTGAAGTTTCCCGCGGCTTCATTTTACAGACGCTCCTTTATGTTTGCAAACCAGGTACGATTATCGGGATGGCGCTATTCAGGCTGGGAGAGGGGTTCTGGAATGTAATCGATTGATTGCTCTCTTTGGAAGCCCTGTTCATCCCTACACTCGTATAGTCAATATCTGTGCGCGTACGTGTGTAGTATTTACTACAACATTGTGACCACTTGTGTGCACGCACATAAAGCATGTGTAGTATATTCAAGTGTAGTGATTGTTCTTAAGTAAAAACTGCAACAACATCCCTTATGAAGAAAAAGGTTAAAAAGGCTGTAGCAGTGCGTGAGATGAATCTTTTTAACAACAACGCAACATCAAATTTCCGCTGAAATTCTTAAAAGGAGGCAAAAGCAAGGGTCATTAGGGAGGTTCCTTGTAAAAGAAGTTTGCGGACAGAGCAGTGTTTCCGTTAGTGTTTGTGTATTTTTCCTTCATGAAAAAAAAAAAGTTACCCTTACCAGCAATTGTAATATTGGATTTACCCAGAATATATTGTATATAAAGGTATGATCCTAGATTCGCTCCTAAAGCTCTTCATATGTTTTTAATTTTTTTTCTTTAAAATGTTTTATAAAATTTAGAAACAAATGTATATTTGAAATCATATCAATAAGCATTAAATAAGAAATCATTTTAATTTCTTCATTTTAAGAGCTTCCTGTAATGTAGCTTTCTGTTTTTGCATTGTTACCGGGAAAGTTCTTCGTTTGTATCAGCGTTCAAATTATACTGCTTCTTCCATTTATAAAATTATTATAAAATATTTATAATTTATAATTATTATAAAATAATTATATATATTTTTTTCACATTTTAATACTACTGGACTTTTGCCTTTTTTTCCGTTTTTTCGCTTCAGAGAATCTCTTTGTCCAAAAACAACAAGCGGAATCCATCTCCAAACAATTAAAATTCTGAATCAGGTAAGTTATCATGTCTAATATTTAGCTTGTTCAGCATGAAGTGTGCAGGATGTTTAGACATTCTTCCTCCGTCATTAGCAATAACTTAATTTGTGATAGATGTGTATTAGTTAGCACTCTGACAAAGAAGGTATTAGCGTTAGAGGAGCGCATCCAGACTTTAAAGAGGGTTATTCACATAGCAGAAAGTCTGGGTGCCGCAGGCGGAGATAACTAGTCCCCGGCTCAGCATTAGAGCCCTCACAGCGGTGATGCATCCTCTGGTTATAGGAGACTCTATACTGAGGAACATAAAATTAGCTAGGCCTTCAGGAGTGCCAGCGGCATTGGTTAGGTGTATCCAGGGAGCCAGAGCACCAGACACAGCAGGTAATCTTACAGCTTTAAGGTTCTCAAGTGATGCATGCTGGAGCTAACAATATACGCCAGAGGTTAGCAGGGATAACTTTACAGGGGTGTTGAAATTAGCTAAGGCAAAGTCTGATCAATGTCAATGTCTGATGAGGTAGTATGCTCTAGCCCCATCCCAATGCGATGATGTAGCAACATAGCTTAGGTTATGGTCGCTGAACCACTGGTTGTCCATGTGGTGCTCTGAAAATAATGTGCGCTTTATAGATAATCAAAGTATCACTGAGGGCCTGTTAGGGCAGAACAGTGTCCATCCCACTCGGTAAGGTGCTGCTCATTTCTTGTAGTATAGCTCAGTCTCAGAAGAGGCCTAGTAAATCAGTGACTACCCAGAGCCCAGGCCAGGGAGCAGACAAACAGGCTAAACCAACCGTCTGCTAGCTATGTATGTCCATACTGGATTCAGTAGGAGTAAATCGGTGTGTAGTATTCAATTCAATTTAATTTGTACAGCACTTTGAACAATTGTCATTGTCGCAAAGCAGCTTTACACAATCAAAAAGAATTATTTAAGTTTGTATGGAATGTGAACATATGTAAATCAAAATGATCAGATAGTCCCTGGTGAGCAAGCCAAGGCCGACAGTGACAAGGAAAAACTCCCTGAGATGGCAATAGGAAAAAACCTGACTCAGCAGGGAACCCATCCACATTTGGGTGAAACAGAAAGCAGGAATTGATCTGCATTTCTACTGTGTGTTAGGTAGCAGGTTCAGCATAAAAGTTTATGTTAATTGATGTTGATATGGAGTTCAGGTAGTTTTTGGAGCTCAGGTAGACTTTCAAATTCCAGTCTGAACTATAGAGCGACTGCAGCCTAGTCAAGTCCTTAGAGAAACAGCTGTCAACATCAGCCGAGGCCAGAACTGTCTTTATAGTAAAGTGAAACCGTGCCCAGACACCAGACGCTTAATAAAAAAGACACACAGGGCGTCCATGTGATGAGATCTCCAACCAGAAGCGGGGCACCAGGATGAGTCAGACAGGTCCAGGGGGCAGAGGGGGTCTGGATCACTGGCAGCTCAGGCATGTGTATCTTAACAGAGAAAGGAAAAGAGAGAGAGGGGGAAGAAAGAGAACTATGGAGTAATATCCCGGACATTTTTTAAAAGAAATTGCAAATTGCATTTGCAAGCATTACATGCTTCCCAGCATTACATGGAAACCTGTCAATCAGCAGGTTTGTGGCTGCGTGAATGTGTGGGGAGTAACGTCACTCGCCGTCTGTGACCAAGAGGGGGAAATCTGAGCTATGGAGGTGAACTGAGATTATCTCATCTGTTTGTCAAGAAATAAACACACAAAAATGAATGTGTGGGAATGTGTTTTACCCAGTTACATGGGCGACGCAGAGAAAGTGAAAAAGCAGACGTGGTAATTGATTTTGCTATTTAAATATGACAGGCTATTCTATAACTTTGGGGCTTTGTAAGAAAAGTAGTTTTTATAATACGCGGTACTGACAAGCAGCCTGCATCCTTTAATCGCTAGAAACACTAGAAGTTCACTCAGATACTGAGGAGCGAGACCATTTAAAATACTACTTTTGCTTTATACTTTTTAACTCTATACTTTTAAAAAAACTCTAAAGTAGTATTTTAAAATCAACGTGAAATTTTACAGATAGCCAATAAAGTGGAAATAAGATAGGTGTGATGTGCTCGTATCTTCTGGTTCTAGTGAGGACTCTCGCTGCTGCATTCTGAACTAACTAAAGCTTGTTTATGCACCTAGGCTGTTATAGTTAGTCCTGCCGAAGTCCCTGTTTGCACTCTGCATTAAATGTAAATTCACCTTATACATTGTGTGCCTGTGACTATACCCAACTTATGTCTACTTCTCTTCTCATATCTCTCTTCAACTCTCTCTGTCGAGCTAAACATGTTGCTCCTGAGCTGCCAGTGATCCAGACCCCCTTTGCCCTCTGGAAATGTCTGACTTGTCCTAGTGTCCCGCTTCTAGTTGGAGATCTCATCGCATGGATGCCCTGTGTGTTTTGTCTGGAATGCGTGTGGTGATGTGGGGATGTATCCACAAATACGGTCCTGGCCTTGGCTGATGCCAACAGCTGTTTTTGGAGGACTTGACACTGCAGTTGCCTGATATTTCAGGACTGGAATTTCCTGTAGTCTACCTGAGCCTCCAATAATGAACTGGACTTCATATTAACTTAAACACATTGTCTGTTATACTGAACTCCTAGAGTCCGAACACACAGTATGAGTGCAGATCAATCCCTGCTATCCATTATCACCCAAATGAGGATGGGTTCCTCTCCATGTTTCTTCCTATTACCATCTCAGGGAGTTTTTCCTTGCCACTGTCGCCATCGCCCTTGGCTTGCTCATCAGGGAAAATCTTATCATTTTGATTCATACACATGCATATTACATACAAACTTCTATAATTCTCATGATCGTGTAAAGCTGCTTTGCGACAATGACAATTGTTAAAAGTGCTTTACTGAATTGAATTAAATTAATTTACAAGAATATTTTGGCCTTTCTGTGTAACGACACAAGTTAAATTACTTTTGTACATTTGAAGCCCTTTACCCTTTCCTTATAATCAGCTTTCTGTACAGCAATCAGTAACTTCACAATGTCCCTGGTGTTAGACTGTTATTTCGGTGTTATTGCTCCATGAAGCAAAAAGCGCGAACAGTGTCCCCCACGCCCACTCACACACGGCCTACTGTAAACTTTAAATGATACGCATTCTGAAGCGTGGATGATGTAAACTTTCAGTGCATGCACTGAAGACACCATAGTTTTATACACACTCAGGTGTAGCGAGCTGCTTGTGCGCTGTGTAGAGATGATTTGAACGCGTCTTTAACATGACTCAGAAGAATAAGTAGTCTCGGAGAGTGATTCGTTTATTTTCTACTGGGTGTGCATGTGCAAAGCATCGCAAAACCTCTGTATGTTATATACAAGAAACAGAAATGAGTAGTTACCGAATCGTTCGTTCTTTTGTCACGTGACTCCCACAGACGATATGCAGTGCAATAGATTTAAAAGAACGAACGACTCGGACTAGTTATGAGAGGTGAGCTGCTCATTCTGTTTATTATTAAAAAGCTGCAGTGTAATATTTCATTACTGGAACTATAGACAAATTATATTTGTGTATGTAGACGTAGTGGGGATCTGTTTACTGAAAATGTAACGTTCTATTTTATTTCTGATCAAAAGAACAAAATTAACTAAACGACTCACAAAAAGATTAGTTGATCTTGATTCAATGATCGAGATTCAAAGAACCGAGTCACTAAAATGATTCAAACTTACCATCACTACTGGGTAGCTGCCGCAGGGTCACGTGACTCAGGTGCGCGCTGAAGTCACGTTTTATCGTTTATAAGTCGGGCTGAACACTGTAACACGTGTTTGTCTATAACCCAGTTTAGATATCAGCCAGATGGGTCAAATGTTAATATGAACTGACTGAGAACTCTGAGCAGAAGCAGCCAAGTAGCTGATTAATGCGTTATTGAGGTAAACGTTACCGTGCAGCTAAGGCTCGCGCGTGCGCAGCGGGGGTTAAAATGTCAGAGACTCTTGTACATTACAGCTAGAGTTACAGATTACCAGGTAAAACAGCTGCATCAGATTTTACCACTACGAGTTCACACAAAGCGATCGGGTGCTGACGGTTATCCTTTATGTAGCTACTATAAACGAGCAACACAAGCGAATTTAACCGACTATATCCGTTAAAAACGAACCATTCTCACCTTATTGCGGGGAGACGCGTGTAGCGCGCGCAGCGTGTAGCTCTGACCGGAGTCTCACGAGTCTCAGGCGCTGCGGAGAGACACAGAGAGACAGAGAGAGACCGCCTACTCTCCTTCATACGAAAACTGGTTCTAATAAACGCATTTTGTTTCCCACTCATATTCGACAAATCCCGCCTCCCATGCTGTGATTGGCCAATTGAACACTCCCTCCTGCGTCACAGCATGTAAGACTCTGAATACCCCACACACTCGGCTAGTGATGGGAAGTTTGAATCATTTTAGTGACTCGGTTCTTTGAATCTCGTTCATCAAAATAAACGAGTCGTTTATTTTTTTTTTTTATTTGGGCACCTGTTCTGCCACGGAGGTAAAACTTATACCCTGTTTCAGGGGTATGTTCTGACACACCCTGCAAGCCTCTTCAAATGGTAAATTTGAGATTTCTATCAAATTCTTGCATTGCACAAAAAATCATCAAACTTGGTATCGGTGTTAAGTCTATAGTTTTTTTTTTTTTTTGGGGGGGGGGGGGGGGGGGGGGGTTGCGCCCTGTAAAAAAGTCTTAGTACCCCAATCCAGAATAAGCCACACAATTTGACACCTTTTTTATAGTGACACCACTAGTTACGTGCCAAAGTCCGCATTACATGTCAGTGGGGCAAATTTACCAATCACTTAGCAACTTACTATTTACATTTAGGCATTTGGCAGACGCTCTTATCCAGAGCGACTTACATTTTTATCTCATTATACATCTGAGCAGTTGAGGGTTAAGGGCCTTGCTCAAGGGCCCAACAGTGGCAACTTGGTGGTTGTGCGGTTTGAACCTGGGATCTTCTGAACCGTAGTCCAATGCCTTAACCACTAAGCTACCCCTGGCCCCACTATTTACTACTATTATAGGAGACTCTATAATGAGACATGTGACATTAGCCAGGCCTTTAGGGGCGCCAGCGGCAGTGGTTAGGTGTATCCCGGGAGCCAGAGCACCGGACATAGCAGGTAATCTTAGGGCTCTAGGACAGCACAGGTTCACCAAGATAGTGGTACATGCTGGAGCTAATGATATACGCCTTTGTTAGTCAGAGGTTAGTAAGAATAACTTTACAGAGGTGTTTAAATTAGAGAAGGCGATGAAGTAGTATGCTCTGGTCCCATCCCAATGAGACATGGTGACATAACTTACAGCAGGTTATGGTCGCTGAACCGCTGGATGTCCAGGTGGTGCTCCGAAAACAGCGTGGGCTTCATAAATAATTGGAAGACCTTTGAGGGAAAAACTGGCCTGTTAGGGCGGGACGGTGTCCATCCCACTCGGGAAGGTGCTGCTCTCATTTCTTGCAGTATAGCTCATAGTCTCAGAAGAGGCCTAGTTAATCGGTGACAATCCAGAGCCCAGGCCAGGGAGCAGACAGACAGGCTAAACCTACCGTCTGCTAGCTGCATAGAGTCGTCACTCAGGGTTCACTGTATTGAGACTGTGTCTGTTCCCCGAGCTAAGCAAAAATGTAGAAAGACCCAGAAAGTCTGTTTTAGTAATTTAATTAACATAGATACCACAATCTCAGATTACACTTAATGCGCAGCCGGCACCCTGATCTGAAGCTAGGACTGTTAAATATTAGATCTTTCGCATCTAAAGCAGTTATAGTTAATGAAATTATCACAGATCAGGAGTTTGATATACTCTGTTTAACGGAAACCTGGATTAAACAGGACGAGTATGTAGCTCTAAATGAAGCTAGTCCTCCTGGATACAGCTACATACACCAGCCTCGGTTAACTGGTAGAGGAGGAGGCGTCGCAGTTATTCACAATGATAATTTGACTATTGTACAAAAACACAGACACAAATTTACTTAATTTGATATAGTAACATAACAAGTGTAGCTACAAATATTAAGTCAGCTCAGTCGATTCCACTAATTATCATTTACAGACCTCCAGGGCCGTACTCTGAATTTCTTAGTGAATTTGCAGATTTCCTCTCAAACCTAGTCGTTTCTGTAGACAAAGTGTTAATTGCTGGAGATTTTAATATTCATTTTGAGAATCCAGAAGACCCTCTGAGAACTGCATTTATGTCTATACTGGACTCGGTAGGAGTAAATCAGTGTGTAGTAGGACCCACTCATAAAGCAGGTCACACTTTGGATTTAATAATATTCTTCAGATTAAGTGTAAGAAATTTATTTACAAGTCCAGATCACTATCTTGTCTCAATTTAAGTGTGTCATAGTAATAAAGTACGTACAGCGCCACGCTACTGTACTAAACGTACATTCACATCAACTACCAAACAGAGTTTTATCAGTAATCTCCCAGAGTTCCCAACTTCGATTAGATCACCGTCTGACCCCACAGAACTCGATCAGACTGAATATTTAGAGTCGACGTACCGTTATACGTTATACCTAGATAATGTAGCTCCAGTTAAAAGAAAAAAAATATTAGAGATAAGAAACTCGCTCCCTGGTATAACGATCACACGCGCACTTTAAAACAGACCGCTCGGAAATTAAAACGTAAATGGCGTCAAACTAAATTGTTAGTATTTCAAATAGCATGGAAGGAGAGCATCCTGAACTATAGAAAAGCTCTTAGTGTAGCTAGATCAACATATCTCTCCACTCTTATAGAAAATAACAAAAATAATCCTAGATTTTTATTTAATGCTGTAGCCAAATTAACCAGAAATAAGACCACTGCAGAAATCTCCACAACAACATCGTCCAATAGTGAGGACTTCATGAACTTTTTTAATAATAAAATTGTAAATATTAGGCATAAAATTGAGGCTTTAACACCAAACAATGTAATTGATGCAGATGTTAATCTAGCCATGTCAGATCAGAACCTAGAATACTTTACTCCCCTTGAAGAGAATGAACTAATTTCACTCATCTCTTCTTCAAATTCATCAACCTGTATATTAGATCCTGTACCGACACATTTTCTTAAACAGATAGTACCAGCAATAATAGAACCCCTGTTGAGAATAATTAATTCTTCACTTAGCATTGGGTATGTTCCAAAATCTTGGAACAACAAAGTAGGTATGGATTTATGTCATTTCTGTGTGGAATGAAGTTATAAAGAGAAAATGGTAAAAAGAAAATGGTAATGTCCAGGGTTGTGCAATTCACATATTTAAAGTGTCCTGTGCAGTGCAAATATGCTTAAAGTGATTTATTTAAAGTTGCTTGTGATGAAGTGATTTAACTAATGACCACGAAGTGTAGTTGTGCAGTGGTTATTAGTGTAAACGAATGCCCAGAATGTCCAGAGTGAGTGAAAAAAACATATGTGAGTGAGTCAGTACTGTGTGGTGTACTGATTAAGAGACCGTATCGCCTCCGGGAAGAAGCTCCTCCTCAGTCTCTCTGTGTTGGCTTTAGGGAGCTGAATCGTTTTCCTGACCTCAACAGAGAGAACAGTCCATTGTTGGGATGGCTGAGGTCCTTTACGGTCCCGCTGTAGATGCAGGTCAGGGAGCTCGGTGCGGATGATGTGCTCTGCTGATTGCACCACCCTCTGTAGAGCTCGACTGTCCTGCATGGTGCTCTTCCCGAAAAAGAGGACATAAATTTTACAAATGCAAGCAGTGCTGGTGTAATATATTACAAAGTATTACATAACTGTAATTAGTTTTATAAATTTATTTTGGAATTAAGTAATGTAATGCATTATTAGTCCTGAATTCAGTATTTACATTACAGTTAATAATCAAGAAAATTACATATCCTTGGGAATAATCAAGGAGATGACATATCTTTAATTTTTTTGCATGATGATCTCTGTGTACTGTGACTACTGAGTACTACTGATTCTCCTCACCACAATAGACTGTAGGATGTTGGCAGCACTTCAGCAGCAAGAATGACACCTCCTCTCAAATTTGACACCGAGGTGACTAAATATTAAAAGCCAGATGGAAATCATGGTCCATTTCCCTACAGTAAGTTTATATCCATGGAAATCAGCAGTAAGACCTGTGGAGACCCATGCCTGGGCAGTGAAGTGCTAAATCCAAGGATGAACAGTTTGTCTGACAGTAGAGTAACTTCTCCTCATGAGATATACCCACTGCTTATTAAAAAACCTGGACTAATCTAGTATAAATCCATACTTTGGTGATTAGGCAAGTTTATTGTGCTTTTGGCCTATAAAATAAAGTGGGACACTATCTAATGGTGTTATTTTTTATAAATAATTCAATTCAATTCAATTTTATTTCTATAGCGCTTTTAGCAATTTTCATTGCCGCAAAGCAGCTTTACACAGTCAAAAGAATTATTTAAGTTTGTATGAAATGTGAATTTGTATGAATCAAAATGGTCAGTTTGTCCCTGGTGAGCAAGCTGAGGGCGACAGTGGCAAGGAAAAACTCCCTGAGATGGTAATAGGAAGAAACCTTGAGAGGAACCAGACTCAACAGGGAACCCATCCTCATTTGGGTGAAACAGAAAGCAGTAAATGATCTGCATTTATACAGTGTGTAGGGTGGGAGGCAGTTCAGCTATAATAGCTGATGTTAATTGATGTTAATATGGAGTCCAGGTAGTTATTGAAGACCCAGGTAGACTTGTAAGAAGTTCCAGTCATGAACTATCGAACTGTCAAGTCCCCAGAGAAACAGTTGCCAACACCAGTCAAGGCCAGAATCATTTTCTAGGTAGAGAGAATCATTCCCAGACACCAGACGCATCCCAGAGAGACACACGGGGCATCCATGTGACAAGATCTTCAGCCAGAAGCGGGGCACCAGGATGGGTCAGACAGGTCCGGAGGGCAGAGGGAGTCTGGATCACTGGCAGCTCAGGAACGACATGTGTAGCTCGACAGAGAGAGAGAGAAAGAGTGAAAGGGGGGACAGGAGGAGAGAGGAAAAAGAAAGAGGGGGGGAAAGAGAAGAAGAGGAGAGATGGCAGTTAGGTATGGTCACAGTCACACAATGTATAATGTAAATGTATATTAACTGTAGAGTGCAAGCAGAGACTCCGGCAGGACTAACTATGACAGCATAACTAAAAGGGAGAGCCAGAAGGAAACACAAACATGAGGGCTTCCTGACATGTAAAGCAAACAATCACCTCACCGTTAGCAAACCTGAGTGATCAATGAGAGTGAGGAAGACAGCATCCAAACATACCAGTTCACCATAATACTCTACGTCCATGAGTCCCCCAGATCTGCTCCTTTACCTAAGGCAAATCTATTTATGAAAAATGCTTGACTAAATAAATAGGTTTTTAGCCTGGACTTAAACACTGAGACTGTGTCTGAGTCCCGAACACTATTTGGAAGACTATTCCATAATTTTGGGGCTTTGTAAGAAAAAGCTGCTGGCCATAAAGTGGGCCTTGGAGGAATGGCGTCACTGGCTTCAGGGCGCCAGTGAGCCGTTCATGGTCTGGACGGATCATCAGAACCTCATCACCATCCGGAATTTAAAACAACTCAACCCACGACAGGCACAGTGGGCATTGTTTTTTGAACACTTCAATTTCCATCTGTCATACCGCCCGGGCTCCAAGAACACCAAGGCCGACGCCCTCTCCCGCCAACAAGAAGAGGAGATGCCCCGGGCGGACCCCGTGCCTGTCATCCCCACCTCACGGATCATCGCACCCCTCCACTGGGACATAGAGACAAGGGTTCGCCAGGCTCAGGCTGCGGAGACTGGGCCGGCAGGTGCGCCGCCTGGACGACTCTTTGTTCCTCAGCGTTTGGTTCCTGAAGTTCTCCAGTGGGGCCACTCCTCGCCCGTCGCAGGACACCCCGGGACTCGGCGCACACCACAGTTTGTAAGACGGGCGTTCTGGTGGCCCACCATGAGGAGCGACGTTGAAGAGTTTGTTCAGGCGTGCCCGGTGTGCGCCAGGGCCAAGGACTCCAACCAGCCTACCTCCGGAGAGCTCCAGCCTCTGCCCGTTCCCCGACGGCCCTGGACGCACATCGCCTTAGATTTCATCACAGGCCTGCCGGTTTCCGAAGGAAAGAACACCATCCTAACCATCATCGACCGGTTCTCCAAAGCCGTACACCTGGTGGCCCTCACCGGACTCCCATCAGCCAAAAACACCGCCGAGCTGATATTGGAACACGTAGTCCGCCTGCATGGGTTCCCCAAGGACATCGTCTCGGACAGGGGGCCCCAGTTCACCGCCCGGTTCTGGAAGGCCTTCTGCCGTCTGATCAATTCCACCTGCAGTCTGTCCTCCGGTTATCACCCCCAGACTAATGGTCAGATGGAACGGGCCAACCCGCTACCTCAAATGGGCCGAGCTGTCCCACAACCTCCACGTCTCTTCAGCCACCAACCTAAGTCCATTTGAGGTATGTTATGGTTTCCAACCTCCGATGTTCGACCATCAAGAACCGGAGGTTGACGTACCATCGGCCCAACAGTTGGTCCGTAGGTGTCGGCGGTTATGGAACCAAGCCAACCTCGCCATCCAACGTGCCAATACCACCTACGTCGCCCAGCATCGCCGCCGACACCCTCCGGGACGATTGTACCACGTAGGTGCCAAGGTACGGCTCTCCACAAGGAATCTGCACCTGCATACAGAATCCCGCAAACTAGCTCCCAGGTTCATCGGTCCATACCGCATCACCCACCGGATAAAACCTGTCACCTACCGGCTCCAGCTGCCTGCGGCACTCCGGATCCACCCAGTTTTCCACACCTCCCAACTAAAACACTTCACCACCTCTCCAATGAATCCACCCACCCCCCCTGCTCCTCCTCCCTGGATCATCGATGGTGGTCCCGCTTACACTGTGCGCCGGATCCTCGACTCACGCCCTTGGGGCAGGGGCACCCAGTACCTGGTCGATTGGGAAGGCTACGGCCCCGAGGAACCGTCTTGGGTCCCGGCCCGGTTCATTCTCGACCCCGAATTAATCCGGGACTACCGTCGTCGGGTATCCTCCACCCAGGGGGACAGACAGAGGGGTACTGTCATGCACACTCAATCGGCGACCGGCACTAGGACCCGAAAGTAAAGCGGTCGCGAATCAGGAAGTATAAGAGGAGTAAACAAACCACGATTCAGCGCTCAGTCATTGAGTTCAGCCCATGTCGGTTCTGGTTGTCCATCATCGATTCGTGAGTACTCACTTTATTTGGGTTTCGCTTTCTGATCTTGAGTGTGTGTTTATAGGACGCAGGTTAAATTTGTGTTTTTCCCTTGCTCCCCTTTTGTGAGAGTCCTTAGACTAAAACGCGTGGTTATCCTACCTACTCGCTTTCTTCCGCGTTTGGGTTCACCATCCACGCTACATTGGGCTAATCGCTAAAGCTAAGTCATCTGGTCGCCTAGGTTAGTTCATCCTGACAAATCCACACAATGGACAGACATTACATTTAATACATTTAATCAACATTGCTGTGGAGTAGTGTCTTACATACACTACACTACACTACATACACAAACATACCACACACTCAAACACACAAACACACAGACTGCTAGCAATGGCACACCAGAAAGACTCATCCAGCAATGTTGATGACTTAAACTTATTTCATATTTGTTTAAGAACTCTTAGCGTGATGAAAAGGCAAACAGATTGTGAGGTGCGCCCAGTGGCAATGGCACAGGTGCTTGGGCCCGCTCATTACTGCTTGTAACTATGTTTCTATATTTTTTAAAAGACAACTTCTTGGCTTTCATCTTGAGAAAGGTCTTTGGTGGACAACCAGACCGGGGTACATTATGTACCAGCCAGGGACCCACGAGTGTTCCTCGCCTGACTGTGGGGTCCCCATTGTGATGTTGCTGGTGATAGACCCGCCAGAGTGCTGCACAGGACTGTCTTGAGCAAGCTTGAGAAGGTGTTTTCCTTCATTGACCAGGGAGTCACTGGCAATACGCAACCCAAATCAAATTGTTGTTTTATCTCCAAATAGCTCATCATATAACCCTTTGAGCTTCTCTGTGTGTTTTTAATTTCTGTGCCCCAAGGGTGACTCAGAGTAAAGGTTCCACAGACAGCAGTGATGAAATGAGACAGGAAGTTCCTGGAATACACACACACGCACACACACACACACACACACACACACACACACACACACGCACATACACACCCCCTTTATATACACTATACAAACATACTACACACTTACCACACAAACTTACACTAGACACACCCATCCTACACTCACACATACAACAAGTGTTCCTCAAGGCCAGGCCTAGCAATGGTACACCAGAAAGACTGTTGTGTCTTTTGTGTCTTTTCAATGTTGATGCATTAAACTTATTTCATATTTGTTAAGGAACTCTTAGCGTGCTGAAACGGCAAAGGTTGTAAGGTGCGCCCAACTGGCAATGGCACAGGTGCTTGGGCCCGCTAATTATTGCTTGTAACTATGTTTCTATATTTTTAAAAGGCGGCAGACTTTTTGGCTTCTTCAGAGAGGTCCTTGGTCGACAACCAGACTGGGGTACAGTATGTGTTAGCCTGGGACCCCCACAGGTGTTCCTCACCTGGGCGTGCATGCTAGGTCCCCGGTGATACACAACTGAAATTAAATATTTGTTGCATCTTTAATGACCCAATGTACCTTTTTGCCGTCAACCTTCAACCGGTGGTTCTTGGTGAACTCCTGTTCTGGGTAAGACTCTGGGCCCTTAGGGGCTTGCTCTAGGAACATGGGTAGATGTATTTATCTATGTATTTAGCATTTTTATCATGCAATCATAGGATGTTTTGGACATACATCTTTTAGAAAACCTCCTATAAGTCCACCTGTTCATGAAACACTGGGGCAGTGAGGTGTGGGTGGTTCAGATAGGTTGGACACTATGACTCTATCTGCTTGACAAGTATAACTGATAGTAACGATGCATTTCCTTAAAAGTACTGCGACCTACTATAGAACGCTCACCACCTTAGCGAATCATACAACGCTTCGGCTATCTCCGAGTGTTTTTCATAATTCATACACGTCCTTCACATGCAAACACACACACACACACACACACACACACATCCTAAACACATTCACACATGCACACATACACTACACATACATATCAGACTCAAACAAATACACAACACACAAATACAAAAATACAGAAACACACAGACACACACATACACATAAACGCACACACATACACCACACAACCTACACACACACACACATACACAGACTAAACTGATAACAACACAGGCGCTTCAGCTAGTTAGCTACACACACACACACACACACACAGACACACACTACACACACAACCACATACACACATACACAGAAACACACTACAGACACACACATACACAGACACACACTACACACACAACCACATACACACGCACACGCAAACACTACACACAAACACTCAGAAACCACTTATCCTACACACACCTTATGCATCCTACAAAAACAACGACCGGCCTAAGCACCTGCGCCATTACAGTTGTCACAAAGCAATCTCTAGCAATGACGCATAGAAAGACATGATGATCCCTTAAATTTATTACATATTTAGTATTATCTTCAGAGAGAGATTCTTGGTGGACTACCAGACATAAGTATTGTATGTGCCTGCATGAGATTTACGAGTGTTCCTCTCCTGATCGTATATGCTCCCCTCAACATCATGATGTTGGTGGCAATGTACCCACCAGAGTGCTGCACAAGACTGCCTTGAGGAAGTTTGAGGTGGGGTTTATCTTCATTGATATCAGTCTGTATCAGTCAGGATTTAGGCCTCATCACAGTACAGAGACAGCACTCGTTAAAGTAGTAAATGACATTCTATTGGCCTCTGATCAGGGTTGTGTAACTATGCTTGTATTACTTGACCTCAGTGCAGCTTTTGACACCGTTGATCACGCTATTCTTCTTCACAGATTAGAAAATGTAGTAGGAATTAAGGGTACAGCCCTCTTCTGGCTCAGATCCTATCTGACCCATCGTTATCAGTATGTAGACTTAAATGGTGATTATTCTGCATGTTCTCTAGTGGAGTTTGGCGTTCCGCAGGGTTCAGTTTTAGGTCCACTGCTTTTTTCCCTTTACATGCTTCCTCTGGGCAACATAATCCGTAAGCATGGTATTAGTTTTCATTGTTATGCTGACGATACACAGTTATATGTCTCAGCAAAACCTGATGAGAAAATACAGCTTACTAAAATTGAGCAATGTGTGCAGGACATAAGAAATTGGATGCTAATTAACTTCCTTCTGCTAAATCCGGATAAGACAGAAGTTCTAGTCATAGGACCGCATACAGCTAGGAGTAAAATTTTAGATCACACCGTAACTTTAGATGGCCTTTCTGTTCCATCAAATGCAACAGTGAAAGACCTTGGTGTGATTATTGATTCCAGCCTTTCATTTGAAGCACATGTAGATAATATTACCAGTATAGCATTCTTTCACCTCAGAAATATTGCCAGGATAAGAAATTTATTGTCGCTAAACGATGCAGAAAAACTAGTTCATGTTTTTATCACCTCTAGGTTGGACTATTGTAATGCCTTACTGTCTGGTTGTTCAGCTAGATGCATAAATAAGCTTCAGCTAGTCCAGAATGCAGCAGCGAGAGTCCTCACCAGAACCAGAAGATATGAGCACATCACCCCATTCTTATCTTCACTCCATTGGCTCCCTGTGAAATTTCGCATTGATTTTAAAATACTACTCTTGACATATAAAGCATTAAATGGTCTCGCACTGCAGTACCTGAGCGAACTGCTAGTGTCTTATGATCCGCCACGCCTACTTCGATCAAAGGATGCAGAGGGCTTGTCAGTACCGCGTATTATGAAAAATACAGCTGGGGGCAGAGCTTTTTCTTACAAAGCCCCAAAATTATGGAATAGTCTTCCAAATAGTGTTCGGGACTCAGACACAGTCTCAGTGTTTAAGTCCAGGCTAAAAACCTATTTATTTAGCCAAGCATTTTTATAAATAGATTTGCCATAGGTAAAGGAGCAGATCTGGGGGACTCATATGTTTGGGTGAACTGGTATGTTTGGATGCTGTCTTCCTCACTCTCATTGATCACTCAGGTTTGCTGACGGTGAGGTGATTGTTTGCTTTACATGTCAGGAAGCCCTCATGTTTGTGTTTCCTTCTGGCTCTCCCTTTTAGTTATGCTGTCATAGTTAGTCCTGCCGGAGTCTCTGCTTGCACTCTACAGTTAATATACATTCACATTATACATTGTGTGACTGTGACCATACCTAACTGCCATCTCTCCTCTTCTTCTCTTCCCCCCCCTCTTTCTCTTTCCTCTCTCCTCCTGTCTCCCCCTTTTACTCTTTCTCTCTCTCTCTGTCGAGCTACACATGTCGTTCCTGAGCTGCCAGTGATCCAGACTCCCTCTGCCCTCCGGACCTGTCTGACCCATCCTGGTGCCCCGCTTCTGGCTGAAGATCTCGTCAGATGGAAGCCCCGTGTGTCTCTCTGGGATGCGTCTGGTGTCTGGAAATGATTCTCTCTACCTAGAAAATGGTTCTGGCCTTAACTGGTGTTGGCAACTGTGTCTCTGGGGACTTGACAGTTCGATAGTTCATGACTGGAACTTCTTACAAGTATACCTGGGTCTTCAATAACTACCTGGACTCCATATTAACATCAATTAACATCAGCTATTATAGCTGAACTGCCTCCCACCCTACACACTGTATAAATGCAGATCATTTACTGCTTTCTGTTTCACCCAAATGAGGATGGGTTCCCTGTTGAGTCTGGTTCCTCTCAAGGTTTCTTCCTATTACCATCTCAGGGAGTTTTTCCTTGCCACTGTCGCCCTCGGCTTGCTCACCAGGGACAAACTGACCATTTTGATTCATACAAATTCACACTTCATACAAACTTAAATAATTCTTTTGACTGTGTAAAGCTGCTTTGCGGCAATGAAAATTGCTAAAAGCGCTATACAAATAAAATTGAATTGAATTGAATTGAATTGAATTGACCAGATTGTGGTATGCAACTGAAATGAATCCTTGTTGTATCTTAAATGGCCCAATGTACTTCACTTCCACCTTCAGCGGGAGGTCTTTGGGGAACTTACAGGCCCACCGTCCTGGGTGAGGCTCTGGGCCTTGGAGGCTCTTCCCTGACTTGGAGGAGTACACAACATCAGCGACCAGCTACATCAACAAGTGCACTGATGCTTACCACTTTCTCTGCCATTTTGGACCGCAAGACCCTACAGCGGGTAGTGAGAAAAGCAGAGGAGATCACCTTTCTTCCCTCTATCTGCAAAGCCACCAACATTGTGGCTGATTGGACACACCCATCACACTCCTGCCATCTGAAAAAAGGTACCGAAGAAAAAACAGGTAGACTGTGCAACAGCTTCTTTTCACAAGCCATCTGTCTCCTCAACAAAAAGGGCCTGGACTGATAAACACACACACACACACACACACACACACACACACACACACACACACACAAACACACACAATCACTTAGATAACTTAACTGCCTCTAGGCATTGAGACTAAACTGATAACAACACAGGCGCTCCAGCTAGTTAGCTAATTAGGTTGCTTAGCTAGCTAGTTAGTTTTTGTTAATTTATGTTGTTAATTCATGTTGTATGTAGGACCTGAAGGAACGTTGTTTCGTTTTACTGACTATCAAACTGTATTTAGTTGAAATGACAATAAAAGCCTACTTGAACTTGGTACCACACATAGCGCAAACAACAGGCTAAAGCCCCATGCTTTTTCACCCGAATGTCTACGCCTAGACATTAGGATCATTGCTGGGATGCTGGGGTCCATTTTGCTGTGTCTCTCCACTACATAAGCATTACCTCACACTGTCCATGGGCTGACCCTCCATCAGAAGTACTCCGGCCTACATTGGGAGATGCGGACTTTCGTACGCCATAGATTTTGATTTGGACTCTTTTGTCCTCATTATTTTCTTCCCATCTGCTTAGCAATATGTTAAAATTCAGTGAGTCATCTAATCTGATCTAAGGTCATGCTTCCGATAGGTGTGGCAACCCTCAGACAGGCTTTGCCCCAGGAGCGTTTTAAAAAGGTCTTAGTCGGGTCCTGGGTCCCTAAACCCTTTTTGCCCACTTTGCACTGGCATCTTCATATATGAGGAGGCAGCACACAACTGCATAATCAGTAGTACCGAGTAGTACCGACAAATGGCAGGGACTTAATCAATGTGAGCTTGTCACATTTACTGGGAATTTAATATAGCATTACTTTCAGAAATACATGGTTTGTGCATCAACAGCAAATGGGTTAAAGAGGCACACAAATTAATGCATTTGCGCATTCATGATGAATGACAACTTTCACATTATTTTTTACATGTTGCACTTTTATCTGTATGTCAACACATATTGTTCACATAACTGTGGACTATAAACAACTAAAAATAGTACTTTAAAAGATTTGAAAAAATATTTTCTTATTCATACTTAATTTTTTATTACGGTCATATTCTTTGATTGAATACTCTTTTTTTTTTTTTTTTTTAATGTTTCGGTCATCGGCGCAAGGTAAAAAAAATTTGGTTAAAAAACAGCCACAATCTGACAGTTGTGTACTGTTTTTCATTAAAGTATTAATGTGCTGTAAAAAAACAATGTATTCTGGGAAATATTTTGCACTTTTTAACAGTAATCTTCTGTATTTATTTAACCCGGTTCTCTTATGTATTTTGCAATGCATTGTGGTCTAGTCCTATTTGCTAATATTTTAAATAACGGTACATTTCAGTATTTTTTTGAAAACTGATTGGAGTGTAAAAGTGCAAAGCTGATTAAATCTCATTACTGTTCTTCGAAGAATTAGTTTTGTGTTATTTTAAACATAACTTTTAGAAGCAGCAATTAAAAAAATAATTATTGGTCAAATATATGTGGACTTGCTGCAAACGTCATTACCTATTTATAAAGGTTTTATTCTAAAGAGGAAGCACGAGGAAGTCCTTCGTCTTTAACTCTGCGATAATCGGCATCTGCACCAACAAACTCAATGGTAATTTAAACCTTTTTCTTTATTTTATTGACAGTATTTTATTCATAAAGACGGTGTGCAACCAGTAGCAATGCATGATGTTCATGCTTAGCAAGCTGTCGAGTTTGTGAAAATGTGTTTAGGACGTACTTTAGTGCTGACATGTGAGAAAATCGAGCATTTGGATGGTTTTTCATGGCATGCTCGAGCACTTCATGAATTTTGCTCTCACCAAGCCTTAACACATTGTTTTAAATTGTCTTTTGAATGTTAAATAGTGTTCATTATTTCATGTTAAGTGTTAACCATCATTATTAACAGAGATAATTTTGGTGACTCCTGTTTAAAATGTAAGGGAGCAGATTGTTTTCTGTATAAAATATAAAAACACAGATTTAATTTAAACTCAAAAAAAATAACTTGTTGAATGAACATAATTAAATTATGGAAAGAATTTCCACCTAATTTTAATGGCTCTCTTTCAGCATTAAGTAATTTTGTTGGCCCAACTTAATGTCCTTAGGTTCAGTTAAATTAATTTTATTAGGTTCATTTAACTTATTTACTACAGCTGCATCCAACATAATTTAATACTGTTAACATAAATGAATAGCGTTGGTACAACACATTTTTCAGTTGTAAATTAAGTTGATCCAACTCAAGTAAATTTAAATTTCAAGCCCTGGTCAACAGAATTCTGTGAAGGAAGGAAGCATAAGACAAACGGGATAAAACAGAGATTTTTATTTTACACCAGCTGTCAGGAACTGCCCCTAGAGGGCACTGTGGCCGTGTTTGTAGTCTTGTTAGAAGACCCAGTTTCCCAGAAGGCACCTCGGTCAGGTAATGACGAAGCTTCACCTGAGCCGAGGTGGCTCATTAGAGACGTTATAAAAAGTTGTTAGTTCTGGGAAACTGGGTCGAGCATTAAGACTGTCTAGTGGGCATTTGTTTTAGGAATTTATGTTTAAACTGGCTTTGGAGGCTTGGGCTCTGTTAGATGTAGATATGTGTATTTACTTTAATTTGTGTTTGATGTGAGTACTGTTTGTGTCTTCTGTCCTTTTGTTTTTAGGTTTTAAGTTATGTTTTGTTCTAAGCCTGGGTGTGCGTGTGTCGCTCGTAAGAGCGTGAATGTGTGGTACGCCACTCATAGGAGCGCAGGTGTGTGTGTGTCGCTCGTAGGAGCGCAGGTATGCGTGTGTCGGTCATAAAAGCGTGAATGTGTAGTACGCCGCTCTTAGGAGCATAGGTGTGCGTGTGTCGCTCTTAGGAGTGCACGAGTGTGTACCAGGCTTGGAAGTCTCTCTGTACTGTATGTTAGTCAGAAGTCTCTCTGTACTGTATGTTAGTCAGGAAGTCTGTGTGTGTTTAGTCAGGAAGTCTCTGTGAGTTATAGAGAACCTGTGTGTTTAAAGTTACAGTATGTCAAAAGAACCTGAGTGTGTTATCTGTGAAGAACCTGAGTGTGTGTAAAGTTTAGAAAGCCTATGAGTTTGTTAAGCCTCTGTAGCCGGTACTTTAGTTATTTAGTTTTGAAGTTTTGTTTGTTTACTTGTCAATAAAAGACTGGTTATCTGACAAGAACCCTCTGCGTTTATGCCTGCCCTTTATCCGCCCACGGCGATGTAACATCAGCCTTTACACCTGATGCGTGACAGAATGCTCGACCTAAAACAAGGGCATAGCATAGGGGGGCCCACAGTAAAGCCCCAGGACAGGGCCCATCCACCCCCGAGAGTCTCCGGTGAGACTCCATCCCCATACAAGCGCAGCAGTGAAAGCCCGGCTGGGAGGGCAGCCCAGCACGGCATCGGCCGCCCGGCTAGGAGGACAACCCAGCACTGCCTATGAGGCTCAAGTATCCAGAGCGACGCAGTGCTGCCTCCGCCGCCCGGCTCACATGATCCAGTGCTGCCTCATCAGCCGGGTCCACAGAAAGGAACCAGCACCATCTCCATCACCTGGTTGGCAGGACAACCCAGTGCTGCATCAGCCACCCGGCTCGGAGGACAACCCAGCGCTGCCTACGATGCTCGAATTCCCAGAGCGACGCAGTGCTGCCTCCGCCGCCTGGCCCACCTTTATCCAGCACTGCCTCTTCAGTCAGGTCCATCAACGGATCCGGAACTGGCTCCACCATCCTGCGCCGACCTCAGGGCTCCACCAACGCTAGATCTTGACAGCGAGCGGGGCTGCCGCCGATGCCGGGCAACAAGGATAGATCGCTGCTGCATCTGCTGCCCGGCGTTGAGGAAGACCCAGTACTGCATCGGCCGCCCAGCTGGGAGGATGACCCAGTGGTGCCTTCGCTGCTTAGTGTACGAGAGCAAGTCTGTGCTGCCTCCACCGCCCGGCCTACTCCAGCGATCCAGTGCTGCCTCAACTGCCTGGGTCACATAAAGGGTCCAGCAGCTGCATCCGTGGCTCGACTACGGCGGCTGTCCAGGCGTGAATGTGTGGTACGCCACTCGTAGGAGCGCAGGTGTGCGTGTGTCGATTGTAAGAGCGTAAATGTGTTGTATGTCGTTCGTAGGAGCGCAGGTGTGCGTGTGTCGCTCGTTAGAGCGTGAATGGGTAGTATGCCGCTCTTAGGAGCATAGGTGTGCGTGTGTCGCTCTTAGGAGCGCACGAGTGTGTACCTAAGTACTGTATGTTTAGTCAGAAGTCTCTATGTACTGTATGTTTAGTCAGAAGTCTCTATGTACTGTATGTTAGTCAGGAAGTCTGTGTGTGTTTAGTCAGGAAGTCTCTGTGAGTTGTAGAGAACCTGTGTGTTTAACGTTACAGTATGTCAAAAGTACCTGAGTGTGTTATCTGTGAAGAACCTGAGTGTGTGTGAAGTTTAGAGAGCCTATAAGTTTGTTAAGCCTCCGTAGCCAGTACTTTGGTTAATTAGGTTTGGGGAAGTTTTGTTTACTTGTCAATAAAAGACTGGTTATCTGACAAGAACCCTCTGCGTTTATGCCTGCCCTTTATCCGCCCACGGCGATGAAACATCAGCCTTTACACCTGACTCGTGACACCAGCAGCAACTTACAAATGAGGTCTCAATTTAAAAAGATGTAAAAAAAAAAAACATAAAACACCACAAATAAGTATTTATCATAAAAAAACAATTAAAAACAATTAAAAATAAAAAAAACGTTTTGTACTTTATAACTGTCCGTTATGACTTTTAAATATGACGGTTAGAGACGGTTGGTCAGGAAACTCCTGAAGTCAGATGCAGACGAGACACTTTCAGTCACAAACTCCTGTGAAAAAATACAGAGATAGATTCAATTAAAATTCATGATACTTAATTTATCAAATAAACAATATTTATACTTTCTTCCTCTCGCTTCACAACTCATGAGAACAGACCGAAACCAGAATCGAACCGCAGATTAAGCACGCGCATATAACCGTCGGTATTTTAAGTGTGATTAAAAATACAAGAAATGCTAAACATCGCTAAACAGCAGGTGACATTTATGTTCAGTATTTCGTTTCTATTTAGAAAGACTGGAATTAATTCCTGCTTACCTTTTCCACACGCCCGCCAAACGTTTGTCTTCTCAACACACTGTGTTCTCTTCTCGCGATGTCTTCTCGCGATGTTTGATCTGATATTTCCGCTTTTCATAGTGTCAAGATCTCTTTGGTTTATCTCAACATGATTGAATCTAATACATGTTAGGTTGTTGAATTTCATGTAAATACAACATAATTTATTCATGTTTATCTTGGAAACATGAAATTATTACGTACAAAACACATATTACATTTTAGTACATGTAACTGGTAGCCAGGTTAATTTTTTTGAGTGTACTTGGTATATAATTTGAAGTTTAAATGCAAAGATTTGTACAGGTGGTATAAAAAAAAGTGCTAATGACAACAGTGTTGTCATCCCAAAATCCCAGAAGTTATCATGGCCTTAAATGTAACTTTTCTTAGAACTAATAAAATATTGCATGCTAAAACTTATTTGCAACCTATATATTATTCTTTATATCTATATGATTATATCCTATTATTTGTGCTGATCAGGAACTATAGCATTTATAATATAGTCAATGATTGTTAATTATATTTGATTTCTCTTTGGGCTACCCTTAAAATTTCAAAAAGGTTATGCAAACTTTGTTGGTGTTAGGGTTGGGTTGAGACATGTTTTTCTTAGACAATACTGTGTGAATAACACCTTACTATCTGAGTTGTTATCATTGCTTGACAATTCTAGAGAACGATTCTAAATTACTGCTTACTGCTTTTTTTGCAGGGGTACTCTGGAATAAACCTGGAGAGAAACAATGAGCCAAAGAGTGACCACAGGTACAGTGCAAGTGCCCCCTCACAGGACCCGTAGAAAGTAAATACGAAAATGTTATTAATGTTAATTTGTTATTACTTGTATTGTCATTATTACTGAACATTTTTACAATTTAAAATGCGTATAATGTTTTAAAAAGTTTTTATGTGTTGCCTTTGTTTGAGCAGCCGTTATTATGCAATGTGATGCAAAAAAAAAATATTTGCCATGATCATGCCTCTGATATGCAATTAAAGAATGATTTATGGCTATTGTTTTTACTTTTTTAATTAAAAATAATTGTTACATAAAATTTTTCTGTAGCTCGGTAATTTTTTAACTGTACCTTTTAATAGGAGTTTTTGTTTTATATACTTTCTGACGTGTTTATTATATATTTTATAGATAACTAGATACAAAAGTTTGTTTAGACAAACTTTAAGTTGGCTTGAGAAAGCCGGAGATAAAAGTTTAAAAGTGTGAAAAGTTTAAAATAGTTTAAGAAGTTAAAAAAGTTAAAACAGTTTAAGTTTAAAAGGTTTAAAAGACAGATAGATAGATAGATAGTGTCAGACAGATAGACAGTTACAGATATATAGATTAATAGATAGAAAGATAGATTCATGATTGAGTCTATAGATAGATAGAAATAGTCAGATTACAGATAGATAGATAGATTAGTTAAAAATAGTCAGATGATAGATAGATAGATAGATAGATAGATAGATAGATAGATAGTGTCAGACAGATAGACAGTTACAGATATATAGATTGATAGATAGATAGATTCATGATTGAGTCTATAAATAGATAGAAATAGTCAGATTACAGATAGATAGATAGATTAGTTAAAAATAGTCAGATGATAGATAGATAGATAGATAGATAGATAGATAGATAGAGAGATGAGTTTGAATGAGTTTGAATGGGTTAGAAATAGTACATAGAAGGGGATGGGTCGTGCATGCGCACGCACACTCTTCTGTGACAGACACAGAGAACAGCAAACTGTAATAATTAAGCTCTCAAACAAACGCTTCCCAACCGAGAACCGTAGGTCCGATCGCAAAAATTCTTTTACCGTGAGTGGCAGTAACTTCCTGACTACGACATATTGAATCCTCATGCCCGTAAAATGTATTATATTGACGTGGTGACAGTGTAAAGACACCCTCCGATTCACACTCCGTGAATATGGCAGTTGACAGTGGCACGCATGGTGAAAAATCAAAATTTTCATCAAACTTAAACTGCTCTCGTGAAGCAACCGTGAAAGTTATCAAAACATGGACCCAATCCGTAAAAGTCCAAAGTCTTGTGACCCGTTTAAACTTTGAATGATGTTTCTACGACAAATTACGGCCGAACGGTAAGCTTTCAAAGTGACCCATGTTTTCACCCTTTTTCAGGCCAATTCCCATTGAAATGAATAGGGGAAAATGGGGTGGTTATTTGGGAATTTCGGGCAAACCGTGCGACGGATCCCTACCAAAAGTCATAGCACAGCATTCCCGAAAAAGGCGCACGGTTTGACACCTCACTCATGGCACTCGGGCAAAGTTAGTCTCAATGTTAAGTCTGTGGGAGGTTAATTGCCCCCTGCGGGGGCAATTAACCACCCACCCCTTAAAAGAGTCACAGCACCCGATCCCCGAATAAGGCGCACGGTTTGACACCTCACTCATGGGACTCGGTCAAAGTTGGTTTTAATGTTAAGTCTGTGGGTGGTTAATTGCCCCCTGCGGGGGCAATTAACCACCCACCCCTTAGAAGAGTCACGGCAACCCATTCCCGAATAGGGCGCACGGTTTGACACCTCACTCATGGGATTCGGTTAATGTTGGTCTCAATGTTAAGTCTGTGGGTGGTTAATTGCCCCCTGCGGGGGCAATTAACCACCCACCCCTTAGAAGAGTCACGGCAACCCATTCCCGAATAAGGCGCACGGTTTGACACCTCACTCATGGGACTCGGGCAATGTTGGTCTCAATGTTAAGTCTGTGGGTGGTTAATTGCCCCCTGCGGGGGCAATTAACCACCCACCCCTTAGGAGAGTCACGGCACCCCTTTCCCGAATAAGGCGCACGGTTTGACACCTCACTCATGGGACTCGGGCAATGTTGGTCTCAATGTTAAGTCTGTGGGTGGTTAATTGCCCCCTGCGGGGGCAATTAACCACCCACCCCTTAGAAAGGTCACGGCACCCCATTCCCGAATAAGGCGCATGGTTTGACACCTCATTTGTTGGTTTACGATGAACGGTGCGGGACCAGTTATAATTCGCTAAAATCCCCATTATAAGTCAATGGGACGGTTAATTGCCCCCTGCGGGGGCAATTAACCGCCCACCCCTTAGGAAAGTCATAGAAAAATTCTTCCCGAATATTCTGCACACTTTGACACCTCACTCATGGGTCTACGATAAATGGTGCGGGACTAGTTCATCGCCAAAATCCCCATTATATGTCAATGGGGCAAATTGGGGACCTCTCTTGCCCCGGGGGTAAAACTTATACCCTTGTGCATGGTATCTTTTGACAAAGGCTGCAAACATCTTCAAATAGGGTTAATTTAACGTTTCTACAAAATTCCCTCTCTGCGCAACAAACCGTCAAAATTCTCTCAATGTAAAGTAAATGGGATTTTTGGGGCGGTTAATTGCCCCTGCGGGGCAATTAGTAAGTCCGATCAGTTAGAAAAGATATAGCACACCCCGTGAGATCAGTCTGAAGGTCTGGGCCGAGTTTGGAGTTAGTGGAGTTAAAGCTCTAGGAGGAGATAGAGTTTATAAATTTAGTCTCAGAATAATAATAATAACTAGAGAGGTACATTTCCTGAAGAAAATGTGAGTGGTGCTTGCCGTGGCGAAACTCTGGCCCTCCATATCTCTACGACAATGGGATCTTGATAGCAACATGCTAATATAGCTAGCATCAAGCTAGCACCATGCTAATCAGCTAAACATCGTGCTAATTACACTAGCATGATGCTAGGAACACTCTATACATTTTATTAGCGAAAAGTTAGCATAATGCTAGCGACATGCTAATAGCGTTAGCATCATGCTAGCGATGTGCTGATGAAATTAGCATAAAGCTAGAAACATGCTAATTTTGTTAGCATCATGCTAGCAAAATGCTAATCGCGTTAGCATCATGCTAACAGCATGCTAATGAGGGTGCTAGGGGGCGTGGCTTATGAGCATGATGATAAATGCAAAAGAGTGTCTCTACGACAGTCAGATCCACAGTTAAATCAATGTTAAGTCTGTAGGTGGTTAATTGCCCCCTGCGGGGGCAATTAACCACCCACCCCTTACAGAAGTCACAGCACCCCGTTCCCGAAAGTGGGCCGCACGTTTCGACACCTCACTCATGGGACTTGGTCAAAGTTGGTCTCAATGTTAAGTCTGTGGGTGGTTAATTGCCCCCTGCGGGGGCAATTAACCACCCACCCCTTCAAACAGTCAGAGCACCCTACTCCCGAATAAGCCGCACGGTTTGACACCTCATTCATGGGTCTACGACGAACGGTGCGGGACTCAGTCAAATTTGTTGTCAGTGTTAAGTCTGTGGGTGGTTAATTGCCCCCTGCGGGGGCAATTAACCACCCACCCCTTTAAACAGTCAAAGCACCCTACTCCCGAATAAGCCGCACGGGTTGACATCTCATTCATGGGTCTACGATGAATGGTGCGGCACTATTAATTTTTTAAAATTCCCATTATAAGTCAATGGGCAAAGTTGCCAAAATCCCCATTCAAATTCTATGGGGCAACTTTGGGGACCCCTCTTGCCCCGGGGGTCGAACGTATCCCCTTGTGCGGGGTATCTTCTGACACAGGTTGCAAACCTCTTCAAATCTGGAAAAGTTTACGTTTCTACAAGATTCCCTGTCTGCGCTACAATCCGTCAAATTTGGCCGTAATGTTAATTCTATGGGATTTTTTGGCCGGTTAATTGCCCCCTGCGGGGGCAATTAACCGCCCACCCCTTATAAAAGTCATAGCACCCCATTCCCGTATAAGCCGCACGATTTGACACCTCTCTCATGGGTCTACGACAAACGGTGCGGGACTAGTTACGCGCCAAACTTTGTACGGAAGAATAATAATAATAACTAGAGAGGTACATTTCCTGAAGAAAATGTGAGTGGTGCTTGCCGTGGCGAAACTCTGACCCTCCATATCTCTACGACAATGGGATCTTGATAGCAACATGCTAATACAGCTAGCATCAAGCTAGCACCATGCTAATCAGCTAAACATCATGCTAATTACACTAGCATGATGCTAGGACCATTCTATACATGTGATTAGCGAAAAGTTAGCATAATGCTAGCGACATGCTAATAGCGTTAGCATCATGCTAGCGATGTGCTGATGAAATTAGCATAAAGCTAGAAACATGCTAATTTTGTTAGCATCATGCTAGCAAAATGCTAATCGCGTTAGCATCATGCTAACAGCATGCTAATGAGGGTGCTAGGGGGCGTGGCTTATGAGCATGATAATATATGCAAAAGTGTGTCTCTACGACAGTCGGTTCCACAGTTAAATCAATGTTAAGTGTGTGTGTGGTTAATTGCCCCCTGCGGGGGCAATTAACCACCCACCCCTTAGAAAAGTCACAGCACCCCGTTCCCGAAGATGGGCCGCACGGTTTGACACCTCACTCATGGGACTCAGTCAAAGTTGGTCTCAATGTTAAGTCTGTGGGTGGTTAATTGCCCCCTGCGGGGGCAATTAACCACCCACCCCTTCGAAGAGTCAAAGCAGCCTACTCCCGAATAAGCCGCACGGTTTGACACCTCATTCATGGGTCTACGACGAACGGTGCAAGACTCAGTCAAAGTTGTTCTCAGTGTTAAGTCTGTGGGCGGTTAATTGCCCCCTGCGGGGGCAATTAACCACCCACCCCTCAGAAAAGTCACAGCACCCTGTTCCCGAAAATGGGCCGCACAGTTTGACACCTCACTCATGGTACTCGGTCAAAGTTGGTCTCAATGTTAAGTCTGTGGGTAGTTAATTGCCCCCTGCGGGGGCAATTAACCACCCACCCCTTCAAACAGTCAGAGCACCCTACTCCCGAATAAGCCGCACGGTTTGACACCTCATTCATGGGTCTACGACGAACGGTGCGGGACTCAGTCAAATTTGTTGTCAGGGTTAAGTCTGTGGGTGGTTAATTGCCCCCTGCGGGGGCAATTAACCACCCACCCCTTTAAACAATCAAAGCACCCTACTCCCGAATAAGCCGCACGGGTTGACACCTCATTCATGGGTCTACGACGAACGGTGCGGCACTAGTAATTTTTTAAAATTCCCATTATAAGTCAATGGGCAAAGTTGCCAAAATCCCCATTCAAATTCTATGGGGCAACTTTGGGGACCCCTCTTGCCCCGGGGGTCGAACTTATCCCCCTGTGCCGGGTATCTTCTGACACAGGCTGCAAACCTCTTCAAATGTGGTAAATTTGACGTCTCTACAAAATTCACTCTCTGCGCTACAATCCGTCAAAGTTGGCCTCAATGTTAAGTCTATGGGACTTTTCGGGACGGTTAATTGCCCCCTGCGGGGGCAATTAACCACCCACCCCTTAGAAAAGTCATAGCACCCCATTCCCGTATAGGCCGCACGATTTGACACCTCATTCATGGGTCTACGACAAACGGTGCGGGACTAGTTACGCGCCGAACTTTCATACGGAAGAAGAAGAATAAGATAAAGAATAATAAGTTTGCAAGAGAATAGTAGTGATGCTTTGCAAGCACCACTAATAATAATAACTAGAGAGGTACATTTCCTGAAGAAAATGTGAGTGGTGCTTGCCGTGGCGAAACTCTGGCCCCAGTATTACTGAAGTGTTTCCTTCAGTTCTCTGTGAAAAACAACATTTAAATGCTGGTATAGCAGTGATATGACAATATTGCTTCTATTCATATTTCCTGATTTCTCTTTTGTTAATGGCTTATCATTCTTTTGTTTTTATTTCACCAATATTAACCTTTATATAACTTGCCTAACCACATTCCTTTGACCCAAATATACTTTTTCTATCCACACCTATTAACTTTACCTGAAATAACTTGACAAAATATACAAAGGGGTCTATGCAACAGTTGGACAATTTATTGGAAATTATTTAAATCAGATCAATTAAGGTCATCTTACAGGAAATAACAAAACCAGCATAACATTGTGAACTAATATTAATTATTTCACATATAAAATATAAACATACTTTGAAATTCAAACAAATAATTTCATGAACTAAAACAATTTATAATTCAATTCAAATGCAATTCTAATTCATTTACATAGTGCTTTTCACAAAGCAGCATTACATTAAATAAAAACAAATAATATACAGAAAAAAAAATTGCACAATAATATAAGCATAACAGTGAACACATTATTAATGTAATACACAGAAAAACTCTAAGTAAAGCTAAAAGCTAATGACAGCAGTATTCAATTCAATTTTATTTGCATAGTGATTTTAACAACTGTCATTGTCGCAAAGCAGCTTTACACAATCAAAAGAATTATTGAAGTTTGTATGGAATGTGAATGTGTATTAATCAAAATGGTCAGATTGTCCCTGGTGAGCAAGCCAAGGGCGACAGTGGCAAGGAAAACTCCCTGAGATGGTAATAGGAAGAAACCTTGAGAGGAACCAGACTCAACAGGTAACCCATCCTCATCTGGGTGAAACAGGTAGCAGGAATTAATCTTCATTTATACAGTGTGTCGCTGGGGAGACAATTCCAAAGTTTTATATTAAGACAAGTATTGATATTAAACATATCTAAATAGTCTATAAACATTAAAACAAGCAGACAGGGCTCACATGCAGCAGGCAGGGCTCACTCGAAGCAGGCAGGGTCACACGAAGCAGGCAGGGTCACACGAAGCAGGCAGGGTCACACGAAGCATCCTCCTTCGACCAGCTGCTGGATCTGGCATGACAGTAGTGAGGATATCCTGAGGTGGAGATAAACAAGATGTCTTAAATGTTTTGTGATGTAAATTGGTGTGATTTTTCAAAACTAAACTAATGAAACACAATGGTCTGGAAAGAGATATGTATGATCAACCATTTTTGAAAATCACTGTGAAACAGAATTTTCATTATAAATGTTTTACTGTCACGTTTTTATTTTACCTCATTGGTATCTCAGTACTCTTGATCCCTCACTGTCACTGCCATCTGCTCCTCTTGTTGTCAACAGGCCTTCTCAGGCGTTCTCACTTCAACTGTAGCTGAAACATTAAAATCAACAATTAGATTAAATTTTTTTTGAAAATGTGGTGACGTAGTACATTGATTGAAATGAAATGAAGTGGTTAAACTTAGCTTAAGATTGTATCTTGAGGAATCTTGTCCTGTTCTTGCTATTGTATCCGAATTCCTCCTGTAACTTTAATAGGCAAACATTAATGACAGAAGATGGAATGCGTTTACTACAGTCAGTAAAAACTCCAGGACACAAATTTAAGGGTAAAGTTCTACTTACAACATTTCAAAACCTAGATTGAAGGTAAACATTTAAAAAATATCACACTAAATATACTACAACAGTGTCTTAATTCTTCTCCCTTCACGTTGCTATCTTCATGTTAGTGTGTTTCTCACTAACTGTTCCTGCTGCTCTCACTTCCTGCTTCCTCACTGAAGATGCCACACTATTCTTGTGCATCCTTTGTGGACCTGCTGCTCTCGCTCTCCCAAGTCTTCTCTGACATTAATGACAGAAGATGGAATGCATTTACTAAGTCAGTAAAGATTGCAGAACACAAATTTAAAGTTAAACTTTTTCTTCTAACATTTCAAAACCTGTATTGAAATATTAAGAACAAATCTTAGTAAATATACTACAACAGTGTCTTAATGCCTCTGCCTTTACCTTGCTGTCTTCATGTTAGTGTGGAACTCACTAACTGTTCCTGCTGCTCTTACTTCCTGCTGTCTTGCTGAAGATGCTGCACTATTCTTGTGCATCCATTTCTACTTATACCATTTTAACAGTAAAGATTGCACAACACAAATTTAAGGGTAAACTTTTACTTCTAACATTTCAAAACCTGTATTGAAATATTAAAAACAAATCTTGGTAAATATACTACAACAGTGTCTTAATGCCTCTGGCTTTACCTTGCTGTCTTCATGTTAGTGTGTGTCTCACTAACTGTTCCTGCTGCTCTCACTTCCTGCTGTCTCGCTGAAGATGCCGCCCTATCCTTGCGAATCCTTTGTGGACCTGCTGCTCTCGCTCCCTCAAGTCTTCGCTGAACCTGCCACTGATTCTCACTGCTGCTGCTTTGCTCAACATCTTTAAACTTTTTTACAAATTGGCTTACTTTCATTAAACCTTAGTGTCCCTGGTTCTATATAGCAAAAACAGAACCCCCAACCACAAAAACTATTATCATCAACCTCAGAAACTCATTTGCGCAAAATGCAGTATACAGGATTGTGATAACTGTGGTAAGTCTGTAATACACCTGACTGGATGCAGATGTCAAGTTGAGAGACGTAAATCTGATCCAACAATGTGTCCTTTTCAGTCGTCGCTGTTGTGATCAGTTGTGTGTAGCCCTTGGATTGAAACATGTCGTTTATAGGCTTTTTTCCAGGAGAAAGGAGGTCTTCATTAAAGTCTCCGCAGATGATGACAGGATTCTTCTTCATCATTTCCACATAATCGAGAAGGCTTCTTAAGTTTGGCAAGAATTTCTCCAGACTGTAGTGTGGTGGCCTGTACACAGCAGCAATTGTTGCATTCATCGGAGTGTCCACGTTGATGACGACAAACTCCAGGTCCGTGACATTTTGAATGTACTGGCGGGGCTGCGCTTGGATGTCTTCTTTGCAAAATATTGCAACCCCACCACCATCTTTCTTTGCAATTTCTGCATGTGTTGAGTAGGAGACGTGTCGATTTCGTGCAAACATCTTGTATCCTTCTAATTGGAGATGTGAAGAAATACATGAGCCGGACAGGTGGGTTTCCGTCAAACAAAGAATATCCGAAAGTTGCAGCTCATGATGGCATCTAACGTCCTCGATGTGGGATGCTAGTCCTTCGGTGTTGTGATGAACGATTGTAAAAGTATGGTTGTGGCTTGCCTCCTTTACTTGGTGCAGAAGTGGCATGACTCCTTCAAGGTTTGCTCTTTTCATGTTTTGCAAAGAGATGGTTATTTCGGGATTAGCATATATCTTCTTTTCATCAAAGTCCGTAATATGTAATCCACTCAATGAAGTCGTTCTGCTGAGGGCAACATAGGCCATTCCCGGCTCAAAAATCTTCTTCAGCGACACTACAGCAGATTGCATGGTCATTCCTTGAACCTTGTGAGCTGTGCAGGCATAGGCTAGCTTGATGGGGAACTGTCGACGAACTACTCCTTTCCTCAGATTTTCTTCAGATCTCTCAATGTAAACCAAGACATCATCTTCACCTTGTCCCTTTTTGCGATGTTTTTGACCTGCATTTGGATTGTCTAGCTGAAGTCCAAGCCTTTGCACCGTGGCAATTTCATCTTTTGTTGTGGTGACTATGGTTGCAACTTTACCAAAAGATCCATTAACAATGCCATCTTCCACATCCAGATTTCTAGTCACCATTACGCGAACTCCCACTGCAAGTTGAATGGTGTCGAGCAAGTCTTCCCTTTTTCCGATGACAGGTTTGTGAAGTTTCTTCGTCAGTCCTATTTTTGGGTCCTTCCTGTAGTCTTCGGCATCAACCGTAATGATGTCAGTGTGAAGTGCCTGTACAGTCTTGAGATTGTGTTTGTGAACCTCTTTGTTGGTGGCAAATACGTGTAGAGCATCATGCGGGCAGTCTTCTGGGTTCTTCGCGGCCTGGATTAACAAAGCTCTGTCCTCTTCCTCGAGAGCTTGAGTCTTCTGCTTCACTCGAAGTCTGTTCAAAAGTTCCGCAAAAGCAAGGTCTTCTTTTTGACGCATTACCTCGGTGAGCGTAACCATTTGAAAGTTATCCTTCCAGAAGTCCAGCACATCCTCTTCGTACACGCAGAGTGGTTTGGCTTTCCCAAGCGGTGGCAGTTGAAAAAAGTCTCCTACGGCCAGACAAGAGATTCCTCCAAATGGTTTCTTGCTGCCTTTGATCTGTTGAAGTCTCCAGTTAACGTAAGCAAACAGGTCCTTGGAAATCATGGATACTTCATCAATAATAAGAATCTCCACGTTGCATAATCCTGCTCTTACTTCATCAAGGGTGTTCCCAAGTCCTTGATAAGGTGGCTTCAAACTCCTTGGCAGTTTTAAAAGGGAATGCAGTGTCTTTCCAGAAATGTTGAATGCTGCTGTTCCAGTAAATGCAGTCAACAGCACTGTAGGTACAGAGAGATCACCTTCATTCCGTAGTCGAGGCAGTTGTCGCAGAATCTTGGTGGCTTCTGTGTATATGCACCTGATGACGTGCGATTTCCCACAACCAGCACCACCTGACACAAAGTAGAAGAACTGTTCGGGATTATGACCCCACACACGCTTCAGGCACCACTGGCGGACAGTGTAGAACATGGCTGCCTGTGTCTCATTCAGGCTCCTGAACAACTTCCTCACAAATTCAGCAGTCATCTGTGGTGCCTCTATTCGTGGTACAACGCCATCGTCACGAAGAACCTGATATTCCGGTACATCATCTTGTTCCTTCTCTTCTTCTGGATTGATGTCTTCTTGCTCTGCAATACAATCCAAACGATCCATTTCAATTTCAGGGGCAAAAGCTGTCCAAGCATTCTCACATGGTCCTTGCTGTTGCAACTGTTCGAAAGCGTCATCCACTTCTTTGCTGTGTTTCTCGTATTTCTGCTGGTTTGCTTTTACTATTGACTGTACCGGGAAATTTAGACCGTATCCTGCAAGTCCCACAAATGCAGTTTTGTAAAAATCCTCGTATGTCGGATAACGCTGAGGTTTTAGCTGTTCGTTGAAGCGGTGTGGCACATAAAGTTTCACCAAACTTCCGTAAAACTTCTCCGGATTCTTCTTCTCTGAAAACCGAGCATATCTGATAATTGCTGGCTTACCAACAGTTCTCTTCTGAATATAGCCTATGTTGTTGAGCAGTCGCTTAGCTTTCTTTCCTTTCGCTTGCTGACCATACACGACACGGTAGTTCGACGCAAACTCTGCCAGACACATGTTTTCAAACTCCTCTGTTTTAGGCCTTGCTCTGTATTTATCAATTAGTCCCGACATCCAAACGTCCTCTGAATCCGGATCTTTTCTTTGCAAGGCACTGATGGGCAGACTCATCTTCAGGGCATCATCATCCGTTGGTATAAACACCACACTTCTTGAACACTTCTTCAGTGGTAAGCTGCACGTTCGTGCCACAGATTCCTGAGCACTTACTTGCCTGTGTTTGGAGTAGGCCTGCATTATATGCTTCATTTCGTCCTTTTTATTTACATCTTGTTCACGGACACTCTGGATCACGGTCTTCAGGAATTCGTTCATTTCATGCTCTGGCTTGGAAATGTAGGACAACATATACATAATGCAGCTGTACGAGTCAAGAATGTACTGAATGTCCATGTTGGCGTTCCATGCCCTCAGCAAATCCGGATTGTATCCATTCACCCAAGCTTCCTTTGGATCACGCTTCAGCAAAATCACACTGGAAGTGGACAGGTCCTTAGTGTACTTTATGTAATCTTCCATGGACAAATTACAATCGCTCAGCAAATCTGACAAACTATTAAATGATGCTTGGGGATCATTCAGCATATCCCATAATGGCTTAAGTTTTAGCCTGGCGTTGTCCATTGCTCTTCGAGCAGCTTCCTGTCTTGACTTCGTTCTGTCTAGCTGGTTTCTTTCCTCTTCGTTTTCCTGGTCGTTTTCTTCTTCTTCCTCAGAAGGCTGCAGTTGTGGTCGGGTTATCACAGTCTTCGGCATGGGCAGTTTTGGGAATCCAAATCTACACAAAACATTTCCTTTTTTGCATGATTTAGAGTGGTTCCTGCTGTGTAATTGAACTTCAGTGACGATTCCATGAAGCTTGGGATCGTCGCTAGGGTCCGGCAACTGACAAGTTATGTAGCGGTCCACAAATTCACACACATCCTTGTCAAAATCGCTCTCGAATTGAGGTGCATTCTTTACCCAAACCACTAGATGAATATGTGGACTTCCTCTGGCTTGAAACTCGACTCGATAAAAGTAGTCCTCGACTTCACCAATGGGTTGAGCAGGTGACAAAAGCAGGCGGGCCATTAATGCATCAACTCGTTTTTCGAACATCCGCATGACAGTGACAGGGTTACTTCGTAGGATTTCACATTTTTCCATCCAGTCAAGCTCTGAAAAGACAACCTGTTCACCTTGCTGAGCCTTGATTGCCACTATTACTTCAGGCCATCGCATTTCAGCTGCGCTAAATGTGCAAAAAAAAGTCGGAGTTCCTAACTGCCTAATCATGGCCTGTAGGTCTCTCAGTGTTTTCTCCCAATAAGATGGAGTGCCTCTCAAGGGTTGCATGAACCTTGTTGCATCACGGCTGTGGACCAGTCTTTCAACCTCGAGATCATCTTGAAGCAGCTTGTTGGAGATTCTTCGTCCGTCTTTTGTAACGGGTTTGCCCTTTCGCAACTGGATAGACATACTGTTTCTGGCCAAGTGCGTTTCAGTCACAAACTGAGCGAAGAAAAGGTAACTTTGATCCTTTGCAAACCGAGTATCCACACAGAACAGTCTCACATTGAAATACCTGCTTGGAGATAATGCAACTTCTCGAGCATCGTCAATCGTATTCTCTCCAGTAGGGAACTGTACAGGGAATGCCATGGCTTCCAGTTTGGGTATTTTGAAAAATCCCACAGGCTTTTTTCCTTGAGCAGGTGCGATGCTGAAGATTCCCTCGCCGTAGGATAAGATCTCCTGTCCGATGTCAAGCGGCTGCATGCACGTGTCAAGAGTGAGGCCAGGCCTAAGCTCGTCTTTTTCTTCTGTGCTGACATTCTGATCATCCTCTTCAGAAACGCCAACATCTTGTTTCTCCTCTACCTCATCATCAGGGGGAAATTCAAAGGTGGCAGTGTCACTTATGATGATGTCCGTGTATTCCGAATGCACTGCTTTCAGTACCGTTAAAGCTGCTAGCACATTGTGCATATTCACAGTGTGGAAGTGCTGGTATCCTTTAAAATTTACGCGTCTCTTTAGCTTCACCTGTAGTAGCTGGGACTCACTACTAGGTCTTGGCAGAGAGTTGACGGTCTTCTCAACTTCAGAGGGCACACAAACAACAGCTCCATGCACTGCTCTCTGCTGTCCTTTTGGTAATGCAATCATTTTTGCAAATGGTATAACTTTGGCAATAAGCTGACGTTCAAGCACATTCAATTCAGCTAATTCCGCGGGGATGGGTGGCAGCTGAAGTTTGTTAGCTGCCGCAATTGAAGGCATGTGTCCTCTCTTAAGATGGCTGTCGCAGGTGTGGCAGATCCATTCCTGTCTTCTCTCTTCCGGAACGACACAAGAAACTGAGCAGGCGTGGTCACAAAGGTGAACGTATTTCCGGCTTAAGCAACATGCTGCAATTTGAACATCTTTGGTGTAATTTATTCTCTTACATACTCTGACTTGATCTGGAAACAAGGCTCTGTGACAGACTGTACAGATGTAAGTTGGTCCATGCTGAATCTGACAACGAAACGCAGATATGGCTGTTTGCATTAAAATCCTGGACAAAGGCTGTCTCGTAGCATCATGGCTGGAACGAACGTATGGTTTATATTTTCTTTTGATCCTTAACGCACATTGCAGCTTATAAAGAATCTGAAATCCAGCATTGGTGAGACTCTTGTGTTTCTTTTGAAGAGTGCAAAGTAGAATGTGACGTGATCGAAACTTTGGATCATTTGCATATCGTCTTGCCATGTATTGTTTCATTTTTTTCTGGAACAGAGCTTCTGTGTGGTACCGCCTAACCACATAGTCCTTCATTTTGCTCTGGAAAAGAGCATCTATGTGGTACCTCCTGACCATGTAGTCCTTCATTTTCTTCTGAAACAGAGCATCTGTGTGGTACCTCCTGACCATGTAGTCCTTCATTTTCTTCTGAAACAGAGCATCTGTGTGGTACCTCCTGACCATGTAGTCCTTCATTTTCTTCTGAAACAGAGCATCTGTGTGGTACCTCCTGACCATGTAGTCCTTCATTTTCTTTTGAAACAGAGCATCTGTGTGGTACCTCCTGAACATGGTTTCTTTCATCTTTGTCTTGAAGAGAGAATCAGTGTTGTACCTCTTGATCATGTGTTCTCTCTTTTTGTTTCTGAACAAACAATCTTGATTATATTTTTCCTTGCTGACCTCTTTTTTCTTCATTCGAAATACCAAAGTAGATGCATACTTTTCTTTCTCATATTTCCTTCTCTTCTTTTTTCGTTCTTCCAAGTGTGGAGTTGTTTCCTCAGGCCCGGCACATTCCTTCTGATTTGCAATTCTCCGCATTTCTTTTCTTCTTTTCAGCTTATTTTTTTTCATGATGTCTATGACATTTTGGCTTCTGGCTCCAGCATTTGTTTGTGGTCCTTTTAGTGTTGAAGCGACTTTTGGCAGTGACACACAAGTTGATGATGTGGACACTTCAGCAAACTGTTGCTCCATTTTAAATGACACAGGCATAAATTCATAGCCTGCTTGGTCAGAATGATCCCGAAAAAGCTCCAGAATTGCATTGGTAAAGTCATTCAGTTCAGTGAAAGTTAGCATAACTGCAGTTCCATCATTAGTAGGATGTGGCAAACCTTCAGCAGTTGTAGAATGTGAATCAAAATATCCATATCGTCCAGATCTGTCTTTGAACACAGCGATAAACGATGGAGAAAGAAGAAGAAGTGCATGGCTGACATCGGTTGAAAGACACTGAAGTCTTTCACTGAGAGGAATCCACCAATCTTCCATGTCCGGAGTTCCTCTGGCTCTCAAGTATCCACTCATGACCTCTGACTTCTGCACACTGTAATTGTGGTTACAAGTTGTAATGCTCAGAGGTACTTCATCCATGCTGAGATGATTGTGTCTGAATCTTCCCTCAGCGATGAGCTGCATTTTAGTGCTGACATACAAAGCATCACCCTCCTCTAACACTCTGTCTAGATCAAGCTGTTTGAAGCATGTCCCTTCACTGTGGTATGCAAGAAATGTCAAAGCTATACACGAGCATTGATAATTTCTTGAAAAAACATCATACCTCGCATCACTCTGGCAATGAGATGCATGCAGTGAAAGCATCCTGGGTGTGTTGTCACCGTCTCCTGCCTGTTCTCCATCAGAAGACCGGGTCACACCTTTAATGACGGTAGGCTGTCCAGTCAGGTCTGCCTTCAGCCAACGAAGTTTTTGAGCCTGGGATCTCTTTTCTTTCCGAGGCATCCTTTAATACATAAAAACGGAAAATAATTACGATAATTCATGACAACTCATTAATTAGAGATGATTAAATTGGACAAACTTTATTAACATGTTAACATATTAACATAACATTTACATATCACATTTCATATCACATGTATGTCAATAAACACAATGTAGTGCTTAATTCTGAAACTTTGAATCATAATAAAATCATTGCAATTTTGTAACTAATAGCATATGGTCACTGTCCGGTTCTGTGTATTTTTAGATTATGCCATGCATAATCGTGTAACAAACAATTGTCTGTTTTCCTTCACTATGTGTTTCTACATGTCATTTAAAGCAGGTTTCTAGTTTAAAAGTTATTGTAAATTGTATTATAAAAATGTTGAAAAGACCAAAAAAGTTAAGTCCCCCAGCTAAAAGAATTATAGCAAATGAAGTCTTTCACTGAGAGGAATCCACCAATCTTCCATGTCTGGAGTTCCTCTGGCTCTCAAGTAGCCACTCATGACCTCTGACTTCTGCACACTGTAATTGTGGTTACAAGTTGTAATGCTCAGAGGTACTTCATCCATGCTGAGATGATTGTGTCTGAATCTTCCCTCAGCGATGAGCTGCATTTTAGTGCTGACATACAAAGCATCACCCTCCTCTAACACTCTGTCAAGATCAAGCTGTTTGAAGCATGTCCCTTCACTGTGGTATGCAAGAAATGTCAAAGCTATACACGAGCATTGATAATTTCTTGAAAAAACATCATACCTCGCATCACTCTGGCAATGAGATGCATGCAGTGAAAGCATCCTGGGTGTGTTGTCACCGTCTCCTGCCTGTTCTCCATCAGAAGACCGGGTCACACCTTTAATGACGGTAGGCTGTCCAGTCAGGTCTGCCTTCAGCCAACGAAGTTTTTGAGCCTGGGATCTCTTTCCTTTCCGAGGCATCCTTTAATACATAAAAACGGAAAATAATTACGATAATTCATGACAACTCATTAATTAGAGACGATTAAATTGGACAAACTTTATTAACATGTTAACATATTAACATAACATTTACATATCACATTTCATATCACATGTATGTCAATAAACACAATGTAGTGCTTAATTCTGAAACTTTAAATCATAATAAAATCATTGCAATTTTGTAACTAATAGCATATGGTCACTGTCCGGTTCTGTGTATTTTTAGATTATGCCATGCATAATCGTGTAACAAACAATTGTCTGTTTTCCTTTACTATGTGTTTCTACATGTCATTTAAAGCAGGTTTCTAATTTAAAAGTTATTGTAAATTGTATTATAAAAATGTTGAAAAGACCAAAAAAGTTAAGTCCCCCAGCTAAAAGAATTATAGCAAATAAAACACAAAATATGAACCAAGATTTTAAGAGAAGGAGCTTTGTTTTTTTAGACAAAAACACCACCACAGACCTGATCATAATTAAGGATTGACAATACAATTTCTTTTTTTGCATGATCCTATACTTTTGGAGGTGGGCAGGGGTCCAGCATAGTGCACTATTTAATGTACTAAAAACAAATAATACAACAAACCTCGAGTTGGTCACGAGATGAAGCTCAAAATTTGAAACTTGAAGCTCAATGAAGAAATCAATCTGAAGAAAGCCAGAAAGCAAGTGAATGATTAAAGACATTTAACAGAAACCTAATTTTATACTTATACAACACACTCTAGATAACCAGCCTCAACCTAATCTCTCCTAAAATAAGGAGACTCCCTGCAATAACACTCTTATTCACACAATACAGGTCTAATATATAGCCTCGTACAAAAAGACATTTCATTTCTCAATTTTAGTTTTTACACAAAGCAGTTAAAATTATAAACCAATGCTACTCACCCCAGGAAAATCCTGGAAAGTGTAGGGCGTCTCTGGGGCTGTGCAACAATGTTGGTCAGCCAATCAGAAGCGCAAATCTCCTGTCTGTGTAAGAGTCATTTTGCCTGTCAGTTAACTATATTCTGAAAAAACTACAAACATAATTTTTGTCTTTAAATTATTTTTTGTGTAGCACTTTCCTCAATCACATAACTAACTAAAGGGGTAATCATGCAGCTCATTGTGCAGTTCTTTGTCTTCTACAATAAGGAGACTCTTATTATAATTATAATACAGGTCTTATATATATAGCCTTGTACAAAAACACATTTCATTTCTCAAGTTTAGTTTTTACACAACGCAGTTAAAATTATGAACCAATCCTACTTACCTCAGGAAAATTCTGGAAAGCGTAGGGGGTTGTGTAACAAGGTTTTCTGAGCCAATCAGAAGCGCAAATCTCCTGTCTGTGTAGGAGATATTTTGCCTGTCAGTTAACTATATTCTGAATAAACTACAAGCATAATTTTTACAAACTACAAACATTATTTTTGTATGAACAAAATATGAACATATCACCCAAGTCAGTGGTTAATAATATGAACAAAATATGAACAAATCACCCCAGTCAGTGGTTAAAAATATGAACAAATCACCCCAGTCAGCATTTAAAAATATGAGCAAAATATGAACAAATCACCCCAGTCAGCATTTAAAAATATGAGCAAAATATAAACAAATCACCCCAGTCAGTGGTTAATAATATGAACAAATCACCTCAGTCAGCGGTTAATTATATGAACAAAATATGAACATATCACCCCAGTCAGCGGTTAATAATATGAACAAAATATAAACAAATCACCCCAATCAGTGGTTAATAATAGGAACAAATCACCCCAGTCAGTGGTTAAAAATATGAACAAATCACCCCAGTCAGTGGTTAAAAATATGAGCAAAAAATTAACAAATCACCCCAGTCAGTGGTTAAAAATATGAACAAATCACCCCAGTCAGTGGTTAAAAATATGAACAAATCACCCCAGTCAGTGGTTAAAAATATGAGCAAAAAATTAACAAATCACCCCAGTCAGTGGTTAAAAATATGAACAAATCACCCCAGTCAGTGGTTAAAAATATGAGCAAAAAATTAACAAATCACCCCAGTCAGTGGTTAAAAATATGAACAAATCACCCCAGTCAGTGGTTAAAAATATGAACAAATCACCCCAGTCAGTGGTTAAAAATATGAGCAAAATATGAACAAGTCACCTTAGTCAGCATTTAAAAATATGGGCAAAATATAAACAAATTACCCCAGTCAGTGGTTAAAAATATGAACAAATTACCTCAGTCAGCGGTTAATAATATGAACAAAATCTGAACGAATCACCCCAGTCAGTGGTTAAAAATATGAACAAATCACCTCAGTCAGCGGTTAATTATATAAACAATATATGAACATATCACCCCAGTCAGCGGTTAATAATATGAACAAAATATAAACAAATCACCCCAATCAGTGGTTTATAATAGGAACAAATCACCCCAGTCAGTGGTTAAAAATATGAACAAATCACCCCAGTCAGTGGTAAAAAATATGAACAAATCACCCCAGTCAGTGGTTAAAAATATGAACAAATCACCCCAGTCAGTGGTTAAAAATATGAGCAAAATATGAACAAATCACCTCAGTCAGCATTTAAAAATATGAGCAAAATATGAACAAATCACCCCAGTCAGTGGTTAAAAATATGAACAAATCACCTCAGTCAGCGGTTAATTATATGAACAAAATCTGAACGAATCACCCCAGTCAGTGGTTAAAAATATGAACAAATCACCTCAGTCAGCGGTTAATTATATGAACAAAATATGAACAAATCACCCCAGTCAGTGGTTAAAAATATGAACAAATCACCCCAGTCAGTGGTTAAAAATATGAACAAATCACCCCAGTCAGTGGTTAAAAATATGAACAAATCACCTCAGTCAGCGGTTAATTATATGAACAAAATATGAACATATCACCCCAGTCAGCGTTTAATAATATGAACAAAATATAAACAAATCACCCCAATCAGTGGTTAATAATAGGAACAAATCACCCCAGTCAGTGGTTAAAAATATGAAAAAATCACCCCAGTCAGCGGTTAATAATATGAACAAAATATGAACAAATCACCCCAGTCAGTGGTTAAAAATATGAACAAATCACCCCAGTCTGTGGTTAAAAATATGAGCAAAATATGAACAAATCGCCTCAGTCAGCATTTAAAAATATGAACAAATCACATCAGTCAGCGGTTAATTCATTTTTTTTATTTCTTAGTTTATTTTCTTGTCTCATGCTATTTTTAATTTGTAAACGGTTAACCTATGAATTTATATTCTAATACAATATTTGATTGCGATTATGTTGAGGGGTGCAATCCATGGGAGGGGGGCATTTTAGGGCATAACAGTGTCTGTGTGTGTGGCACGGTCTCCAATGACGCGCGCGCACACAGACAGACACACACACACACAGAGACCGTGAGCAGAGCAAGAGAATGGATTTTTACCGTGTGTAATGAGACACGCTGTACAGGCGCGCTGTACACACAGGCATGCAGACACAAAATAAAATGTTTTACACACACGCCTGGTCACAGTGTTATAGTTAACAGTACACGCGTGCACGGCTGTTGATTATAGCAGTAAGAAACGAGCAGCAGCCTCCGCCATGTTTCTTTCCTCTACCTCCGCTTGTATTGTTTTTTTTTTTTTTTTTTTTGCTAAACCCTGTCGGCGCCGAACTATGCTAACATTAGTGCACGAGACCGCGTGCGTTTACTCCGCTCCGCGCTTAACTGAAGTTTTTTTTTTTTAATAATCAAATGTCTCCGCGTCGCGCGACACAACGAATCGATTATGAAATTCGTTGGCAACTATTTTAGTAATCGATTTTTATCGATTCGTTGTTGCAGCCCTATCTATAACAAGGAGAATCTTATTCCTGCAGTAACACCCATTTTCACACAATACAGGTCTAATATATAGCCTTGTACACAAACATTTAATTTCTGAAATTTAGTTTTTACACACAGCAGTTAAAAATATGAACAGATGCCGCTTACCTCAAGAAGATTCTGGCAATCAGGGGGCGTCTCAGGGGCGGTGTTACGATAATGCTCAGCCAATCAGAGGGGCAAGTGGCGGCCGTCTCCGGCCAGTGTCACAACGGTGCTCAGCCAATCAGAAGCACAAACTTCAGTTCAAAGATTAACCTACAGTCATGCAGCCTTCCTTTTTTTTTTTTTTTTTTTATACATATGTGAGAAGGGTAGTCTTCGTACACATTCACATTTCATACATCCTTTCATAATTTATTTTGATTGTGTAAAGTTGCTTTTCAACAATGACAACTGTTAAAAGCACCATACAAATAAAATTGAATTTAATTAAATTGAAAAGTCTACAGAGTTTTGCACAGTCAAGCAAAATGGTTTTTAGGGTACTCTGTTTTGTAGCTAGGGAGTAGCTTGGCACCTGTTATTGAAGAAATCAAAGGCTATCTGACCATTTTGATTCATACACATTTACTGGGGTTCACCCACATGCTGGGGTGTGGCTTGACAACTTCACAATGATCATGAGACACTGGTTGTTTGTCTGAATGAAATGAGTCCACCCTGCTAACATGATGCTGACATGCTTAGTTGTTGCTAGCATGATTATATGTAGCATCATCTTAGCAATATTTTCATGATTTTCATGCTAGCATCCCACTAATTATGTTAAGAGGAAAAAGCCAATATAGTTAGGTAAAGTAAAGTGCTAAGTTTTAAACTCTGAGTGAGAAAGAGAGAGACTGTTTATCAATAACTAGCTGTAAAGACTTGTTGTTATGGTAACTCTTGTCAGTGGCGGAGGGGTGCGGGGGCGCACACACACTCCTCTGTGATAGACACAGAAAACAGGAATTAGTCTCTCAAACTAACGCTTCCCAATGGAGAACCGTAGTTCCGATTGCAAAGATTCTTTCACTGTGAGTGGCAGGAACTTCCTGACTACGACATATTAAATCCTCATGCCCGTAGAGTGTATCATACCGACGTGGCGACAGTGTAAAGAGACCCACCGATTCACACTCTGTGAATATGGCAGTTGACAGTGGCATATTTCATGAAAAATCTAAATTTTCATTAAACTTAAACTGCTCTTGTGAAGCAACCGTGAAAGTTATCAAAACATGGACCCAATCCATAAAAGTCCAAAGTCCTGTGACCCGTTTAAAGTCTGAATCATGTTTCTACGACAAACTATGCCCGAACGGTAAGCTTTCAAAGTGACCCATGTTTTCACCCTTTTTCGGGCCATTTCCCATTGAAATGAATGGAGGAAAAATGGGGTGGTTATTTGGGAATTTCAGGAAAACCGTGCGACGGATCCCTACCAAAAGTCATAGCACACCATTCCCGAAAAAGGCGCACGGTTTGACACCTCACTCATGGCACTCGGGCAAAGTTAGTCTCAATGTTAAGTCTGTGGGGGGTTAATTGCCCCCTGCAAGGGCAATTGATCACCCACCCCTTAGAAAAGTCACAGCACCCCATCCCCGAATAAGGCGCACAGTCTGACACCTCACTCATGGGACTCGGTCAAAGTTAACTTCAATGTTAAGTCTGTGGGGGGTTAATTGCCCCCCGCAGGGGGCAATTAACCACCCACAACTTAGAAGAGTCACAGCACCCCGTCCCCGAATAAGGCGCACGGTTTGACACCTCACTCATGGGACTCGGTCGAAATTGGTCTCAATGTTAAGTCTGTGGGTGGTTAATTGCCCCCTGTGGGGGCAATTAACCACCCACCCCTTAGAAAAGTCACAGCACCCCGTTCCCGAAAGTGGGACGCACGGTTTGACACCTCACTCATGGGACTCAAAGTTGGTCTCAATTTTAAGTCTGTAGGTGGTTAATTGCCCCCTGCGGGGGCAATTAAGCACCCACCCTTTAGAAAAGTCTTAGCACCCCATTCCCGAATAAGCCACATGGTTTGACACCTCATTCATGGGTCTACGACGAACGGTGCAAGACTCAGTCAAAGTTGTTCTCAGTGTTAAGTCTGTGGGCGGTTAATTGCCCCCTGCGGGGGCAATTAACCACCCACCCCTCAGAAAAGTCACAGCACCCTGTTCCCGAAAATGGGCCGCACAGTCTAACACCTCACTCATGGTACTCGGTCCAGGTTGGTGTTAATGTTAATTCTGTAGGTGGAAATTGCCCCCTGCGGGGGCAATTAACCACCCACCCCTTCGAACAGTCAGAGCACCCTACTCCCGAATAGGCTGCACGGTTTGACACCTCATTCATGGGTCTACGACGAACGGTGCGGGACTCAGTCAAAGTTGTTGTCAGTGTTAAGTCTGTGAGTGGTTAATTGCCCCCTGCGGGGGCAATTAACCACCCACCCCTTCAAACAGTCAGAGCACCCTACTCCCGAATAAGCTGCACGGTTTGACACCTCATTCATGGGTCTACGACGAACGGTGCGGGACTCAGTCAAAGTTGTTGTCAGTGTTAAGTCTGTGAGTGGTTAATTGCCCCCTGCGGGGGCAATTAACCACCCACCCCTTCAAACAGTCAGAGCACCCTACTCCCGAATAAGCTTCACGGTTTGACACCTCATTCATGGGTCTACGACGAATGGTGCGGGACTCAGTCAAAGTTGTTGTCAGTGTTAAGTCTGTGAGTGGTTAATTGCCCCCTGCGGGGGCAATTAACCACCCACCCCTTCAAACAGTCAGAGCACCCTACTCCCGAATAAGCTTCACGGTTTGACACCTCATTCATGGGTCTACGACGAACGGTGCGGGACTCAGTCAAAGTTGTTGTCAGTGTTAAGTCTGTGAGTGGTTAATTGCCCCCTGCGGGGGCAATTAACCACCCACCCCTTCAAACAGTCAGAGCACCCTACTCCCGAATAAGCTTCACGGTTTGACACCTCATTCATGGGTCTACGACGAACGGTGCGGGACTCAGTCAAAGTTGTTGTCAGTGTTAAGTCTGTGAGTGGTTAATTGCCCCCTGCGGGGGCAATTAACCACCCACCCCTTCAAACAGTCAGAGCACCCTACTCCCGAATAAGCTGCACGGTTTGACACCTCATTCATGGGTCTACGACGAACGGTGCGGCACTAGTAATTTTTTTAAATTCCCATTATAAGTCAATGGGCAAAGTCACCAAATTCCCCATTCAAATTCTATGGGGCAACTTTGGGGACCTCTCTTGCCCCGGGGGTCGAACTTATCCCCCTGTGCCGGGTATCTTCTGACACAGGCTGCAAACCTCTTCAAATGTGGTAAATCTCACGTCTCTACAAAATTCACTCTCTGCGCTACAATCCGTCAAAGTTGGCCGCAATGTTAAGTCTATGGGATTTTTTGGCCGGTTAATTGCCCCCTGCGGGGGCAATTAACCGCCCACCCCTTATAAAAGTCATAGCACCCCATTCCCGTATAAGCCGCACGATTTGACACCCCTCTCATGGGTCTACGACAAACGGTGCGGGACTAGTTACGCGCCAAACTTTTGTACGGAAGAATAATAATAATAATAATAATAACTAGAGAGGTACATTTCCTGAAGAAAATGTGAGTGGTGCTTGCCGTGGCGAAACTCTGGCCGTCCATATCTCTACGACAATGGGATCTTGATAGCAACATGCTAATATAGCTAGCATCAAGCTAGCACCATGCTAATCAGCTAAACATCATGCTAATTACACTAGCATGATGCTAGGAACATTCTATACATGTTATTAGCGAAAAGTTAGCATAATGCTAGCGACATGCTAATAGCGTTAGCATCATGCTAGCGATGTGCTGATGAAATTAGCATAACGCTAGCGAGATGCTAATTTTGTTAGCATCATGCTAGCAAAATGCTAATCGCGTTAGCATCATGCTAACAGCATGCTAATGAGGGTGCTAAGGGGCGTGGCTTATGAGCATGATGATACATGCAAAAGAGTGTCTCTACGACAGTCGGTTCCACAGTTAAATCAATTTTAAGTCTGTGGGTGGTGAATTGCCCCCTGCGGGGGCAATTCACCACCCACCCCTTAAAAAGGTCACAGCACCCCGTTCCCGAAGATGGGCCGCACGGTTTGACACCTCACTCATGGGACTCAGTCAAAGTTGGTCTCAATGTTAAGTCTGTGGGTGGTTAATTGCCCCCTGCGGGGGCAATTAACCACCCACCCCTTCAAACAGTCAGAACACCCTACTCCCGAATAAGCCGCACGGTTTGACACCTCATTCATGGGTCTATGACGAACGGTGCAGGACTCAGTCAAAGTTGTTGTCAGTGTTAAGTCTGTGGGCGGTTAATTGCCCCCTGAGGGGGCAATTAACCACCCACCCCTCAGAAAAGTCACAGCACCCTGTTCCCGAAAAAAGGGCCGCACAGTTTGACACCTCACTCATGGTACTCGGTCAAAGTTGGTCTCAGTGTTAAGTCTGTGGGTGGTTAATTGCCCCCTGCGGGGGCAATTAACCACCCACCCCTTCAAACAGTCAGAGCACCCTACTCCCGAATAAGCCGCACGGGTTGACACCTCATTCATGAGTCTACGATGAACGGTGCGGGACTCAGTCAAAGTTGTTGTCAGTGTTAAGTCTGTGGGTGGTTAATTGCCCCCTGCGGGGGCAATTAACCACCCACCCCTTCAAACAGTCAAAGCACCCTACTCCCGAATAAGCCGCACGGGTTGACACCTCATTCATGGGTCTACGACGAACGGTGCGGCACTAGTAATTTTTTTAAATTCCCATTATAAGTCAATGGGCAAAGTCACCAAATTCCCCATTCAAATTCTATGGGGCAACTTTGGGGACCTCTCTTGCCCCGGGGGTCGAACTTATCCCCCTGTGCCGGGTATCTTCTGACACAGGCTGCAAACCTCTTCAAATGTGGTAAATCTGACGTCTCTACAAAATTCACTCTCTGCGCTATAATTCGTCAAAGTTGGTCTCAATGTTAAGTCAATGGGATTTTTAGGGCGGTTAATTGCCCCCTGCGGGGGCAATTAACCGCCCACCCCTTAGAAAAGTCATAGCACCCCATTCCCGTATAGGCCGCACGATTTGACACCTCACTCAGGGGTCTACGACAAACGGTGCGGGACTAGTTACGCGCCAAACTTTTGTACGGAAGAAGAAGAAGATAAAGAATAATAATAAGTTTGCAAGAGAATAGTAGTGATGCTTTGCAAGCACCACTAATAAGCCTGCAAGATAACAATAGTGATGCTTTGCAAGCACCACTAATAATAAGCCTGCAAGATAACAATAGTGATGCTTTGCAAGCACCACTAATAATAAGAATAATAAATAGAGGCGAAATTTTCAAACCCAAATTACGGCTAAACGGTGCGTCGGATCGCTTCGGGAGCCGAGGTCCCAAATGTTCTCCCGGCCGAGCCGCACGCAACGGTGCATCATACGTGGCGGTCGGGTCAAAGCTCTCCGGCGTGGAGGCGTCCAAACTTTTCGGTAGAATAGTAATAAGTATGTCTATTACCATAGACACACTTAACTAGAGAGCGAAAATTCCTGAAGAAATTTTAAAGTGTGTCTATGCGCATGCCGGGTCACTTCTAATCAGTGTCGCTATTATTCAGTGCCTGTATAACTCCTGTCAGTGGGGGAGGGGGGGGTTGTGGGGGGTGGTGGTGGTGTGGGGGATGGGAGAGTGGTGCGCACGCACACTCCTCTGTGACAGACACAGAGAACCGCATACTGTAATAATTAAGCTCTCAAACAAACGCTTCCCAACCGAGAACCGTAGGTCCGATCGCAAAAATTCTTTCACCGTGAGTGGCAGGAACTGCCTGACTACGACATATTGAATCCTCATGCCCGTAGAGTGTATTATGCCGATGTGGCGACAGTGTAAAGACACCCTCCGATTCACACTCTGTAAATATGGCAGTTGACAATGGCACGCATGGTGAAAAAGCAAAATTTTCATCAAACTTAAACTGCTCTCGTGAAGCAACCGTGAACGTTATCAAAACATGGACCCAATCCGTAAAAGTCCAAAGTCTTGTGACCCGTTTAAACTTTGAATGATGTTTCTACGACAAATTATGGCCGAACGGTAAGCTTTCAAAGCGACCCATGTTTTCACCCTTTTTCGGGCCATTTCCCATTGAAATGAATGGAGGAAAAATGGGGTGGTTATTTGGGAATTTCGGGAAAACCGTGCGACGGATCCGTACCAAAAGTCATAGCACACCATTCCCGACCGAGCCGTTCGCAACGATATAAGATACGTGAGGCTTTTCTCAAAACTGCGGGGCGTGAAACGCTGCAAAGTTTTAGGCGGAAGAAAAAAGTGGATGGTATATGTAATACTAGAGAGGTACATTTCCTGAAGAAAATGTGAGTGGTGCTTGCCGTGGCGAAACTCTGGCCGTCCATATCTCTACGACAATGGGATCTTGATAGCAACATGCTAATATAGCTAGCATCAAGCTAGCACCATGCTAATCAGCTAAACATCATGCTAATTACACTAGCATGATGCTAGGAACATTCTATACATGTTATTAGCGAAAAGTTAGCATAATGCTAGCGACATGCTAATAGCGTTAGCATCATGCTAGCGATGTGCTGATGAAATTAGCATAACGCTAGCGAGATGCTAATTTTGTTAGCATCATGCTAGCAAAATGCTAATCGCGTTAGCATCATGCTAACAGCATGCTAATGAGGGTGCTAAGGGGCGTGGCTTATGAGCATGATGATACATGCAAAAGAGTGTCTCTACGACAGTCGGTTCCACAGTTAAATCAATTTTAAGTCTGTGGGTGGTGAATTGCCCCCTGCGGGGGCAATTCACCACCCACCCCTTAAAAAGGTCACAGCACCCCGTTCCCGAAGATGGGCCGCACGGTTTGACACCTCACTCATGGGACTCAGTCAAAGTTGGTCTCAATGTTAAGTCTGTGGGTGGTTAATTGCCCCCAGCGGGGGCAATTAACCACCCACCCCTTCAAACAGTCAGAACACCCTACTCCCGAATAAGCCGCACGGTTTGACACCTCATTCATGGGTCTATGACGAACGGTGCAGGACTCAGTCAAAGTTGTTGTCAGTGTTAAGTCTGTGGGCGGTTAATTGCCCCCTGAGGGGGCAATTAACCACCCACCCCTCAGAAAAGTCACAGCACCCTGTTCCCGAAAAAAGGGCCGCACAGTTTGACACCTCACTCATGGTACTCGGTCAAAGTTGGTCTCAGTGTTAAGTCTGTGGGTGGTTAATTGCCCCCTGCGGGGGCAATTAACCACCCACCCCTTCAAACAGTCAGAGCACCCTACTCCCGAATAAGCCGCACGGGTTGACACCTCATTCATGAGTCTACGATGAACGGTGCGGGACTCAGTCAAAGTTGTTGTCAGTGTTAAGTCTGTGGGTGGTTAATTGCCCCCTGCGGGGGCAATTAACCACCCACCCCTTCAAACAGTCAAAGCACCCTACTCCCGAATAAGCCGCACGGGTTGACACCTCATTCATGGGTCTACGACGAACGGTGCGGCACTAGTAATTTTTTTAAATTCCCATTATAAGTCAATGGGCAAAGTCACCAAATTCCCCATTCAAATTCTATGGGGCAACTTTGGGGACCTCTCTTGCCCCGGGGGTCGAACTTATCCCCCTGTGCCGGGTATCTTCTGACACAGGCTGCAAACCTCTTCAAATGTGGTAAATCTGACGTCTCTACAAAATTCACTCTCTGCGCTATAATTCGTCAAAGTTGGTCTCAATGTTAAGTCAATGGGATTTTTAGAGCGGTTAATTGCCCCCTGCGGGGGCAATTAACCGCCCACCCCTTAGAAAAGTCATAGCACCCCATTCCCGTATAGGCCGCACGATTTGACACCTCACTCAGGGGTCTACGACAAACGGTGCGGGACTAGTTACGCGCCAAACTTTTGTACGGAAGAAGAAGAAGATAAAGAATAATAATAAGTTTGCAAGAGAATAGTAGTGATGCTTTGCAAGCACCACTAATAAGCCTGCAAGATAACAATAGTGATGCTTTGCAAGCACCACTAATAAGCCTGCAAGATAACAATAGTGATGCTTTGCAAGCACCACTAATAAGCCTGCAAGATAACAATAGTGATGCTTTGCAAGCACCACTAACTAGATACAAAAGTTTGTTTAGACAAACTTTAAGTTGGCTTGAGAAAGCCGGAGATAAAAGTTTTAAAGTGTGAAAAGTTTAAAATAGTTTAAGAAGTTAAAAAAGTTAAAACAGTTTAAGTTTAAAAGGTTTAAAAGACAGATAGATAGATAGATAGTGTCAGACAGATAGACAGTTACAGATATATAGATTGATAGATAGATTCATGATTGAGTCTATAGATAGATAAAAATAGTCAGATTACAGATAGATAGATAGATAGATAGATAGATAGATAGATAGAAATAGTCAGATGATAGATAGATAGATAGATAGATAGATAGATAGATAGATAGATAGAAATAGTCAGATGATAGATAGATAGATAGATAGATAGATAGATAGATAGATAGATAGATAGATTAGTTAGAAATAGTCAGATGATAGATAGTTACATAGATAGATAGATAGATAGATAGATAGGTTAAAATAGTCAGATGATAGATAGATTAGAAAAGTTAGATAAGTTTGAATGAGTTAAAATGTGTTAGAAAGAGTACATGGAAGGGAAGTCTATAGATAGATAGAAATAATCAGATTACAGATAGATAGATAGATAGATAGATAGATAGATAGATAGATGAGTTTGAATGAGTTTGAATGGGTTAGAAATAGTACATAGAAGAGAAGTTTGATTGAGTCTAATTGGCATTAGCAAGTCGGTGGTGTGGGGGATGGGTCGTGCATGCGCACGCACACTCTTCTGTGACAGACACAGAGAACCGCAAACTGTAATAATTAAGCTCTCAAACAAACGCTTCCCAACCGAGAACCGTAGGTCCGATCGCAAAAATTCTTTCACCGTGAGTGGCAGGAACTTCCTGACTATGACATATTGAATCCTCATGCCCGTAAAGTGTATTATATTGACGTGGTGACAGTGTAAAGACACCCTCCGATTCACACTCTGTGAATATGGCAGTTGACAGTGGCACGCGTGGTGGAAAATCAAAATTTTCATCAAACTTAAACTGCTCTCGTGAAGCAACCGTGAAAGTTATCAAAGCATGAACCCAATCCGTAAAAGTCCAAAGTCTTGTGACCCGTTTAAACTTTGAATGATGTGTCTACGACAAATTATGGCCGAACGGTAAGCTTTCAAAGTGACCCATGTTTTCACCCTTTTTCGTGCCATTTCCCATTGAAATGAATAGGGGAAAATGGGGTGGTTATTTGGGAATTTCGGGAAAACCGTGCGACGGATCCCTACCAAAAGTCATAGCACACCATTTCCGAAAAAGGCGCACGGTTTGACACCTCACTCATGGCACTCGGGCAAAGTTAGTCTCAATGTTAAGTCTGTGGGGGGTTAATTGCCCCCTGCAAGGGCAATTGATCACCCACCCCTTAGAAAAGTCACAGCACCCCATTCCCGAATAAGGCGCACGGTTTGACACCTCACTCATGGGACTCGGTCAAAGTTGGTTTTAATGTTAAGTCTGTGGGTGGTTAATTGCCCCCTGCGGGGGCAATTAACCACCCACCCCTTAGAAGAGTCACGGCAACCCATTCCCGAATAGGGCACACGGTTTGACACCTCACTCATGGGATTCGGTTAATGTTGGTCTCAATGTTAAGTCTGTGGGTGGTTAATTGCCCCCTGCGGGGGCAATTAACCACCCACCCCTTAGAAGAGTCACAGCACCCGATCCCCGAATAAGGCGCACAGTTTGACACCTCACTCATGGGACTCGGGCAATGTTGGTCTCAATGTTAAGTCTGTGGGTGGTTAATTGCCCCCTGCGGGGGCAATTAACCACCCACCCCTTAGAAGAGTCACGGCACCGCTTTTCCGAATAAGGCGCACGGTTTGACACCTCACTCATGGGACTCGGGCAAAGTTGGTCTCAATGTTAAGTCTGTGGGTGGTTAATTGCCCCCTGCGGGGGCAATTAACCACCCACCCCTTAGAAGAGTCACGGCACCCCATTCCCGAATAAGGCGCACGGTTTGACACCTCATTTGTTGGTTTACGATGAACGGTGCGGGACCAGTTATAATTCGCTAAAATCCCCATTATAAGTCAATGGGACGGTTAATTGCCCCCTGCGGGGGCAATTAACCGCCCACCCTTTAGGAAAGTCATAGAAAAATTCTTCCCGAATATTCTGCACGCTTTGACACCTCACTCATGGGTCTACGATAAATTGTGCGGAACTAGTTCATCGCCAAAATCCCCATCATATGTCAATGGGGCAAATTGGGGACCTCTCTTGCCCCGGGGGTAAAACTTATACCCTTGTGCATGGTATCTTTTGACAAAGGCTGCAAACATCTTCAAATAGGGTTAATTTAACGTTTCTACAAAGTTCCCTCTCTGCGCAACAAACCGTCAAAATTCGTCTCAATGTTAAGTCAATGGGATTTTTGGGCCGGTTAATTGCCCCTGCGGGGCAATTAGTAAGTCCGATCAGTTAGAAAAGATATAGCACACCCCGTGAGATCAGTCTGAAGGTCTGGGCCGAGTTTGGAGTTAGTGGAGTTAAAGCTCTAGGAGGAGAAGCGTTTGATAATTTTAGTCTCGGAATAATAATAATAATAATAAGTTTAAGTCGGATATCAGTAAGTTGGCTTTCTCAAGCCAACTTAATAATAATAACTAGATACAAAAGTTTGTTTAGACAAACTTTAAGTTGGCTTGAGAAAGCCGGAGATGGAAGTTTAAAAGTGTGAAAAGTTTAAAATAGTTTAAGAAGTTAAAAAAGTTAAAACAGTTTAAGTTTAAAAGGTTTAAAAGACAGATAGATAGATAGATAGATAGATAGATAGATAGATAGATAGATAGATAGATAGATAGATAGATAGATAGATAGTGCCAGACAGATAGACAGTTACAGATATATAGATTAATAGATAGATAGATAGATTCATGATTGAGTCTATAGATAGATAGAAATAGTCAGATTACAGATAGATAGATAGATAGATAGATAGATAGATAGATAGATAGATAGATAGAAATAGTCAGATGATAGATAGATAGATAGATAGATAGATAGATAGATTAGTTAGAAATAGTCAGATGATAGATACATAGATAGATAGATAGATTAGTTAAAATAGTCAGATGATAGATAGATTAGAAAAGTTAGATAATTTTGAATAAGTTAAAATGTGTTAGAAATAGTACATAGAAGGGAAGTCTATAGATAGATAGAAATAATCAGATTACAGATAGATAGATAGATAGATAGATAGATAGATAGATAGATAGATAGATGAGTTTGAATGAGTTTGAATGGGTTAGAAATAGTACATAGAAGGGGATGGGTCGTGCATGCTCACGCACACTCTTCTGTGACAGACACAGAGAACCGCAAACTGTAATAATTAAGCTCTCAAACAAACGCTTCCCAACCGAGAACCGTAGGTCCGATCGCAAAAATTCTTTCACCGTGAATGGCAGGAACTTCCTGACTACGACATATTGAATCCTCATGCCCGTAGAGTGTATTATATTGACGTGGTGACAGTGTAAAGACACCCTCCGATTCACACTCTGTGAATATGGCAGTTGACAGTGGCACGCATGGTGAAAAATCTAAATTTTCATCAAACTTAAACTGCTCTCGTGAAGCAACCGTGAAAGTTATCAAAACATGGACCCAATCCGTAAAAGTCCAAAGTCTTGTGACCCGTTTAAACTTTGAATGATGTTTCTACGACAAATTACGGCCGAACGGTAAGCTTTCAAAGTGACCCATGTTTTCACCCTTTTTCAGGCCAATTCCCATTGAAATGAATAGGGGAAAATGGGGTGGTTATTTGGGAATTTCGGGAAAACCGTGCGACGTATCCCTACCAAAAGTCATAGCACACCATTCCCGAAAAAGGCGCACGGTTTGACACCTCACTCATGGCACTCGGGCAAAGTTAGTCTCAATGTTAAGTCTGTGGGGGGTTAATTGCCCCCTGCGAGGGCAATTGACCACCCACCCCTTAGAAAAGTCACAGCACCCCATTCCCGAATAAGGCGCACGGTTTGACACCTCACTCATGGGACTCGGTCAAAGTTGGTTTTAACGTTAAGTCTGTGGGTGGTTAATTGCCCCCTGCGGGGGCAATTAACCACCCACCCCTTAGAAGAGTCACGGCAACCCATTCCCGAATAAGGCGCACGGTTTGACACCTTACTCATGGGATTCGAGCAATGTTGGTCTCAATGTTAAGTCTGTGGGTGGTTAATTGCCCCCTGCGGGGGCAATTAACCACCCACCCCTTAGAAGAGTCGATCCCCGAATAAGAATCGATCCCCGAATAAGGCGCATGGTTTGACACCTCACTCATGTGACTCGGGCAATGTTGGTCTCAATGTTAAGTCTGTGGGTGGTTAATTGCCCCCTGCGGGGGCAATTAACCACCCACCCCTTAGGAGAGTCACGGCACCCCTTTCCCGAATAAGGCGCACGGTTTGACACCTCACTCATGGGACTCGGGCAATGTTGGTCTCAATGTTAAGTCTGTGGGTGGTTAATTGCCCCCTGCGGGGGCAATTAACCACCCACCCCTTAGAAAGGTCACGGCACCCCATTCCCGAATAAGGCGCATGGTTTGACACCTCATTTGTTGGTTTACGATGAACAGTGCGGGACCAGTTATAATTCGCTAAAATCCCCATTATAAGTCAATGGGACGGTTAATTGCCCCCTGCGGGGGCAATTAACCGCCCACCCCTTAGGAAAGTCATAGAAAAATTCTTCCCGAATATTCTGCACACTTTGACACCTCACTCATGGGTCTACGATAAATGGTGCGGGACTAGTTCATCGCCAAAATCCCCATTATATGTCAATGGGGCAAATTGGGGACCTCTCTTGCCCCGGGGGTAAAACTTATACCCTTGTGCATGGTATCTTTTGACAAAGGCTGCAAACATCTTCAAATAGGGTTAATTTAACGTTTCTACAAAATTCCCTCTCTGCGCAACAAACCGTCAAAATTCTCTCAATGTAAAGTAAATGGGATTTTTGGGGCGGTTAATTGCCCCTGCGGGGCAATTAGTAAGTCCGATCAGTTAGAAAAGATATAGCACACCCCGTGAGATCAGTCTGAAGGTCTGGGCTGAGTTTGGAGTTAGTGGAGTTAAAGCTCTAGGAGGAGATAGTGTTTACAAATTTAGTCTCAGAATAATAATAATAATAATAATAATAAGTTTAAGTCGGATATCAGTAAGTTGGCTTTCTCAAGCCAACTTAATAATAAGTTTAAGTCGGATATCAGTAAGTTGGCTTTCTCAAGCCAACTTAATTACAGAGCAATGCTTTTCTACTTTTATTTGGAATTTTTTATAAAATAGGATTCATATTGTAGATATTTTTTTATCTTAAACATTGTTACTTTATTAATTATACCTTTGTTCAATAAACAGAGAAAATAAAAGTAAAACTGAGATAATCAGTTACGCATTTAATTTTTTACAGAAAACTGCTGTAAAATGAATACTAGATTTACAGTATACTGTAAAATGACATACTGTTATTTAATCTATTTAATCTAATGGAAACTTCTTAATTTTAGATTAGCTGACCGAGGTGGTCTAATGATTGTTTTGTAAACCGTAAGGTGTGTAATTCTAATTCATTATTAGTGTGTCAAAAATTTTTTTTTTTTAGAACTTTATTTTACTTACCGATATACTATATATTGCAAAGATCTCCATGATTCTTAGCTTAAACAACGTGACGTACTCGGCTGCTTTGTGCGTCCGCTGCCCAAGAGTGAAAAATCTTATCACATAAAGCACTAATAAGTGTATTAAATAATGGACTTTTTAAACATTCTTTTTCACTTTGTTGACAATTTGTCAAAACAAATTATATGGTGCATAAAACGATAATAAAAATGTCATAAATGTGTTTGAGGTCCTAGAACGTAGTGTATGACTGTTGAAATCATTCCTTGTTCTTGTTTTTTTATTTATTCCTTGTTCACAACATCACAAATGATCTTAAATTATTATATGTTAAAAAAGTCTTTCAGAACGTCTTTCTACTTGATGATACGAAAATATAAAGCATTATTTTAATTGTTTTAGCATACGCAGCATAAAACTGAAAGAAATGATTTCCAACACATTCATGCATTCTAGCATTAATGTTGAAAAAAACTTTTTTTCATTTGTTTTACATTTTGAACCTGAAAAATACATGTGAACTTATTTTGTATTTTTTACATGACCATGCATTAGTTGTGTGGGAAAAACCGATTTCCTGCGCTCGTACAGCGTTAAGAACGCAGTAAACCTTTTATCTCAGCATAACTAGGCAAATAATCAAATAAATAATCAAGTTCAAGTAGGCTTTATTGTCACTTTAACCGTATACAGTACAGTGAAACGAAATAACGTTCCTCCAGGACTAAAGTGCCACATGCAAAATAAATATACAACATAAATTAACAGAAAAACTAAACTAAAAGGCCTATTTTGCATTAGTTGTATGAGAAAACCCGCTTACCTGAGCTCACACAGCGCTAAGAACACGGCAAATGCTTTAACTTGGCATGAGCAACCTAGAAGTCAGTGTAATGATTATTTTCAACAAATTTATGCATTCTGGCATACATGTTAAAAAACAACTTATTTCTTATTCTTTTTCACATTTTCATACTGAAAACTGTATATAAACTTGTTTTGTATGTTTTACATTACCATGCATTAGTTGTGTGAGACAACCGCTTTGCTGAGCCTGTACAGCGCTAAAAACGCAGCAAAGGCTTTAATCTCAGCATAACAAGGCAAAAAATCCAATAAATAATAATTTCCAAAACATTCATGCATTTTGGCATACATGTTGAAAATATTTTTTAATTATTTTTATTTTTATGATTTTGACCATAAAAACTGTATATAAACTTGTTTTGTATGTTTTACATCACCATGCATTAGATGTGTGAGAAAACCACATTCCTGAGCCCGTACAGCACGAAGACCGCAGCAAACGCTTTATCACAGCATAAAAAAATCAAATAAATAATCTTTTTTTTTTTAATTCATGCATTTTGGCATACATGTTAAAAAGTAACTTTTTGTTATGGTCTTTATGATTTGGACCATGAAAAGTGTATATAAACACGTTTTGTATGTTTTACATCACCATGCATTAGTTGTGTGAGAAAACCGCTTGCCTGAGCCCGTAAAGGAATAAGAATTCAGGAATCGCTTTATCTCAGCATAACTAGGCAAATTTTTTTATAAACGATCACTTCCAAAACATTCATGCATTTTGGCATACATTTAAAAAAAAAAATTATTAGTTTTTATGATTTTGACCATGAAAAGTGTATATAAACTCGTTTTGTATGTTTTACATCACCATGCATTAGTTGTGTAAGAAAACCGCATTCCTGAGCACGTACAACGCTAAGAACGCAGCAGACGCTTTATCTCAGCATAAAAAAATCAAATAAATGATCATTTTTAAAACATTCGTGCAATAATTCATTACATATTAATTCAAAACATTCATGCGCTAAGAATGCAGCAAACGCTTAAGCTCAGCATAACTAGGCAAAAAATCTAATAAATTATTTTCAAAACATTCATGCATTTTGTCATACATTTTAAAAAACAGCTTTTTTATTATTGTTTTTATGATGTTGGCCATAAAAACTGTATATAAACTCGTTTTGTATGTTTCACATTACCATGCATTAGTTGTGTCAGAAAAACCCTTGCCTGAGCATAAAAAATTCAAATAAATTATAATTTCCAAAACTTTCATGCATTTTGGCATACATGTTGAAAAACAACTTTTTTATTATTGTTTTCATGATTCTGACCATAAAAACTGTATATAAACTCGTTTTTATACATGCATTAGTTGTGTAAATTGTGTGTCTACTGAAGCCGAAAATGTGTTGTGTCTCTTAGGCGCCCATTAACAGCAAGCAACAGAGCTCATAAATGTGTCAAGCTTAAACTGATACAGTATGTATTTATTTTTCATTTTCTTCTCTCCTTCAATGATGATACTTCTTTGACTGCTCTTTTTCTATTCAGAATTATTATTAGTAGTAGTATTGTTTTATTGTGGTAGGTGATTCGCCTGCCATGCGGAAGGCCCGGGTTTAATTCCCGGCCAGTGCCAAAAGTGCCGATGGTATTCTTACTATTATTAACTGCCATGGATGGCCAGTGTTACGACCCAGTCTAGGGTTGGGCCGCACAGCGATATTAAAAGTGAGTGAATAGTGGTAAGCTAAAGAAGAAGTGTGGTACTGTTTCAACTCAAAAACGACACACACGTAATGGATTGAAAATTATATATTGAAAAAGGTACTATACAAAATAACCGGTGTGAACTCCAGGGTGGACCAAGGCCAAAACAACACACAGAAGAACTGATTAAGGAAAGCTCTAACTTCCCTACAAAAGAAAAGAGAAATAAAACACAATTTGCTAACCTAACTCCCTATCCATAAACAGTTAAGAAAAAACCCCTCCCACACCCCAAAAAATGGCAGCCACACCCCTACAACCGGTGAAAAAAAGAAGAAATATATACATGAAAACACTAACATTTTACACAGAGACTAGACATTTACTTACATACAAAAGATACCAAGTTTTACAGACTGACTAAATCACAAGGGCAGACCCATAGACCAAATAAATGAACCAAAAATCCACACATCAACCACCAGAAATAGCAAACACAAACAGACAAAGAATATGCTGAGCAGTCAAAAGCCACCCCAGCACTAGCTTCTGGGGTGGTTAAATACTGTCGGCCAATGATGATGTCATCGGGGCGGAGACAATCACACGAGCCAAGGAGGAGAGTTGCAAGTCCTGGATCCTGGACTGGAATCATGAAGGGACTGACCTGCACACATGAGACAATACATATATACACACAACAAAAACAACCTGCCCCCAGCAATGAATAGCTGAATAGCTGACACTCAGTGACAGCCAATGAAATTGAAGCATTTTGCGGCTTTCCCTGTGGTCTGGCATTGCTTAAATAATAGTATAAAATCGTCCAGACTCTGGTTCGATACACACTCTGGGTGAAAATGTAATAAATGTGAATTCTTTGTTTTACACTTTTTGCTTATGATTATCATTAAATTATAGTAAGGTGAGTGCTAATGTGTTTCATAGCTTAAGAAAACATTAATTAAAATGTGCATTTAGTACTGAAGCATAACTTGATAATGTAATGGCATGGTTATATCCAAAACTTGGTTTGTGGCTGTTAAATAATAAGACTGACTTCACTTATTCAGCCTACAGCCTTCACATATTTTGTGGCACATTTATTTTTCAGGGCCTTGTCATGAACATGCAAATTAACATTTATATATAATAAAAATATTGTTTATGATGAAAAATTAGACGAAACTAATTTTATTATAAAACAAACAATATAAAAGTATACATGTCCTATACTATACTCAACAAGAATATAGAAAATAAGAATGTTTATAATAAGATAATTAAATAATAAAATTGTATCAAATAAGTGTCACGATTGGGGTATATTGGCGGATGTGGATTGCCGTGGGCGGAGAGAGCAGGCATAGAGGCAGTTTAACAAAAATAGTCTTTTAATAAGGGTTGTAACAGAAATAATAAAAACACAAAACAAAGGAACAAAAACTCAAACAATACTTAATAGCATGGGGTTAAACATGGGCTCTCTGGCAGGACACAGACAAAGAGACACCAACAGGCACTAATACCTGTTACACTACGTTTAAGATTGGTAGCGAAACACAGGATGAAGGGGGCCTAACACACGTCCTGTGGTAAACACAGGCAGAAGGACGACTAACACCCGTCCTGTGACGAAACACAGGCAGACGGATAAAACACGTAACAGGACACACAAACTACACGTGGAGCTGAAACAGGACACAAGACGAGAGACAAGTAGAGACGGGAGACGAGAGAGAGGCGGGACGAGGGCTAAAGACATGGCAATCAGCTAGACATGGCTTTTAGCTAAACAGGGTTAAGAGTACTTAACCCTGGCAGTCAGCTACACATTCATCTAGCTAAGCATGTCTTTAGCCCGACATAAACTAAGCTACACTTACCTGATAGCTCAACACTAGGGAATTGGGGCACAGAAACACAGAGACAAGGGATACCCAGTGGCTAGGCTAGGGTTAGGGGTAGGTACACGAGCGCTATCGGTGGCCCCTGGGCACTTCCCTGGTGTCCCGTGTCCTTTCACCCGACGGGCTAGCTCCATCAGTTGACTGTGTGGCGGAGGCAGCTGAGATGTTGCTCCGAAGGAACGGAGCCTTGAATAAGGGCCACTGGACGAGGTGGGGGTAAAGGTGGGGCCTCCACGTGAGGCTCGCTGGTGATGCGGCTGGGGCCTCCACGTGAGGCTCGCTGGTGATGCGGCTGGGGCCTCCACGTGAGGCTCGCTGGTGATGCGGCTGGGGCCTCCACGTGAGGCTCGCTGGTGATGCGGCTGGGGCCTCCACGTGAGGCTCGCTGGTGATGCGGCTGGGGCCTCCACGTGAGGCTCGCTGGTGATGCGGCTGGGGCCTCCACGTGAGGCTCGCTGGTGATGCAGCTGGGGCCTCCACGTGAGGCTCGCTGGTGATGCGGCTGGGGCCTCCACGTGAGGCTCGCTGGTGATGCGGCTGGGGCCTCCACGTGAGGCTCGCTGGTGATGCGGCTGGGGCCTCCACGTGAGGCTCGCTGGTGATGCGGCTGGGGCCTCCACGTGAGGCTCGCTGGTGATGCGGCTGGGGCCTCCACGTGAGGCTCGCTGGTGATGCGGCTGGGGCCTCCACGTGAGGCTCGCTGGTGATGCGGCTGGGGCCTCCACGTGAGGCTCGCTGGTGATGCGGCTGGGGCCTCCACGTGAGGCTCGCTGGTGATGCGGCTGGGGCCTCCACGTGAGGCTCGCTGGTGATGCGGCTGGGGCCTCCACGTGAGGCTCGCTGGTGATGCGGCTGGGGCCTCCACGTGAGGCTCGCTGGTGATGCGGCTGGGGCCTCCACGTGAGGCTCGCTGGTGATGCGGCTGGGGCCTCCACGTGAGGCTCGCTGGTGATGCGGCTGGGGCCTCCACGTGAGGCTCGCTGGTGATGCGGCTGGGGCCTCCACGTGAGGCTCGCTGGTGATGCGGCTGGGGCCTCCACGTGAGGCTCGCTGGTGATGCGGCTGGGGCCTCCACGTGAGGCTCGCTGGTGATGCGGCTGGGGCCTCCACGTGAGGCTCGCTGGTGATGCGGCTGGGGCCTCCACGTGAGGCTCGCTGGTGATGCGGCTGGGGCCTCCACGTGAGGCTCGCTGGTGATGCGGCTAGCTAAGCATGTCTTTAGCCCGACATGAACTAAGCTACACTAACCTAATAGCTCAACACAACACTAGGGAATTGGGGCACAGAAACATAGAGACAAGGGATACCTACTCGAAGGCTAGGCTAGCGGACACAATCAAAGGCTAGGCTCACTGGGAAACTAGGGAGGCAGGAAACACAGGAATGCTAGAGACACAAAGGGGCTATGGCTAAAAGCATGCTAGTTAGCTCAATATAGATTTTAGCTAAACACACTCCCAGCCAAACACACAACTATCTACTTACCTGCTCTAGCTAAACACACAAGAAAACAGGGGGGACAACAACCACAATACTCACAACACCACGCATGACATGACTGAATCAGCTCCACAAACACAGACAGAACATCTACAAAAAACATTGCCAAAGTGAGAGCCCAAGTCAACACAACCTAAATCAAAATATAGAACAAAATACAAAACAAAACGCCCACACAAATGACAGTAGTATTAACTAATAATGCTCGACCCAGTTTCCCAGACTAAACAGCTATTTATAGTTGGATTAATGGCTACCTCGGCTCAGGTGTGCACTCGCATCACCTGACCGAGGTGCCTTCTGGGAAACTGAGTCAGGCAACAAAAACTACAAATGAAAAACAGTGACCTCTGGTGGTGGTCCCTTACACAGGCAGACGGATGCCTAACACCCGTCCTGTGGCGAAACACAGGCAGAAGGACGAAACACGTAACAGGACACAAAAACTACATGTGGAGCTAAAACAGGACACGGGATGAGACGGGAGAGACAAGAGACAAGTAGAGACGGGAAAGACGGTAGACAAAAGAGAGACGGGAGACAAGAGAAAGACGGGAGACAAGAGAGAGACGGGAGACAAGAGAGATGGGAGACAAGGAGAGAGACAAGGCACGGAGAGAGAAGAGACAGGAGAAACATGTAGAGACAAGAAGAGACAAGAGATTAGAGAGAGACGAAAGACAAGAGAGATGAGAGACAAGAGAGAGACAGGCACGGAGAGAGAAGAGACAGGAGAAACATGTAGAGACAAGAAGAGACGAGAGACTAGAGAGAGACGAGAGACAAGAGAGATGAGAGACAAGAGAGAGACAGGACGAGGGCTAAAGACATGTCAATCAGCTAGACATGGCTTTTAGCTAAACATGGTTAAGAGTACTTAACACATAAACTAAACACAGAACAGGGGTCTGTTCTTCGTACGTCGCTTGACACATCCGAGATAAATTGACACATCTAAGATGAGATCATCGTGCTAATTACGATCTGGCTAAGTTGGTTCTTCGAGCTCACCTGTTGTTGATGATTAGTATGGCTGGATTGAGTTGTCTAGGATTATTGCGCGCTCGTGCGTTGGTTTAAAAGGTGATATGCATCGACAGTAGAAACACTGATCACAGGCCCTTTGATTGGTTGACGAAATGGAAAAAGACCGGCTCGACTTTTTTTGTAACACCTGTTATGCGCTGAAATGCCCCCTTGCCATGAATTGCCCCCCCACATAATCGCTATTAAGTATTAAATGAGAACATAAATTTATAGGTTAAGGTTTACAATTTACATAAGACAATAAAATAAAATAAGAGATATATAAAATTAATATGTTGTATATGAAAAAATAGAAACATTAATATTTTTTTCAAATACATGTATACTTTTATATTGTTCGTTATAATAAAATTAGTTTCGTCCAATTTATCATTATAAAAAATATTTATTTTTATTATACATGATTATTTATTTGCATACATTATATATATATATATATATATATATATATATATATATATATATATATATACAGTATATATATATTGTTAATTCATGTCTTCTGATGATGTCGACACATTTTTACGTTTTAAATAAGACATGTTGGCATATTCACGAATCAGGACTTTTGCATAGTTAACACTATCAAATAGTCTACTATCAGAAAATTAAATTAATTTCAAGGCCATTTAAACCGAGACATTGCCCTGTCTTTCACTGTTTTGTCCCTGTTAAGACATTACAAAAACTATATCAGAAACGTATTAGGAATTTTAAAGCACGAATTTGGGCATCTCATTTCATTATTATGAAAATAATATGAAGCACATATACACACATTCATCATGAAATATGAAAATAAAATTAATGTTTGCTTCAGCATTGGAAACAATATTGTTTTAGGTTAAGTAATTAAACAGTTCTTCGTTGTACAGTACTTGCTCCTGTCGTGGAAATTAATTGAAGACTCAGGCTTTGGTTTTCAGAAGATAACGACCTTTATTTATCATGCAATAACGGCCGGGGGAGACTGCAGTGTCACACTGAGCTCTGAACGCTTTTCGTTTAAATACCCTCTGATACAATGGAGTATTCAGTATACAGTGATGTTCCACAACAGCTGGGTTTCTTTAAATTCCCCCGTTCTATGTATACCTCACCTTCCTGGGCAAGCACATTCCAGGAGGCCTTATATGGTTAGATTTTGCACCTACGATTCCCCATCCTATGTATAGCTTGGATTCCTAGGCAAGCACTTCTCAAATTGACTACAGAAAATGACTATTATGTTCCAATGGGTACCTAAAAGTAAGTGAAATCACATAAACCCAAATAGAAATTACTACCATATATCCCCCCTTTGGGACTTACAAGTCCCACATTAATTGGTCAATCTAGAGTGCAAATCCATGTGTTATTGTCCTTACACTAATCTGGTGATTAAATCAAATCACTGGATTTTATCAATAACCAACCTATGTATTCGCACTTAAGAGGAGTATCAGCCAAACGTCTCTTTCCTTACTTTTGACGATTGGGACAAGAGTAAAAGACTGACCTCCATGACATTATTTTTCCATAACACAATAACATGACATACAATGCAATTAATACAGTGACTTTCTAGGATTACACTAGTTGGACAACGTTTACAATCTAAATTGAAACATGTATAAATTGAAATATGAAACCCACAGTACAATTTTAAAAGTTGATAGAATTTTAACCGCCTTGTCGTAATATACGAATCTTCAACCCAGATGCTTTGCACATCGTAGAGAGTCAGTTGGAGCCCACAAGAGAGGTTACTAGCACTTCATTATGGGCTCGTGTTTTCCATCCTTTGCCATTGAGGATACACATCAACATATGAATTAGTAAAGTCTCAAATTAAAGTTACACATGGGTGAAGTAAGGATATTCTTGATGACTGTGTCCAAAAATCCATCTTTGTCTGTTGTTGCTAGAAAATGCTGTTAAGTTAAACGTCTTTGGTTAAATATAAATATAATTTATAACTTTAGACACAGTAAAGTCAACCATCAGCTGCTCCAATAAAATTTCTGTATCTGGAATTAAAGAGATCATTGTTCAGTGGCATTACACATGGTCATAAGTTGTTTACAGCTTGCTTCCTTCTCGGGCACTTTTCCTGTTGAGGGAATTAAATTAATTGTCAATGCTGCTGCGTTATCTGTGAAAGTAATATAGGGTTGGTTAAACAAAATTGCATTTATACCACATAGTGGACATGAGTCATTGTCACATATAATCTGTACAACTGTTTGTCATGTCGGGTAAGTCAGGGGAAATACTGGTCAAAGTCAGTCAGTCAGTCTCATCTGTATGAGAAGCGGATGCTGCTTTCAAGCAGATTCTCATACTTAATTTGGAGTAGCGGAGTGTTTAACGCTGCGCAATTTGGTGTCCAACTTGTGCCAATAGTTGGTTATTTCTCCAATTAGGATTTAATTTCTTTGCACTTTGCTACTATAGGATGTTAGGTTCCCCTCTCTTTTTCCTTCTTCTCTGGTACTTGTTTTGGGGACTCTTGTGTAATGGTTCAAGGGATACCACGTGGTTTTGCCTTTCACTTAAATTGCAGTTGGAGTGGCTGCCAGAACTTCGTAGGGCCCCTCCCTCCTGGCCTTGTGCCACTTCCTCCTACACACTCACAGATAGATAGACCTGGTCTCCTGGATTGATGGGACATGGAATGTCTTTTCCTTCCTCCGCCTTTTTGCTCTTTTCCTGCACATAGATTGCTTTATATATGGCAGTTAGCTTCATCATATATATTCTGAGTTTCAATTGCAATTGTTTTAGCGGTGGGCCTTTATATGGCCCCCTACAGAATTGCACAGGCATGAGTCGACCCGTTAGCATTTCATGCGGGGTTAAGTATGTATTTCTGTTAATTTGCATGCGATAGCTCACTAATGCAAGAGGTAATATATCAACCCAGTTAAGGTTTGTACTAGCACAATATTGTTAAGCTTGACTTTGAGAGTTCTGTTTATTCTTCCTACCATACCCTGGGCCTGTGAATGATAAACACATCCAAAACTTTGTTTTATTCTCAACTGTTGTTAACAGTTTTCTGAATAAACACTGATCTATTATCTGAACTGATTTTTGACGGAATTCCAAACCTAGGCATCACTTCCCTTGTGAGGAATTTGATAACTGTTCCGGCCCCTTCATCTGCAGAAGGCATTGCTTCTACCCATCTACTAAATCTGTCTATTATTACAGGCATGTACCTTTTGCCTCGAGCATACATTATTATTTCCATATAATCTATAACCAAGTGCTTAAAAGGTCCTTCTGGTACCGGTATATGACCAACAGATGTCGCAGTTCCTTTTTGACATTATGCTTAGCACATATCTTACATGAAGCTAGACACTCATCATCTATAGCATACATCCTATATATATTATCTATATACAGCTTGATTTTTCTCACAACCTTTTCTATAGCACAATGGTCAAATCCACGAACATCTGAAACTAAATATGTTTAACCGTGCTGTGGGTGCTATGATCAGACTTTCATGTAAACGCCAAATACCTTGTGCATCCTTCTGAACTCCCCTTTGGAGCTAAATCGAGTGCTCGTATGGACCTGCTTGATGTTGAACCTGAGTAATATCTTTTCAACTTAGGCTGCGGTTCTAAGGACTATTGGCACCTGCACTGCCAGTTGACACCTTGATGCTTGCTTTGCTTCTAAGTCTGCTACGGTGTGTTGTTACCTTTAGTGACATAATAACCGTCTTGCTAGCATCCTAACAGACATTAGTTTACTTGTTTGTTCAACATGCTGAATGAGAGTTCTGTCACTCCTTTTAACCCATCTTTACGTTCACACTGCTGTAAACAGATGACCTACCCCATGCGGATAGGCTGTAACTTGAGCAGAACATGGTTAAGATGGGTTTGAAGTTTTCTCCATCTTTCCTTATTACTGCATATTCTGTGTGACTTCCTCCGTGGTCTCTAAAACTAGAACCATCGACAAAGTAAGTGACTTCTGCTTCCGCAATCGGTTTAGACTCAAGATCAGATCGTAACCTAGTAAATGCTAATGAATTTGCCACATAATCATGAGACACTCCTTCATATGCTAAAGAAATTAATTTAGATGGGTTATCTGTGTTACACCTCTTTATAGTAAGGTCAGAGAATGAGAGCAGTGAAGAATATGCTAGAATGCAATCTTGAGTTAGAACAATTTCCCTTGTTCTATTAATTATTAATTCTACAACCTTATGATGTGTATAAATAGTTACTGGGTAACCCATAGTCCATTTAGATGCTTTGTCATATGCATAATGTATTGCTGCAAGTCCCTGCTGACAGAATGGTGGGTAAACTTGCGCTACATTATCTAACTTAGTGCTGTAGTAAACTAGGGGGTGTTTCCTTCTTCTACTGCAGGTTTCCGGCATCAACACAGCAGAGGCATATCCATCCGCTCGGTTAGCCACATACATATAGAACATTTTGGTATAATCAGGTATACCTAAATTGGTGCTGTCTACTTTTCTTTTTGAGTGATTCAAATGCTAACCGTGTTTGTGTTCCATTTAACTGGAGCACAATCTTGCAGTTCTTCTTCTCTCATTACGTTTTTACTGCACACTTCCCAATTCAGTTAGGATTGAAGCCTATTAAGCCTAGAGAGGTCATCAACTGTTTTACTGTTTGTGGCAATGGTGCTTTACTTATTCCTGCTAATTGAGTATGCGCTATGGCTATTGTACCATGTGAAATTAGCCGCCCTAAATATTCAACTTAAGTTAAGTTGTAGACACTTTATGACCTCCTTTTGCTAACTTACTGAGTCACTTGAATGAAATCCCTATGGCATGTTTCTAATGATGACGAACATATTAAGCAATCCTCCATAAACTAGAAAAGGTTACCGTATATCATTAAATCTGCTAAATCAGCTTTTAAAACCTGATGAAATATTAGCAGTGAGTGTTTGAACCTCCGTGGCATTTTTGGTAGATATAATGGTTACCAGCATATGTAAATGCAAATAAATATCTACTCTCTTCTGCCACTGGAAGACTGAAGAAGGCTGAACAAAGATCAATTACAGTAAAATATTTGGCTTTGAGTGGGACATTGGTTAGCAGTGTGTGGATCTGGAACATCTGCTGGATAATCCTCTATTATACTATTAATTGCTTACAAATTATGCACAAAACGCCATTTATTTTTACCTGGCTTGATAACCGGGAAAATTGGAGTATTACAGCATATGGTTGTTTCTTATAGTACCGATGCTTTTACCAGGCCTTTAATAGTATGTTTTATGCCAGCTTCTGTTTCAGGGCGCAAAGGATATTATCTTATTCTGGGCAGTTTTACATTTGGTTTAAGTTGTTCTTGAACCGGCTGGCTGATTTAATTAGGTCTACATCTGTATCATAGCAAGACTATAAATCAGGTGGGATCTGACTCTTCATTTCCCTAAACAATTCATCTTCAACAGTCTCAACTACCTCGGATGCTGATGCCATTTATGTTTGTGATTTGTGGCTGACTACAACCTTCTAAGGAATACCAATCATGTTATTACCACACAAGATTTTGATACAGGTTTTCATCTGCAGAATGAAAATCAACAGGTTTATGGTTGACTTCCACTGGACTTCTTTGGCTTCCTTCATCCTTGGTTCTAAGTCCTTTGATCTGCCATTTTGTTCTACATATAATGTCACCTGAGGAACAGAATCAGTTACATTAAACCACCTTTTCCCAAAATCACTCATGTACACTGATTGCTGCTCCTTGTCGACCAATGATGATGTACAGTGTAACTAAGTTAACCTTGTGCTCTTTTGTTTCTTCCTGCCATGTTTTTTCTAAGTCAGTATCCTTAGTTAAGTCATACATCATTGTGCAGTGAAAAGCCGCAGTGAGTACCTTCAGGATTTGTGATTTAATGAATCTTCCCCACTTATTAATTATTTGACTTAACTCCCTCTCTAGCTCCCCTATCCAATACACATTTACTTGTGGTTCTGCCATTGCCATTTGATTTTAACACTTTTTAGGTCAACATACAGTATACCTTTTAGAGAACACCATATTTGAAGTACTAATTTACATAATGCATTTCTGCTTAATTAATTAACTGGTGTCTGACTCAAGCCTAATACAGATTTGGTTACACTTATTGTTAATTGTAGACGGACTTGAGCGGGCATCTCTTAAATTTAAGCAGGTATAAACTGCTCCAGTTTCAACTAACATGGGTGTATTTTTCCCATCTACCCCAATGTGTAACATGGGTTCTTGTTCAGCATTAGTTATTAAACCAGCTAACTGATTCTCCCCTGTAGCACTCTCTGGGCACCCCTAATACCCTTGTTTTGGACCTCCCCATGGGTTTACTGGGCCTGAAACTTGATCTCGAGGAGGCTGTAGCCACTCTCCTCCCATCGCACCCCGCGTGGGCACTGGCCATGGATGCGTTTGGCAGCTTGATCGATTATGTCCAGCCTGTCCACATCCCCAACAGACTCCTAGGGGAAAGTTAGACTGATTATTTCTTTGTCCTCTCTGTTGTTGATTGGCTCTCCACTCCCTCTGCCCTGGTTTCTGAGTGAACACATTAATGACAGGTGCAGGTATCTGGTGTGGGTTTTGGGAAAATGCAGCTGGTGTTGTCATCGTGGTGACTGTAGCTGGCTGAACCCTCGGTGAAGGATTTGGCCCTCTTACAGACATCTGCCCTGCTTCTTCTGTTGCCAGGGTAGCTTGGACTTTTCTCTTATTTTTCTTTGTTAGTTCTTCCAGCTGTAACTGAGTCAGCTTTCTTTGCAGTTCTTTTTCTTGAGCTTTCAACCTTTGTTCACTTCTCCTATACTGTTCAACAGCATGTGAGACATGATCACAGAATTCTTTGTGTGATTTGGAGGTTAAGCCGACCACGTCTTCCAGTTTACTTTTCACCGGTTGAGGCATGGCATTTACTATAGTTTGTCTGAACAGTGTAGACAACAGTGCATCTCCTTCAGGATCACTTTCAGTTTCTTGCTTCCACCTCTTTAACTGCTTTTGGATGTAAAGTGTTGGATTCTCTGTTTCTTCCAACTGATCACCTTTCAATGCTTTTGGGTCGACTCTAGTTGGATATTCTGCACGCAAGGCTTGCCACACAGAAGGACGATAAGCATCAAAGACAGTTCCATCCATATGATATGTATCCACAGCCTCACTTAAGTCCGAGGAATGGAGGACTTCTTCCATTTTTCCTCCTCCTAAAATCTTTGCCAACAAAGCTTTCATATCTCCTACAGACAGAAGCCTGCCTGAGGTCTCTTCTTCTAGGACCTTGATCCATTTTCCTGCACCCTCGTGGATGTTAGGGAGTCGGTTGACAAGCCCCTCGAGATCTTGAGTTGCCCATGGTACATATTGTCCCCGTGCACCTTTAATTAAAATTGGGAATTGTGGAGCTAGGTTTCTAAGTCTACCAGTGTCCCTTCCCTGTCTCCAACTTCCTATATTGAATGACAAGTTCTTTTCACCATCATCCTCTCCACTGTACAAAGATCTATGCCGATTCCTTAGTGTTGTATCCATTTTACTTCTTACTTGTCTGGGTGTTATAGTGACCTTGACTAACCTCTCTTCACTTGCTTCTCATACCTTTTTTACTTTCTGTAGATCTGCCCTTATCTCCTCATGACAATCTAACAGTGTGCTTTTCTCTCTATCCATTTTCCTATCCTTCCTCTTTTTCCTGTATCAACTCCTCTTCTTCTTTCTTAAACAGAGCTAGGACTTCTCACTCCTGCTGTCTCTTTAACCCTCTTTGGACACATTTTTCTTCTTTTGCCGCCGCCTTATAATTTTTCCACAGTTTCTTTATCCACACACTGCCACATCAAATGCTCCCTCCTTTGGCCATTTTGTAATTATCTCTCTAGTTCTCTTTTGCCATTTATTCGAGATCTTAGTTATGAGATCCCCACTCAAGGGATATTTCAACACTAATGCATCCACCGGAGAGGCTGCCCTTATGCTTGATAGTCTATGTCACCACAACTTAGATATTCTTGCTTTATTTTCTGATTATACACATACTTAGTGACTAAATTTACTTACAGCATACAATATTGTATAATCACAAATTTATCTTCCTTTCTTAACAAAACTCAACAATGATAACCACCCTCTAATATACAATATTTCACTATAGTACTAGCCAGCCAGTACAGTCTATTTTTAACCACAGTGACTACTTTCATCTATACTCGATTAATGCCACAGTATTAATATTGGTTCAGACACATTCACCACTCCTGTCACACAGTGCTATGTGTGGGATTTAGATGAGTATATGTGCAGAGGTGAATGCTTTGGAAAAGTCTTTTAATAAAGGAAACAGAACATGAGCAAACAGAAGCTACAGTAACGTAACCAGAGCTAAACCAACCAGGAGCTGAACTAAATAAGGAGCTTAACCTACACAAGAACCTAAATATAACATGAGCTAACAAGACTAGGAGAGAAACATAAAATCCTAAACATAAGAGCTAACCATAACTTATAAGAGCTAACCAGAACAGACTATATCCAGAAACAAAGAGAATATGACACTAGAACAACCTAATACATGAAGCATATCATTCAATCAGTTTAAGTAGCTTAATTGAATGGCATAGGAACAATGGAAATGGCATGAACCAGACAGACACAGAGAAAATTCAACAACCAATTAACTAACCAACACTTAAACACAACAGATACCCAACAACTAGAACACAATGTTATTTATAATCGACTGATAATACCTCAGCTCAGGTGAGCGCTCACCCGACCGAGGTGCATTCTAAGAAATGAAGTTTAGAACCGAAGAAACACAAAAGGAACCTAAACTTACAAAATGGAGTCTGGACGCATGGCACCTTCTGATGTTAACCGTGACAACTTCACAATATTTCTTTATTCATAGAACAGTGACAACTCCACTGTATTTCTTTATTTATATATTTATACTTCGTACTTTGTTCCTGTTTTCTCTAGAAAATAGGGCTAATTTATCCATACTTGTCTCTCTTATATTCTAATAAGGGCTCATTACTTTCTTGATTCCTTTATTTCTTTATTATTTTCTTTATTATTTCTACTTTTCTTTTTCTTTTTCCATTTATTTTATTTAATTTTTATTTATTTATTTATTTATTTATTTACTATTTTTATTTATATATTATTAATTTTTAATAAGGCCTTCATACACACAGGCGTCTCTGGTCCGGCAGCAGCTGTCCCCCCTCTGCTCAGGGGTCAAGCCCTGTTCACTGGACACAGCTTATAATATCACTAAACCAGACTCTCTCTCTCTCTCTCTCTCTCTCTCACAGGCACACAAAGAGCTCCCTTGCATTCAGACAGTTTTAGACAGACACAACATCAATTAGACACAACCAATTGCAATTGCCTTTAACTTTATGGCACACAGCGGTGCTCCTCATACTTAGATATAAATATAAATTCATATACTTTCGTATATTGCTCATAAAAAAGATATCTATATAAAACTTCACCACCAGCCTCATACAATAATTTTTCGGTGGCTAGACATTATCGACATACATCTGTACGTTCCTCATAAACGTTATTTATAAATATTTAGCTGCTGTGTACCCTTACACAAGCAGTATAACTAATTAAGCGCAATTCCTTATTAACTGCTTCTTTCCCATTGCCATCCATCAAGGCCCTCTTGACAATGGGTACAGATTAATACCGAGCCACTCTCTCTCTTTAACACAAATAGATGCTCAAATGCGCTCTCTCATACTTGTCTTGTCATGCTGCCATCTAATCAAAGCCCTCTTGACAACATAACAGACCAATGCATGCTTAATTTATTAAATTACTATCAGTATAACAGTTAGTATTGTAAGCTGATGCATGCATTCTTTCCTGAAAACAAAGCCCATCCAAAACTACTTTAATTTGGAGAGGTCTTTAAAGGCATTCTTACCAACACGGGTGATCCCAGCGAACAACACAAACTAAGTACATAAGCAAAAGTTGCTTACCTCTGTACGTGGCCACATGTTTGTGCTGCTCGCCAAGGAAGCCCATGCTGATCAGTCACCTTTGCCCCTTTTCCACCCTGCTCGCAGCGCCAATATGTCGTGGAAATTAATTGAAGACTCAGGCTTTGGTTTTCAGAAGATAACGACCTTTATTTATCATGCAATAACGGCCGGGGGAGACTGCAGTGTCACACTGAGCTCTGAACGCTTTTCGTTTAAATACCCTCTGATACAATGGAGTATTCAGTATACAGTGATGTTCCACAACAGCTGGGTTTCTTTAAATTCCCCCGTTCTATGTATACCTCACTTTCCTGGGCAAGCACATTCCAGGAGGCCTTATATGGTTAGATTTTGCACCTACGATTCCCCATCCTATGTATAGCTTGGATTCCTAGGCAAGCACTTCTCAAATTGACTACAGAAAATGACTATTATGTTCCAATGGGTACCTAAAAGTAAGTGAAATCACATAAACCCAAATAGAAATTACTACCATACTCCTTCCATGCGCCATCTGGCGGATATTCAGTGAAGCACACATTTATTTAAATTCCCGAATGTTGCTTAAGGCAAGTTGCGGCACGCCACGCGCTAAATTGCGGCATCTGGCGGGAAAACACACGCAGTCTTAATGGCCACATCTGTATTTAAACTCATTTTGTATGTTTTACATCACCATGCACTAGTTGTGTGAGAAAACCGCTTTTCTGAGCCCGTACAGCGCTAAGAACGCAGCAAACGCTTCATCTCAGCATAACAAGGCAAAAAAGCTAATAAATGATCATTTCCACAACATTCATGCATTTTGGCATACATGTTGAAAAACAAATTTTTTTGTTATTGTTTTTAAGATTTTGACCATAAAAACTGTATATAAACTCATTTTGTATGTTTTACATTATAATCCATTAGTTGTGTGAGAAAACCGCTTTCCTGAGCTCATACAGCGCTAAGAACGCAGCAATCGCTTTATCACGCAATTGTATGTCATGAATCAGCAACACTGTGTTGCTATTTTGTGGATTATTATTTTTGAAGTAATTTATCTTCCTTAAAACATTTGGATCTTCAAGATCTCATCGAACTGAAGACATGTTTCACCTTCGCTCAACTCAACAGGAGGTCAAATACAAATACACAAGCAAGAACACACGCACTACACACAGTAGCCAGACACTACACATCCTACACAGACCCACACTGCACACGCATACTACATACTGTACACACACACACACACTTCAGACATTACATTCTATTAACATTGTACACACACAAATATATCGTACACAAACATACACACAGACATACACAAATACACACACACACACACACACACACACACACTACTCATACACATACACATTTACTACATACACACATATTACAGACACACATCCACTGCGGAAGTGCGTGCACTTCTGAGGACCAGAGACTCTGCCTTCAAAGCGGGAGACAAGGTGGCCCTCAGAACAGCAAGGGCCAAACTTTCTCGGGCCATCAGAGAGGCAAAGCGCGCACACGCCCAGAGAATCCACAATCCACAATTTAGAGACAGCGGCGACACACGGCGCATGTGGCAGGGTTTACAAGCCATCACTCACTACAGGACGACATCAACTGCCTGTGACAGTGACGGCTCCCTTCCAGATGCGCTGAATAACTTCTATGCTCGGTTTGACAGGCAGAACGACGTGGCGGCGAGAAAGACCACCCCTTCTCCGAACGACCAGGTGCTGTGTCTCACTACAGCTGAGGTGAGGAAAACTCTACGCAGAGTCAACCCACGTAAAGCTGCTGGACCAGACAACATCCCAGGCAGAGTGCTCAGAGAATGTGCTGAACAGCTGGCAGATGTTCTCACCGACATCTTTAACATCTCTCTGAGCAGCGCCGTCGTTCCCACGTGCTTCAAGGCCACCACCATCGTCCCCGTGCCCAAGAAGTCTAATGTGTCCTGTCTCAATGACTACCGTCCCGTTGCACTCACACCCACCATCATGAAGTGCTTTGAGCGGCTCGTCATGAGACACATCAAGACCCTGCTGCCCTCCTCACTGGACCCACTGCAGTTTGCGTATTGTCCTAACCGCTCAACGGACGATGCCATCTCCACTACACTACATCTTGCCCTCACACACTTGGACAAGAAGGACACATATGTTCGAATGCTGTACATAGATTTCAGCTCAGCATTCAACACTATCATCCCCCAACAACTGATTGGGAAGCTGAACATGTTGGGCCTGAACACCTCCCTCTGCAAATGGATCCTGGACTTTCTGACCGGTAGGCCTCAGTCAGTACGGATCGGAAACTGCACCACCACACTGAGCACTGGGGCCCCACAAGGCTGCGTGCTCAGTCCCCTGCTGTTTACACTGCTGACTCACGACTGTGTAGCAACACACAGTTCGAACCACATCATTAAGTTCGCTGATGACACGACCGTGGTGGGTCTCATTAGCAAGAACGACGAGTCAGCGTACAGAGAGGAAGTGCAGAGGCTAACGGACTGGTGTAAAGACAACAACCTGTCTCTAAATGTTGACAAGACAAAGGAGATGGTTGTTGACTTTAGGAGGACACGAGGCGACCATTCTCCGCTGAGCATCAACGGCTCCTCTGTGGGAATCATCGAAAACATCAAATTCCTGGGTGTCCACCTAGAGAAGGACCTCAGCTGGTCCCTCAACACCAGCTCCCTACACAAGAAAGCCCAACAGCGTCTCTTCTTTCTGAGAAGACTGAGAAAGGCCCAGCTTCCACCACCGATCCTGACCACCTTCTATAGAGGAACTATCGAGAGCATTCTGAGCGGCTGCATCACTGTCTGGTTTGGGAATTGTGCCATATCAGATCGCAAAACCCTACAGCAGATAGTGAGGACAGCGGAGAAGATCATCGGGGTCTCTCTCCCCTCTATTGAAGACATCTACACCACACGCTGCATCCGCAAAGCCACCAGCATTGTGGCTGATCGGACACACCCCTCTCACACACACTTCACACTCCTGCCATCTGGAAAAAGGTACCGAAGCATTCGGGCACACACATCCAGACTGTGCAACAGCTTTTTTCCACAAGCCATCTGTCTCCTCAACAAAAAGGGACTGGACTGATAAACACACACACACACACACACACACACACACACACACACACACACACACACACACACACACTAACACAAACATTATCACACAGCTTAACTCAACTACCTCAAAGTATTAGGACTGGACTGAATAATCAACACAAGTGCAGACACACTGACCTACACCACCAAATTATCGTACACACCAACCTGTAAATGTTTATCTTTTGCACAATAATCATTACTGGACTAAATTTTGCACTAATTCCTCAATTCTTGCTGCTGTTTTTAAAGAATGTTTACGTTTACCCACTACCTTAACACCATATTTTATGTTTTGTTATGTCGTGGTTGCGCACTGTCACTTTGTTGTTGCTCTTGTTTGCACATTTGCACGTGCACTTTATGTTGTCTGTAAAAATAGTTATACTTAGCTAGTTAGTTTTTGTTAATTTATGTTGTAATTTATGTTAGGTCTCTCTGTCCTGTCTCTGCTAGCCAGTTAACTAGGCCTCTTGGTTAGCTAGTTTAGTGTGTCTGTTAATTTATGTTGTAAATTTATGTTGCATGTAGCACCTTGGTCCTGGAGGAACGTTGTTTCGTTTCACTGTGTACTAACTGTATATGGTTGTTATGACAATAAAGCCTACTCGAACTTGAACTTGAACACACACACACAATACACAGCCTACACAAACCATGACCGGCCCAAGCACCTGCGCCATTACAGACGTCACCAAACAATCACTAGCAATGATGCATAGAATGACATGTGCCTTAAACTTATGATGATGCCTTAAACTTATACAATATTTTGTGACATCAGTCCACTTGTTTGTGACCCTGTCCGCTTGACAAGATGTCACGAGGAACCCATGCATTTCCACAAACTTACTGCCGCCTTCTATGGAACACCCACCACCTAGCACATCATACAGCCCTTCGGCCTCGTCCATGTGCTTTTCATTTCTGGGTTCTTTTCATTCCTTGTGGGTCCTAGCAAAGGTCGTGGCAGACAGCAGCGATAAGCTGAGCCAGGCAGACAACTCAAAGTAAGAGTAGCAAACTTGATGATGGTGGTAGAGTTGGTAGTGGCCACGCAGTCGTACGTGTAAAAAGAGTACAGCAAGGGGCTCAGAACACAAAGTGGGGCTCCAGTGCTGAGAGTGAGGGAGGCTGAGACATGTCCGAACATCCTTCCTGCCTGTGCTCTGCCAGTTAGGAAAATGGAGATCCACAGACTCATAGATAAGCTGAGTCCCAGGTGCTCCAGCTTGGTGGTGAGTGTGGAGGGAATTATGGTATTAAATCATGAGCTCTAGTCGATGAAGAGCATTTTAACATAATTACCCCTTCGAGTGTCCTGGGGCCTCATGTATCAATGCTGCGTACGCACAAAAACTTTGCTTACGCCAGTTTTCACGCTCACGGTCGGATTTACTAACAGTACAATTAACATGAGAATGTGCGTTCTTCCACACCAACTTCATGCCTGGCGTACGTGTATTTCTTGTGTGTGTTTGTTTTATTTCCGTTGGCGACTCATAGAGGCAATTATGTTAAATTGCACACTACAAAGTATCGCACCAACACATGTGAAAAACATTGCTATTAATTTATAATTGATAAAATGGGTTAATTAACACAATATTTTTCTACCAATTATTTGATTTAGAACATATAAAAGCATTTGCAAATGTATACAACCCTTAGTCTATGACAATGGCAGTGTTGGCCTTATTAAAGGACATTGTCAATGGCCGAATCCGAAGGGTTTTTAGGGATCACTGTGATTTTCTGGCCCACGATGATGACTGGCTTATTAGCCATTTCAGATTTCCAAGAGCTATCCTCTTGGAGCTCTGTGCTGAGTTGGGTCCAAATTTGGAAAGAGAGACAGCGAGGAGCCACGCATTACCCGTTCCCTTACAGGTGCTGACAATGCTTGGTTTCCTGGCAAGTGGTTCTTTCCAAAGGGAACTGGCAGACCGCTCGGGGTGGTCTGCCAGCTGTATGGGACGGGATCATCCGCATGTCTTTTTGTTTCCCAAACAGAGGGTGAGATTTTGCCTTGTAGCTCTCCTTGACTGTAGTATAGCAATGATTCAGTGTTCTTTCGCCCCTGGTGGGTCAGGTGATGTGTTGATGAAAGTTTGCCGATGCGTGTTTGAGGTTGGCGCTGTTAAAGTCCTCCGCCACGATAAGCAGAGTGTTGTGTCGGGTCCTGTGTGAGTCTCTAAGGCAGTGTCCGTGTCTGCTTGAGGCAGAATATAAGCGGCGCTAACTATGACCCATGTAAACTCCCAAGGAAGGTAAAAAGGACAGTCGTTCCAGGTTGGGTGTGCAGGAGTGTGTGAGAGGCACACTGCTTGCAGTGTTGCACCAGCTGTTGATCACCATTAAACATTCTCCGCCTCCCCTTGACTTTCCCGAGTTCTGTGTCCTGGCATGTGTCTCGGTAAAGCAGAGGAGATTGCAGTCTCGAATGTCTCTCTGGAACTTTAGCCTGGCCCTGAGGTCATTAAGTTTGTTCTCCAGTGACTGGACATTGGCGAGCAGAATGCTAGCCAGAGGTGTACTGTGTGCACGGGCTCTTAGCCTGTTTCTGACGCCGGCTTGTTTTCCTTAATGCCGCTGCTTCGCTTCACGTCCCTTGTTCTCCTTCAGGATCTCTCTCAGCCAGCTTGGATCCAGAGTTAAAAACTTCAAATTGTGAGTACATTGTATACCAATAGAAACAAGAGTGTCTCTCTTGTAAACTCACTGGTGATGAATTTGCCGGTATTAGATCACTGAAAACTAACTCAAAAAAACAAAAACAAAGAAAAAGGGGTCGGAGCAGTTGTGACGGCAGCCAACCTCACCAACGCCATCTTGAAACAGACACACAGAAACTACTTATCCTACACGAAAAAGTACACATCTTACACACGCACACACAAACACAGACACACACACACAGTACACATCCTACACACACCCTATGCCTCCTACAAAAATGATGACGGTCCCAAGCAACTCCGCCATTACAGTCGACATCAAGCAATCACTAGCAATGATGCAAGCAAAGACAATGTCCAACTATGATGATGCCTTAAACTTGTGCCATATTTAGTGATATAATTTTTTGTTTTAGGGGTCTTAGCATGTTCAAAAGGCACACTGATTGTGTGGTGCGGTGAAGAGCTTCCTCGCCTGACCGTGCATGCGGAAGCCCCGTCATGATATAGGTGGCAATGTACCCTTCAGAGTGCTGCACAGAACTGCCTTGAGCAAGCTTGAGGTGGGGTTTATCTTCATTAACCAGTGCGTGACCAATGGTAAGCAACCAAAATTAATCATTGTTGTATCTTAAATGGCCAGATGTACTTCTTGGCTTCCACCTTTGAGAATACCTCCGATAAGTTTATCTGTTTGTAAAACACTGGGAAAGGTGGTTGTGGTAGGTTCAGATAGCTCAGACCCTATCACCTTATCTGCTTGACAAGATGTCACAAGTAACCCACGCATTTTAACAAATGTTCTGCAGCCTTCTACGGAACGCTCACCACCTAGCACATCATACTGCCCTTCAGCCTTTTTCGTGCTTTACATTCCTGGCTGCTTTTCATTCTTTGCGGCTCCTAGCGAAGGTTGTAGCAGACAAGAGCAGTACGCTGAGCCAGCCAGACTCGGAGTTCCAGGAATTACATACTGTAGCCTAGCATGATAAATCTATGATACAGTATATATCTTGTCTGCCTAGATGTGAAAGGGGTATTTACAGGTTCTTGCTCTTGATCAACTGACCAGTGTTAACAGTCGATGATTAAGGGGCACCTGGTTTTGAAGCAGGTAAAAACCTGGCCAATAGAAGCCATCTCTGCTCTTCAGGACAGTTTTGAGAACTCTGTTTAAGAAAGCTGCAACTTACGACGCCTTCACTGAGTTGGAGGAGTTCACTGTCTTCAAGAACATCATCTCACGACCAACCAGAAACATTCAAACACTCATATCCAGACTGTACATCAGCTTCTTTTCACAAGCCATCCGTTTTCTCAACAAAAAGGGACTGGACTGAAAAAAACACAAACACACACACACAATCACTCAGATAAGTCAACTGCCTCAAAACATTGAGACGGAACTGATAAACACACCATTTTGTCGCATTGTCACTTTGTCACTTTTGTTTGTACATTTGCAGGAGCACTTTATGTTGTCTCTTTTGTATAGAACTTAAAAAAGTCAATCTGTCGTGCGTCAGCTAGTTAGCTAATTAGGTTGCTTAGTTAGTTTTTGTTAATTTATATCGTATGTAGGACATTGGTCCTGGAGGAACTTTGTTCTGTTTCACTGACTACTAAACTGTATATGGTTGAAATGACAACAAAAGCCTACTTAAACTTGAACTTGGTACCACACAGCGCAAACAGCAAGTTAAAGCCCCATGCTTTTTCACCCGCACGTGTAAGCCTACGCCTAGACATTAGGATCATTGCTGGGATGCTGGGGTCCGTTTTGTTGTGTCTCTTTATTACTTACGCATTACTTCTTACCGTTTATGGGCTGACTCTCCATCAGAAGTACTGAGGCCTACATTTGGGGACGCAGACTTTTGTACGCCATGGATTTGGTGCTGGGCTCTTCTGTCCTCATTATTTTTTTCCCCATCTGCTTAGCAATATGTTACAATTCAGCGGGCATCTAATCTCATTTGAAGTCCCTTTTAAATGCTTTTGTAGGTGCAGCAATCCTCAGACAGGCATTGCGCCAGGAGAATTTTATATAGGTCTCAGTCGAGTCCTGGGTCCCTAAATTCTTTTTGCCCACTTTGCTCTGACATCTTCATATATGAGGAGGCAGCACACAACTGCATAATCCATTAATTACTAAATTATCCTATCAGTAGTACCGAAAAATGGCAGAGATTTAATCAACGAAAGCTTGTCACGTTTACTAGGAATTTAATATAGCATTACTTTCACAAATACATAGTTTGCGCATCAGCAGCAAATGGGTTAAAGGGGCACAAAATTTAATGCACTTTCACATTATTTTTGACGTGTTGCACTTTTATCAATGTGCTGTAAAAAACAATGTATTCTGGGAAATATTTTGCACATTTTAACAGTAGTCTTTTGTATTTATTTAATATGGTGTCTTATGTATTTTGCGATGCATTGTGGTCTAGTGCTAATGTTTTAAATAATGGTACATTTCAGTATTTTTTGAAGAGTGATTGGAGTGTATAAGTGGAAAGCTGATCAAATCTCATTACCATGCTATCAAAGTATTTAGTTTTGTGTTATCTTAAACATAACTTTTAGAAGCAGCAATTTAAAAGAGAATTTTCAGTCAAGTATATGTGAACTTTGCTGCAAACATCATTACTTATTTATAATGCTTTTATTCTGAAGAGAATGCACTAGAAAGTCCTTCGTCTTCAACTTGGTGATAATCAGCAATCTGCACCAACAAACTGAATGGTAATTTTATATTATATACAATTTTATAAAAGATATAAAAATCTGCTATCAAAAGATCTACCTTTCTACAGTTATTAAATTCTTCCAAAAAAGGAGATAAGGTAAACTTTACTAAATCAAAGTCCATATTTTCACCAATATGACTATGACTCCTCCCCCACCAAAGTTTAAAGCAGACACACAAACTTTATAGTTAGCAATATGGGAACAACAATTGTGATATTGTTATTACTCACAAGCGAACGAACCTCCAATTGTTAGTAATTGTAATTGACAGACGAGCCCCAATTGTTAATAATTTTAATGTTACATTCCCCTCTAGTCTAGGGGTGAAAGGGAAGTAACAAAATGAATTGAAATAGCAGATTTTTATCTAAAATGAAGAATACAACGTTAAATTTAGCTTTTCCCCTGTCCCAGCACTCCAAAAGAGATCACACTAATCTCAAATGCCAAACAAAAGATTTTATTTACAAACTCAAATATCCAAACCAGGGAGCAAAACAAACTTCAGGAGGGAACAAGGCCAAAATAACAAACATAACAGTTCTAACTTAGTTTTAAAGAAAGCTGGTTAACCTCACGAAAGAAAGTACCAAATAAACAACAGAAGTCTTACCTAGCTCCCTTACTAACTTAACACATGAGAAAAGATGGTACAAAGTAAATGGCATCCTCCGTCCTACTGCTCCAAATAAAGTAAGTAAGTAAAGACAATAAAGCACTTAAGTTCAAGAAAAGTGTAGGAACAGAGTTGTAGCAATAACTACAAAAAAAACTGACAATTGGGGAAGTTACACTTAGCACAAGCTAACACCTTAGCACAAACAACAAGCTAACAAATAGCACTTACAATAGCACACAAGCTAATGTCTAAGACAGGAGAAAACACAATAGTCTCTGGTGAGGTGGTCAGTAAACAGGAGCACCCTCTCCTAAGCTACGCTGCTCTACACTGCTTGTCCACAGCACTGCCCTCCCTGTCCTTCAGGTGTCTGCAGCCTTTGAGTCCACAGAGCTCTCCTCGTTAGCCAATGTGGATCCAGCGGTGATTGGTGCAATTAGGCACAGCTGAGCTACATCAAGCTGGCTGTGTGGTAGACGAGAGAAAAAGGAGAGAAAGAAACCGAAATACTGTAGTATGACAGTTCATGTTTACACAACATAAAATAAATACATCAGAGGACGTAACAAAACCTTTTACTTTATTTTCTTGACAGTACACTGAAAAAAATGATTTTTTGGTGTGGTAAAATTTATTAAATTAACCATCATAATTTTTACATTGTAAAAATACATTTCAAGGAGAACTAGAATTTTCTAAGTAAAAGTTTAAATACCTACACATTTAATTCGTGTAATAAATTAACTAAGTGGAAAGAGTTAAATATTATTATGTATGTACTTGTAACATTTACATGTTTTATAGTCACTGCACATAAACCTAATAATATTAAGTAAATTTTACTTTTTAATTTTAGTTTAAATTTCAAATTAAACCGCGCATGCGTGTTTGGAGACGCTGTACCCGCGCTGTGGATCAGTCGGTTGGGGATCATCACGGAGGTACAGCAAGGCGTGGCTGGAGCTGGAGTTTGTCGTGTTCAAGGTAAGTTTACCTTTCTGTTTTGGATGTATTCTCACTTTCATGACCCCCAATTAATGTTCATCTTAATCTCAGGACGTACAATTAGCAATATTTCAGTTTTTAATAGTGTGGAGATTCACAAAACACCGTTTTTCGTGTAAGAACCTGAACCTACGGAGCCCCCCAGGGGTCCTGTGGTAAAAATAAAAAAAAATAAAAATAAAATAATAACGAACCGAGCGCGTGGTTTAATAGAACGAGATGCGTGTTTCTTACCCCCACCTCTCGTGAAAACGGCGTGTTCAGAGAAAGGCTCGCCAGTGAGATGACCTTTCTGAACAAACTGAGTCAGGTGTGTTAAAGCATTAAATGGTAAAATAGCACTAGCAATAAACTTTTTTTTTTTTTTTTTGAATCCGAATTTTATTAATAAGTTACAAGTTAAATTTTAACTGTAATGAACCTGTACATATGTTCATACAGTATTGACAGAAGCTCTAATTTGTCCAAATCGCATTGCAGACAAGAAAAAGAAGTAGAGTCATCCTGTGACCTTGCATGCTTCATCTTTCCACACATGATTCTTGCTTCTCACTTTTTCATTAATCCCTCACTATTCTATCTTGTATTTTTCTAACAATGTCAGAAACTTTGTGTTAGTAGCACTGCTTGACATGCTTGATGCCTTTCTCTTTTGTAATTTTCTTTGGATAAAGGCAAACTTACAAAAGATGAAGAAATGACTAAATGTAGTTGTACTTATAAAAGATTATGTAATGATACAATGTAAATATTTTCACAGAAACAAAGCGTAGAGCTGAGACGTGAATCTGAAGAGGATCTCTGATGATTGCCTGGTAAAGCATTGTTTTCTTATTAATTATACAATTTAAAATGTTAAATTCACTAAAAGATAAAGTTAGATGAAGGGGTGGACATTTCCTGCTTAGTGCTGACCATGTACAGTTTATCTAGCTCAAACAGTAGAGCATGGTGCTACCAAGGTCATGGGTTTGATTCCCAGGAAAAGCAAGTAATTGTAAATTACAAGTTATAAATAAAAACTGGTACCTTGAATATAGTGTTTGTTGCATTGGACAGAAGCATATACCAAATGCAAATGAATACATAAATCTGAGTAATGATTGAAAGAATTTTCATGTTTGGACTAACCCTTTAAATACAAACTCAGCATTCATCATAGGATTTCCTGACACTGTAAAGGTGCAGAATTAATCTATGGAGTGTAGCCATCTCATGACATGTTTTAGAATGTTTTACTGATGCAAGATTATTGCTAAAGCAATTTAACCCAAGTTTAACAATCTAAAGTATATGAAGTGATGGTCATTGCAACTTCACTGCTACAGAGGGCTATTAAGTTTTAAAGTTTATTCTACAGTTTGTTTAATGTATTTTCTGCTGTATTTTATTTCTAAATGAATGCTGTATTTTATTAATTAATTAATTTATTATTTTTTTTTTACACAATTTTGTTTAAAACAAGTATTTCAGGCCCTGGTGCTGTGCAGATGTTCCTATGGATGCAAAATTTATCTGAATGCACATTTATTAAAAAGACAACCTGTATCTAGACTGTGAATGTCAAAAATATTTGGTAATGTTGGTGAATAAACTGTTTAATTATATTTTAGTTGTGTGATTTATGAAAGATATAGATGAAATAATTACTTAAGTTTCTTTGCAAAACATAAATTAGCAATGTGTACGTTATTATAGGGAGTAATATAAATTAATAAAACCGAGTAAGGGAAAATCTCATAAAACAAAATGATAGTAAGATTTACTTAATCATTTCATAAAATCAAGGTTCCTGCTGATACAACAATAAATTAACTTTACTAGATTATTTTAAATAAATCTAACTTGTGCATTAAATATAATTATGTAACTTTTACTTAATTTTTTTGATTGTTAATTTAATTGTTAATTTAATTGTTAAGTAGATTTTACCTGACAATTACGGGTGAGTTTTACTTAATATTGGAGCAATAAAATTTACTTAAAATCTTTGTGTGCAAATTGTTACGAGGATTTTATTAAGTAAATCTTACAAGTTATTTTTTTCAGTGTATTTTATACATAAAGATTGTACAACCAGAACCAATGCATGCTGTTTATGCTTAGCAAGCTGTCGAGTTATAAAAATGTGTTTAGAACGTACTTCAGTGCTAACATGTGAGTAACTCGAGCATTTATACAAGGTGACACAGAATAACAGGAATTTTTTAAATGCGTATTGGTAGCCATTAGCAGGTGGTAGCACTGTGGGTTAATGACATTTAGCAAGTAAACACTTCACTATTTTAGTAATCATGGATTACTTATTAATTTCTTTTATCACTTCTAGTTTTATTGGATTGTAAAAAGTTTCCATTTATTTGTGTTACTCTGTACTTTCATGGTTTTTGCTCTCACCAAGTCTTAACACATTGTTTTAAATTGTCTTTTGAATTTTAAATAGTGTTCATTATTTAATGTTAAGTGTTAACCATCATTATTAATGGAGATCATTTTGGTGGCTCATGTTTAAAATGTGAGGGAGCAAATTTTTTATGTACAAAATATATAAATATGGATTTAATTTACAAGGTACAGTATATAATTTGAAGTTTATTTGTACAGGTGGTGTAAAAAAGTGCTAATTACAACAGTGTTGTCATCCCAAAATCCCAGAAGTTATCATGGCCTTGAATGTAACTTTTCTTAGAATTGATAAAATATTGCATGGTAAAAGTTATTTACAATCTATATAGTTCTTTATATCTATATAGTTATATACTATTGTTTGTGCTGGTCAGATACTATAGAGTTAATCATATAGTTAATGATTTTTAATTACATTTGATTTCTCTTTGGGCTAACCTTAAAATTTCATGAAAGTTGTTATGCAAACTTTGTTAATATTAGGATAGGATTGAGACATGTTTTTGTTAGACAATGCTGTGTAAATATCACCTTACTATCTGAGTTGTTATCGTTGTTTGACAATTCTAGAGAAATATTCTAAATTACTGCTTACTGCTTTTTTGCAGGAGTACTGTGCATGTGTCCCCTCACAGGACCCGTAAAAATTAAATACCAAAATGTCACTTGTACTGTTCTGGGCTGCGTTTACCAATAACGGTTGATCTTAGCGCTTAAGAGCGTTTTCTACGAGTCATTTCGCAAATGTTTGTTATTGTTTCACGTGAGTTTCCTAAAAAAGCACTTAACATAATTGCACGTAGCCCTGCTACTTAGGAGTCGCTATCCGTTGGTCAAGTGCTGAAATGTCATGCTGTAGAATGGCTCGACATTTTTGTACGTGACACATTGACACATTTCTTTGAGTTACTCCTTTATTTGCATCATCTTCAATGCACGTTAAATATTTTCTATTAAACACATTTGTACTACCCTCGAAATGACCATATACAATGATGTAAATTTTTTTTCATTCTAACATTTGTCATTTTTATTTTATTTCTTTATTCATTATTATTTTTGTATAAAATTTTGTGTAATGAGTATAAAATAGAAATGAATAAAAATATACGTACAAATAAAATGAATAATGACATTAAAGAGAAGTAAATTTTAGGTAAAATTTGCTGGTTGTTAAGCCGGTGCCCACATAACACTGTCTCCTTATGATGCACCTAAGGCTTTACGATTACTCCAGAGCACTCGTAGATCTACGAAGATTTTCAAGTGCTACTTAAGTTACAATGTTTTTAACTTGTAACTTAAGAAACAGACCATAATATTAAAATCAGTCGTATGATCATTTTAACAAACTTCTTAGGCCTATGATGCGTTTGGAAAACGCAGCCCTGTTTTGTTATTACGTGTTATATTACTGAACTTTTTTACACTTTAAAATGTGTGTAATGTTTTAACAAGTTTTTATGTTTTGCCTTTGTTTGAGCAGCCGTTATTATGCAATTTAATAAAAAATAAATAAATTGATTGCCATGATCATGCCTCTGATATGCAATTTAGGAATTATATATGGCTATTGTTTTTACGTTTTGAATTGTTGCATAAAATTTGTCTGTGGCTCGTTCCTTGGGTCATTTTTTTTTATATACTTTCTGAGGTGTTTATTGTATATTTTATAAATATTTACAGAGCAATGCTTTTCTACTTTTATTTGGAATTTAACAAAATTTCTACTGTAGATATTTTATTTTAAACCTCAAGTTATTTTATCAATTATACATTTGTTTCATAAACAGAGAAAATAAAAGTTAAATGGAGATAGTCAGTTATACATTTAATTTTTTGCAGAAAACTGCTGTAAAATAAATACTGGTTTTATAAAAAAAAATTACAGTAGATTGCTGGTGTCTGTGCTGCCAGTATTCTACTGTAAATTGTAAAAAATACAGAAATACACTGTTTTATGGTTAACCGTAAACGAGTACTGTAAAATTACATTGCTGGCAACTGTGCTGCCAGTAATCTGTTATTTAACAGGAAAAAAAACTTTTAATAATAGTTAACCACAAAGTATAAATAAAGACACAAACAAAGGAACAAACAAACTCAAACAATACTTAACTCTGTGCACGTCGCGACACTAGAGGGAGGGCGACACTAGAGGGAGGGCGACACTAGAGGGAGGGCGACACTAGAGGGAGGGCGACACTAGAGGGAGGGCGACACTAGAGGGAGGGCGACACTAGAGGGAGGGCGACACTAGAGGGAGGGCGACACGTCGCGACACTAGAGGGAGGGCGACACGTCGCGACACTAGAGGGAGGGCGACACGTCGCGACACTAGAGGGAGGGCGACACGTCGCGACACTAGAGGGAGGGCGACACGTCGCGACACTAGAGGGAGGGCGACACGTCGCGACACTAGAGGGAGGGCGACACGTCGCGACACTAGAGGGAGGGCGACACGTCGCGACACTAGAGGGAGGGCGACACGTCGCGACACTAGAGGGAGGGCGACACGTCGCGACACTAGAGGGAGGGCGACACGTCGCGACACTAGAGGGAGGGCGACACGTCGCGACACTAGAGGGAGGGCGACACGTCGCGACACTAGAGGGAGGGCGACACGTCGCGACACTAGAGGGAGGGCGACACGTCGCGACACTAGAGGGAGGGCGACACGTCGCGACACTAGAGGGAGGGCGACACGTCGCGACACTAGAGGGAGACGGGACGAGGGCTAAAGACATGGCAATCAGCTAGGCATGGCTTTTAGCTAAACATGGTTAAGCTGTGCTTAACCATGGCAGTTAGCTACACATACATCTAGCTAAGCATGTCTTTAGCCCCAACATGCACTAAGCTACACTTACCTAATAGCTTAACACACACTAGGAAATAGGGGCACAGAAACACAGACAAGGGATACCCAGTGGCTAGGCTAGGGGACACTCAAAGGCTAGGCTCACTGGGATCTAGGGAGGCAGGAAACACAGAAAAGCTAGAGACACATACAGTAGGGGCTATGGCTAGAAGCATGCTGGTTACGGTAACTCAACATAGATTTTAGCTCCACACACTCCTAGCCAAACACACACCTACCTACTTACCTGCTCTAGCTAAACACAAGAAAACAGGAGGACAACAACCACAGTACATACACAGATGACATGACTGAATCAGCTCCACTAACACAGACACACAAAACATACACAGAGACATTGCCAATAAGAGAGCCCAAGTCAACACAACTAAAATCAAAATAAACTAAACAAAGAACAGAAATAAACTAAAACTAAATGCCCACACAAGTGACAGTGATGATACCAAAATGCTCGACCCAGTTTCCCAGTCTAAACAGCTATTTATAGATTGATTGATGGCTACCTCGGTTCAGGTGTGCACTCGCATCACCTGACCGAGGTGCCTGCTGGGAAACTGAGTCGGCCAACAAAAACTACAAAATAAAAACAGTGACCTCTAGTGGCGGACCCTTACAAATATGAACATGTAGAAAACTTTATCTACTGAAAACTTCTTAATTTTGGATTAGCTGACCGAGGTGGTTTAATGATTGTTTTGTAAAAAAAAAAAAAAAAAAAAAAAATGGTGTTTAATCCTAATTCATTATTAGTGTGTCAAATTTTTTTTTTTCAGAACTTTATTTTACTTAACGATGTACAAGTGTTGCAAAGATCTCCATGATTCTTGACGTAAACAATGTGAAGTACTCGGGTGATTCCAAGAGTGAAAAGCTCTAATCACAAAAAGAATCAATCAGTGTATTAAAGAATGGACTTTTTAAACATTCTTTTGCACTTTGTTGACAATTTATCAAAACAAATTGTATGGTGCATTAAACAATAATAAAAATGTCATAAATGTGTTTAATGTCCTAGAACTTGATGTATGATTGTTGAAAGAATTATTTGTTCTTGTTTTTTTTATTCCTGGTTCACAACATGACAGAAGATCTTAAATTATTGTTAAAAAAGTCTTTCAGAATGTCATTCTACTTGAAGATATGAAAATATGAAGCACTATTCGAATTGTTTCAGCATAAGCAGCATAAAACTGAAAGGAATGATCAATTCCAACACACTCACGCATTCTAGCATACATAATGAAAAATAACTTTTTTCTTTTTTTGACATTTTGCTCCTGAAAAATGCATATAAATTAGTTTTGTATGTTTTACATGACCATAAGTGAGAAAACCGCTTTCCTGAGCTTGTACAGCGCTAAGAACGGAGCAAACACTTTATCTCAGCATCTGTAGGCAAAAAATCAAATGAATGATCATTTACAACACATTCATGCATTTTGAAAAAAACATGTTGAAAAAAACTTTTTGTTATTGTTTTTAAGTTTTTGACCATGAAAAATGTATATACTGTAAACTTGTTTTGTATGCTTTGCATGACAACCCATTAGTTGTGTGAACAAACGCTTTCCTGAGCTTGTATATCGCTAAGAAAGCAGCAAAAAGCATCGATATCAAGAAATTAAATATGGAAATGAATGATCATTTCCAACACATTCATTCATTTTATCATACATGTTGAGTCTGTCCAAAAACATGTTTTTTCACATTTTGAGCAAGAAAAATTATTTAAACAAATGTTATACATGACCATGCATTAGTTGCTTCAACATTCTGTTGCCCACACTTAGCCTTACCTTAAACTCACCTTTAAAAATACGTGCCTCATTCTTAATATTCTCAGAACGCAAACATTTCCATACCAGCAGCTGGTGGTTGCAGATGTTTCTAATTAGTACAGAAACCATACAAGTTCCTGCCAGCGTATTGTACAAAGTCTCAAAGCCTGAGTCATGAAACGTGGAAGATGAGGTTTATACTCTTCTAGCAGACGAGTGACAGGCAGGATGCCAGGAATTATTTTTTCCCTGTTGTTAAATTGGCTGAGTCTACTCGTACTGTGCACTTAAAAATGATCTTAGTCTGACCCGTATATGATGTGGGTGGAGGCGGGTTTGGGTGATTCCATAAGTCTCTACGTAGTTCAGGATCAAGAAGGTGCTGGGCTGGGACCTACGAGTGTTCCTTGCCTGACTGTGTATGCAATGTACCTGTACATCAATGTACCCTAAGTTTTAATCGTGCTGATGTCATAACTGTGGAGGGCCTTCTTGTTCTTTTAAGGATTATTATTTATTTATTTATCTATGGGCAAACATCTACTGTAGGCCCCTTTGGGAGTAGTAAAATCCCTTATTGGCAAATTGGCACATTTTCAGGCCTGACTGTCTGGGACAATCTTGGTACACTTATACAGTAGATAGCTTCAAACTGAACAATTTTCACTTGTCATTAGCCTAACAGGAGGTCATATATTTTAGGTAATTTGCAAAATCCACACAATGGACAGACAATTACATACACTACTCCACACACACAGTACACATACTACATTCACACAAACACAAATGCTACACACACTCATACAAACACACTGACAAACTCTCACTACACACAAACACAGACACATTGTGTCATATGTGACTGAAAAACACCCTCAAGTGATCCTTGTCTAAATGTACAAATTTAAATTAAAAATTAAAATTTTATTTGTCACATACACAGTCATACACAGTACGATATGCAGTGAAATGCTTAGACAACTGCTCATGACCTAAAAATAAAAGACTATTAATAGGAATAGGAAATAAATATGAAAATTAAAATAAAGGGTAAATTTAACTAGTAAAGAATAAAATAAAATATAAAAATTAAAGTTAAAAATAAAATAACTGTACAACAAAAATACACAATATAGAAAATATATGAAGAATATATGAAGAAAAATAGAACAATAAGAGCAGCTGTACAAGTAGGTACATATTTATGTAATTTTTGTGTGGAATGGAGTTAGAATAAATGGTAATAAAAGAATGGTAATGTCCAGTATTGTGCAATCCACATATTTAAAGTGACTTGTGCAGTGCAAATATGCTTAAAAGTGATTTATTTAAAGTGACTCGTGATAGAGTGATTTGATGACCACGAAGTATAGTTGTGCAGTGGCCACTAGTGTAAACGAATGTCCAGAATGTTCAGTGTGTGTGTAAAAACCATATGTGTGGGTCAGTACTGTGTGGTGGTGTGATTGTGATTGAGAGACCGTATCACCTGCGGGAAAAAGCTCCTCCTCAGTCTCTCTGTGTTGGCCTTTAGGGAGCAGAATCGCTTTCCTGACCTTAACAGAGAGAACAGTCCATTGTTGGGATGGCTGAGGTCCTTCACAATCTTCCTGGCCTTGGTCCAGCACCGCCTGCTGTAGATTGAGTGCAGGTCAGGGAGCTCGGTGCGGATGGTGCGCTCAACTGATCGCACAACCCTCTGTAGAGCTCGTCTGTCCTGCATGGTGCTGTTCCCGAACAAGGTTGAGATGTTTCTCGTCAGGATGCTCTCTATGGTGCAGGAGTAAAAGTTTCTGAGCACCTTGGAGGGCAGTCGGAAGTCTCTCAAGCATCTGAGGTAGTAGAGATGCTGTCGGGCCTTTTTCACCACAGTGTTGATGTGACAGGACCATGACAGGTCCTGCGTTATGTAAACACCGAGGTATTTAAAGCTGTCCACTCTCTCCACTGGGCTCTCGTTGATGACGGGGGTCTGGTAGTTCCTCTCCTGCTTAGTGCTGAAGTCCACTATCAACTCCTTTGTCTTACTGACGTTTAGAAGGAGGTTGTTCCTCTGGCACCAGTTCTCCAGATTCCTAATCTCCTTCAGGTAGGCCGTCTTGTTGTTATCAGAGATCAGGCCCACCACGACGGTGTCATCAGCAAACTTAATAATGGTGGTGGAGCTGGTATTGGCCACACAGTCATATGTGTACTAAGAGTACAGCAGGGGGCTCAGAACACACCCCTGGGGGGCTCCAGTGCTGAGAGTGATGGAGGCTGAGACATGTCCACCCATCCTTACTGCCTGTGGTCTGCCAGTTAGGAAGTTGGAGATCCACTGACACATAGATGAGCTGAGTCCCAGGTGCTCCAGCTTGGTGGTGAGTGTGGAGGGAATTATGGTATTAAATGCAGAGCTGTAGTCGATAAAGAGCATTTTAACATAATTTCCCCTTCTAGTGTCCAAGTGAGTAAGTGATGTGTGGAGGAGATGAGAGATGGCATCGTCTGTGGAACGATTTGGACAGTAAGCGAACTGTAGTGGCTCCAGTGTGTCTGGTAGTGAAGAAATGATGAAGTCTCTGACCAGGCGTTCAAAGCACTTCATCACTACTAAGGTGAGGGCTACAGGGCGATAGTCATTGAGAGAAGCAGGGTGGGATTTCTTCGGGACAGAAACAATAATGGACTCTTTGAAGCATGTGGGGATCACCGACTGAGATAAAGTGATGTTGAATATCTCAGTGAACACAGGTGCTAGCTGGTCTGCACAGGCTCTGAGAATATGACCTGAGATGCTGTCCGGTCCTGCTGCTTTCCTGGTGTTCACTCTCTTAAAGGCTCTCCTCATGTCATGCTCAGAAATGATGAGCGTGTTTCCGGTGCTGGCAGTGTCTTCCTGTTTGCAGCCGTTGGCGCCTCTAGCATTAGCATCGCTAGCGTCTTTAGCTGCAGCCTCGAAGCGAGCATAGAAAGTGTCTAGCTCGTCTGCCAGAGTCACGTCCCCATTGGTCATACCGGATGTTGGTGTTTTATAGTCCGTTATTGTCCTTAATCCCTGCCACAGGCTCCTAGAGTCAGTCTGTTGGAGTTGTGACTCTAGTTTCCTCCCATAGTGCTGCTTCGCCTCTTTTACCACCTTCCGGCCGTTATATGACGCAGCCTTGTACGGTTCCATGTCCCCCGTCGTGAGTCCCGTGTTGTAGGCAGCGGTGCAAGATCTCAGAGTGTCGCGGATGGTTTTATCCACCAACGACTTCTGGTTGGGAAACGTTCTAATAGTCTTTTTTTCCACGGTATCATCGGCTAGTTTCCCGATGAATCCCGCAACCGCTTCCGTAAACATGCTGATGTCATCATCTGAGCTGTTTCTGAACATGTCCCAGTCTGCGTCATCAAGTGCGTCCTGTAACGCGGCCACCGATTGGTCCGTCCAGCGCGCAACCTCCCTTCTTTCAGGAACTTCCTGTTTCAGCTTTTGTTTGTATTTTGGCATTAGGAAGATGGCGGCGTGGTCGGATTTACCAAACAGAGGGCGAGGTGTCCGTGTCCGCTTGTGGTGGAATATAAATAGCACTTATTATGACCGATTTAAACTCCCTAGGTAGATAAAAAGGACGACACATGATGGACAGTAGTTTCAGATTTGGTGTGCAGGAGCGTGTGAGAGGAACAACGCTCGCGCTGTTGCACCAGCTGTTGTTCACCATTAAACACACGCCGCCTCCCCTTGACTTTCCCGAGTCCCGCGTCCTGTCCATGCGGTGAACCAAGAAGAACTCGGCTGGCTGGATGGCGTGGTTTCAGCCGGCACCGCTGGGTTCAGCCATGTCTCGGTAAAGCAGAGGAGATTGCAGTCCCGAATGTCTCTCTGGAACTTTATCCTGGCCCTGAGGTCATCGAGCTTGTTCTCCAGTGACTGGACGTTGGCGAGCAGGATGCTAGGCAGAGGTGTGCGGTGTGCACGGGCTCTCAGCCTGTTCCTGACGCCGGCTCGTTTTCCTCTGGGCCGCCGCTTCGCGTTGCGTCCTTTGTTCTCCCTCAGGATCACACTCGGCCAGCTCAGATCTGGAGTTAAAAACTTTTAATTGTAAGTACATTGTATACCAATTCAAACAAGAGTGTCTTTAGCATACCTAATGTACTCAATGGTGATGATTTTGCTGATTTAAAAATGCTGAAAACTAACTTAAAAAACAAAAACAAAGAAAAAGTGGTCGGAGCAGTCGTGACGGCAGCCGACCTCACTGAACATCTTGGATTACATGCGTGTACATGGAGCACAGCATGGAGTACATGCGGAGTACTTATTAATGATGTGGGTTTAGAAGAGGATAGGGTGTAAGTATTATCAATTATTAATTCAAAAAAAATTTTTCAATCATCTGGGCAATTTTGGAAGTCTTAAAATCCTCAATAACACATGAAAATTTGCACATATGTTGTAAGCTGCTGCAATTAGGAGCCCAGCATGTCTGTGCCTTGTGAGTGGCTCAGGAACTTCACAGGCGATTTTGCTGCATGAGCTCATACACATGTGCACATATACTTGTTAAACTTGGTTCATTTCTAGACTTCATCAAACTGAGCAATTTTCACTGTGCATGTCATTTGCCTAACTCAACAGGGAGTCAGATATTTTGCGTCAATTGCAAAATCAACGCACACTACAAACACACACACACACACACACACACACACACACTACACTTCCTACACACACATCCTACACACACACACACACACACACACTACACTTCCTAAACAGACACACACCTCACAAATACTAACATCCTAATCTACAAGGCTTCCAAATTAGGCAGGTTGCCCATGATGGACAAACAAGTTCGAGGTATAGAATGTGACTGACAAACACAAGTGATCTTCGCTTGACTGTGTATGTGGAGGACTAATTTTTTATACTGGTTGAGGAGGATTTGGGGTGATTACAAAAGTTTCTAAGTAGTTCAGGATCTAGAATTTGCTGAGCTGGGATCTACAAGAGTTTCTAGCCTGACTGTGTATGCAAGGGACCCCATCAATGGACTTGCCAGAGTTTTAATAGTGCTGCTGTCATAAATGTATGAGAGCCGTCACTAAATGTGCATGTGAAGACCTCATCAGATTACGCGGGGTAAGGAGAGGTTGGGGTGATTGCAGAAGTATTATTATTATTTATTTTCATAAAAAATTTTTTTTCAACATCTGGGCCCTTTTGGGAGTCTTAAAATCTTCAAAAACACATAAAAAAATTGGCACATAAGTGGTACCTGCTGTCATTTATAAATGCCTGCGTGTCTCCATGTTCTCAGAGGATTTTGCTGTATAACTTATTCACACTTGCACAAATACATGTCAAACTCTTCTAGATCTTATTAAGCTGAATAATTTTCTCTGTGCATGTCATTGGGCTTACTGAAAAGAAGGTCAGATATTTTATGTCATTTTCAAATCCACAAAATGGACACACATTACATACACTACTCCACATACACACTCACTATTCACAGAACACAGACATTAAACATCAAACACACAAATTACACACACATACCACGCAAACAAGACACACACCAATATTACATACACCACTACAAACACAAAAACACCAGGTATAAAATCAAAGTATAGTATGTGGCTGACACACCCACACATGATCCTCACCTACATGTAAATGTGCATGTGGAGACTCATCAATGATGTGGGTTGGGGGGATTGCAAAAGTATTATTATTATTATTATTATTATTATTACTATTATTTTGTTTATAAATTTTTTTTTAATTAATTTATTCATTTTTGTTTGGGGGGGGATTTGTAATTAAAATCCTCAAAAACACATGAAAATCTGCACATATGTTTTAAAGTGCTGCTAATAGAAGGCCTGCATGGCAGGGAATATAGCTGCATTGCTCATAGACATTTGCACATATACATGCCAAATTCAGTACACTTCTAGATGTCATTAAGCTAAACAATTTTTTACTTTGCATGGTCAATGGTTTACAGTTTTTTTCAATCGCTAACAAGCGCTTACCCATACTTCAGATACTTTTTCTAAACTCTTAACACAGACTCACACCTACAAAACACAATTGGCCAAATAGATAATTTTCTTCTAAAAAATACATTTTGTTAAATATATACTAACTCTTCATTTCAAAATAGAACACATCTTTCTCTGCACACACTAACTTTACAAAAACACTATAAATCTGACTAAAAATGAAATTATTCTGTCAAAGAATAACACTTGTTTTCACTTCACAAGGTACATGCAGTCAATCAAAGTACACCAGGTTTCAAAATACTGGCTATTATTGACATTACAAAAACTGCATAGACTTTTATGTTTCAGTTTTACAGGTATTTGCATGCAAAACATGCAATCCACCATTTTGACACCAGAAATGTCTTGGTTGGTAACTGTATGTCCACATGTACAGTAATGTTCACATTCAAAAGCATTCCAGTAAAAAGCAAACAAGTTTTTTTTTCTTTACTGTTTACTACAGGAGGTACAGTAGAAACACGGTATGAAAGAACAGAAAAAGTTTTACAGTATTGCTTACAGTGAACAAAATATCCATGAAACACAAGAGCATTCTGAACAAAAAAACAACAGCAAAAAGCCAAGATAAAAAGGGGGGAGGGGGAGGGGGGCTAAAAAAAGGCAAAAGATTTGCATCTAATCTCTGCGATCTTCAGGGTTAGGCCACATGTTTTCATCAAAATCACATCTGATGTTATCCAAGTCGATGCACCTGGGAAAAAAAACCGCCTGGTATGTCGGATCCACCCTTGGCAATCATCAACTGTGATGTCCCTGGAGCCAGCATCCATGGCTTCAAGGAGGGACATCTGGTCATGTGGCTGATGGTCATAAACCTTCCACCTCCATGCAGAAAAGAACTCCTCTATGGGGTTGAGGAAAGGTGAATAGGTTGGAAGGAAGAGACTTACCAGTCTTGGGTGGACTTCAAACCATGTTATTGCTTGCGAGTGATGGAAAGCCACATTGTCCCAGGTAATTACAAAGGTCCTCATGTTTTCACCCTCCTGACCCTGCTCTGGAACCAGGCGCTGGTGGAGATCATTGAGAAAGGCAAGCAAGCGCTCTGTATTATAGGGTCCAACCTGACATCTGTGAAGGAGTAATCCTGCATTTGCAATTGCTGCACACATGGTAATGTTTGCCCCTCTCTGTCCTGGCACATCAACTGTGGCCCTTTTTCCAATTACATTTCGTCCACGTCGACGCCTTTTGGCCAGATTGAATCCTGCCTCATCGATGTATATGAATTCATGAGGGGCCTGGTTGGCCTCCAATTCCATAACTCTCTGAAACAAAGTTTATGTAAGTTATGTTATTACTGTATACCATACTGTACTGTAACCTAGTATTGTGTAGGTTACCTACTTGCAAAGTGCAAAGCTTATAGAACTGGACATTGAATTGAATATACACTATACCTGGAAATATTGTCGTCGTAGCTCCTTGACCCTCTCACTGTTCCTCTCAAAGGGAACAGTGTAGAGCTGCTTCATCCGCACTCTGTGTTTGGACAATGTCCACGTAATGGTTGTGAGGCTGATTCTATCGATATTGTCAAATATCTCATGGTCCGCCACAATTCTAGTTTGAATTTCACGCAGTTTTATTGCATTATTTGGAGCAACCATTTCTACAATGGCAAGCTCTTGATCATTACTGAGGAGCTTTCCTCTTCCCCCAGAGGGTGGAAGACGTTGCATTCTTTAGAAAGACAAAAAAATCTACATATGCATTACTGTATGACCATATTGACATGTCAAGTGAGAATAGAAACAATCCATGTAAAATGCAATACTTACCTGTTGGTTTGTTGAAAGATGCGTATAATGGCGGCAACCGTTGACCGCCTCAAATTGGGCTGCACTCTTTCACCAGCCTCTCTTAGTAAAAGACCATGGTTGATTACATGGTCAATGATAGTGGCACGAATTTCATCACTGACTACTGTTCTTGCAGCCTTTGGAATGCCACCACCACGCATTCTTACACCTCTACCTTGCCCTCTCCTTGGGCCTGCTCTTCTCCCTGGGCCCCTTGCTCTTACTCTTCCTCGACCAGACATTACAGTGTTTGTCTTTTTTTTGTTTCCAAAAACATCACTCCTCAAAGTCTTGCCTTATAAACCCCACTGAGTCTAAGCCAGAATGGAATAAGCTGTGGTTGGCCCAATTTACCCAACATAAATCAGCTGTGTGTCAATTATTCAATTGTTTGTTTATTATCAGCTGAGATATATTTTTGATATTGATATTGTTTTTGAACTGATATCATTGCAGAAGCAGAGGTTTTTATACTGTATCTAAGGTTTGGAATATTGTTTTTGCTAATGTGGGATGTTGTGTGTTAACATTCGTAAATACTACAAAAACAGTCCATAATTTTGTTGGGAGGTATAGCTTGTCTCTTAAGAAAATGTAAGCATTGTGGAAATGTGTTCACTGACTGCATATTGGGTGAAAACGACATGAAATGTGTGAATGGTATGGCCACAAAAGACCGATGCTGTGCTAATTATGTTTAAAGTTTTGAAAATGTGACAACTGATTGGACAAACGCTTGTTAGCGACTGAAAAAAACTGTAAATCATGTTTTGGGTCATTTGCATAATCCACACAATGGACAGACTCTATATGGAGGTGAGCATTTGTGAGCAGCAATATGGTTTTATGCCTAGAAAGAGTACATCAGATGCAGTATTTGCTTTGAGGATGCTGGTGGAGAAGTACAGAGAAGGTAATAAAGAGTTGCATTGTGTCTTTGTAGATTTAGAGAAAGCGTATGACAGGGTGCCGAGAGAGGAGCTGCGGCATTGTATGAGGAAGTCTGGAGTGGCAGAGAAGTATGTTAGAGTGGTGCAGGACATGTATGAGAGCACTTAGACAGTGCTGTAGGTGTGACAGAGGAGTTTAAGGTGGAGGTGGGTCTGCATCAAGGATCGGCTCTACTGTAAGCCCCTTTTTGTTTGCTCTGGTGATGGACAGGATGACAGATGAGGTAAGACATGAGTCTCCATGGACTATGATGTTTGCAGGTGATATTGTGCTTTGTAGCGAGAGCAGGGAACAGATGGAGGAAAATTTGGAGAGGTGGAGGTATGCTCTGGAAAGCAGAGGAATAAAGGTTAGCCGCAGCAAGACGGAATACATGTGCGTGAATAAGAGGGACTCAAGAGGAATGGTGAGGCTACAGGGAGCAGAGGTAAAGAAAGTGCAGGATTTTAAGTACAGTACTTTTGAGAAAATGCATCGGTTACTTGTGCCATCTTGTCGAGTAGATAGAGTCATAGGGTCCGACTTATCTGAACCACCCACACCCCACTAACCCAGTGTTTCATTAACAGGTGGACTCATAGGAGGTATTCTCAAAGATGTAGGGCCAAAACATCTTAGTCACCAAGAACCACCTGCTGAAGGTTGAAGGCAAAAAGGTACATCGGGCCATTGAAGATGCAACAAATATTTAATTTCAGTTGTGTACCGCTGGTCACTCCATGGTTGATGAAGATAAACACCTACTCAAGCTTGCTCAAGCCAGTCCTGTGAGGCAGGTACATGTACCGGTCTGGTTGTCCACCAAATACCTTTCTGAAGATGACTCCCCGGTCTCAAGACAGTCCTGTGCAGTACTCTGGCAGGTCAATCACCAGCAACACCACAATTGCATGCATGCACAGACGAGGAACACTCGTGGGTCCAAGGCCGGCACATAATGTCTGGTTGTCCACCAAAGACCTTTTTGAAGATGAAAGCCAAGAAGTTGGACCTAAGGGAAACATAGTTACAAGCAGTGATGAGCGTGCCCAAGCACCTGTCCCATTGCAACTTGGGCGCACCTCACAACCTGTTTGCCTTTTTAGCACACTGAAAGAGTTCTTAAACAAATATGAAATAAGTTTCAGGCATCAGCATTGCTTGATTAGTCTTTCTGTTGTGCCATTGCTAGCAGTCACCCAATGTGAACTGGGTTTGTTAACGACTGTAATGGCGCAGTTCCTTGGCCATTGTTTGTGCAAGATGCGTACAATCTGTGATGTGTGTGTTTGTCTGTGTGTGTGTGTGTGTGTGTGTGTGTGTTTAGGATGTGTACTGTATTTGAGGGATAAGTTAATTGTGTGTGTGTATGTGTTTGTGTGTGTAACATAAACATGTGCAGTGTGTAACATAAATAGCGCTAAGAACGCAGCAAACCCTTTATCTCAGCATCAGCCTGCAAACAAATGAAATGATGAATCGTTTCCAACACATTTATGAATTCTATTCTAGCAAATATGTTAACTTTTTTGTTTTTCTTTTTCACATTTTGACCATGAAATCTATAATGTACATAAACAGATTATGTATGTTTTATGAACATGTATGAAGGTTGTTATGGGTGGTTCAAATCTGCTTGACAAAATGTCATGAGTAACCCACACATTTCAATAAACGCCCTGCGGCCTACTACGGAAGGCTCACCACTGAGCATCATAATGCCCATGTGGCGGGGCATACAAGCCATCACCAACTACAGGGCATCATCACCTGCCTGTGACAGTGACGACGCTGATCCGCTTCTATCCTTGCAAATACCATAAGTCAGCACACAGAGAGGAAGTGCAGAGGCTAACAGACTGGTGTAGGGACAGCAACCTGGCTCTGAACGTTGCTAAAACAAAAGAGATGGTTGTTGACGTCAGGAGGACACGGAGCCGCCAAATTCCTGGTTGGCCACTTAACAAATGTTTTCTCTTCCTGAGAAGGCTGAGGAAGGTGAAGCTATCACCACAGATTTTTGCCACATTCTATAGTAGGACTAAAAAGAATATAGCTATAATAATACAAAAATAGAGTATAAATAAAAAAACATTTAAATAAATATGAGAATATAATAAAAAATTATATAAATACAGAAAACAACTTTTACATTGTTTATAGTTCATAGAAGAAAATAATGAGGACTCCTTCAGTAAGCGGTGAGCAGGGACAGAAGAGAGGCACCAAATCCATGAAGAGAGCATCCTAAGCAGCTGCATCACTGTCTGGTTTGGGAATTGTGCCATCTCTGTCCGCAAGACCCAACAGTAGTAAGGACAGCAGAGGAGATCACTGGGGTTTCTCTTCCCTCTATTGAAGACATCTAAACCACACGATGCCTCCTGTTATCTGGAAAAAGGTACCAAAGCATTCGGGCACTCACATCCAGACTATGCAACAACTTTTTTTTCACAAGTCATCCATCTCCTCAATAAAAAGGGGACTGAACTGATAAAAAAAAAAATACACACACAATCACTCAGATAACTCAACTACTTCAAAACATTGAGAATAAACTGATAAACAACACACGCGCAAACAATGTTTAACAATCATCTAACAAATTGTTTATACTGACTCAACTGATAAACTGAACTAACTGATAAAACACACTGATCATTGACCATCTAGAAATTGTTTACATCAACCCTTACATCAATTGCTCTTTTGCACAATATCCATTACTTGTTATTTGCACAAATGATTTGATCTGTGCTGCTACTATCATGTGTCCTGTTAACTCTTTCTCCTCCCACTACCTTAACTTATTAACTCATTTCGTCAGCACCACGAAGTATTGAAATGTCATGTTGTCACACATGTTTGCATATTAGCAAGAGCCCTTTATGTTTTCTTTTGTATAGAACTTAGTTTTTTGTTAAAAATGTCATTCTGTCTTGTCTCAGCTAGTTAGCTAAGTTGGTTGCTTAGTTAGCTAAGCTTTTTACATTTACATTTAGGCATTTGGCAGCTTTTGTTCATTTATGTTGTTAATTGTTGTTATATGTAGGACATTGGTCCTCTAGGAACGTTGTTTCATTTCATGTGTACTGAACTGTATAAACGCTTACTTGAACTTGGTACCACACATAAAGCAAACAACAAGCTAAAGCCCCATGCTTTGTGTTCACGCGCATGTGAAAGTCTACACCAAGACATTGGGGCAGGCCTATTGCTGGGAAACATTACCTCACACCATCCCCAGGCTGACCCTCCATCAGAAGTACTCAGGCCTCCAGCCTGCACTGGGGGATGCGGACGTTTGTACGCCACCATTTCTTCATGAATTTGGTGCCTCTCTTCTGTCCCTGCTCACCGCTTACTAAAGAAGTCCTCATTATTTTCTTCCATGAACTATAAACAATGTAAAAGTTGTTTTCTGTATTTATATATTTTTTTATTATATTCTCATATTTATTTGAATGTTCTTTTATTTATACTCTATTTTGGTATTATTATAGCTATATTCTTTGTTTGAATACTCAGTTTTCTTTTTTTAATGTTTAGGTCGTGGGCGGTTGTTAAAGCATTTCTCTGAATATCATATTGTGTATGACTGTGTAGGTGACAAATACAATTTGAATTTTATTTGAAACAAAAATTCACATTCATTACAGTTTTTCTCGATTGCTTAAACACTATAACCAGGCTTTTAAACTAAAATTTCAAAACCGTAACGCTATTTTTCAAAAAGCTCACCCATTTCCCTGAACTATAAACACTATTCCCTGCTTTGACACATGAGTCAAATTTGGTGAACTGTTACTGCAAAACTCTACACACAAATCCCTACATTTTTCAGTGCTTACACCATGTAGTCATTTAGAAAGCACTAGCATTAAATAATGTTAACTTAAGTCAGCATAGGTTGAGCTCAATTAGCACACAATTAACCAGGTGGAAACACTAGGAGTCAAAATTTATCACACACCAATCAGAATCTTCGATGGATAGATAAAAGGGCCATAGTCAGCTCATTCAGGTTTGAAACAATGGATCCAAAGAGATGCAAAGGAAGAGGACGTGGTGGAGGAGGAGGACGTGGTGGAGGAGGAGGACGTGGTGGAGGAAAGTGTATGACCGAGAACCTTATGTCCGTGTTCACCTCCTTCAGGCCATGGAAGAAGCCTGCCTAGACATATCAGTAGATGCATGCCAGGGGTGGATCAGGCATGCAAGAGGATTTTACCCCCGCTGCCTGGCTAGGGCCAATATAGCCTGTGATGTGGATGAGATTCTCTGGCCTGACCCAGACCAAAGACAAGATGCTGAGGTGGAATAATGTTTTTTGGTGTGTGTTGTACTGTATAGTACATGAATAAAAATGTGCCACTGTACATACATTGGTTGCTTCTTTTGTGTTCATCATGTGAAAAGCTTTTTGAAAGGGAGAACCATAAGCAACCTAATTGTTTTGGAACTATTGTTTTGAATTAATTGTACCAGTGTGCAAAACTCTGTTGTAGTGTGTGTGTTTTTGAGGGCTTGTGTTTGATGTCTGAGGGCAAAGTTTGGTTTTTCAGCAAGAGTGAATAGTTTTGAGTGTAGAGCTTCATTTTGACCTGAAAATAGGATGTTTGGGAAATTGACTAAGATGTTATGGATTTGTGTTTACTGTTGTGAGAATATGAGGCATAGTTTCAAGAAATGTGTTTTAGCAATCGAGAAAAACTGTAATATGATTTATTATTTAAACGTCATGTTGGCAACTTCCGTCATTCATTTTAAAATTGCTTCCTTTTTAACTAAATGTAAACACATACGCGTGTAAATCAGCTTTCACATGAATTGAAAATCAGATTTCTTGTAATTTATTTTGAACATGTAGAAAACTTTATGTAGTGGAAACTTTCATAATGTTTGATTACCTGAGGTATTGCATCAATTATTGTTTTGTGAACAATCACGTGTGTAATCCTAATTCATTATCAGTATGTCAAACTATATTTTTGAAAACCTCATTTTACTTATATAAAATAAAACTTGTAACGATGTGCAAGTGTTGCAAAATCTCTGTGATTTTGAGCTTGAACAATGGGAAAAATGTGCATGCTTTGAGCGTCCGCTGCACAAGAGTGAAAGAACTTATCACTTAAAATGTTAAGATAATTATTTTTGTGAAAAAAGGACTAGATTTACAGTAGGATTAATTAATAATAATCTCATTACTACAATGTTACATTTTCATTGAATAAAACTAGACTTAAATACTTATGTGTTCCTCTGACTAAAACTAGACTAAAATGTCCAGACTTTTAGTTGACTAAAACTTGACTAAAAATAGAATAAGATTGACTAAATATAAAAAAACTGTTATGGACAGTTATCCCGGAACTAAGACTACAATTAAAAATAGCTGACAAAGTTAACGCTACTCTGCATAGATTTTTCCACACATCAGCTGTGGTAAGACACAGCACCTGGTGGTTGGAAGGAGGGTAGGTCTACCTTGCATGTCGAACCGAGGGTAGAAGCTGTTCAGTGCATCTGGAAGGGAGCCGTCACTGTCACAGGCAGATGATGATGTCTTGTAGTTGGTGATGGCTTGCATGCCTGGCCACATGTGCCGTATGTCACCACAGCCTTTTTCCATCTCAGAAATATTGCCAAACTTAGGAGCATCTTACTGTATCCGTATCTGATGCAGAAAAGTTAGTTCACGCATTCATGACCTCCAGACTGGACTATTGTAATGCATTACTAGGTGGTTGTCCTGCATCCTCAATAAACAAGCTTCAGTTAGTCCAAAATGCAGCCGCCAGGGTTCTTACTAGATCAAAAAAATATAATCAAATAACCCCAATATTATCATCCCTGCACTGGCTACCTGTTCAGTTTAGAATCAATTACAAAATAGTATTACTTACATACAAGGCTTTAAATTGTTTAGCTCCCACATACCTAACCAGTCTTCTGATACGCTACAGTTCATCACACTCCTTAAGATCACAAAACTCCGGACTTCTGGTAGTTCCCAGAATTTCAAAATCTACAAAAGGGGGTAGGGCATTTTCATATTTAGCTCCAAAGCTTTGGAATAGCCTTCCCGACAGTGTTTGGGGAGCAGACACGGTTTCCCAGTTCAAAAGTAGACTCAAGACGCATCTCTTTAATCTGGCATACACATACAGTAACTCATCCCATAACCTTATACCCCAGTACATCTATCCTGAATGGCAACTACGCTAATTCTCTCCATCTGTTCTGTATTTTTTACCCATCCTGAGGCATCTGAAGATTGTGCCAGCTCCAGCTGGATTCTGCTTTATGATGGTTGGCGCTACACATGCTACTTCTGTGCTTCCAGTGATCCAGACCTCATCTGCCCTTTACACCTACTGACTCATCCCTATGCTAAACTGGACTTCATGTTAATTTAAAGAAATTCTGTTCTATTGAACTTTCACCTGCACAACACACATGATGTTATTTCTATCTGTTATCACCCAAATGAGGATGGGTTCCTTGATTGAGTCTGGTTCCTCTCAAGGTTTTTTCCTAATGCCATCACAGGGAGTTTTTCCTTGCCACTGTCGGGGTCACCCATCAGAGACATTTCATTCATCATTCATTCATTTATCTCATTATTATCTAGACACATTTTTCTCACACATACACACTTCCAAAAATTTTCATTTCCAAAAAAAATTATTTTCATGTTTGTGAAGCTGCTTTGAGACAATAACCATTGTTCCCGAAGTGGTTGAGGATTCTCTGGGAGATTTTGGCCCTTGCTGTTCTTAGGGCCACTCGCCTTGATGATGGAGTCTCCGGTCTTTAGAAGAGCATGCACCTCCACAATAATCCACTATTTCTGGTTGGTCATGAGATGATGTTTTTGGAGACACTGATGCCATCGGTGCACTTGATGTAGCTGGTCGCTGATGTCGTGTACTCAAGTCGCCGTAAGTTATAGCTTTTCTTAAACATGTTTACATTTACATTTACATTTAGGCATTTGGCAGACGCTCTTATCCAGAGCGACTTACAAAAAGTGCTTTAATGTTTACAACATTGGATACATACTTACACTGGGTTAACTAGGTTAATAACTAAGTACCATTAGTCCAACACATCTGAAGTTTTTTCTGTTTTTTTTTTTTTTTTTTTTCCAGTCAATATTCTTAAAACAGTCTCGAAGAGCAGAGATGGCTTCTAATGGTCAGATTTTCATCTGCTTCAGGACCAGGTGTGCCCGAATCATTAATTGTAAACACTGGTTAGTTGATCGAGAACACGAATCTAGGGAGACATGATAGATGACATACATTTATCATGCTAGGCTACAGTAGGTATTTCTGGAACTCAGAGTCTGCCCAGCTCAGCTTATCGCTGCCGTCTGCCACAACCTTTGCTAGGATCCGCAAAGAATGAAAAGCACAGAGACAAAGGCAGAATGGATTTATGATGTGCTGGGTGATAAGTGTTCCATAATAAGTTTGTGGAAATGCGTTACTCATGACATCTTGTCAGGCAGATAGAGTCATAGAGTCTGAGCTTTCAGAACTACCCACAACCAATTTCCCCAGTGTTTTACAAACAAGTGGACTTATCAGAGGTATTATCAAAGAGGTAGGGCCAAAAACTGCCACCCTCACCCCCACAAAGAACCCAGGATCAATCTGCACCCTGCAGCCAATTTGGACAGGGTCTCTGTTCCCAGAGCCTCACCCAGGACTGTGGGTCCAGAATTTCCCAACAACCTCCCACTGAAAGTGGAAGCCAAGAAGTTCATCGGGGCATTGAAGATACAATGAGGATTTATTTCGTTGCATACCACCAGTCACTCTCTGGTCGATGAAGATAAACCCCAACTCATCCTTACTCAAGGCAGTCCTGTGCAACACTCAGGCGGGTACATTGCCACCAACAGCATGATGGGGCTTCTGCATGCATGCTCAGGTGAGGAACACTTGTGGGTCTTAAGTCAGCACATACTATACCCAGGTCTGGTAGTCCACCAAGAAGCTCTCTCTAAAGATGAATGCCAAGAAGTTGGCCCTGCAGCCTTTTAAAATAAAAAGAAGAAATATTGTTTCAAGCAACAATGAATGTACCCAAGCACCAGTGCCATTGACACCAAGGACCCCTATAATGCTTTGGACACTGATGTCACTAAATATAAGTTAAATAAGTTTAACTTAAATAAGTTGTCACTTAAATAAGTTGTCACTTAAATAAGTTTAAGACATCATCATAGTTGGACGCGTCATTGCTAGTGATTGCTTGGTGGCGACTGTAATGGCGCAGGTGCATGGGCCCGGTCATAGTTTGTGTAGGATGCGTAGGGAGTGTGTAGGATGTGTACTGTGTTTGTGTGTGTGTGTGTGTGTCTAGAATGTGTACTGTATGTGTAGCATAAGTGGTTGTGTGTGTTTGTGTTTATGTCTAGTGTGTGTGTCATGTGTGTAGTGTGTGTAGTATGTGTGTGTATGTGTGTGTATTTGTGTGTGTGTGCCATGTGTGTGTGCCATGTGTGTGTATAGTATGTGTAATGTGTGTGTGTGTGTGTGTGTGTGTGTGTGTGTGTGTTTAGGATATGTACATGCAGTGTGTGTAGTGTGTGTCTGATGTATGTGTGTATGTGTGTAATATAATTTGTCTGTGTGAAGAATCCAGGTGTAGTATTTGTGTGTATTGTGTGTGTGTGTGTGTGTGTGTGTGTGTGTGTGTAAAATGTGGAGTGTGAGTAGTATATATGTATGTGTGGGAGTAGCGTGTGTGTGGTAAATGTGTATGTGAGTAAATACTGTGTGTGTGTGTGTGTGTGTGTGTGTGTGTGTGTGTGTGTGTGCGTGTGTGTGTGTGTAAAATGTGTTTGTATAGAATGTAATGTGTGTAGTGTATGTGCGTAATGAATGCGTACAATGTGTGTCTATGTGTGTCTGTATTTGTGTGTGTCTGTATTTGTGTGTGTCTGTGTCTATGGTTGTGTACAATATGTATGTGTGTGTGTATTTATGAAGGATGTGTGTATTCCTGCTAGGAGAAGGGGGTTGTGGCGCAGAAATGAATAACACACAGAGAAGGCTGAAGTGCTGTAGGATGTGCTAGGTGGTGAGCATTCCATAGTGGGCTGCAGTACGTTTGTGGAAATTTATGGGTTTCTCATGCCATGCCATCTTTTCGAGCAGATAGAGACATAGAGCCTGAGTTATCTGAATCACCCACAACCACATTCCCACAACCACAGGTGGACTTATAGAAGGTATTCTCAACGATGTAAGGCCAAAAACTGGCTCCCTTTCCTCACAAAGATCCTAAAATCTATTCTTATGATCAATCTGCTCTCTGCACCCAATTTGGCTACGACTTACCCATGTTCTCAAAGCAAGCCCTAAGGGCCCAGAGCCTCATCCAGAACAGTGGGAGTAGGAGTTCCCTTTCAAAGGCTACACTCGATGCTGCGTATAAACGCTATGGGAAACATCTTGTCATGTTGCCGGTTGTGAAGCATGTGTGTATCAAACACGCCAAATTTTGGCATATATACAGTAACCTCGGTCGGGTGACGTCATCTGATGAGACGCACCTGCAGGTTATAAATAGGAGTGAACCGGAAACATTCCTCAGATCTTTTGTCTTCACTGACTTTGTTGTGTATGCGTGTGTGTTTAAACCAGCAAAATAAGAAAGTGTTTAACTCACCGATATGAAAGAGTTTTAATTGAGATATCCCTCTGTGTCTAATAAACACATATCAGAGGGTGATCTCTACACTTTACTGCTTCGAAAAAAGTGCTCGCGCGCGCCCCGCATTCCTTGAGAAGCACCGGGCCGCGGCGCATTTCTGGGGCTTAAAACGCGTGTATCCAGCAGAGCTGTGAGAGACGGATTTAAAACTCCTATCTCTCACTTCCTCGTTGGATCGGGAAATCCCTCTGTCCGCTCGCAAGCGCGCTGCGCTTCTTGTGAATGGGCAAGGATAAACATCCTCTCTTGCTCCGCGGAGATGGTAATAGCACCCAAGAACTAAAAAAAAAAAAAAAACATTAGACGGCAGGTTCTGTCGGGTGGCCGGGGGGCGGAGCCTCAACAACTTTTTCTTAGCAAGCTCCATATGGGTTAACAATTTCATGGAGTAAGCTGTATCTATTCTGTGTTTTCCTGCCATCTACTTTATTTATTTGTTTAAATATAGTTGAGGTGGAAGCACAGGGTTATATGATGACGCCCAGATAGAAGAGACGCTTCCAGGCTATCTCTCTCCTGGGACATCATCCTCCCTGAAAAGCTAATACTTCCTTTCAAGCTGTGTAGACTTTTATCTTCCCTGGAGGGAAAAGCTTTTCAGGCAGCAGGTCTGGTTGGTGCTCCATTGCACACCATGACGGTTTTGCAGGTCTACCAGGCTGACCTGCTGAGAGACTTGAGTACTGGCGGGGCTCTTCAAGATAGGACGTTCTGAAATAACGCCGGGCCACAGACTTATGGCTTGAATCTCAGCGGCATCAAGCATAGGATCGCGCATTTCTCCTTGATGCCCCTATTTCGCCTTCCGGGCTGTTTGGCAATGTCGTTAACTCATTCGCCACTAGGTTCATGAGGTGAAGTTATATGAACAAGCCATTGGAAATTCCTTCCCCGCCGTGCTCAGGAGTCGGGACTGTCGGCCACCCAGTCTCAACCGGGTCTGACGCTTGCAAGGCGTGAAACACACAAGGAGAGTGTTTTTGAGCCGGGGACCCCCTCTTAAAGATTGGGGTGCGTCGTGCCTGCACTTCGCAATCCACCTCAAAAGAGCTCAGACTGGCATATTGTCTTCTTCACAAAGAAGCCCTGAGGTTCATGTGCCCAGGACCATGGGGGGGGCCCCCCAATGGGGAGAGGCACGCAGAATTCCTTTCGAGAATGAAGTGTTCTCACTGGCACCCCAGGAGGTCGGTGTTTTTGCTCCGCCACCACTGGTGTTTCAGGCAACACCAGTCTCCAATAGAGTGTTAGCTCTTCGTTTTTTCCTGCCATGTTTCAGGATGCCGAACATCTAACATTGCCCCCCCGTTTAACCAAGCCGCCGAGACTTTTGCCCCTTTCAGAGAAACTGGCAGCGTGGAAACTACTGCCAAGCATATCTCCTTGGGTACTAAGCACTGTGGAGAGAAACTACAGGATGCAGTTCTAACATCACCCTCCGTGTATCAACGGCGTGGTCTCCACTTCCGTGAAACCAGAAAGTGCGCATCTGCTGACAGAAGTTGCTGGGGAATAGGGCCATGGAACATGTTCCCCCTACCAGACAGTGAGTCAGGCTACTACAGTCGATATTTCTTGGTTCCCAAGAGGAACGGGGGGCTACGTCCAATTTTTAGATTTTTGCGGGCTGTTCCGCTATCTAAAATAAATAAATACAGCTTCAAAATATTGACTGTCAAAGTGATTGCTCTCAAATCCTACCAAGCGATTGATTTGGGACAATCGATTGAAGGACGCTTACTTCATATAGAAATATTGCCACAACACAGGAGGTTCCTAAGGTCGCTTTCGGGGGCGAAGCTTACCAGTATCGGGTCCTTCCATTTAGTCTAGCTCTCTCACCCGCACATATATGAAATGCATGGATTTAGTTCTGGCGCTTACGACTCCAGGGCATCTGTATTTGAATTACATAGAGAACTGGCTGGCCCAGTCTCAGTAGCTAGCGCTTTGACATCAGCATGTCATCCTAGCTCATCTTTGTTTCTTAGGATTGAGACCCAACGCCACAAAAAGCGTGCTCTTTCCTGTTCAGAGGACAACATATTGGGTATCACATGGGATTCGATCGTAAGCGGGCACAGCTGTCTCCCACTCATGTTGAATCCATTCTCAACACCCTTAAGGAAATAAAGCTAGACCGGAAAGTGACCATAAAATTGTCCTCGGGCTTGTTCCCTAGTACCCTCAGGACATACATAACTGCTATTTTAGCCTGCCACAACAGGACCAACTAAGTCAAGCTGGTCTTTCAGCCAGCGTAATTAAGACTATTCTAAGTGCTAGGGCTCCCTCCCCTAGATGAGCGTATGCCCTCAAATGGAATGTATTTGAAAGTTGGTGCATGACGAAGCAGGTAGACCCAGTCCACTGCCAAAATGTTTCAGTGCTGGAGTCTCTGCAGGAAAAATTGTCCTCGGGCTTGTGCCCTAGTACCCTCAGGACGTACGTACCTGCTATTTCAGCCTGCCACGTCCTGATTGGTGGGGTTACTGTGACACGGTCCCTTTTGTGGGTTTTATCTATCGTGCTCGAAGAGCCAATTGACACCCTTTTTTTTTTTTTTAACCACTAAAGTCAGCGCCTCAGGTTTCTGACCTTTAAGATGGTTTTTCTAATGGCCGTTACCTCTCTGAGAGGATTGGAGATCTGTCAGTCTCCCCATCCTGCCTAGACTTTGCCCCTGGGCTAGTCAGGGCCATTTTGCATCCTCACTGAACTATCTTCCGAAAGTTCCATTCTCAACATGCACCCACATGTTTTTGAAGACTTCTGTCCTCCGCCTTTTACAGCTTCGGAGCAGGAGAGACTTACTGTGTCCAGTACGTGCTCTTCAGATTTACATCCACTGCATCAGCCAGTGGCATAAGTCAGAGCAGCTTTTACATGTTTTGGGGCCACAACCGGGGGGGCGGCCGCCACTACACTGGGTGAGAGATGCTATTGCCCTCTCCTATGAGGCGCGTGGGCTCACTTCGCCTCTAGGAACCAGGGCTCATTTAACCAGGGGGATCGCCTCATCTACTGCAGCGTGGTCCTTTCCGCACACATTTGTTAGATTTTATAATCTGGATGGTCATGCCACTCCGGGCTCACAGGTCCTCGAGTCAGCTTCCCAGATATAGTTCTGAGACCTTCTCGGCTTTGTGCGCACACGCTACACAACCTTGGGGTCCAGACACTTGCAGTGTGGCGGCGTTGGTATTCTCGTTCCCACAGCGTTTTCACGCAGCATCGAGTGTAGCCTTTGAAAGGGAACGTCTCGGGTTACTTTGCTGTAACCCTGTTCCCTGAAAAGGCGGGAACGAGATGCTGCGTGAAAACGCTGCAAGACTCTGGTGGGTCCAACACCAGGTAAGAAATCTTTAATAAATTTCACATAAGTTTAAGGCATCATCATGTATGTAGTACTGTATGTGTGAGTGTAGGATGTGTACTGTTTGTGTGTGTGGTAGGTGTGTAGTATGTGTGCGTATAGTGTGTGTGTGTGTGTGTGTATAATGTGTGTGTATAGTGTGTGTGTGTGTGTGTGTGTGCGTGTGTGTGTGAAACAGGTGAAACACTACTGTGAGTATTGCAGTGCAGTGATCCTGTGTTACATAAGAGGTATTCTCAAAGAGGTAGGCCCCCTCTCCACAACAAAGATCCAATATTTGCAAAAAGCCAAATTGGCTACCATCTACCCATGTTCTCAGAGCAAAGGCAAAAGTCTCACCCAGAACAGTGAGTCTAGGAATTCCCTAAGAACCAACCGCTGAAGTTTGAAGTCAAGAAAGTACATTGGGCCATTAAAGATACAACAAAGATTTTGTTTCTGTTGCATACCGCCGGACACTCTCCAGTCGATGAAGATAAACACCTCCTCAAGCTGGTTCAAGCCAGTCCTGTGCAGCACTTTGGCAGGTCCAATGACAGCAACATCAAGATATGGACCCAGGGTTAGACTGCATAAACGGTCCTATGAGAAACACTCGTGGGTCCCAGGCCAGCACATCAGGTAAAGGTTAGACTAGGGTCAGGATCATACTTAGGGTTAGGGTTATACATGGTGATGTAAAACATAAAAAATGAGTTTATATAAAGTTTTCATAGTCAAGATCAAAAAACAACAATAAAAGAAATATTTTTTCTAAATGTTTACCAAAATACGTGAATGTTGTTGAAATTCTCATTTATTAGATTTTTGCCTTGTTAAGCTTAGAGACAGCGTTTGCTGCGTTCTTAGCGCTGAATGTGCTCAGGAAAGCGGTTTTCTCACACAACTAATGTATAGTTATGTAAAACATACAAATGAGTTTATAAGCATTTTTAAGCATCAAAATATGAAAAAGAATAACGAAAAAGTTGATTTTTAACATGTATGCCAAAATGCATGAATGTTGTGGAAATTATCATTTATTAAATTTTTTGCCGTTTTTAGCTTTGAGAAAGCGTTTGCTTCGTTCTTAGCGCTGTACGAGCTCAGGAAAGCAGTTTCTCAGACAACTAATGCATGGTCATTGGAAAACATACAAAACGAGTTTATAAACATTTTTAAGCATCAAAATATGAAAAAGAATAACGAAAAAGTTGTTTTTCAATATTTATGCCAAAATGCATGAATGTTGTGGAAATTATCATTTATTAGATGTTTTGCCCTGTTTAGCTGTGAGAAAACATTTGCTGCGTTCTTAGCGCTGTATGAGCTCAGCAAAAGCGTTTTTTTTACACAACTAATGCGTGGTCGTTGTAAAACATACAAAAAAGGTTAAAAGCATTTTTAAGCATCAAAATATGAAAAAGAATAACGAAAAAGTTGTTTTTTACCATGTATGCCAAAATGCATGAATGTTATGGAAATTATCATTTATCAGATTTTTTTGCCTTGTTTAGCTGTGAGAAAGCATTTGCTGCGTTCTTAGCGCTGTATGAGCTCAGGAAAGCGGTTTTCTCACAACACTAATGTATAGTGTTACGACCCCTCAGTCTAGGTTTCAGGGCCGCAACAAAAGATAAATAAAAAAAGAGGGAAACCTTTACAATCAGGTTTGAGTGTGCGTGGTCTTTTATTTTTACACACACACACATATACACACACAGGAAGCTCTAGGCTTCAGGGTTGGGCCAAGGCCAAAACAATAAACAAAAACTTCCCCCTATCTCCTCCCGCAAGCTAACTAACCTACCAAAGAAAACTTTAACCAAAATACATAAACTAACCTAACTTCCTAACTAACACAAAAACAGGAGAAAACGGGTTTCAAAGAAAACGGCACCCAACCCCTACTGCTTCCAACAAAAAAAAGTATATACAAACAAAAGGATATTTACAATATTTACAACAAAGGAAAACAAAAGTATAAAGAATGAAACACAACCAACACCTAACACCCAACTTCACAAAAAATACCGGCGCGACCCAATAGTTTGCATTCAATAGCCAACCACACAACACAATACACATCTCCAAAATCCTACAGCGCGCGCTTCCGGGTTTCACTGGCCAGCTTAAAAGGACGCGCTTCTCCACGGCCAGCCAATCCCGTCGCACATCACAGCACGCTCAATCAGGGCGGGGCCTCCTGCAGCAGGGAGAGCGAGGGAGAGAGAAAGGCAGGGAGAGAGAGAGAGCAGCACCAGCCGCTACGCACGCGCACATACGTGCACTACAACCGCACGTAACACCCCCACCCATAAAAGTCAAAATCTTATTTTGACTAAAAGAAAACTTCACGCTCTCGACAGTGCGTCCGCTAAAATATTTTCTACTCCTTTCTTGTGGCGTATTTCTAGATTAAAACCCTGAATGATTAATGACCGCCGCATTAACCGCTGGTTCGAATTGGCCATTCGAGATAGGAAAATCAAGGGGTTATGATCTGTGTATACCACCACTGGCGCAGCGCTACCACCAACATACACTTCAAAGTGTTGAAGAGCAAGGAGCAGGGCTAGAGCTTCTTTTTCAATTGTGCTATAATTCTGCTGCGTTTTTGAAAATTTCTTTGAAAAATAGCACACAGGGTGGTCAATTTCCGACTCGCTTTGCTGCAATAAAACTGCACCTGCGCCCAATGCGCTTGCATCCCCCTCTAATTTAAAAGGCTTTGAGAAATCAGGGGCGGAGAGAACCGGCGCACAACATAAAAGATCTTTTGCAGCGTTAAAAGCATTATTACATTCACTGGTCCAGGCAAAAACTGGCACTACACTCACAGTTTATGCGCCCAAGCGGAGGAAGACCGTCTGCATCCTCAGGACCATGCACAACATAGTTGAGATTGGGAATAACAGAAAGAAGAAGCCAAACACAGTCACTGACTACAACACCATGAAGTGTGGCTTGGACATTATGAACCAGAAGGTTCGACAGTACACCATACGGGCAGGAACACGGCGATGGCCAGTCGCTGTGTTTTACAACTTGATTGACATGGCAGCAATGAATGCTCATGTGCTGTATCAGGCATGCACTGGAGTGAAGGAGAGAAGGGTGGATTTCCTGGCGCAGCTTGCAACTGAGCTTGCTGAGCAGTTTATGCAAGAAAGGATGGTGGACAAGGAGCAGCTGCTTTGGCAACAACCTGCCACACCACACCCAGGGAAAAGGGCCAAGTGTCAGGTAACCTTCCAGTGCAAGAAAAAAAATGCAACCTTACGCTGTGTAGCCTGCTACAAGTACACATGTGGAAAATGCAAAAAGGAAACTGAGTGGTATGGTAGTAATTTCTATTTGGTTTTATGTGATTTCACTTACTTTTAGGTACCCATTGGAACATAATAGTCATTCTCTGTAGTCAATTTGAGAGGTGCTTGCCTAGGAATCCAAGCTATACATAGGATGGGGAATTGTACGTGCAAAAGCTAACCATATAAGGCCTCCTGGAATGTGCTTGCCCAGGAAGGTGAGGTATACATAGAACGGGGGAATTTAAAGAAACCCAGCTGTTGTGGAACATCACTGTATACTGAATACCCCATTGTATCAGAGGGTATTTAAACGAAAAGCGTTCAGAGCTCAGTGTGACACTGCAGTCTCCCCCGGCCGTTATTGCATGATAAATAAAGGTCGTTATCTTCTGAAAACCAAAGCCTGAGTCTTCAATTAATTTCCACGACATATTGGCGCTGCGAGCAGGGTGGAAAAGGGGCAAAGGTGACTGATCAGCATGGGCTTCCTTGGCGAGCAGCACAAACATGTGGCCACGTACAAAGGTAAGCAACTTTTGCTTATGTACTTAGTTTGTGTTGTTCGCTGGGATCACCCGTGTTGGTAAGAATGCCTTTAAAGACCTCTCCAAATTAAAGTAGTTTTGGATGGGCTTTGTTTTCAGGAAAGAATGCATGCATCAGCTTACAGTACTAACTGTTATACTGATAGTAATTTGATAAATTAAGCATGCATTGGTCTGTTATGTTGTCAAGAGGGCTTTGATTAGATGGCAGCATGACAAGACAAGTATGAGAGAGCGCATTTGAGCATCTATTTGTGTTAAAGAGAGAGAGTGGCTCGGTATTAATCTGTACCCATTGTCAAGAGGGCCTAGATTGGATGGCAATGGGAAAGAAGCAGTTAATAAGGAATTGCGCTCAATTAGTTATACTGCTTGTGTAAGGGTACACAGCAGCTAAATATATATAAATAACGGTTTATGAGGAACGTACAGATGTATGTCGCTAATGTGTAGCCACCGAAAAATTATTGTATGAGGCTGGTGGTGAAATTTTATATAGATATCTTTTTTATGAGCAATATACGAAAGTATATGAATTTATATTAATATCTAAGTATGAGGAGCACCGCTGTGTGCCATAAAGTTAAAGGCAATTGCAATTGGTTGTGTCTAATTGATGTTGTGTTGGTCTAAAACTGTCTGAATGCAAGGGAGCTCTTTGTGTGCCTGTGAGATAGAGAGAGAGAGAGAAAGAGAGTCTGGTTTAGTGATATTATAAGCTGTGTCCAGTGAACAGGGCTTGACCCCTGAGCAGAGGAGGGACAGCTGCTGCCGGACCAGAGACGCCTGTGTGTATGAAGGCCTTATTAAAAATTAATAATATATAAATAAAAATAGTAAATAAATAAATAAATAAATAAAAATTAAATAAAATAAATGAAAAAAGAAAAAGAAAAAGAAAAGTAAAAATAATAAAGAAAATAATAAAAAATTAAAGGAATCAAGAAAGTAATGAGCCCTTATTAGAATATAAGAGAGACAAGTATGGATAAATTAGCCCTAATTTCTAGAGAAAACAGGGACAAAGTACGAAGTATAAATATATAAATAAAGAAATACAGTGGAGTTGTCACTGTTCTATGAATAAAGAAATATTGTGGAGTTGTCACGGTTAACATCAGAAGGTGCCATGCGTCCGGACTCCATTTTGTAAGTTTAGGTTCCTTTTGTGTTTCTTCGGTTCTAAACTTCATTTCTTAGAATGCACCTCAGTCGGGTAAGCGCTCACCTGAGCTGAGGTATTATCAGTCGATCATAAATAACATTGTGTTCTAGTTGTTGGGTATCTGTTGTGTTTAAGTGTTGGTTAGTTAATTGGTTGTTGAATTTCCTCTGTGTCTGTCTGGTTCATGCCATTTCCATTGTTCCTATGCCATTCAATTAAGCTACTTAAACTGATTGAATGGTATGCTTCATGTATTAGGTTGTTCTAGTGTCATATTCTCTTTGTTTCTGGATATAGTCTGTTCTGGTTAGCTCTTATAAGTTATGGTTAGCTCTTATGTTTAGGATTTTATGTTTCTCTCCTAGTCTTGTTAGCTCATGTTATATTTAGGTTCTTGTGTAGGTTAAGCTCTTTATTTAGTTCAGCTCCTGGTTGGTTTAGCTCTGGTTGCGTTAGCTTCTCTTTGCTCATGTTCTGTTTCCTTTATTAAAAGACTTTTCCAAAGTATTCACCTCTGCACATATACCTCATCTAAATCCCACACATAGCACTGTGTGACAGGAGTGGTGAATGTGTCTGAACCAATATTAATACTGTGGCATTAATCGGTTATAGATAAAAGTAGGCACTGTGTTTAAAAATAGACTGTACTGGCTGGCAAGTCCTATAGTGAAATATTGTATATTAGAGCGTGGTTATCATTGTTGAGGTTTGTTAAAGAAAGGAAGATAATTCTTATTATACAATATTGTATGCTGTAAGTAAATTTAGTCACTAAGTATGTGTATAATCAGAAAATAAAGCAAGAATATCTAAGTTGTGGTGACATAGACTATCAAGCATAATGGCAGCCTCCCAGGTGAATACATCAGTATTGAGGCATCCGTTGCATGGAAATACCATAACTAAGATTGCAAATAAATGGCAAAAGTGAACTAAAGAGATAAATACAAAATGGCCAAAGGAGGGAGCATTTGATGTGGCAGTGTGTGGATAAAGAAACCGTGGAAAAATTATAAGACAGCGGCAAAAGAAGAAAATGTGTCCAAAGAGGGTTAAAGAGACAGCAGGAGTGAGAAGTCCTAGCTTTGTTTAAGAAAGAAGGAGAGGAACAGGTACGTAAGAAAAAGCAGATGAGGAAAAAGTAAAAAAAGGTTAGACAGTGAAGCACGAAATAACCGAGAGGAAGCGTTAGTTACGCCTCCCCCATATGTGCAGACAGAAGGTAAATTCCCTATGCTCAAGGGCATGGTGGAAGTCACTGGTGAAATGCAGATGGAAGGGCATGTAGATTTAGAAGAAGACTACAAAGAGGCAAGTGTAAAGTCAAGAAAGAGGCAGGATAGGAAAATGGATAGAGAAGAAGGCACAGTTGGATTGTTCTGAGAAGATAAGGGCAGATCTACAGAAAGTAAAAAAGGTATATGGGAAGCAAGTGAAGGAAGGTTAGTCAAGGGCACTATAAAACCCAGACAAGTAAGAAGTAAAATGGATACCACATTAAGGAATCGGCATAGATCGTTGTACAGTGGAGAGAATGATGGTAAAAAGGATTTGTCATTTAAGATGGGCAGTGGGAAACACTGGGAATACTGGGAGACTTAGGCACCTAGCTCTACAATTCCCAATTTAAATTAAAGGTGCACAGAGATTATGTACCGTGGGCAACTCAAGATCTCGAGGGACTTGTCAACTGCCTCCCTAACATTCACGAAGGAGCAGGAAAATGGATTAAGGTCTTAGAAGAGAATACCTCAGGCAAGCTTCTTTCAGTGGGAACTATGAATGTAAGAGACTGAAAACTCAAAACTGTACATTCAGAAGCAGTTAAAAAGGTGGAGCAAGAAACTGAAAAGTGATCCTGAGGGAGATGCACTGTTGTCTACACTATTCCGACACACTGTAGGAAATGCCATGCCTCAACTGGTGGAAAGTAAACTGGAGGATGTGGTCGGCTTAATCTCTAAATCATACAAAGAGTTCTGTAATCATGTCTCACATGCTGTTGAACAAAATAGAAGACAAGCAGAAGTTAAGAACTCAAGAACATGAACTGTACAGAAAACTGACTCAGTTACAGCTCGAGGAGCTAATGAAGAGAAATAAAGGAAAAGTCCAAGTTACCCTGGTAACAAAAGAAGCAGGGCAAATGTCTGTGAGAGGCCCAAATCCTTTACTGATGATCCAGCCAGCAGCAATCACAGCAACGGCAGCATCAGCGGCACTTCCCAAGCTCACACCAGATGCCTGAACCGGACACTCATGCGAACTTTGCCCCCGGAGTATGTTGGGGGTGTGGACAGGCTGGACATAACCGATACATTTGCCTAACACATCCAGGGCCCAGCCCTCGAGGGGTGTGATGGGAGGGGAGTTGCAACAACCCCCTCGAGATCAAGTTCAAGGCCCAATAAACCCATAGGGGGGGGATCCAAAACAGGGGTATTAGGGGTGCCCAGAGAGTGCTACAGGGGATAATCAGTTAGCTAGTTTAATAACTAATGCTGAACAAGAACCCATGTTACACATTGAGGTAGATGGGAAAAATACACCCATGTTAGTTGAAACAGGAGCAGTTTATACCTGCTTAAATTTAAGAGATGCCCGCTCAAGTCCGTCTACAATTAGCAATAAGTGTAACCAAATCTGTATTAGGCTTAAGTCAGACACCAGTTAATTAATTAAGCAGAGATGCATTATGTAAATTAGGACTTCAAATATGGTGTTCTCTAAAAGGTATACTGTATGTTGACCTGAAAAGTATTAAAATCAAATGGCAATGGCAGAACCACAAGTAAATGTTTATTGGATAGGGGAGCTAGAGAGGGAGTTAAGTCAAATGGGGAAGATTCATTAAATCACAAATCCTGGAGGTACCCACTGCGGCTTTTCACTGCACAATGATGTATGACTTAACTAAGGATACTGACTTAGAAAAAACATGGCAGGAAGAAACAAAAGAGCACAAGGTTAACTTAGTTACACTGTACATCATCATTGGTCGACAAGGAGCAGCAATCAGTGTACATGAGTGATTTTGGGAAAAGGTGGTTTAATGTAACTGATTCTGTTCCTCAGGTGACATTATATGTAGAACAAAATGGCAGATCAAAGGACTTAGAACCAAGGATGAAGGAAGCCAAAGAAGTCCAGTGGAAGTCAACCATAAACCTGTTGATTTTCATTCTGCAGATGAAAACCTGTATCAAAATCTTGTGTGGTAATAACTTGATTGGTATTCCTTAGAAGGTTGTAGTCAGCCACAAATCACAAACATAAATGGCATCAGCATCTGAGGTAGTTGAGACTGTTGAAGATGAATTGTTTAGGGAAATGAAGAGTCAGATCCCACCTGATTTATAGTCTCGCTATGATACAGATGTAGACCTAATTAAATCAGCCAGCCCGGTTCAAGAACAAGTTAAACCAAATGTAAAACTGCCCAGAATAAGATAATATCCTTTGCGCCCCGAAACAGAAGCTGGCATAAAACATTCTATTAAAGGCCTGGTAAAAGCATCGGTACTAGAAGAAACAACCATTTGTTGTAATACTCCAATTTTCCCGGGTATCAAGTGTCGTGGCAAATTTGTTGTATTTTCAAAACAAAATCAATAACTACTCAAGCACTGAAACAGCAAAAGAGTTTATTGCAGCCAAAAGTAAATGGACAGCACTGGGCCAGCCAGACAAAAGACAAACAGACAAACTGCGAAGCTGTCTATCTCTCACCTCCTCTCACTTCCCTAATTGTACATGGTTTATATACCTTCATTTAACACTTACATCATTGTTTGCTCCTCCTTAAGTCAAGAAATCACTTAATATTTATTAGATGTAAGCCAATTTTGCCTAGGTTAGGTTGGTTAGGTTGATGTAGCGCCTCCCAATTGCATAATCTCCTTTTTTCCTTTTTTTTTTCTCATATTTATTTAAGTCTGGGCCTACGAAGTCTTATGCTTTCCCTTTTTTGGAGAAAATTTGGTTTGTTCCTGTTTCTTGACCAGAGCATTGACCACCGCTGGTGACTTGAGGTTTTGTTGAAGCCGCAATCAATTTTTCTGAAATTTCCTCATCAAGATGTGTAAGTGTTTTATTTTCATAATTATATTTAATTTTTTTATTATTCTCATTACAGTATATTTTGTCTTATTTGTTTTTAACTGTCCATTATATATTTTTAAGATTTTGGCTATTCTAGAGACATTTATAGAAATTATTTGTCTATTGGTACTTTAACATATGTTCTGGTTATTCATTTAGATTATGCTTATACTAATTAATTTAACAGATTATTTTAATGATTTTTTCCCTTATATTTTAACTAAGATAAGCATTGAGGTATATTTAATCAGCTTAAATCTGATAAAAGTATTGAAATGACTTTAATCAAATTAATTCAATCAATTGATCATGTTTGTTAGTTAGTATTTAATTTTTGTTTACTTACTATTCCCATATTACGTGGGAATATAAGGTTAATTTAAACAATCACATTACTTTGATCATTGCATGATTATTTGCCAGTTTTGAACTTACACTACTAAAATCAAGATTACATGATTACATGTATACATATATGTATATATTACAATATTAGTTCAATTTGGTTACTGGTTGGTAAAGTAATAATTATTTTTTTTTTTTTTGTGCATGTTTGCTTTCTTTCTGTATGCTTTGTTTTGTTATATTTCTTTTAATATGTGCAAAGTGCATTTATTTCAGATTTTCTTATTGTTCTAGTTTGCAGGCAGCGCTCTTCTCGTCTACGATTCTGGGAGCAGGTGGCTACATCTTCCCTTACCCAAATCGTCACCATTTGCATCTGATTCGAGCTCTGATGGGCCTAGTCTGCCACCTGGAAATTGTGATTTACTTCAACAATTTACCTGATATACTTCTTATATTTTTCTTAACAATTTGATAAATCTGATCTTGTTTATCTGTTTTTCAAAGCAGAAGTCTGGCTTTTTTGCACTTTGTCCCAATTAAAGCGGAACCGAAAGTTTATTTTTATATTTTGGATTACTGCCTGCACTTTCTGAATTTTCCATTCCAATAAAGTTGCACAACTTCTTGCACTCTGTGTGTACGGGTTGTTCTTGGGTCACACTTTGCACATTTTCTTTAATTTACATTACCCAACCATCGTTAATCATCTTAAGCATAAACGTAGTAAATATTATTAGTATTATTATTAAAGATTACAGATTTATTATTTTTCCTGATGTTAGTTTTCTTATCTTATTGCTCTATTATCTAACTCCTGCCTTCTGCCTGCATGTTTTTCTCACTTCCTCAATTTGTCGTGCAGGCTGTGAGGATTAAGGCCTCTTGAACTAAGGCCTTCTGAGTATTTGGTACCTTCCACTCAACTTCAATTATAGTTCAATAATTTTTTTCCACATTCCCCCCTGAAAGCCATGATTATGGCTTTACTCAATTTTTTCCACATTCCCGCCTATTCCATGATTAAGGAGGAGCTCTAGTAACAAGTTTTAGATTATAAACACATTTATGATAGAATTGATACCTTTAAAAATTGCTAGTTTTTCTTCCCTTTCTCGGATAGACCTTGTGGTCTCTACCTTGTAATCAGGAGAAATTATAGCTAATTTTAGGTTCTCTGCTCAGGGGTAGGCGAAAAAACCTCAGGAGCTAAATTAGAGGAAAAATTCCTACCCTGCCAGTGGCTTAGCACTCGACAATGCATTGGCATCTGGTCAGAGGACTCAACAGTAATAACCACTACAGATCAATCATTGTAGCACTTAATCAGTTGTAAAACGAAATATCAGATATCAAATATTCAAAATAAAACATTAAGACAAAAATAAAACATTAAGACAAAAATCAAAAAATGATTATAAAGTAAAATCATTAATACCTAATACCTAACTTGATTACAGTGAATTTACATTTATATATGTAATTTTTATGGACCAGTGGTTTATGGTTTTTAAAGTCAGCATGGTTCCTGCCGAGTACGATATTGTTGGTAGCGACGATAGCGTTTATGCATCCAGGTTGGCAAGTTGCTTACGTGCGTTGACCAAATGTTTTTTATGCATCCATAGTCCGCTTTGGTTTTATTGGTATAGTACAGATCAGAGTTATCCCGCGTGAATGTTCTATTTGGGGAGGTTGTTGGCAGGCTTGCCAACCAAGCTTGTTGCTTTGGGTTAGAGTTCCATAGTTCAAAATCGTTGATTGAGAAAGAGACTACGTTAAATGTCCGGTATTGACGAATGTCTTCTGAGATCAAGTATACTTGATAATTTTCTGTCTCATAATATTCAGAGACAGATACTGTTCGTAAGCAGTACCATTGAGTTGTGGTAAGGCATAGTTCAGGAGTGGTCTTTATGAAGTATCTTGTTACAGTCTTACGGTTTATCCACGTGTCTCGATTCAATATTAGATTTACAAAGTCAAGTAGGAGTTCAGTAGGCCGAAGGAGTTCATGCACCGTAGTCCATTGTTTCAAGTCTACAAGGCTATGATCCGGTGTGTATTGTCCTCTCCAAGGTGCAAAACTTGTGTCAGAGCGATGTAGTCTTGCTTGTTGGCAGACGTAGCATATGGCGTCTCCTCCCACATTTTAGCATTCTTTGTGGATCAACTCATGTATGACCATGTCAACAGTGAGATGGCAGTCTCTGCCTCCTGTCGCCATGATAAAGTTCTGGTCCTGCACACACTAAACTTCTACTTTGATGGCTGTTGGAGTAGCAAGTACCACCTTGTATGGTCCTTCTCTGCGACCTTGTGCCCAGTGTTTTCTTTTAAATACTTTGATATATACCCAGTCTCCTATTTCTGCTGATAGAAGTCCTTTCTTGTTAATTGTTCCTCCGTGAGTTGCTGCGTTAGTCTGTGAAAATAGAACTTTATGAATATCCGTTAAGTGTTTGACGTAACTCTCCATTTCATTTTCAAGTTGTTCAAGAGCAGGTCCATCATATGGTGTGCGAATGTGGGGGACAGACATTGGTCGTCCGGTAAGCATTTCATGTGGAGTTAAGTGTGTCATGCGATTGGTCTGAGACCGCATCTTCATTAGTGCTAAGGGTAGCGCATCAATCCAAGATAATTTTGAGCTTGCACAAATCTTAGCAATTTTGGTTTTTAATACTCCATTAGCACGTTCTACCATTCCTTGTGATTGAGGGTGATAAACGCATCCTAATTTGTGTGTAATGCATAGAGCCACTGTGATATGTTTTATAATGTCATTTACAAAGTGGGATCATTTATCCGAACTCAATATATCTGGGATTCCAAATCTTGGAATTATTTCTCTGACTAGAAATTTTGCTACGGTTTTTGCATCTGCCTTAGCAGTTGGAGCAGCTTCTACCCATCGACTAAATCGGTCTTCCACTACTAAAATGTATCTTTTTCCACTTTTGCGCTCTATCATGTCTACAAAATCCATTATTAAGTGTCTAAATGGGCCCATAGGTTGAGGAATATGTCCTAGAGGTGTTGTTGATGCTTTTCGTATGTTATATTGACCACAGATTTCACATGTTGATAGATAGTTATCGACCTGGCTAGCGAGATAAGGAGACCACCATTCTGAGCGTATTGTTCGCAGGATTTCCCCCCTGGCACAGTGATCAATTCCGTGTGCGGACTTTATTAACATGGGAAGGTATGACGCAGGTGCTACAAAAAGTCCTTCGCAATTACGCCAAATATTAGTCTCGTGATCAAATTTTGCTCCGCGCCTTATCCAAATTGCTTTTTCGTATGCAGGGGCTGAGTTTTGCATTTCTGCAATGGTTTTTAAAGTTAATTCTGTGTCACACGGTTCCATGTCTTCTGCAATTACTGGGACCATACTGCAAGTAGGTCCTAAGGCTGCTTTCTTTGCAGCTTCATCGGCTGCAGCATTGCCTTGTGAAACAAATGACCCGTCTGACTTGTGGGCACGGCATTTTACAACAGCTAATTTTGATGGGAGTGTCATAGCATGTAAGAGGTCAGATATTGCTTGTCCATGGGAAATTGGCGACCCGTCAGTACGCAAAAATCCTCTCTGCGCCCATATTGTTCCGAAAACATGTATTACCCCATATCCGTATGATGAATCAGTATATATGGTGCACCTTTTTCCTGCGCCGAGGTTACAAGCAGCTGTTAATGCTTTAATTTCCGCTAGTTGAGCAGAGCATGGCTGAGGGATGAAAGCAGAGGAAACGACCTGATACGTTTTATTGTCTGCAGATAGGGACACTACAGCGTATCCAGCTTTATTTACACATTGGTCTCGGAAACATGATCCGTCTACAAAAAATACCTGCTCTGCTTCTTTTAGTGGTTGGTTTTCTAAATCAGGTCGGGCTTTAACAAATTTATTAGACTCTTCTGAGCAATCGTGAGGGGTTCCGTCTATTGACAGCACCATTAAGCTAGCCGGGTTTACAGTTTTACATCGTTCAATGGTTAATTCAGACGCGGATAAAATTACATCATATGCTGAGCGTCTAGCATTAGTTATTACAAACATTTGACTAGTTAGTAACGCGTGTATTGCATGAGTAGTATATAGTGTGGTTGGATGCCCCATGGTAATACTTGATGCTTTTTCATACGCAAATGCAGCTGCTGCAAGACCACGGTAACAGGGGGGCATCCCTTTTTCAATATTATCGAGGGCGGCACTATAATATGCTATGGGCTGTTTGCCCATTCCGTGTTGAGCTTGGGTTAGTACGGCAGAAGCAAATCCTTGTCGTTCTGACACGTATAATTGAAACGGTTTGGTATAATCAGGACTGGCTAGAGCAGGCGCTGTGGCCAATGCTGTCTTAATACAGTTAAATGAAGCCAATGCTTCAGGTGTCCAGGTAAGAAGGGAGTTAGGTTTAGTTCGATCAGCAGCTTTAATTAAATCTCTCAACGGTTGCACTTGAGATGCAAAATCGCATATCCAGGGTCGGCTAAACCCTGCCATTCCCAGAAATGATAACATTTGTTTTACTGTTTGGGGTTGAGGTGCCTTTAGGATGACTTCAATGTGGGTTGGTGAAATTTTTTTTGTTCGTTCCTTCTAACACTCGACCTAAATATTCGACTGTTTGTTTACAGAATTGTAACTTGTCTTTGCTTACCTTATGTCCATTTTCTGCCAGCATAGTTAATACTTTTATTGTCTCCTTTTGACATTGTTCTTTTGTTGGACTGCAAATCAAAATGTCATCAACATATATTAACAGACGACTTGGTATCGAGAGCGTCGCTAAATCACGTGCTAACACCTGGTTAAAGAGGGAAGGAGACTCCACATATCCTTGTGGTATGGATTTGTATGTATATTGTTGCCCTTCGTAAGTGAATGCGAATAAGTACTGTGAGTCAGGATGTAGAGGAATGCTAAAAAAGGCAGAGCATAAATCAATAACTGAGTACCACTTAGTTCCCTCAGGGATATTTGACAATATTGTGTGTGGATTAGGAACTACGGGAGTGTCTGCAATGACTATATTGTTAATAGCTCTGAGATCGTGAACTAATCTCCACTTTTGTGAGTTTTCTTTTTGGAGTGGAAAAATAGGGGTATTACAAGGACTTGAAGTGGGAATAAGTACTCCAGCTTCCACTAATCCTAAAATTGTGGGTCTGATGCCCTCAATTGCCCTGGACGACAGCGGATACTGTTTTATGTATGGGAGCCGGGCATTGGGTTTAACCTGGATTTTTACTAATCCTGCTGATTTGACTAGTCCTACATCTGTATGATGCTTTGACCATAATATTTCTGGAACTGCTTGAAGTATTTTATCTTCTGTTTCTTTTGCTTCCTCTTTAATCATTGACATCTGTGAAATTGCTATGTCTTTATCTTGCAATTCTATGTCTACATGGGTGGCAACAACTCTGCCTATGTTTTCTTGTGATATATACATGAACTTTTTATCAGGTGATAAATGTATGCATGGATTTAACGTTGGTTCCCTATCATTTATTTGTTTGGCTTCCTCAACCATCTTACCTAAATCTTTTTGTTCAAAGTTTTCCGCGATCATCAGAGAGACATGTGGCGCTGCATGTTCAACTTGGTACCACTCTTGAATTTTCTCGGGCAGTAGTGCAATGGCTGCCACTCCTTGTGGGCCGATTATAATCTCCATGGTTTTCATGTCCATTTTATGGCCTTCTATTAAGTCTTCCCACAATGTAGCGAATTCCTCATCATGTTTTAAGTCATATTTTATGGTGCAATGTAGGGGTAAGTCTGTTTCTTGACAATCTGGACGTAAGTGCGTAATCCATGGTTTCCATTCTTGATAAGTGTTCCAAAGGCCAGATGGTTGGTTGTATTCTAACCAGTATACCACATTAACTTCTTTCGGTGTTATATCTGGGTTATGAATGAGTAGACATTGCGTTACTAAGGTTTCTGGAAAAGTTACCCAGAGTCCTGTTGGTCCACAGTGTATTTTTGCTCCTAATTTACATAATGCGTCTCTCCCCAAGAGATTCATAGGTGCATGTGGGGAATACAGCAGTGGAGCATTGATAGTTACTCCGTCTAATGTTAGTTCTTGAGGTTCAGTAAACCGTAAAGTCTGAGTTTTTCCCGAGAAGCCCACTGTTTGTATTGCTTTACGGGTCAGGGGGAGTCTAGAGCCTGCTTGTCCAATGCTTGAGTACGTAGCTCCGGTGTCAATCATAAATGGTGCCTCTAGATATTGTCCTATTTTCACTGTCACTGTTGGTTCTTGGGCCGGATACAAAGTGGTGACAAACTGCATAAGTTCCCCCTTATTAGGCTTCTCTGGGCATCCTCAATAATTGGGGTTTTGGCCTTCTGAGGGGCCTTCCCATTGTCCACTTTGAATTGGTGGAGGTAGTTGATCATGTCTTTGGTTTGGTTGGTTTTGTCTCTTCCATGTATCTGACCAGCCAGATTGTTGTGTAGCTGGCAATGGCGGGGACATTTGGGTTGTCTGCGGTCCTCGAGGTCCTCGGGGTCCCAATGTTTGACCTTGTTGCTCAGCTCTTTCCACTCTGTCTCCCCATAGGAATTGAACATGGGGACAGTCTCTTCTAAAGTGGCGTAAATCACCACAGGCCCAACATCCTCTTCCTCTGCCTCTGCCATATTGGGGTGGTCTTGTCATTCGATATCTTGGCGTAAATGAAGTCATTGTTTGCATTGGGGGGTTGTTTTGATAAGGCTGGGTTACGGGTGGGGAAGTTAGTTGGGGATTTACCATAAGTGCAGCCTGCTTGGTAGCCGCTTCTTTTTCTTTCTTCTTTTCTTTTTCTTCTTGTTTGTTTCTAACTATTTCTCCCAGTTGCGATTTACACAATTGTGTCATCAAATTATTTGACATTTCTTTCGCTTCGAGTTTTGCCTTTCGATATTAATTGACAAAATGGATTATGTGGGCTTGGAAGGTTTTCCAGGCCATGGTGTTGAGGCCAATCACTCCATCCAATTTCTCCTGCACTGAGAGTGGCAAAGTTTTCTTCAACATCATTCTAAACAGGCCTCTACTTGTATCATTTTCATCCCAATGACCACCAGTTTCATCTCTCCAAGCATCTTGGAAATTTTGTATGAACTTAACTACATTTTCTTCTTCAACCAGTTTAATAGTTTCCAATCGTCCTGGATCCATCTTTGTTGGGTACATTTTCCTTAGGGCTCCCCAGATTGCATTTCTGTTGGGTCCCAGTGGGTAATGATCATATCTAGCATCTTCGGCCTCAGGTGGCATTCCAGCTTCTTGCAAAACTTCAGTGGTTTTATTTTTCCCGATAGTTTGACCTAATATGGCCTTGATGTCTCCAAGGGCCAGTTGGTGGCCCATTGTTTTTTCTTCAAATTGGGTGATCCATCTCTGTGCCCCCTCGCATAGGTCTGGAAGTCTACCTATGAGTCCAGTCACATCCATAAAGCTCCATGGCACATAGTGTAGTGCTGTTCCTTTTACTATTAGTGGACACTGGGATGAAGAGGCTGTAGGCACATCTTCATCCACTTGCCTTTTCCTTTCTTCTTCTCTTCGGCACCTTTCGTGTTGAAAGCAAGGGAGTGTTGTACTGCTGTATCGATCCGGTTGTCTCAGAGTGGATCTGTCTCTCAGTGCTCTAGTAGTTTGAATGGCTTTTTCCCCTTCCACCTCCATATCTATCTCTATGAGGCTTGTTACATTTGAGTCATGATTTTGTGCCCTTAAGCTATGTGGAAGCTTTTCTCTTCTTTGTGGGTCTTCATTTGCACCTTCTCTGTTATTAGGTTCTGATACTTCCTTGGTTGCAGTCCAGCTATGTTCTTGCGTTCCATTTAGTCGAGTTATATTTTTAATACTGTCGGCCATTTCATTTAAAACTTTTACTAGGCTTTGACTTTCTTTAAGGGCTTCTTTTTGTGTCTCTATCAGTCGTATTTGTCTTGTTAAGTCGGTAGTGTTTCTTCCATTAAGATCTTCAAAGACTCCATGAAGTAACTTATCTTCCTCTTCTAGTGGAGTTATCTTCACTTCTCCTTCTAGCTTGACTAATTTTCCCTGATTGTTTTCTGTCATATTCTTTCTCTCTTCCAACTCGGAACGAGTATGGGCAAAACTCTTTGGTCTTGTGCTTGCTTCACCTTGCTGAGGGTTAGGTAGTTCTTTTTTCAGGCATGAACTTTCACCAGGACATGAGACCCATCGAGGTTTCATTTTAGTGTCTTCGGTTCCTTGCCTTCGTGGTGAACTAGCGCTCGGGTATTCATTCCAGTATGTCTGAGCATTTTTATTCATCATGTTTTTCCATGACTGCTCTTCAGGGAAAATTGAGATTTCTTCACTTGGTAACCTTTTTCCTGCAATATTTTTTGAACCTGGGGTTGAAGATTGAGCTCTTCTTCCAGCTCCTCTGCCAGCCGACATTAGATTTGGTTCCTGCTCCTTTGACCGTGCTAATCCTTTCAGCGTACCATTAACTTGTAATTCTACGTTTGTCCATTCATCTTCAATTGCTGTTACTCCCATCATAGGGATAGTAGGATACACTTTATTCTCCTGGGGCTGTTCAGTGTTATAGGGTGGTGGCCTCATGCACATCTCTGGTGGTGGCGGAAATGTTTCTTCCTGTCCATCTTGACTTTCTGTAGTTTCTTCATGTTTGGCTCTGTTCTTTTGTTCATTTTCCTTGATTTCCTTTTCTCTTTTTAATATCATGTTCATCATTTGTTGTTCAGTTTTTTCTTGTTGCCTTTTCTGCCTACGTTGTCCTTCTTCCTTAAAATAATCTATTATCATTAACTTAAGTTTGAGTTTTTCTTCCATTTCTTTTTTCTTTTTTTCCGCTCCCCAGCTTATGATCTTTTGCCTTAATTGGGTACATGTTTCAATGTTAAATGACCCATCAGTAGGCCATTGGTTTGAATATCCTTTTGTTTTATCATGCCATTTTTTCATATATTTTCTGATCTCTTTTTCGAGTAGACGGTGTTGCTCAACTATGATTTCTACTGGTTTTTCCATTCTAATTTAATTATTTAAATGATCTAAGTTAAGTCTTGTTACTGAAGTTTACTGGACCTCCTTTTTTTTTTTTTTTTTTTTTAATCCTTATTTATTATCTAATTTTTATTGAAAACTGGAAAAAATGACAATATATTTATTCCTTTGTTAGTAACAGTATCCTCTGTCATCCACACCATGAAATCAAGTCCCTTTTTTGAATTCAACAATGATTTGCAATTTTTTCTATGGTACACTAGATGGCGCCATAGAAAATTATAACATAGCAGTAAAGACTACATCAATGGCGCTTCATTGCAGTTTCCTCACGTGTTTCCTCTATTCCGCCTCTTAGATGTTTCTAAATTAAGATCTAACACACATTTTTACAGAAGCTTGCGAGCGGTTTGTTCCGCTTTTCCTTAGCTGGTTGATTTTACCATATATTCGTGCGCAATTACAGATTTATATTTCAGTAATAAGTCTATCAGTAGCAGTCGTCGTCCTACATTATTTATATATGTATATAAAACAATTTATATGTTACTATGTGAAGTCTTCTCCCTCAGCAACCAGGCGTCCAAGTTGGTCGGCCAAATTGTTCCCCTTGCTTGTCACTGGAGATTTTCTTCTCTCAATGTTCGTGGTGCATGTGATTCGTGTGCGCTGCGGTGTGCCATTTCCTGATTCACCCACAGCCACGTCTGCTTCAACTCAAACACAATGTAACGGATAACGGTTATAATTTTAATTAGATTATTTCCTTTTATATCAGTTATGTATTGCATAATATGAGCATATATCATTTTATTATTATTATTCTAATTAATACACATATTCAGTTCAGTTTCTCATTTCTATACGGTTGTTTAACAGTTCAGTTCATCTACCAACATTTAATATATACGTTTTCTTTTGCAGCCTTCTTTCTCTTCCCAAATAATATCGCCTCACAAACATGTGTCCCCCCCGAGTATGTGGGATTGAAAATACTATCTGCATTGGCAAGCATATCAAATCTACGTTCATAGCAGTTAATGCAAGAGCTATTAAACGTTCCGGAAATGGTGCGTTCCTAAATAATTCTTCTTCCATCATGCGCTCCGTGCCTCGTGATATTCTGAGTAAGTGCTGGTTGGACATAGGTGCTTGTGAGGGAACCATTTGGTAATAATATGGAATCAAAAAATTGGCATGTGTGTGTACAGGGTTGGTGCTTGGTGACTGTGTTCCTCGTCTCCTTCTTCTCAGATTATTGTGTGCTCTTCTATCCCCCATTACTCTATTTGTCTCTGGATTATCTCTCCAGAGCTCATATAATATACTAATGTGTTTTGCTATGTCTCCGGATTATCTCTCCAGAGCTCATGCAGCCTCTGCCCTCGTGCGCAAATACTTCTATCCAACTCTGCCAGATCCCACTTAAGAGATGTTCCAGGAGTGGTATAGCTGTATTTGTCACCACAGACAGGAAGCTATTCTATCTATGTCTCCAGATTATTTCTCCGGAGCTCATGTAACTTCTGTCCTCGTGCGCAAGCACGTCTATCCAGCTCTGCCAGATCCCACTTAAGGGATGTTCCAGGAGTGGTATAGCCGCACTTGCCACCACAGACAGAAAGTTATTCTACTTATGTTACTTATGTTACTTATTTTACTATCATTACTCTTATTTCTATTCATGTATGTGCTAATACACTATATGTATATTTGTATGTATGAAACTAATAAGTACAGTATGAATATGTTGACATTAAATTTATTACATATATTTTTATAGCACTATATGAGTGTACTTAATCAATTTAACCAATAACCATCTTCTGCTACCACATATTCAGAAATTCTATTTTTATCCGGTTCTTTCTTCACTTGCCACACTTTTCACAATTCAAGACATTATACCAATCGCAACATCATAAAATCACAGAATTACAACCACAAATCAAACCTATCTATTCTAATTTTCTAATCATGCATTCCCACCAGCCACCTGATCAGGACTTTTCCACCTGTCACCTAAGCCCTGCTAAAGGAATTTTCCAGTCCCTAGAGCAGCGGTTATACAGGAATTTTCCGCTGGAATTTTTCCACTCGCCCGTTCAGCCCTATCTATCATGCCAATCATTATACCTGGACGTACTATGGTATCATGATGATAGCGGTATCCACGAGATTTCCTTTCACACCGTAGTTGTATACTACATATTACCACGGTACCTAGGTATATTGTAGTACACGGTTACTTGTTCCATGCCAACGCATGCACGCACCTACACAATCACACACCCTACCTACCAGTATTTCTTATATCCACTCTTCCAATCAACACTACTTGTTAATTGAAGGCAGCCCTACTTGTAAAATGTTACAATTCAAGACCATCACAACAGAATTACACAATACAAATAACAACCAACAAGCTCAGCTCAGCAAGCACAAAAGCACAACGCACATTAATCAACATCAATTTATGCACAAAGCGCATACTTTTTTGCTATTTCTTCAAATTGCATTTAACATTACATTATTACACATTACATTACTCAATTTCCACATAATTTGGTTCCCGGGGCCAGCCAGCCGTCCCCCAAGAATCAACCGACCCCCACAGACAGCAGAAAAACTATAGCAGAATTTGAATAACAGGTTTCTGCTTACCTTGTTCCTATTGCCGCGGCAGTTCCGCTGACTGCGTATGGTCACCGACCCCCAAGGGGCTGCAACGACCAGCCGGGGTATCCTATGCCGACTACGCCAATATGTCGTGGCAAATTTGTTGTATTTTCAAAACAAAATCAATAACTACTCAAGCACTGAAACAGCAAAAGAGTTTATTGCAGCCAAAAGTAAATGGACAGCACTGGGCCAGCCAGACAAAAGACAAACAGACAAACTGCGAAGCTGTCTATCTCTCACCTCCTCTCACTTCCCTAATTGTACATGGTTTATATACCTTCATTTAACACTTACATCATTGTTTGCTCCTCCTTAAGTCAAGAAATCACTTAATATTTATTAGATGTAAGCCAATTTTGCCTAGGTTAGGTTGGTTAGGTTGATGTAGCGCCTCCCAATTGCATAATCTCCTTTTTTCCTTTTTTTTTTCTCATATTTATTTAAGTCTGGGCCTACGAAGTCTTATGCTTTCCCTTTTTTGGAGAAAATTTGGTTTGTTCCTGTTTCTTGACCAGAGCATTGACCACCGCTGGTGACTTGAGGTTTTGTTGAAGCCGCAATCAATTTTTCTGAAATTTCCTCATCAAGATGTGTAAGTGTTTTATTTTCATAATTATATTTAATTTTTTTATTATTCTCATTACAGTATATTTTGTCTTATTTGTTTTTAACTGTCCATTATATATTTTTAAGATTTTGGCTATTCTAGAGACATTTATAGAAATTATTTGTCTATTGGTACTTTAACATATGTTCTGGTTATTCATTTAGATTATGCTTATACTAATTAATTTAACAGATTATTTTAATGATTTTTTCCCTTATATTTTAACTAAGATAAGCATTGAGGTATATTTAATCAGCTTAAATCTGATAAAAGTATTGAAATGACTTTAATCAGATTAATTCAATCAATTGATCATGTTTGTTAGTTAGTATTTAATTTTTGTTTACTTACTATTCCCATATTACGTGGGAATATAAGGTTAATTTAAACAATCACATTACTTTGATCATTGCATGATTATTTGCCAGTTTTGAACTTACACTACTAAAATCAAGATTACATGATTACATGTATACATATATGTATATATTACAATATTAGTTCAATTTGGTTACTGGTTGGTAAAGTAATAATTAATTTTTTTTTTTGTTGTGCATGTTTGCTTTCTTTCTGTATGCTTTGTTTTGTTATATTTCTTTTAATATGTGCAAAGTGCATTTATTTCAGATTTTCTTATTGTTCTAGTTTGCAGGCAGCGCTCTTCTCGTCTACGATTCTGGGAGCAGGTGGCTACATCTTCCCTTACCCAAATCGTCACCATTTGCATCTGATTCGAGCTCTGATGGGCCTAGTCTGCCACCTGGAAATTGTGATTTACTTCAACAATTTACCTGATATACTTCTTATATTTTTCTTAACAATTTGATAAATCTGATCTTGTTTATCTGTTTTTCAAAGCAGAAGTCTGGCTTTTTTGCACTTTGTTCCCAATTAAAGCGGAACCGAAAGTTTATTTTTATATTTTGGATTACTGCCTGCACTTTCTGAATTTTCCATTCCAATAAAGTTGCACAACTTCTTGCACTCTGTGTGTACGGGTTGTTCTTGGGTCACACTTCGCACATTTTCTTTAATTTACATTACCCAACCATCGTTAATCATCTTAAGCGTAAACGTAGTAAATATTATTAGTATTATTATTAAAGATTACAGATTTATTATTTTTCCTGATGTTCGTTTTCTTATCTTATTGCTCTATTATCTAACTCCTGCCTTCTGCCTGCATGTTTTTCTCACTTCCTCAATTTGTCGTGCAGGCTGTGAGGATTAAGGCCTCTTGAACTAAGGCCTTCTGAGTATTTGGTACCTTCCACTCAACTTCAATTATAGTTCAATAATTTTTTTCCACACAAGCCAGGTAAAAATAAATGGCGTTTTGTGCATAATTTGTAAGCAATTAATAGTATAATAGAGGATTATCCAGCAGATGTTCCAGACCCACACACTGCTAACCAATGTCCCACTCGAAGCCAAATATTTTACTGTAATTGATCTTTGTTCAGCCTTCTTCAGTATTCCAGTGGTGGAAGAGAGTAGATATTTATTTGCATTTACATATGCTGGTAAACATTATATGTACCAAAAATGCCACGGAGATTCAAACACTCACGGCATATATTTCATCAGGTTTCAAAAAAGCTGATTTAGCAGATTTAATGATAGAAGGTAACCTTCTCTAGTTTATGGATGATTGCTTAATATGTTCGTCATCATTAGAAACATGCCATAGGGATTTCATTCAAGAGACTCAGTAAGTTAGCAAAAGGAGGTCATAAAGCTTAACTACAACTTAACTTAAGTTGAATATTTAGGGCAGCTAATGTCACATGGTACAATAGCCATAGCGTATACTCAATTAGAAGGAATAAGTAAAGCACCATTGCCACAAACAGTAAAACAGTTGATCACCCCTCTAGGCTTAATAGGCTTTAATCCTAACTGAATTGGGAAGTGTGCAGTAAAACCGTAATGAGAGAAGAAGAACTGCAAGATTGTGCTCCAGTTAAATGGAACACAAACACGGTTAGCATTTGAATCACTCAAAAAGAAAAGTAGACAGCACCAATTTAGGTATACCTGATTATACCAAAATGTTCTATCTGTATGTGGCTAACCAAGCGGATGGATATGCCTCTGCTGTGTTGATGCAGGAAACCTGCAGTGGAAGAAGGAAACACCCCCTAGTTTACTACAGCACTAAGTTAAATAATGTAGCGCAAGGTTACCCACCATTCCATCAGCAGGGACTTGCAGCAATACATTATGCATATGACAAAGCATCTACATTGACTATGGGTTACCCAGTAACCATTTATACACATCATAAGGTTGTAGAATTAATAGAACAAGGGAAATTGTTCTAACTCAAGATTGCATTCTAGCATATTCTTCACTGCTCTCATTCTCTGACCTTACTATAAAGAGGTGTAACACAGATAACCCATCTAAATTAATTTCTTTAGCCTATGAAGGAGTGTCTCATGATTGTGTGGCAAATTCATTAGCATTTACTAGGTTACGACCTGATCTTGAATCTAAACCGATTGCGGAAGCAGAAGTCACTTACTTTGTCGATGGTTCTAGTTTTAGAGACCATGGAGAAAGTCACAGAGAATATGCAGTAATAAGGAAAGATGGAGAAAACTTCAAACCCATCTTATCTTAGCACACTTTACAACCATGTTCTGCTCAGTTACAGCCTATCCGCATGGGGTAGGTCATCTGTTTAGAGCAGTGTGAACGTAAGGATGGGTTAAAAGGAGTGACAGAACTCTCATTTAGCATGTTGAACAAACAAGTAAACTAATGTCTGTTCGGATGCTACCAAGACGGTTATTATGTCACTAAAGGTAACAACACACCGTAGCAGACTTAGAATCAAAGCAAGCATCAAAGTGTCAACTGGCAGTGCAGGTGCCAATAGTCCTTAGAACCGTAGCCTAAGTTGGAGGATGAACAAGGTATTTGGTGTTCACATGAAAGTCTGATCATAGCACCCACAGCACGGTTAAACAGATTTAGTTTCAGATGTTCGTGGATTTGACCATTGTGCTATAGAAAAGGTTGTGAGAAAAATCAAGCTGTATGCTATAGATGATGAGTGTCTAGCTTCATGTAAGATATGTGCTAAGCATAATGTCAAAAAGGAACAGCGACATCCGTTGGTCATATACCGGTACCAGAAGGACCTTTTAAGCACTTGGTTACAGATTATATGAAAATGATAATGAATGCTTGAGACAAAAGGTATATGCCTGTAATAATTGACAGATTTAGTAGATGGGTAAAAGCAATGCCTTCTGCAGATGAAGGGGTCGGAACAGTTATCAAATTCCTCACAAGGGAAGTGATGCCTAGGTTTGGAATTCCGTCAAAAATCAGTTCAGATAATAGATCAGCGATCATTCAGAAAACTGTTAACAACAGTTGAGAATAAAACAAAGTTTTGGATGTGTCTATCATTCACAGTCCCAGGGTATGGTAGAAAGAATAAACAGAACTCTCAAAGTCAAGCTTAACAATATTTTTGCTAGTACAAACCTTAACTAGGTTGATATATTACCTCTTGCATTGGTGAACTATCGCATGCAAATTAACAGAAATACATACTTAACCCCGCATGAAATGCTAACGGGTCGACGCATGCCAGTGCAATTCTGTAGGGGGCCATATAAAGGCCCACCGCTAAAACAATTGCAATTGAAACTCAGATTATATATGATGAAGCTAACTGCCATATATAAAGCAATCTATGTGCAGGAAAAGAGCAAAAAGGCGGAGGAAGGAAAAGACATTCCATGTCCCATCAATCCAGGAGACCAGGTCTATCTATCTGTGAGTGTTTAGGAGGAAGTGGCACAAGGCCAGGAGGCAGGGGCCCTACGAAGTTCTGGCAGCCACTCCAACCACGATTCAAATGAAAGGCAAAACCACATGGTATCCCTTGAACCATTACACAAGAGTCCCCAAAACAAGTACCAGAGAAGAAGGAAAAAGAGAGGAGAACCTAACATCCTATAGTAGCAAATTGCAAAGAAATTAAATCCTAATTGGAAAAATAACCAACTATTGGCACAAGTTGGACACCAAATTGCGCAGCGTTAAACACTCTGCTGCTCCAAATTAAGTATGAGAATCTGCTTGAAAGCAGCATCCGCTTCTCATACAGATAAGACTGACTGACTGACTTTGACCAGTATTCCCCCTGACTTACCCGACATGACAAACAGTTGTACAAATTATATGTGACAATGACTCATGTCCACTATGTGGTATAAATGCAATTCTGTTTAACCAAACCTATATTACTTTCACAGGAAAAGTGCCCGAGAAGGAAGCAAGCCGTAAACAACTTATGACCATGTGTAATGCCACTAAACAATGATCTCTTTAATTCCAGATACAGAAATTTTATTGGAGCAGCTGATGGTTGACTTTACTGTGTCTAAAGTTATAAATTATATTTATATTTAACCAAAGACTTTTAACTTAACAGCATTTTCTAGCAACAACAGACAAAGATGGATTTTTGGACACAGTCATCAAGAATATCCTTACCTCACCCGTATGTAACTTTAATCTGAGACTTTACTGATTCATATGTTGATGCGTATCCTCAATAGCAAAGGATGGAAAACACGAGCCCATAATGAAGTGCTAGTAACCTCTCTTGTGGGTTCCAACTGACTCTCTACGATGTGCAAAGCATCTGGGTTGAAGATTCGTATATTACGACAAGGCGGTTAAAATCCTATCAATTTTTAAATTGTACTGTGGGTTTCATATTTCAATTTATACATGTTTCAATTTAGATTGTAAACGTTGTCCAACTAGTGTAATCCTAGAAAGTCACTGTATTAATTTTATGTCATTATGGCATTGTATGTCATGTTATTGTGTTATGGAAAATATAATGTCATAGAGGTCAGTCTTTTACTCTTGTCCCAGTCGTCTAAAGTAAGGAAAGAGATGTTTGGCTGATACTCCCCTAAAGTGCGAATACATAGGTTGGTTATTGATAAAATCCAGTGATTTGATTTAATCACCAGATTAGTGTAAGGACAACTAACACATGGATTTGCACTCTAGATTGACCAATTAATGTGGGACTTGTAAGTCCCAAAGGGGGGATATATGGTAGTAATTTCTATTTGGTTTTATGTGATTTCACTTACTTTTAGGTACCCATTGGAACATAATAGTCATTCTCTGTAGTCAATTTGAGAGGTGCTTGCCTAGGAATCCAAGCTATACATAGGATGGGGAATTGTACGTGCAAAAGCTAACCATATAAGGCCTCCTGGAATGTGCTTGCCCAGGAAGGTGAGGTATACATAGAACGGGGGAATTTAAAGAAACCCAGCTGTTGTGGAACATCACTGTATACTGAATACTCCATTGTATCAGAGGGTATTTAAACGAAAAGCGTTCAGAGCTCAGTGTGACACTGCAGTCTCCCCCGGCCGTTATTGCATGATAAATAAAGGTCGTTATCTTCTGAAAACCAAAGCCTGAGTCTTCAATTAATTTCCACGACAGTGGCAGTGCCAGATATGTGCCAACAGATCACACCAATGAACTGCTAAAATACTGGTCACCCACACACACACACACATACACAAACACCAGATGTTGCACACTTATGTAAATATATATATTTTTCTAATAGTGGTAGTAGTTTTTATGCTGGGAGAAGGCTGCGTGGAGATAAATGAGTGGAATTTACATACCATTTGTCTTTAGTATGCCTCTTCTATGCTTTTCTTTTTATTCTATTTTATTGTGTTTTCTTATTGTGTCAATTTGTTGGGCAGTCGTGCAATACATTTCACTTCATGCCGTGTATGTATGTGAATGTGACAAATAGAATTTGAATTTATGTTGTATGTTTTTTGTTTAAGAAAATAAACGCTTTGAACTTTGGAATCTTTGAATACATTTTTTCTACACCAATTGTACCCTTGGTATGGCCCCTTACATATTGCTCCTAGATGACTGTGATCCCTGATTGTAAAGTCAATAGCACCTTGTACGTCGCTCTGTAAGTAATTGCCACATTTACAGAACAAAGGCAACTGTTCACACATGATTAAGGATATTAGGTAAAAACAACCGGGCCAAATGGCCCCTCTCTGGTAGAGCTAGGGGGATAGGGCCAAATGGCCCCTCTCTGGTAGTTCTAGCATCGAAATATGAAATAAAATCTTAATAAAGCAATAAATCTAATAGTTTTTTATCAAAAGGAGAAGTCGGTCCCATCAACATTGCTGTACTGAGATGATGGTCTTAAATGAGAGGTTGCCATCGGGGGAGCGGCGCTTGGAGTTTCACCAAAATGTACAATTTAGTTTGTCCGAGGAGTCCATGCTTAGCCACAAATGTTTTGATGGCTCCGGGAGACAGACATGGCTCCCCCGGCTCAAGAAACAAAAAAGTTTTACAATAGCAATGTAATAGGTTACCTGTGATTTTTAAAAGAAGTGATGCTTACAGTTGGAGAGCCACTTCTAAACATTATTAATTCTTCATTATATCTAGGTCACGTCCCTAAACCTTTGAAGCTGGCAGTTATTAAGCCGCTTCTTAAAAAATCTAATTTGGACGCAAATGAAATAACAAACTACAGACCGATTTCAAACCTTCCGTTCATATCAAAAATATTAGAAAAAGTAGTATCAGCTCAAATATGCACATTCTTGCAGGAAAACAACATCCTAGAAGAATTTCAGTCAGGTTTCAGGCCCCATCATAGTACAGAAACTGCACTAGTTAAGATTGCAAACGACTTGTTTTTAGCCTCAGACCAAGGCTGCATCTCAATACTAGTCTTACTTGATCTAAGTGCTGCATTCGACACCATAGATCATAATATTCTCATAGATCGCCTACAAAATCATATAGGTATTCAGGGGCAGGCATTAAAATGGTTTAGATCATACCTGTCTGATCGATACCATTTTGAAGATCTAAATGGAGTACCGTCTGATGTAATGCCAGTGAAATATGGGGTCCCACAAGGGTCAGTTTTAGGACCTCTCCTGTTCTCAATTTACATGCTTCCCCTGGGAATCATCATTAGAAGGCATGGGATTAGTTTCCATTGTTATGCTGATGATACCCAATTATACATCTCAACAAAACCAGATGAAATACCCAAGTTGTCTAGACTAACCGAGTGTGTCCAGGACATAAAAGATTGGATGGCCAATAACTTTCTTTTACTAAATTCAGATAAGACAGAGATATTGCTCATCGGCCTGAAAACCAGCACACAACAGCTTTCACAATTCAGCCTGCGTTTAGAAGGATGTACTGTTACTACCAGCTCAACAGTAAAAGACCTGGGCGTGATATTAGACAGTAACTTGTCTTTTGAAAATCATATTTCCAATATCACAAAAACAGCCTTTTTCCATCTTAGAAATATTGCCAAACTTAGGAGTATCCTATCCGTATCTGATGCAGAAAAGCTAGTTCATGCATTCATGACCTCCAGACTGGACTATTGTAATGCATTACTAGGTGGTTGTCCTGCATCCTCAATAAACAAGCTACAGTTAGTCCAAAATGCAGCCGCCAGGGTTCTCACTAGATCCAGAAAATATGATCATATAACACCTATATTATCATCCCTGCACTGGCTACCTGTTCGATTTAGAATTAATTACAAAATAGTACTACTTACATACAAGGCTTTAAATGGTTTAGCTCCCACATACCTAACCAGTCTTTTGATACGCTATAATCCACCACGTCCCTTAAGATCACAAAACTCCGGACTTCTGGTAATTCCCAGAATTTTAAAATCCACAAAAGGGGGCAGGGCATTTTCATATTTGGCTCCAAAGCTTTGGAATAGCCTTCCAGACACTGTTCGGGGAGCAGACACGGTTTCCCAATTTAAAAGTAGACTCAAGACGCATCTCTTTAATCTGGCATACGCGTAACTCATCCCATAACCACATACTCCAGTACACCTATCCTGAATGGCAACTACGCTAATTCTCTCCATCTTTTCTGTATTTTTCTACCCATCCCGAGGCATCTGGAGATTGTGCCAGCTTTAGTAGACAAAGGCCAACCCTGCAAGGTTTCTAAGGCATCTTGAGAAGGACCTGCTCCAGCTGGATTCTGCTTTATGATGGCTGGAGCTACTATCCTGCTCCTGTGCTTCCAGTGATCCAGACCCCATCTGCCCTCTGCACCTACTGCTGAACTGAATCTACACAACTTCTGTTATATTGAACTTTCACCTGCACAACACACATGATGTTATTTCTATCTGTTATCACCCAGATGAGGATGGGTTCCCTGTTGAGTCTGGTTCCTCTCAAGGTTTCTTCCTATTGCCATCTCAGGGAGTTTTTCCTTGCCACTGTCGCCGTCACCCTTGGCTTGCTCATCAGAGACATTTCATTCATCATTCATTCATCATTCATTTCATTATTATTCATTCATTCATCATTCATTTCATTATTATCTTTTTTTTTTTTTTTTTTTTTTTTTGTGAAGCTGCTTTGAGACAATGACCATTGTTAAAAGCGTTATATAAATAAAATTGAATTGAAAATTGAACTGTGGTCTTTGGCAGATGCCGAAGTGAGCTAAGTTGGTTTTGGGCCCTACGTAGCCATTCCACAATGTGCATGTTTTGAAAACATTTTCTATGCTACTAGTTTCAAGTATATATTTAGATTAGAATAACCAAAATAACTGCATCAAGCAGAGGGGTGTGTTTTACTAATAATTTGCTTATTTTTAGCACAAGGCACTACATCATTTTAATTATTTTGGTGTTATCAGAACACATAACACTTTTAAATCAACACAAATATTACACGCTAAACTGAAGAGGGTTGTTGCTGGTATTTTGTTAACTTTACTGAAAGAAATCACTGCAAAAATGATTGAAAAAATACAAAAATACAGCAACTTTGACAAAAACAAAAATTATTACAAAAAAAGGTCTTCTCCTTCAAAATAAAATCTGTTACTTTTCGGTCCTATGGACTCACAGGATTCTAACCGTAGAGACGGAGTGGACTAGTTTCTTTAGCGGAAGCAATACAATCAGGCTTAAATCAATAAACTCCCTTTTAAATGTGTCAAAAAATAATTATTTATTTGGTAGGTGGCCATGTAATAAGCGGGATAATATATAGCGATTATCCCTTACACATTAGCTAGTCTAGTAGCTCATGAGGCATGCATGCTAGCAAAACTATATATTTGTTCTTGGCTAATCAGCAGTAAATTCGAGCCTTATTCGAGGCACTGGTAGTTTAATCTTTTGTTCATCACCAGCTCCACTCACCTCTCAGCACAAGCCAAGAAAAACACTGCTGGGAGGGGCTGCTGCTGCCTGCAGGTGTGTGTGTATGTGATGTGTGCCGCTGCGCGGGGGTGGGGGGTGGCTTATGTTTGCTTCAAAACTCCTGACCTGATATTTAGATATACTATTCTTCAGTAAATATATTTGTTTGACAGAGAAGCTGTGCGCAAACAGGAATATATATTATTTAAAAAATAAAAATAAAAAAAAGCACCCCAAAAAAAAGGGCACTTTCTGTCCAGGAATAAAAAGGGCAGGTGCTCAAGCCCCCTTTGATCGCTATGTGTGCACGTGCCTGCATAGACTTGTAGCACCTTCCTGAAGCCGAATCTCTTCTGGGGCCACCTAGGGGACTGAAACCAACTAAGCTCACTTCGGCGTTTGCCACACACCACAGTAAACCTATAATATTGCCTTTGTTTATGTTTCTTGAGCCCCGGGAGCCATGTCTATCTCCAGAGCCATCACAACCTTTGTGGCTAAGCATGACCTACTCGGACAGACTAAATTTTACATTTTGATAAAAATTTGAGCGCCCCTCCACCGATGGCAACCTCTCATTCGAGACCAGGATCTCAGTATAACAATGTTAATCAAACCAACTTCTCCTTTCGAGACCCTTCAGTGTAAAAAATCTTGAATTTGCCACAAGAATGGTCTTGAGAAAAATTTAACCAGAAGGCTCACGGAGGCCATGGCATCTAGAATCCTGAATCTTAGACTTGTAGCACCTTCCCGAAGCCGGTTATCTTCTGGGGCTACATAGGGGCCCCAAACTGAGGATGCTCGATTCAGTGTGCGACACAGTTCATGGATGTGCTCTTGGCTTTTGGATTTATTGTTATCCTGCTTAAATGCTTAAAGGTTCTTTTACAGACATGTTGGGTTTTTCATACTGAAATGTTGGGTTTTATACTGAGATGTTGGGTCTGACCCAGTATCTCAATATGCACATTTTGGGTTTTTCATATTAAGATGTTGGGTTTTATACTGAGATGTTGGGTCTGACCCAGTATCTCAGTACGGACATGTTGGGTTTTTCATACTGAGATGTTGGGTTTTATACTGAGATGTTGGGTCTGACCCAGTATCTCAATATGGATATGTAGGGTTTTATACTGAGATGTTGGATCAAAGCTTTTTGACACACCTCGTCTGGGCACTGGGGCCCACCGCTCATTCGAGAGCAGGATCTCAGTGCAGCGATGTTACTGTAATTGGACCGACTTCTCCTTTCAAGACCCTTCAGTGTAAAAAAAATTCCCAAAAAATGGAATTCAGACTCCAAATTTAACCAGCAAGCTCATGGGGGCCATGGCATCTAGAATTCTGAATCCTATGCTCGTAGCACCTTCCCGAAGCCGGTTCTCTTCTGCCACCATGTAGGGGCCCCAAACCGAGGACACTTGACACAGATCATGGAGGTGCTCTCGTATCGTCATTATACACATTTTTCATTTCAAAGGTCAAACATGCACTGGACGTTTAGGCCTATTTCAAAGGAACTATCAGTGGTAACTTGTTTTATAACAATATCTGAATCCCTTGTGTTATACCAAGATGTTAGTGTGAGGTTATTGAGGTTGAGCCGGCCGACGAGTCATTTCGAATCGCAATGACGTTTGCTGCGTAGCCGAGGACTAAGATCCTGGGTTTTGTCTTTCTTACACAACAGCAAATGCCCCCAATATGACTCCAAGTTTCAACAATATACGTGAACACGTGCGTTTTTATGCTGCTTTTAGGCCAATAAATCTGGTTCAGAGGTTAAATTTGCATTAGACGTTCAGGCCTATTTCAGAGGAACAGAATGTCTGACTAACTTGTCTTACACCAAGATGTAAAGGTGGCATTCTAAGCTTTCATGTGTGTTCTAAATGATTCATATATCCTTTAAAGAATTTAATTGGGACGCTTATGAATGCGTGCGTTTTTATGCTTCACCTAAGCCAATGAATCTGGTTCAGAGCTCAAATGTTCATTGGACGTTCAGGCACATTTCGGAGGTACAGAATGTCTGACTAACTTGTGTTATACCAAGATGTAAAGGTGGCATTCTAAGCTTTTATATGTGCTCTAAATGATTCATATATCTTTTAAATAATTTGATTGGGACGCTTATGAATGCATTCGTTTTCTGGCTGCTCTTTGGCCAATGAATCTGGTTCAGAGCTCAAATGCGCATTGGATGTTAAAGCCTATTTCAGAGGAACAGAATGTTTGACTAACCTTTGTTATGCCAAGATGTGAAGGTGCCATTCTAAGCTTTCATTTGTGCTCTAAATGATTAGTGTAACTTTTAAAGAATTTGATTGGGACGTTATGAATACGTGCAATTTATGCTTCACCTAGGCCAATGAATCTGGCTCAGAGCTCAAATCTGCATTGGACATTCAGGCCTATTTCGACAGAACAGAATATCTGAGTCCCTTGTGGTATACCAAGATGTTAATGTGAGGTTATTGAGGTTGAGCCGGCCGTCGACTCATTTCTAATTGCAATGATGTTTGCTTCATAGCCGAGGACTAAGATCCTTGGTTTTGTCTTTCTTAAACAACAGCAAAGGCCCTAAATATGACTCCAAGTTTCAGCAGTTCATTGAGACCAACTTCTCAGTATATGATAGTTAAAACACCCAACTTCTAGACTTAAGTCCCTTAACTATAAAAGCCAGTGAATAAGAAGTTAACAAGGCATGATGAGGTTGCCATGCACATTTGACTAATGATGATCTGTGGGGATTATGCACTACACTGGGAGAGCATGGTACACCCTTATTACAGGCCTGTACAGCAGGGTCAAAGGTTAACCCTGCACTGTTTCATGAATCATCCTTTAGCATCTGCACCCTCGGGTGTCTTTTAACATGCTGTATATCATTGTAAAGCAGACTTTTCCGGACAGAATCTTTCATGTCATAATCCTACTACAATGAGCTCTTGTACCATTGTACATTTTACATACAGACCCAAAGGTCAAAGCTGCACTGGTAATCAGGCCTATTTTGAAGGAACATAATGTTTGAATAAATTATGCTATACCAAGGTGTAAAGATAACATTATAAACTTTTTTTGTGTTTTAAATGATTCATATATATCTTTTAAAGAATTTGATTGGGACGCTTATGAATACATGCGTTTTTCGGCTGCTCTTAAGCCAATGAATCTGGTTCAGAGCTCAAATTTGCATTATTTCGGAAGAACAGAATGTCTGACTAACTTGTGTTATACCAAGATGTAAAGGTGACATTCTGAGCATTCATTTGAGGAAAAAGTTTTGTCCTTTGTCTTATGAGGCCTATAAGGTCTTTTGTTGAATAAAAATTCATATTGACACAACTGAGTTTTCGCTATTACTGATGTATGGTAGAAATGTATGCACTACACTCAAGTTTAGGATCACTTCCCACCTCCATGGTCATTCCTGATTATTTCTACATTGTAAAGCTATGCCGCAGGTGTACAAAATATGCAATAATCTCCTTCGAACAGTTTCTGTTTAGATGTATCTGCTACCCATGATCTGTATTGGCATCATAATGGCTCTAATCCAAGGTGCTGTTAATGTGAGTTAACAGCTCACATTATTACATAATGCTGTTAATGTAAGTTAACAGCTCACATTATTAATATAAGTTATTGAGGTGGCATTCTAAGTTTTCATTTGAGTTCATATTGATTCGTATATCTTTTTAAGAAGTTGATTAGGAAGCATTTCACATGCCCTTAAGCCCATGGCTCCATCCTGCGAGCTCTGAATGTATCCTGACGCCTACAAGGATCACTCACGGTTCTTTTCAGAGCCTTTTCAAACTGATGGAGCTTGATTCAGCATATGACACAGATCAAGCAGGAGGTTTTATATTGTCATTATGCATCTTTTTCATTTCTGGGGCCCTGGGGGCCAAGACTGTTTCCCGGGGCCCTTGTGGTACATCGTGGATCCGAATTTCCCCCGAATTTTTCTACGTTCAAATTTTATCATGGTGTGAATTTCTAACGCTCATTCGAGACCAGGATCCCAGTACAGCAATGTTAATCGGACCAACTTCTCCTTTCCAGACCCTTGGATTTGCCACGAAAATGGTCTTGAGGTTCCAAATTTAACCTGGAGGCTCACGGAGGCCATGGCATGAAGATTCCTGAAGCTGGTCCTCTTCTGGGGCCACGTAGGGGCCCTAAACCAAGGACACTTGATTCGGCGTCTGACAAAGATCACAGAGGTGCTCTCGTATCGTTGTTATACATTTTTCATTTTGGGGTCCCTGGGGGCCAAATCTGCCTCCTCGTGCCATCATGGTCAAATCTAGGGTTAGGATTATACCTTTGGTTAGATTTAGGGTTATACCTAGGGTTAGGGTTAGGGTTATACCTAGTGTGTATGTGTGTGTGTGTGTGTTATGTGTGTGTAGGGTTAGGGTTAGGGTAATGTGTGTGTGTGTGTGTGTGTGTGTGTGTGTGTGTGTGTGTGTTTAGAATATGTACATGTAGTGTGTGTAGTGTGTGTCTGATGTATGTGTGTATGTGTGTAATTTCTCAGTTTGAAGAATCCAGGTGTAGCATTTTTGTGTTTGTAGTGTGTGTGTGTGTGTGTGTGTGTAATATGTGTAGTGTGTGTAGTATATGTGTATGTGTGGGAGTACTGTGTGTGTGGTAAATGTGTATATGAGTGAATAGTGTGTGTGTGTGTGTGTGTGTAAAATGTGTTTGTGTAGTGTTTGTGTGTGTAGTGTTTATAGAATGTAATATGTGTAGTATATGTGCGTGATGTATGCATGCGATGTGTGTCTATGTGTGTCTGTATTTGTCAATGCTTGTGTACAATATGTGTGTGTGTGTGTGTGTGTGTTTGTGAAGGATGTGTGTATTACTGCTAGGAGAAGGGATTGTGGTGCAGAAATAAATAACACACAGAGTAGGCTGAAGTGCTGTAGGATGTGCTAGGTGGTGAGCATTCCATAGTGGGCTGCAGTACATTTGTGGAAATTTATGGGTTTCTCATGCCATCTTGTCCAGCAGATAGAGACATAGAGTCTGAGCTATCTGAACCACCTACAACCACATTCCCACAACCACAGGTGGACTTATAGGAGGTATTCTCAAGGATGTAGGGCCAAAAACTGGCTCCCTTTCCTCACAAAAATCCTAAAATCTTTTCCTATGATAAATCTGCTTTCTGCACACAATTTGGATAACACTTACCCATGTTCTCAAAGCAAGCCCTAAGGGCCCAGAGCCTCACCCAGAACAGTGGGTGTAGGAGTTCCCCAATAACCACCTGCTGAAGGTTGAAGGCATCGATACATCGGGCCATTAAAGATACAACAAAGATTTGATTTTGGTTGCGTACCACTGGTCACTCTCCGGTCAATGAAGATAAAAACCTCCTCAAGCTTGCTCAAGCCAGTCCTGTGCAAGACTCTGGTGGGTCCAACGCAAGGTAAGAAATCTTAAATAAATTTCACATAAGTTTAAGGCATCATCATGTATGTAGTATGTGTGAGTGTAGGATTTGTAGTGTTTGTTTCTGTGGTAAATGTGTAGTATGTGTGTGTATAGTGTGTATAGAGTGTAGTGTGTGTGTGTGTGTGTGTGTGTGTATTCCTGGAACTGCCCGGCTCAGTTTATCACTGATGTTTGCCTTTTACAACCTTTGCTAGGTGCCACACTTGTGGCACTGAAATGTTAATGGATAGGTCTGAAACGCTGTATGACGTTCTACGGGGTACAGTAAATGTTCCATGGTACACTGCAGCCATCTTGTCAAGCCGATAGAGTCATATCGTCTGAGCTATCTGAACCAATCACAACCTCTTTCCCCAGTGTTTTACAAACAGGTAAAACACTGTTTCCAGAGTCACGGCGCATGGTGTATCAGGAGTACTGCAGTGCAGTGATCCCATGTTACAAAGGAGGTATTCTCAAAGAGGTAGGCCCCCTCTCCACAACAAAGATCCAATATTTGCAATATCCCTGCAGCCAATTTGGCTACCATCTACCCATCTTCTCAGAGCAAGCCCAATAGGCCAAAGTGTCACCCAATACAGTGAGTCTAGGAATTCCACAAGAACCATCCACTGAAGTTTGAAGTCAAGAAAGCACATTGGGGCATTAAAGGTACAACAAAGATTTTGTTTCTGTTGCATACCGCCGGACACTCTCCGCCGGTCCGACGGTCAATGAAGATAAACATCTCCTCAAGCCTTGTTTAAGCCAGTCCTGTTCAGCACTTTGGCAGGTCCAATGTCAGCAACATTAAGATATGGACCCAGGGTTAGAACGCATGAACGGTCAGGTGAGGAACACTCGTGGGTCCGAGGCCGGCAGATAGGGTAAGGGTTAGGGTTAGGGTTAGACAATGTGATGTAAAACAGGGTTGGGGTTAGGGTTATAACTATTTTGAAACAGGGTTGGGGTTAGGGTTAGGGTTAAACCTAGGTTTAAGTTTAGGGTTATACTTAGGGTTAGGCCTATACCTTAGGGTTAGGGTTATACATGGTGACAAACATGCAAAATGAGTTTATATACAGTTTTCATAGTCAAAATCATAAAAACAACAATAAATATTTTTTGTCAAAATGTATACTAAAATGCATTTTTGCCTTATTTAGCTGTAAGAATGCGTTTGCTGCGTTCTTAGCGCTGTATAGTAATTGTAAAACATACAAAATAAGTTTATAAACATTTTTAGGCATCAAAATATGAAAAAGAATAACAAAATGTAGGCTTAAAAGCATAAGTATTGTGGAAATGATCATTTATTAGATTTTTTGCCCTGTTTGAGAAAGCGTTTGCTTCGTTTTTAGCGCTGTACAAGCTCAGGAAAGCTGTTTTCTCACACAACTTATGCATGGTAATTGTAAAACATACAACACGATTTTATAAGCCTTTTTAAGCATCAAAATATGAAAAAGAATAACAAAAATGTTGTTTTTCAACATGTATGCTAAAATGCATGAATGTTATGCAAATGATCATTTATTAGATGTTTTGCCCTGCTTAGCTGTGAGAAAGACTTTGCTGCGTTGTGAGCTTCGTACGAGCTCAGGAAAGCGGTTTTCTCACACAACTAATGCATAGTCATTGTAAAACATACAACACGAGTTTATAAAAATTTTTAGGCACCAAAATATGAAAAAGAATAACGAAAAAGTTGTTTTTCATCATGTATGCCAAAATGCAGAATGTTGTGAAAATGATCATTTATCAGATTTTTTGCCCTGTTTAGCTATGAGAAAGCATTTGCTTCGTTCTTAGCGCAGTACGAGCTCAGGAAAGCGGTTTTCTCACAGAACTAATGTTATGTAAAACATACAAAATAAGTTTATAAACATTTTTAAGCATCAAAATATGAAAAAGATTAACGAAAAAGTAGTTTTTTAACATTTATGCCAAAATGCATGAATGTTGTGGAAATGATCATTTATTAGATTTTTTTTGCTCTGTTTAACTGTGAGAAAGCGTTTGCTGCGTTCTTAGCGCTGTACGAGCTCAGGAAAGCAGTTTTCTCACACAACTTATGCAGGGTTTTGTAAAACATACAAAATAAGTTTATAAACATTTTTAGGCATCAAAATATGAAAAAGATTAACAAAAAAGTTGTTTTTCAACATTTATGCCAAAATGCATGAATGTTGTGGAAATGATCATTTATGAGTTTTTTTTTTTTTTGCCCTGGTTAGCTATGAGAAAGCGTTTGCTTCGTTCTTAGCGCTGTACAAGCTGTGAAACCTTGCAGCATTTGCCAAGGTAAACACCTACCAGTGCTGCACGCAGTCAATTCCCGAACACTCAGAACTGTGGTCAAGTCAACTAAAGAGGAGAGCTGTCTAGTAAACACATCTTCTAAAGTGCTGTATGTGGACAAACCAGTAGATGGCAGTCGGGTACTACTAAAGTTTATCAGAGTACTACAGCACCATGGTAAGCACACTCTGAGCACGTACGCTATCCTGGATGATGGCTCAGAGCGTACAATGCTCTTACCAGCTGCAACGCACCATCTGGGCCTCAGAGGAGAGCCAGAAGACATGGCCTTAAGAACTATACGTCAAGATATACAAGTTCTTCATGGGTCCAAGGTGTCATTCCGTATTTCCCCAGCCGATAAGCCACAGCACAGCTTTCTTATCACTGATGCCTTCACTGCAGAACATCTTGGCCTCGCACTCCATTCTTACCCTATGAACAGATTACAGAAAAAGTACAAGCACCTCGTGGGCCTCCCGATACAGGCGTTTAAGCAGGCCCAACCCTTACTGTTAATTGGAGCTGATCATCCCCACTTGATTACTCCTGTCAAGCCAGTAAGGCTAGGACCCCCAGGAGGACCGGCAGCCCTGAAGACAAGATTAGGATGGACCTTACAGGGACCCACTAGACTTGTCGAGCAGTCCATTTAACCACAGCAGTGTTTACTGACCTCAGCCATTCCCCAAGTAGCAGAGCTCTTCAAGAATGTTGAGAAACTGTGGCAAATGGATGTACTTCCTTTTAGGAATGAGAAAGAGGTCACCAGTTTGCGACAAGACCAAGAGGCGATTACTATGCTCGGATCAAAGACCACCCGAGTTGAAGTGGATGGAGTCTTACGTTATGCCACCACGCTGCTTAGGCGCAAAGACATGCCACCTTTCCAAGCCACAAAGGACATGGTAATGCCCAGCCTCCGGAACACTGAACGGTGCCTCGCTAAAGATCCAGAACGAGCCAAGGCATATAATGCTGAGATTTAGAAATTGAGCAAGGCTGGATTTGTTAAGAAGCTGACGCCCCATGAGGTGACACAATCAGTAAAATCATGGTACATCCCACACCACATGGTGACCCACAACAATAAGAATCGCTTCAGTGTGGGTAGGCGGAATCGGGACCAGCGCTCTCTAGCTGCAGGGACTGGAGCTGTTTGCCTACATTGGACATTTCCTATCCCCTATACCCTCATCGTTGCAATGTTTATGTCTTGTGATTACTGTACATGTTTTTATGTGCTCGTTGCTGAGGTATTTTTTACCCCTGATCGCACACTGCCCTTTTCGAAGGACAGTCTGGGAGGGGATTTTTTACCCTCATTATCCTAATGTATCTTATTCCTTATTTTCTATGATGGCGCCGGTTAGGTGGCTGCCTTCGCGACTCTGTGGTCGCACAAAATCATTTCACTGCATATTGTACTCTGTATGATTGTGTATGTAACAAATAAAATTTGAATTTGAATTTGAATTTGTGTTTAATTGCTTCTACCTTTACCGAGGTCTGAATCTAACTGAGTGGTTATTACCTGGACCCACCTTAGGACCCTCACTCTTAGGAGTGTTGTTACGACTTCGAGAGCATAGTGTGGCCATAAGTGGTGACGTGAAAGCCATGTTCCACCAGGTCCGCCTGCTCCCTGAAGATCGGCCCCTTCTGAGATTTGTCTGGCGATACATGGAATAAGACCAGTTTCCATCTGTGTTTGAGTGGCAGGTCTTACCTTTTGGCACAACATGTAGCCCATGCTGTGGCACTTACGCCATGCAGCATCATGTCATTAGTCACAGCCAGCCAGAGGACGATGTGAGGTTTTCCATTGAGAAATGCTTCTATGTTGATAATTGCCTGCAAAGCCTCTCCTTACCTGACCAAGCTAGAACTCTAGTCGATAAGCTAAGGAAGACGTTAGCCTCTAGTGGATTCGAACTTCGACAGTGGGCCAGCAACAAGCCTGAGGTCTTCACTCGAAGAAGCTCGATCAGACAATCTGGAACTCTGGCTCACTCACGATCGAATTGACAACCCTGAATCTGCTCTAGGTCTCAGCTGGCACTGTTCAACAGATATGATGCGATATAAGCATCGGCCTGTGATTTATGATGCCCCTACCATGCGTAACATCTACAAAGTATTAGCCAGCCAATACGATCCACTTGGCTTTATCCTGCCATACACCACCCGTGCCAAAATACTAGTGAAACAACTTTAGGACAAACACAGAGACTGGGACGACCCCCACCTGCCACGTGATTTACTACAGGCCTGGAAAGATTGGGAAGGAGAGTTAGAATTCCTGCAGAAAATTACCTTTCCCAGATCGTATATGCCTTCTGCCATTGACAAACAAAGTAATATCCACGAGATACACCTGTTCTGTGACGCTTCAGAACAATCCTATGGGGCTGTTGCTTACCTGAGGACAGTTGACACTCATAACCAGCCTTACCTGTCCTTCATTGTAGCACGTTCCAGAATTGCACCTAAACGACTGCACTCAATTCCCTGACAGGAGCTTTGTGCTGCCCTTACAGGAGCCCAACTCAGTAGATTGCTGGAGCGAGAGCTTACCCTGCCAATCAGCCGAACTACCCTCTGGACAGATTCAACCACAGTCTTGTCCTGGTTACACTCCGAGTCCTGTCGATTCAAGGTTTTTGTTGGCACTCGGGTGGCAGAAATCCAGGAGCTCACTGATCGACTTTCATGGCGATATGTTGACTCAGAAAAAAACCCTGCAGACGACCTCACCAGAGGAAGGAGGTTAGATGAGCTGGCAGAGCACAACCGATGGAGACATGGGCCATCGTTTCTTCTCCAAAGCCCAGACACATGGCCGACCCCACCAACAACCGTAGTTGCAGAGTGTCACATGGAACTATGCAAGTCTATATTCTGTGGAGTCACTACGACCATACCTGACAAGGAACCTTACCTACCAGACGCGGATCAGTACAACACCTGGAGGGAACTTGTAGAGGCAACCGTACAGAGGCTTCAAGGGGCGCCAGGTAACAGCAAAGCTCCTAGCGCTGACGACTACCGTACAGCTGAAATTCTTATCCTCAGAAGGGCACAACAGGATACTTTCACAGAGGAGTTCAGTCTACTGCAAAAGGGAAAACCAATCCAACGAAATAGCTGCTTACTTACGCTGGCTCCAGAGCTGGACAAGACGGTGGCAGACTGCGCAGAACTGAAGACTTAGACTCAGCTGCTGTGCATCCCATCATCTTGGATCACTGCCATTCCACCACTAAACTTTTAATCCAAGACTATGATTCTCCACTTGGACACCCTGGTCCCGAGAGAGTGTTCGCGGAGATCTGCCACAAGTTTTGAATCTTACGAGGTCGAGAGGCAATCCGACGATATCAGCACACCTGTACTGATTGTCGACAATGGAAATCGAACCCTCACGTTCCGAAGATGGCAGATCTACCTATAGCACGTCTACGCCTTTATATGGCCCTTGGTAATCAACGTGGGCAGGCGCACAGAGAAAAGGTGGGGAATCATATTTAAATGCCTTACAACCAGATGTGTACACTTAGAAATTCTCACCAATATGAATGCAGACTCCTTCTTAATGTCACTGAGAAGGTTCATCGCCAAAAGAGGGACACCAGCTGAGTTGTTCTCTGACCAAGGAACAAACTCCCGGGGAAGAGAAAGAGAGATACGAGAGGCCCTTGCAGAACTGTCACCAGAACTCCAACTTCAGCTTGCCAAACATAAAATACAGTTCCATTTCAACCCACCTGGCGCACCCCACTTCGGCGGAACGTGGGAAAGGGAAATTCGCTCTGTGAAAACAGCACTTTACAGAGTGGTAGGAAGTCAAGCCATCACAGAGGAAGTACTCCATACTGTTCTCCCAGAAGTAGAAGGCATGTTAAATGCTAAACCATTGGGATATGTATCCTCTAATCCTAAGGACCTTGATCCGGTGACTCCAAACATTCTATTGATGGGGCGGCAGGATGGATCCCTACCCCAAGTTGTGTACCCCAAATCTGAACTCCTGAGCAGGCACCAATGGAGACATTCCCAAATTCTGGCTGACCAGTTCTGGTCTAGTTTTATCAAAAACTATCTCCCAAGTCTCCAGCCATGCCAGAAATGTCATTCCACCTCTACAGATATAACTTTGGGATCCGTGGTGCTGATGGTCGATCCTCAACTGCCAAGAGCGTGCTGGTCACCAAAGTTTAACTCCATTGCTGATGGACACATAAGGACAGTGGAAGTAAAGATCAACGACAGAACCTACACTAGACCTGTAGCCAGACTGATTATTCTCTCAGAGGTCCCAGATGAAGACGAGAACTGTTCCCAGGTACTGAACTAAGCACTCATTCAGGGACAAACGTGCTCCACACATTTGGGGGCGGCTGTAAGAAAGTCTGTGCCGGTAACTAAGCAACCTCCGCGACCGCAACTGCGGTGCAGACTGACGCGCTTCAACACAACCTGAGCGCACGCAAGTGGCAACGAGCTGTGCGCTGCTATGTGCGTGAGCCATGTGAGAAAGTTTAGTAAGTGCAGTATTTGGCACTGTGTGCATGAGCATTGTGAAATGATTTTGTGCGACCACAGAGTTGCGACGGCAGCCACCTAACCGGCGCCATCATAGAAAATAAGGAATAAGATACATTAGGATAACGAGGGTAAAAAATCCCCTCCCAGACTGTCCTTCGAAAAGGGCAGTGTGCGATCAGGGGTCCAAAAAATACCTCAGCAACAAGCACAGAAAAACATGTAAACACAAGACATAAACATTGCAACAATGAGGGTAAAGGGGATAGGAAATGTCCAATGTAGGCAAACAGCTCCAGTCCCTGCAGCTAGAGAGCGCTGGTCCCGATTCCGTCTAGCCACACTAAAGGGAATAAGCACACGAAGGCGTTGGATATGGGGAAGGTAGAGTGTCTATCTGTAGCTGTTATGTGTGTGCGTGAGTGCGTGCGTGTCAGTTGTAAGCCTTTAACATCCCATAATAGTCTGCGCCAGGTGTCCTTGAAGGGGGGAGGAGTAGGATTCCAGAGCGTCTCGTTATCTTGGTCTTCGGGGAGTTAGTTATGTCCACAGCCACGGCCTTGAAATGCAGTAGCTGGAAAGAAAAGGGGCAGCCGAAAAAGAAAAACATATTTTCCAGGTTTCGATCAATATCTGCCAATTTCACAGATATTTTATGTCCATCACTGGTCTCCAGGTCTGTCCAAATCACGTTGCATAGCTGCTAGTCTCACCAAGATGTTATCCAATTTGCGGTCCAGTATCACAGTCTGATTACTGACAGCTCTCGTCGCCACTATTTCCCAGCCAGCCAGTCTCTTGGGGTTGAGACTGACTGCTTTTAAAATTTTACGATATCCAAGTATCCCACCTAATCCAATCAGCAGAATCCCTGTTATCAGAGTTCCGAATAGGTAGATATCTTCAACATCCTCCAGAGACAATGTGGCCAGGCACACAATGCGCCACTTCTCCCAAACGTCCATCGTGTATCCAGCAGCAAACGTCCCAGCAGGACAAGTAGGTTCCCCAGAACCCACATTTCTCGTCGAGAAGATGGTGTCAATTGCATTCAGAGACCACTTGATCAAATCCATATTCCTTTATATTTTCAAGAGCAAGACGAAGAGAGTCTCTGAATAGTATTCACAAGACAGACAGAGAAGCAAGCGGGGAGAGATAAGGGAGGGAGAGCAGATGCGACCGCCTTCATCGAGAGCCAAGAGGGAAGGATTATATTGGATTATATTATACCACAGGTGCTTGTGGTAGTTAATATTGTTTGATTATCAAAGTGATGACTAAATATTACAGTTTGGTTTAGTTACTGTTTAGTTATTTAATCAATGTATATGGGCACTAATTTCATAATGTTGTGTTAATAATGCCTAACTTTTATTTGCTATTTTCAGAACCACACACACCCACTCACTAAGAGCACAACACACAACAAACTATACAACTGTTGCCCATGCCTACTTGAAATGTTTATTAAACATTGTCAATTCAGCAATTGGTCTGGTTCCTGTGTCCTGGCCGACACCCAGGGGTGATTACCACAAAATACGATCCAGCTGTAGAACTTGAATACAGTCCTTCTAAGTCTCACCAACATAATGCATGGTCATTGTAAAACATACAACACGAGTTTATAAACATTTTTAGGCATCAAAATATGAAAAAGAATAACGAAAAAGTTGTTTTTCAACATGTATGCCAAAATGCATGAATGTTGTGGAAATGATCATTTATTAGATGCTTTGCCCTGCTTAGCTGTGAGAAGACGTTTGCTTCGTTCTTAGTGCTGTACGAGCTCAGGAAAGCTGTTTTCTCACACAACTAATGCATGGTCATTGTTTTTATTTCAACAATATTTTTATTGATTTTAAAACAGGGATATTACAGGGTAGACATTTAATGTTTCAATACAGAATTTTAAAACCTCCTTGTAAATCCCTATAGCACCCACCCCACCCCTCCCTAGCTCCAAGCCAGCTTTACAAGTATAAGGAAAGGCTAGACGCCAGGCATAACAAAAAAGGAGAGAAACTAAAAAAGAAAAAAGAACCTGGAGCTGGAAGTTTTTTAGTTTTGCATACAACAACAACAAAAAGAAAGAAAACAAACAAACAAACGATTAAATAAAAAGGGAATCAAACTATAAATGTATATGAAAAAAGCGAAGGAAGGGCCCCCACACCTGTTGGAATTTTATGTCTGAATAACGGATTGAGTAGTGGATCTTCTCCAGGGACAGACAAGTCATAATATCTCTGAGCCACTGGGCGTGAGTGGGTGACGTGGCATCCTTCCATTTGAATAAAAGAGAACGCCTGGCCAGGAGTGTCGCAAAAGATAACAAACGCTGTTTAGCTAGAGTTAGACACTTGTCTTTCTCTCCAGTGATACCAAAAAGAGCAATCAGAGGATCTGGTTCAAGATTGCATTTCAATATATACGACAAGGTTTTAAAAACATCCCTCCAGAATTTTTCCAAATTCAGGCATGTCCAATACATATGAATAAGAGACGCCTCTCCACTTTATTTCTCACAACAAGGATCAATGTCTGGGTAAAAAACGGGAAAGTTTAAGTTTGGAGAAATGAGCCCTGTGTACAACCTTAAACTGTAATAAAGAGTGGCGGGCACATAAGGAAGTTGAGTTGACAAGTTTAAGAATTGAATTCCAAGTATCATCTGAATTCCAAGTATCATCATTTAAATCTTTCTCCCAAGCAGTTTTAATTTTACTCAAAGGGGTGTGACTCAAACCCATCAATCCACCGTAAATAGTGGAAATTAGGCCTTTACGCAGCGGAGACAAACATAGGAGATTATCTATAATATTTGCAGCAGGAGCCTCAGGGAAATTCGGTATTAAAGAGCGAATGAAGTGTCTTACTTGCAGATATCTGAAAAAGTTTGAATTGGGTAGGTTAAACCTTTCAGAAAGCTGCTCAAACGATGCAAACTTATGGTCAACATACAGATCTCTGCAAAGCTTGATACCCTTATTGTACCATTCCTGAAACACTGAATCATGTAAAGAAGGTTGGAAGAGATAGTTAGAGACGATATTCAATTCAATTCAATTCAATTTTATTTGTATAGCGCTTTTAGCAATTTTCATTGCCGCAAAGCAGCTTTACACAGTCAAAAGAATTATTTTAGTTTGTATGAAATGTGAATTTGTATGAATCAAAATGGTCAGTTTGTCCCTAGTGAGCAAGCCGAGGGCGACAGTGGCAAGGAAAAACTCCCTGAGATGGTAATAGGAAGAAACCTTGAGAGGAACCAGACTCAACAGGGAACCCATCCTCATTTGGGTGAAACAGAAAGCAGTAAATAATCTGCATTTATACAGTGTGTAGGGTGGGAGGCAGTTTAGCTATAATAGCTGATGTTAATTGATGTTAATATGGAGTCCAGGTAGTTATTGAAGACCCAGGTAGACTTGTAAGAAGTTCCAGTCATGAACTATCGAACTGTCAAGTCCCTAGAGAAACAATTGCCAACACCAGTCAAGGCCGATATGACTGGAAAGAGAAAAGCCCAGAAGACCGCAGTGCTTTCTGAACTGAGCCCATACTCTCATGATATGCCTGACAACTGAGTTATTGATTAATTTTATTCAGGGGATGGGGAGTGCGGATCCAAGAAGTGCAGAGACAGAGAGGTTTTTGACTGACTTTATCTCCATTTCCACCCAGGCAGGCCGAATAGGTTGGTTATGAAAATATGCCCAAAAGATGACAGATCGAATGTTTGCTGCCCAGTAGTAAAAACTTAAATTAGGTAGAGCCATGCCACCATCTCTTTTAGATCTTTGAAGTAGGGACTTATTTAAACGTGGATGTTTACCTTTCCAAAGGTAAGAGGATATAATTGAGTCTAAAGCTTCAAAGTAAGATTTGGGAATGAAAACAGGTACAGACTGAAAGAGATATAAAACTTTAGGAAGAATACTCATTTTAATAGCATTAATGCAGCCCACCAGGGACATGGACAGTGGTGACCATTTTTGCAAGTCCTTTCAAGTTTGGTTCAACAACCTAGTAAAATTTTCTTTAAAAAGGTGTTTATGTTTCCTTGGGATTGTAATACCGAGGTAGGTAACCTGATTTTTCACAATGTTGAATGGAAAATTGCGCATACCAGTTGTTACTGCTGTGTTATTAAGCAGAAAAAGGTTCACTTTTGCGCAAATTCAATTTATATCCTAAAAAGTAGCTAAATTCACTAAGCAATGACAGCACAGGTGGAAGGGAGGAGATTGAATTTGATATAAAAAGTAGAAGATCATCTGCATAAAGGGAAACTTTATGTTCTTCTTCCTGCCTCCAAATCCCAGATATATCCCTACAACTGCGGAATGCAATTGCTAGTGGCTCAATGGCAAGGTTAAAGAGCAATGGGCTAAGAGGACACCCCTGACGAGGGATCCCCTCTGATGGTGTGTACAGGACATCCATAAGACGTCGAATGTTAAAGTAAGAAAAGCGATTTTTGACAAAACCAGTCTGGTTCTCAGATATAATAGAGGGTAAAACATTCTCTAATCTACAAGCCAAGACTTTAGCAAGGATTTTAACATCCACGTTGAGAAGAGAGATTGGTCTATATGAAGAGAACTCTGTTGGGTCTTTATCTCTCTTTGCTATAAGGGTGATGCGAGCCTTATTAAATGACGCAGGCAGATTACCTTGCTTAAAAGAGTCAGATAGAACCAAAGCTAGTTGTGGTGCAAGGTATGAGGAGAATGATTTAAAAAACTCTGCAGGGACCCCATCAGGACTCGGGAATTTACTAGATTGCAATGATGAGATAGCTGAACCGATCTCCTCTTGTGATATGGGCTCTTCTAAACTTAATCTAGAATCAGGGAACAGTGTTGGGATATCTAATTGATTCAAGAAATTCTCAAGTGAATTACAGTCCTTTGGAAACTCAGAAGTATATAATCGAGAATAAAAATTCCTGAATGCATCATTAATTTTAGAATGGTCGGTAGTGATGGTACCATCCTCTATCCGAATTTTTGTAATGTGTTGCTGTGCTCTAAAACCTCTTAACTGGTTAGCTAAAAGTTTCCCAGATTTGTCACCATGAATGTAAAATTGGCTCCTACTCTTTAATAATTGGCATTCAATTACATGCGCCGAGATGAGTTCAAAATTAGTTTGCAATTCTATGCGTTTTTTATACAGATCAGGATTTTAAATAGAGCATACTGCTGATCAATTTCTTTAATTTGGTTGGTCAAATTCGTTCTTTATATGCCTTCCTTTTCATATTTGCAGTATATAAAATTATCTGTCCCCTGAGGTAGGCTTTTAGAGCATCCCAAACAGTTAAACATGACACTTCAGGTGTTTCATTTGTGTTTAAGAAAAAAACTATCTGGTCTTCCATAAATTTTTTTAATTATTCTCTATCAGTAATGATGAATTAAAGCGCCAATTTTTATTAATTTGAGGAAGATTGGGGAGCTTTATAGACATAACAACTGGCGCATGACCCGATATCACAATGCTCTGATAAGCGCAGGTATTAACCATTGGGATCAGTTGATTATCTATAAAGAAATAATCAATTCTGGAGAAAGTATGATGAACATGTGAGAAAAAGGAGTATTCTCTCTTTTTTGGATTATGAAAGCGCCATATGTCAGAGATACCAAAGCTGCAAAGATAGGACTGAAGTAGCATGGCGGATTTACTTAGAGGTATAGGATTGGGAGATGACCTGTTAAGTGATGGATCCAAACAGCAGTTGAAGTATGAGCTCAGATCTGGTAGAGCAGAAAAGAAATGTTCAAAGAAGTAGACATCAGCAAAATTAGGGGCATATAAATTAGCCAACACTACATTAGTATTAAATAATTTCCCCGAAACAATAATATAACGACCATGTATATCCGTAATAACATTTTGATGCTCAAAAGAGATGTTTGGACTACTGAGAATTGAGACAACCCTAGCTTTGGCCTGAAAGGTCGAGTGGTAGTGCTGCCCTTCCCAACGCGACATACTGTAAGGCGAGAATTATCAGAACTGAGAATGTGAGTTTCTTGTAAAAATGCGATTGCAGTGTTAAGTTGTTTAAGGTGTGACAGCACCTTCCTTCTCTTGACTGGATGGTTTAAACCCTTAACATTCCAGCTCACAAAGTTTAAAGTAATATTCATTCTCCCTGAGAGGAGATGCAGGTAGATAAACATGAATAACACTGAGATGCCTAGCGTCAGCCTTAAAACAAGAGTGTAAAACACAGAGCAACATTGTAAAGATGCACCGTGTACAAAGAACTTACATAATACTGGCTTTGGAGAACCCCCACCCCTTCCCCCCACACCCCACTGCCCCCAAACAAACAAAGATAGCTGCTAACAAACAAAGCAGCAAGCTCTTCCATCCTTCCATTTTCCACCTAACCAATCTTCCTGCCGCTAACCACACCATCTTCTGCTCCGACACAGTTTACAAAAACTAAGAATTAAATATATAAATAAAACATTTTCCCACTCCAATACTGAAATCTCTCAATAGGAGAAAAACACACCACCCCTCTCCCCACGTCACATTGTAACACTTAACATGCAAACACAAGTAGTCACTCGTGATTAGAAATAAAGTAATAATAGAAAAAAAATAATAACCCCTTCACAAGTTTAACACAGTAAACACGGCTAGATTTTTAGTTAGAAATGGTACTTTCCTGATAACTGTTGTTGCGTATTTAAAAAATAATAATAATACAGTGCACTACGTAGTTTTTGGCAGACTGTCTATGTGTTTCTGCGCCTCTTCCACCGAGCGTAGCCACTTTTTTTGTCCGGTAGAGAGAGTCATCCGGAGCCGAGCTGGATACAGGAGAGAAGGCCGGAGTCCACGGTTGTATAACTCAGTCATAACGTCTCTATACTCGGCCCGCTGGCTTAAAACTTCGGGAGCGTAGTCTTCCACGATACGAACCTGCTGACCGCGGTATTCCAGCCTCCCTCTCCGCCGAGCCTCCCAAACCAGAAGGTCTTTAACCTGGCACACGGAGAATGACCGGCCGAGGTCTCTGACCTGAAGTGGGTTTGGATGTAGGTATGCGGTGGGCTCTGTCAATCTCAGGTGGGGATGGAAGCGTTTCACTCCCAAACACCTCGCACAGAAATTTCGAGAAGAACTCGGTAGAGAGTCCACTCTCAGTACGCTCCGGAAGACCCAGAACATGCAGGTTTTGTCTCCTGCTCTGGCCTTCTAGGTCCACGACTTTGGCCATTAACTTAGTGTTACTTTCCCGAAGTCCGGAGCAGATGTTTTCCAACTCACTCACACGCTGGCTCAGGTCATCTGTAGCAAGTTCTAGTAAAGATGTGACGTAGCTTCCTGTTTTTCGTATTGTTCTCGCGAAAGTTCCTCGTTTGTTTATATCAGGGTTTAGATTACATTACCTTTTCATGTTTATTCTAAATAACAACATTAACTAATTTTCAGGCTTTAATACTAGTGGATTTTTGCCTTTTTCTGTTTGTTTGCTTTTTTGCGCTTTTTCAGAGAACGCGCGTATCATCTGAGAACAACAAGCGGAATCCATCACCAAATAACTACTCAGGTACGATATCATGTCTAATATTCAGCTCGTTCAGTGTGTAGAGTGCAGGATGTTTAGACATTCTTCCTCCGTCGTTAGTGGTAATTTTATTTGTGATAGGTGAGCACTCTGATGGAGAAGATATCAGCGTTATAGGAGCGCATCCAGACTTTAGAGAGGGTTAGAGAGTGTGAGAGCAGCGTTATTCCTGTAGCGGACAGTCTGGGTGCCGCAGGCGGAGATAACAAGCCCAGGAATCCGGCATTAGAGCCCTCACAGCGGGGCGAGTGGGTGACGACTCGGCAGCATACTCGTTTAGCCAAAGCCAACGCTAAGGCTAGCCCACCGGAGCACACCTCTTCTGCGCTTTACGTGTCCAACAGGTTTGCTCTCCTCAGTAATGCACCCACTGAGAAACCTGAAAGAGCTCTGGTTATAGGAGACTCTATAATGAGACACGTGAAATTAGCTAGGCCTTTAGGGGCACCAGCGGCAGTGGTTAGGTGTATCCCGGGAGCCAGAGCACCGGACATAGCAGGTAATCTTAGGGCTCTAGGACAGCATAGGTTCTCCAAGATAGTAGTACATGCTGGAGCTAACGATATACGCCTTTGTGAGTCAGAGGTTAGTAAGAGTAACTTTATAGAGGTGTTTAAATTAGCGAAGGCGATGTCCGATGGAGTAGTATGCTCTGGTCCCATCCCAATGAGACGTGGCGACATAACTTACAGCAGGTTATGGTCGCTGAACCGCTAGATGTCCATCGTCTGCTAGCTGCATAGAATCGTCACTCAGGGTTCACTGTATTGAGACTGTGTCTGTTCCCCGAGCTAAAAACAAATTTAGAAAGACTCAGAAAGTCTGTTTTAATAATTTAATTAACATAGATATTACAAACTCAGATCATACTGAATGCGCAGCCGGCACCCCTGATCTGAAGCTAGGACTGTTAAATATTAGATCTCTCGCATCTAAAGCAGTTATAATTAACGAAACTATCCCAGACCAGGAGTTTGATATATTATGTTTAACTGAAACCTGGATTAAACAGGACGAGTATGTAGCTCTAAATGAAGCTAGTCCTCCTGGATACAGCTACATACACCAGCCTCGGTTAACTGGTAGAGGAGGAGGCGTCGCAGTTATTTACAACGATAATCTGGCTATCGTACAAAAACACAGATTTAAATTTAATGCATTTGAAATTCTCTTTAGTAACATAAAGTCAGCTCAGACGATTCCGCTAATCATCATTTACAGACCTCCAGGGCCGTTCTCTGAATTTCTCTGTGAATTCGCAGATTTCCTTTCAAACCTTGTCGTTTCCGTAGACAAAGCGTTAATTGCTGGAGATTTTAATATTCATTTTGAGAATCCAGAAGACCCTCTGAGAGCAGCATTTATGTCCATACTGGATTCAGTAGGAGTAAATCAGTGTGTACTAGGACTCACTCATAAAGCAGGTCACACTTTGGACTTAATATTATCCTTCGGATTGAGTATAAGAAACATAATTACAATTCCACAATCTGAAGTTATATCAGATCACTGTCTTGTCTCGATTAAAGTGTCTCATAGTAATAATGTACGCACAGCACCGCGCTACCGCCTTAAACGTACATTCACATCAAATATCACACAGAGCTTTATAGATAATCTTACAGAGTTATCAACTTTGATTGGATCGCCATCTGATTCCACAGAACTCGATCAAGCGCTGAATATCTAGAGTCAACACTTCGTCATAGCTTAGATAATGTAGCTCCAGTTAAAAGAAAAATGATTAGAGATAAGAAACTTGCTCCTTGGTATAACGATCACACACGCACTCTAAAACAAACCGCTCGGTAATTAGAACGCAAATGGCGTCAAACTAAATTGTTAGTTTTCCAAATAGCATGGAAGGAGAGCATCCTGAACTATAGAAGAGCTCTCAGTGCTGCTAGGTTAATGTATCTCTCCACTCTTATAGAAAATAACAAAAATAATCCTAGATTTTTATTTAATACCATAGCTAAATTAACTAAAAACAAGACCACTGCAGAAATCTCCACAACAACAACATACAGTAGTAAAGATTTCATGAACTTTTTCAATAACAAAAAAGTCATAAATATTAGGCAAAAAATTCAGGCTTTAAAACCAGACAATTTAAGTGATACAGATGATAAATTAATCACATCACATCAGAACCTAGAATACTTTACTCCCCTTGAAGCGAGTGAACTAATTTCACTCATCTCCTCTTCAAAATCGTCAAGCTGTGAATTAGATCCTGTACCGACACATTTTCTCAAGCAGATAGTTCCAGAAATAACAGAACCCCCGTTAAAAGTAATTAACTGTTCACTCAGCAGTGGGTATGTTCCTAAATCCCTTAAATTAGCAGTTATTAAACCACTAATCAAAAAACCTGACCTTGACCCCTGTCAGCTTTCCAATTACAGGCCGATATCAAACCTCCCGTTTATCTCTAAAATTTTGGAAAAGGTAGTATCACAACAGCTATGTTCATATCTACATACTGTAGAAATAGCATATAAGAACTGTATCAGTCAGGATTTAGGCCTCATCACAGCACAGAGACAGCACTCGTTAAAGTAGTAAATGACCTCCTAGTGGCCTCTGATCAGGGTTGTGTCACTATACTTGTGTTACTCGACCTCAGTGCAGCTTTTGACACAATTGATCATGGTATTCTCCTTTACAGATTAGAAAATGTAGTAGGAATTAAGGGAACGGCCCTCTTATGGCTCAGATCCTATTTGACTGATCGTTATCAGTTTGTAGATTTAGATGGTGACCATTCCTCATGTTCTCAAGTTGAGTTTGGTGTTCCACAGGGTTCTGTTTTAGGCCCACTGCTTTTTTCCCTTTACATGCTTCCTCTAGGCAACATAATTCATAAACATGGTATTAGTTTTCATTGTTATGCTGATGACACACAAGTATACGTTTCAGCAAAACCAGATGAGAAAAACCAGCTTACTAAAGTTGTGTGCAGGACATAAGAGATTGGATGGTAATTAATTTCCTTCTGCTTAATCCTGATAAGACAGAAGTTCTAGTCATAGGAACACAAGCAGCTAGAAGTAAGCTTTCTGATCACACTGTGATTTTAAATGGCCTTTCTGTTCCATCAAGTGCAACAGTAAAAGACCTCGGTGTGATTATAGATTCAAGCCTTTCATTTGAAGCACATGTAGATAATATTACCAGGATAGCATTCTTTCACCTCAGAAATATTGCCAAGATAAGAAATATATTGTCACTAAACAATGCAGAAAAACTAGTTCATGCTTTTATCACGTCTAGGTTGGATTATTGTAACGCCTTACTGTCTGGTTGTTCAACTAGATGCTTAAACAAGCTTCAATTAGTCCAGAATGCAGCAGCGAGAGTCCTCATTCGAACCAGAAGATATGAGCACATCACCCCTATCTTATCCACATTGCATTGGCTTCCTGTGAAATTTCGCATCGATTTTAAAATACTACTCTTGACGTATAAAGCATTATATGGTCTCGCGCCGCAGTATCTGAGTGAACTGCTAGTGTCTTACAATCCGCCACGCCTACTTCGATCAAAGGATGCAGGCTGCTTGTCAGTACCGCGTATTATTAAAACTACAGCAGGGGGCAGAGCTTTTTCTTACAAAGCCCAAAGTTATGGAATAGTCTTCCAAATAGTGTTCGGGACTCAGACACAGTCTCAGTGTTTAAGTCCAGGCTAAAAACCTATTTATTTAGCCAAGCATTTTTATAAATAGATTAGCCTTAGGTAAAGTAGCAGATCTGGGGGACTCATGGACGTAGAGTATTAGGTGAACTGGTATGTTTGGATGCTGTCTTCCCCACTCTCATTGATCACTCAGATTTGTTGACGGTGAGGTGATTGGTTGCCTTACATCTCTGGAAGCCCTCATGTTTGTGTTTCCTTCTGGCTCTCCCTCTTTAGTTATGCTGTCATAGTTAGTCCTGCCGGAGTCTCTGCTTGCACTCTGCACTAAATATACATTCACTTTTTACATTGTTCGACTGTGACCATACCTAACTGTTATTTCTCCATCTCTTTGCGCTCTCCTTTCCTGCTCTCTCCTCTCTCTCTCTCTCTCCCTCCCTCCTTTTTCCTCTACCTATCTCTCTGTCGAGCTATACATGTCTCTCCTGAGCTGCCAGTGATCCAGACCCCCTCTGCCCGCTGGACCTCTCTAACTCATCCTGGAGTCCTGCTTCTGGTTGGAGATCTCATCACATGGATGCCCCTGTGTGGTTGCCTGGAATGCGTGTGGTGACTGGGGTTGGTTCCACTTTTCCATGAAGGTGGTCCTGTCCTCGACTGATGCAGACAGCTGTTCTCTGAGGACCTGTGACTTCAGTCGCTCAATAGTTCAGGACCGGAATTTTTCACAGCCTACCTGAGCCTCCAGGAACAAACTGGACTTTTATCTTACACATCTCCTCTTCTACTGAACTTCCAGTCTCGCATATTATTATGCACATCAATCCCTGCTATCTGTTTTCACCCAGATGAGGATGGGTTCCCTGTTGAGTCTGGTTCCTCTCAAGGTTTCTTCCTATTACCATCTCAGGGAGTTTTTCCTTGCCACTGTCGCCGGCGTCCTAGGCTTGCTCATCAGGGACAATCATATAATTTTGATTCATACACATTCACATTTCATACAAACTTAATTCTTTTGATTGTGTAAAGCTGCTTTGTGATGATGTAAATCGTTAAAAGCGCTATACAAATACAATTGAATTGAATCGAATAGTAAAGGTAAGCGCTGTCCATGGTCCTCTACTTGGGCTTGAATTTGGTCCAGTTAACTTTCTAGTAAACTAAACGAAGATTTAAATTCAGCCGCTAACGCTTCACGGTGTTTAGATAAACAGATAACAGCGCAGAGGTAGTCTCGACTGTTAGAGCGGTCGCAGTGTCGTCTTTTTTACCGGCCTTAACACTCCTTGTAGCCATTATAAATGAAAAAAAGTATTTTACCGTGGTGTAGAGTACAAAGTTTTTGTATTCTAAAGGTTAAGTTTAGCATTTAGAAACGGATAAAGGAGTGAAGAAATGTAAAATTGTCGGAGCACCTAACTCACATGTCTACTCCATGTGGCTGCTAACCGGAAGTCATGCATGGTCATTGTAAAACATACAACACGAGTTTATAAAGATTTTTAGGCACCAAAATATGAAAAAGAATAACGAAAATGTTGCTTTTCATGATGTATGCCAAAATGCAGGAATGTTTTGAAAATGATCATTCATCAGATTTTTTGCCCTGCTTAGCTGTGAGAAAGCGTTTGCTGCGTTCTGAGCTTCGTACGAGCTCAGGAAAGCTGTTTTCTCACACAACTAATGCAAGGTGATTGTAAAACATACCTAATAAGTTTATAAACATTTTTAGGCATCAAATGAAAAAGAATAACGAAAAAAAATTTTTCATGTTTTTCAACAAAGTGCATAAATGTTATGGAAATAATGATTTATTAGATCTTTTTTGCTCACACAACTAATGCATGGTCATTGTAAAACATACAACACGAGTTTATGATCATTATTTAGGCACCAAAATATGAAAAAGAATAACGAAAAAGTTGCTTTTCAACATTTATGCCAATATGCATGAATGTTGTGGAAATGATCATTTATTAGTCTTTTTGCTTTGTTTAGCTGAAAGAAAGCGTTTGCTGCTTTCTTAGCGCTGTACGAGCTTAGGAAAGCGGGTTTCTCACACAACTAATGCATGGTACTAATGCATGTAAAACATACAATACGAGTTTATAAACATTTTTAGGCATCAAAATATGGAAAAAATAACGAAAAAGTTGTTTTTCATGTTTTTCAACAAGGTGCATGAATGTTATGGAAATAATCATTTATTAGATGTTTTGCCCTGCTTAGCTGTGAGAAAGCGTTTGCTCCGTTCTTAGCGCTGTACGAGATCAGGAAAGCTGTTTTCTCACACAACTTATGCAAGGTCATTGTAAAACATACAAAATAAGTCTATAAACATTTTTAGGCATCAAAATATGAAAAAGAATAACGAAAAAGTTTTTTTTTAACATTTATGCCAAAATGCATGAATGTTGTGGAAATGATCATTTATTAGATCTTTTTGCTTTGTTTAGCTGAAAGAAAGCGTTTGCTGTTTTCTTAGAGCTGTACGAGCTCAGGAAAGCGGTTTTCTCACACAACTAATGCATGGTAATTGTAAATCATACAATACGAGTTTATAAACATTTTTAGGCATCAAAATATGGAAAAGAATAACGAAAAAGTTGTTTTTCAACAAAATGCATGAATGTTATGGAAATTATCATTTATTAGATGTTTTGCCCGGCTTAGCTGTGAGAAAGCGTTTGCTGCGTTCTTAGCGCTGTACGAGCTCAGGAAAGCTGTTTTCTCACACAACTAATGCAAGGTGATTGTAAAACATACAAAATAAGTTTATAAAAAATTTTAGGCACTAAAATATGAATAAGAATAACGAAATAGTTGTTTTTCAACATGTATGGCAAAATGCAGGAATGTTGTGGAAATGATCATTCATCAGATTTTTTGCCCTGTTTAGCTGTGAGAAAGCGTTTGCTGCGTTCTGAGGTTCGTACGAGCTCAGGAAAGCTGTTTTCTTACACAACTAATGCAAGGTCATTGTAAAACATACCTAATAAGTTTATAAACATTCTTAGGCCTTAAAATATAAAAAAGTTGTTTTTCAAAATTTATGCCAAAATGCATAAATGTTTTGGAAATTATCATTTATTAGATCTTATTGCTTTGTTTAGCTGAAAGAAGGCGTTTGCTGCTTTCTTAGCGCTGTACGAGCGAAAGCTGTTTTCTCACACAACTAATGCATGGTCATTGTAAAACACACAACACGAGTTTACAAACATTTTTAGGCACCAAAATATCAAAAAGAATAACAAAAAAGTTGTTTTTTAACAAAATGCATGAATGTTATGGAAATGATCATTTATTAGATGTTTTGCCCGGCTTAGCTGTGAGAAAGCGTTTGCTGCTTTCTTAGCGCTGTACGAGCTCAGGAAAGCGGTTTTCTCACACAACTAATGCATGGTAATTGTAAATCATACGATACGAGTTTATAAGCCTTTTTAGGCATCAAAATATGAAAAATAATAAAGAAATAGTTGTTTTTCAACATGTATGCCAAAATGCAGGAATGTTGTGGAAATGATCATTCATCAGATTTTTTGCCCTGCTTAGCTGTGAGAAAACGTTTGCTGCGTTCTGAGCTTCGTACGAGCTCAGGAAAGCTGTTTTTTTTTACACAACTAATGCAAGGTCATTGTAAAACATACCTAATAAGTTTATAAACATTTTTAGGCACTAAAATATGAGAAAGTTGTTTTTCAAAATTTATGCCAAAATGCATAAATGTTTTGGAAATGATCATTTATTAGATCTTATTGCTTTGTTTAGCTGAATGAAAGCGTTTGCTGCTTTCTTAGCGCTGTACGAGCTCAGGAAAGCTGTTTTCTCACACAACTGATGCATGGTCATTGTAAAACACACAACACGAGTTTACAAACATTTTTAGGCACCAAAATATCAAAAAGAATAACGAAATAGTTGTTTTTCAACATGTATGCCAAAATGCATGAATGTTGTGGAAATTATCATTTATTAGTCTTTTTGCTTTGTTTAGCTGAAAAAAAGCGTTTGCTGCTTTCTTAGCGTTGTACGAGCTCAGGAAAGCTGTTTTCTCACACAACTAATACAAGGTCATTGTAAAACACACAAAATAAGTTTATAAACATTTTTAGGCACTAAAATACGAAAAGGAATAACGAAAAAGTTGTTTTTCAACATTTATGCCAAAATGCATAAATGTTGTGGAAATGATCATTTATTAGACCTCATTGCTTTGTTTAGCTGAAAGAAAGCGTTTGCTGCTTTCTTAGCGCTGTACGAGCTCAGGAAAGCTGTTTTTTTACACAACTAATGCAAGGTCATTATAAAACATACCTAATAAGTTTATAAACATTTTTAGGCACTAAAATGTGAAAAAGAATAACGAAAAAGTTGTTTTTCAACGTTTAGGCCAAAATGCATAAATGTTGTGGAAATGATCATTTATTAGATCTTTTTGCTTTGTTTAGCTGAAAGAAAGCGTTTGCTGCTTTCTTAGCGCTGTACGAGATCAGGAAAGCTGTTTTCTCACACAACTAATACAAGGTCATTGTAAAGCATACAAAATAAGTTTATAAACATTTTTAGGCACCAAAATATCAAAAAGAATAACGAAATAGTTGTTTTTTTGTATGCCAAAATGCAGGAATGTTGTGGAAATGATATGTGCGTGAGCCATGTGAGAAAGTTTAGCGAGTGCAGTACTTGGGACTGTGTGCATGAGTATTCCGGCTGTCCAGAGATTTAATATAGCAGATTGTGTGCGTTAATGCCATATAGTAAGTTGTCATTCTTATTTCCTGTTTAATAATTAAGATTACCACATCTGTGTGTTATTGAGATTTATGGTCAATATTTAGATACATGCAAATTATCCTAAGTAAATGTTATGCACGTGGTGTGTATTATGTTGCCTATTGAAGATATTCTTGGCTATATTGCTTATCACATTATTTACAGTCAGTGACTCACTTTGTATTATATTGGATTGTATTATACCACAGGTGCTTGTGGTAGTTATTATTGTGTGATTATCAAAGTGATGACCTAAATATTACAGTTTGGTTCAGTTACTGTTTAGTTATTGAATCAATGTATATGGGCACTAATTTCATAATGTTGTGTTAATAATACCTAACTTTTATTTGCTATTGTCAGAACCACACACCCACACACCACCCACTCACTAAGAGCACAACACACAACAAACTATACAACTGTTGCCCATGCCTACTTGAACTGTTTATTAAACATTGTCAATTCAGCAAATGGTCTGGTTCCTGTGTCCTGGCTGACACCCAAGGGTGATTACCACAAAATACGATCCAGCTGTAGAACTAGAATACAGTCCTTCTAAGTCCCACAAAGACAGTTATGTAAACCACTAACCAGTAGGCATGGGCAAGAAGAGGAGTTATGTGCTCAGGGGGAAGGAGCTGTTAATATAACACCACCTACTGTCAGCCAGCGTCAGTCATTGATGGATGCTGACAATATAGACAGAGCACAGGTCAAACGAAGCAGACTACGCACCCCAAGTAGTTGGTCATTAGTACAGTATAGTTTATCTCCAGCGTCCCAGAAAGACCTTTAGCAAAGTAGAGATGAGAAACTAAACGCAATATTAGCTGAAATTTGAAAGACCAGGTCTGAGTTAAGACTTCTTGCAGAGACTGTGCGCAGCCTAAAGCATACCACTCCACCAGCCACAATGTGCTCTCAGTCTAAAACACTGGATCCACCTAAGTCTGATCCCAGTCCCAATCTGCAGTCCCTTTCGTCCATGGGTACACCTAGACCACCTCCACCCTGTGAAGAGTTGATCTCTGACATGCAGGCTGATAAGTATGATGACTCAGACTGGCCTGGATCCAGAGAGGCGATGGGGAGAGAAGTTTTACCTACACAAGTGAATCCATCCACTAAGAACAGAACAGCACCTTACTGCCCATTCTGTAACAATTCAGATCACTTCTTAAGCCAATGCACAGAGGTGGTAAAACTGACCACAGACCAATTATCCGAATGGATTCGTACCAATCGAAGGTGCTGGCGATGCGCTAGGAATCACCAAGCAGCCCAGTGCAACCTGCGGAAACCTTGCAGCATTTGCCAAGGTAAACACCTACCAGTGCTGCACGCAGTCAATTCCAGAACACTCAGAACTGTGGTCAAGTCAACTAAAGAGGAAAGCTGTCTAGTGAACACATCTTCTGAAGTGCTGTATGTGGACAAACCATCAGATGGCAGTCGGGTACTACTAAAGGTTATCAGAGTACTACTGCACCATGGTAAGCACACTCTGAGCAAGTACGCTATCCTGGATGATGGCTCAGAGCGTACAATGCTCTTACCAGCTGCAACGCACCATCTGGGCCTCAGAGGAGAGCCAGAAGACCTGGCCTTGAGAACTATACATCAAGATATACAAGTTCATCCAAGGTGTCATTCCGTATTTCCCCAGCCGATAAGCCACAGCACAGCTTTCTTATCACTGATGCCTTCACTGCAGAACATCTTGGCCTCGCACTCCATTCTTACCCTATGAACAGATTACAGAAAAAGTACAAGCACCTTGTGGGCCTCCCGATACAGGCGTTTAAGCAGGCCCAACCCTTACTGTTAATTGGAGCTGATCATCCCCACTTGATTACTCCTGTCAAGCCAGTAAGGCTAGGACCCCCAGGAGGACCGGCAGCCCTAAAGACAAGATGGACCTTACAGGGACGCAATAGACTTGTCGAGCAGTCCATTCAACCACAGCAGTTTTTACGGACCTCAGCCATTCCCCAAGTAGCAGAGCTCTTCAAGAATGTTGAGAAACTGTGGCAAATGGATGTACTTCCCTTTAGGAATGAGAAAGAGGTCACCAGTTTGCGACAAGACCAAGAGGCGATTACTATGCTCGGATCAAAGACCACCCGAGTTGAAGTGGATGGAGTCTTACGTTATGCCACCACGCTGCTTAGGAACAAAGACATGCCACCTTTCCAAGCCACAAAGGACATGGTAATGCCCAGCCTCCGGAACACTGAATGGTGCCTCGCTAAAGATCCAGAATGAGCCAAGGCATATAATGCTGAGATTCAGAAACTGAGCAAGGCTAGAGTTGTTAAGAAGCTGACGCCCCATGAGGTGACACAATCAGTAGAATCATGGTACATCCCACACCACATGGTGACCCACAACAATAAGAATCGCATTGTGTTTAATTGCTTCTACCTTTACCGAGGTCTGAATTTAAATGAGTGGTTATTACCTGGACCCACCTTAGGACCCTCACTCTTAGGAGTGTTGTTACGACTTTGAGAGCATAGTGTGGCCATAAGTGGTGACGTGAAAGCCATGTTCCACCAGGTCCGCCTGCTCCCTGAAGATCGGCCCCTTCTGAGATTTGTCTGGCGAGACATGGAATGAGACCAGTTTCCATCTGTGTTTGAGTGGCAGGTCTTACCTTTTGGCACAACATGTAGTCCGTGCTGTGGCACTTACGCCATGCAGCATCATGTCATTAGTCACAGCCAGCCAGAGGACGATGTGAGGTTTTCCATTGAGAAATGCTTCTATGTCGATAATTGCCTGCAAAGCCTCTCCTTACCTGACCAAGCTAGAACTCTAGTCGATAAGCTAAGGAAGACTTTAGCCTCTAGTGGACTCGAACTTGGACAGTGGGCCAGCAACAAGCCTGAGGTCATCAGTCATCTACTCGAAGAAGCTTGATCAGACAATCTGGAACTCTGGCTCACTCACGATCGAATTGACAACCCTAAATCTGCTCTAGGTCTCAGCTGGCACTGTTCAACAGATATGATGCGATATAAGCATCGGCCTGTGATTTATGATGCCCCTACCATGCGTAACATCTACAAAGTATTGGCCAGCCAATACGATCCACTTGGCTTTATCCTGCCATACACCACCCGTGCCAAAATACTAGTGAAACAACTTTGGGACAAACACAGAGACTGGGACGACCCCCACCTGCCACGTGATTTGCTACAGGCCTGGAAAGATTGGGAAGGAGAGTTAGAATTCCTGCAGAAAATTACCTTTCCCAGATCGTATATGCCTTCTGCCATTGACAAACAAAGTAATATCCCACAGGATACACGTGTTCTGTGACGCTTCAGAACAATCCTATGGGGCTGTTGCTTACCTGAGGACAGTTGACACTCATAACCAGCCTTACCTGTCCTTCATTAAAGCACGTTCCAGAATTGCACCGAAACGACTGCACTCAGTTCCCCGACTAGAGCTTTGTGCTGCCCTTACAGGAGCCCAACTCAGTAGATTGCTGGAGCGAGAGCTTACCCTGCCAATCAGCCGAACTACCCTCTGGACAGATTCAACCACAGTCTTGTCCTGGTTACACTCCGAGTCCTGTCGATTCAAGGTTTTTGTTGGCACTCGGGTGGCAGAAATCCAGGAGCTCACTGATCGACTTTCATGGCGATATGTTGACTCAGAAAAAAACCCTGCAGACGACCTCACCAGAGGAAAGAGGTTAGATGAGCTGGCAGAGCACAACCGATGGAGACATGGGCCATCGTTTCTTCTCCAAAGCCCAGACACATGGCCGACCCCACCAACAACCGTAGTTGCAGAGTGTCACATGGAACTATGCAAGTCTATATTCTGTGGAGTCACTACGACCATACCTGACAAGGAACCTTACCTAGCAGACGCGCATCAGTACAACACCTGGAGGGAACTTGTAGAGGCAACCGTACAGAGGCTTCAAGGGGCACCAGGTAACAGCAAAGCTCCTAGCGCTGATGACTACCGTACAGCTGAAATTCTTATCCTCAGAAGGGCACAACAGGATACTTTCACAGAGGAGTTCAGTCTACTGCAAAAGGGAAAACCAATCCAACGAAATTAAATTTTTCAATTCAATTCAATTTTATTTATATAGCGCTTTTAACAATGGTCATTGTCTCAAAGCAACTTCACAAAAATTAAAGAATTATATATATATATATATATATATATATATATATATATATATATTTAGAAAAGAAAAGAAAAAATATTTGGAATTGTGTATGTGTGAAAAAATTGTGTCTAGATAATAATTAAATGAATGAATGATGAATGAAATGTCTCTGATGAGCAAGCCCAGGGTGACGGCGACAGTGGCAAGGGAAAACTCCCTGAGATGGCAATAGGAAGAAACCTTGAGAGGAACCAGACTCAACAGGGAACCCATCCTCATCTGGGTGATAACAGATAGAAATAACATCAAGTGTGTTGTGCAGATGAAAGTTCAATATAACAGAAGTTGTGTAGATTCAGTTCAGCAGTAGGTGCAGAGGGCAGATGGGGTCTGGATCACTGGAAGCACAGGAGCAGGATGGTAGCTCCAGCCATCATAAAGCAGAATCCAGCTGGAGCTGGTCCTTCTCTAGATGCCTTAGAAACCTCACAGGGTTGGCCTTTGTCTACTAAAGCTGGCACAATCTCCAGATGCCTCGGGATGGGTAGAAAAATACAGAAAAAGATGGAGCGAATTAGCGTAGTTGCCATTCGGGATAGGTGTACTGGAGTATGAGGTTATGGGATGAGTTACGCGTATGCCAGATTAAAGAGATTAAAGAGCGTCTTGAGTCTACTTTTGAATTGGGAAACCGTGTCTGCTCCCCGAACAGTGTCTGGAAGGCTATTCCTAAGCTTTAGAGCCAAATATGAAAATGCCCTGCCCCCTTTTGTAGATTTTAAAATTCTGGGAATTACCAGAAGTCCGGAGTTTTGTGATCTTAAGGGACGTGGTGGATTATAGCGTATCAAAAGACTGGTTAGGTATGTGGGAGCTAAACCATTTAAAGCCTTGTATGTAAGTAGTACTATTTTGTAATTAATTCTAAATTGAACAGGTAGCCAGTGCAGGGATGATAATATAGGTGTTATATGATCATATTTTCTGGATCTAGTGAGAACCCTGGCGGCTGCATTTTGGACTAACTGTAGCTTGTTTATTGAGGATGCAGGACAACCACCTAGTAATGCATTACAATAGTCCAGTCTGGAGGTCATGAATGTATGAACTAGCTTTTCTGCATCAGATACGGATAGGATACTCCTAAGTTTGGCAATATTTCTAAGATGGAAAAAGGCTGTTTTTGTGATACTGGAAATATGATTTTCAAAAGACAAGTTACTGTCTAATATCACGCCCAGGTCTTTTACTGTTGAGCTGGTAGTAACAGTACATCCTTCTAAACGCAGGCTGAATTGTGAAAGCTGTTGCGTGCTGGTTTTTGGGCCGATGAGCAATATCTCTGTCTTATCTGAATTTAGTAAAAGAAAGTTATTGGTCATCCAATCTTTTATGTCCTGGACACACTCTGTTAATCTAGACAACTTGGGTATTTCATCTGGTTTTGTTGAGATGTATAATTGGGTATCAACAGCATAACAATGGAAGCTAATCCCATGCCTTCTAATGATGTTTCCCAGGGGAAGCATGTAAATTGAGAACAGGAGAGGTCCTAAAACTGACCCTTGTGGGACCCCATATTTCACTGGCATTACATCAGACGGTACTCCATTTAGATCTACAAAATGGTATCGATCAGACAGGTATGATCTAAACCATTTTAATGCCTGCCCCTGAATACCTATATGATTTTGTAGGCGATCTATGAGAATATTATGATCTATGGTGTCGAATGCAGCACTTAGATCAAGTAAGACTAGAATTGAGATGCAGCCTTGGTCTGAAGCTAAAAACAAGTCGTTTGCAATCTTAACTAGTGCAGTTTCTGTACTATGATGGGACCTGAAACCTGACTGAAATTCTTCTAGGATGTTGTTTTCCTGCAAGAATGTGCATATTTGAGTTGATACTACTTTTTCTAATATTTTTGATATGAACGGAAGGTTTGAAATCGGTCTATAATTTGTTATTTCATTCGCGTCCAAATAAGATTTTTTAAGAAGCGGCTTAATAACTGCCAGCTTCAAATGTTTAGGGACGTGACCTACATATAATGAAGAATTAATAATCTTTAGAAGTGGCTCTCCAACTGTAAGCATCACTTCTTTTAAAAATCTGGTTGGTATTGGGTCTAACAGGCACGTTGTTGATTTAGCTGAGGTGATAAGTTTATACAGCTCTTCCTGTATAAACTTACCTGTAAAGGACTGAAAATCTAAATGTGAAGCTCTAGGCTGAACTAGATCATGAGATGCTATTAGAGGTTGAACCTCTGTTATTTTCTTCCTTATGCTATCGATTTTTTCATTAAAGAAGTCCATAAAATCTTCACTACTGAAATGTTGTGGAGTACTCTCTGCAGGCATCTTAGGTTTTGTTAGGCGGGCTACTGTACTAAATAAGAACTTGGGATTGTTTTGGTTTCTTGCTATCAGTTGGCTAAGATGCTCGGTCCTAGCGGTTTTTAGAGCCCGTCTATAGCTGCACATACTGTCTTTAAACGCAATTCGAAAAACTTCTAATTTAGTTTTTCTCCATTTTCGCTCAAGGTTACGGGTTGCTCTCTTTAGGGCGCGAGTATGACTATTGTACCAAGGAGCAAGTGTTTTATCTCTGACTTTTTTTAATCTGATGGGAGCAACAGTGTCTAATGTACTGGTAAAAATAGTACCCATGCTGCTAGTCACTTCATCTAGATCGTCTGCATTTAGGGGTCTAATAAGAATTTGGGACAGAAATAGCTGCTTACTTATGCTGGCTCCAGAGCTGGACAAGACGGTGGCAGACTGCGCAGAACTGAAGACTTAGACTCAGCTGCTGTGCATCCCATCATCTTGGATCACTGCCATTCCACCACTAAACTTTTAATCCAAGACTATGATTCTCCACTTAAACACCCTGGTCCCGAGAGAGTGTTCGCGGAGATCCGCCGCAAGTTTTGAATCTTACGAGGTCGAGAGGCAATCCGACGATATCAGCACACCTGTACTGATTGTCGACAATGGAAATCGAACCCTAACGTTCCGAAGATGGCAGATCTACCTATAGCACGTCTACGCCTTTATACGGCCCTTGGTAATCAACGTGGGCAGGCGCACAGAGAAAAGGTAGGGAATCATATTTAAATGCCTTACAACCAGATGTGTACACTTAGAAATCCTCACCAATATGAATGCAGACTCCTTCTTAATGTCACTGAGAAGGTTCATCGCCAAAAGAGGGACACCAGCTGAGTTGTTCTCTGACCAAGGAACAAACTTCCGGGGAGGAGAAAGAGAGATACGAGAGGCCCTTGCAGGACTGTCACCAGAACTCCAACTTCAGCTTGCCAAACATAAAATACAGTTCCATTTCAACCCACCTGGCGCACCCCACTTCGGCGGAACGTGGGAAAGGGAAATTCGCTCTGTGAAAACAGCACTTTACAGTGTGGTAGGAAGTCAAGCCATCACAGAGGAAGTACTCCATACTGTTCTCCTAGAAGTAAAAGGCATGTTAAATGCTAAACCATTGGGATATGTATCCTCTAATCCTAAGGACCTTGATCCGGTGACTCCAAACATTCCATTGATGGGGCGGCAGGACGGATCCCTACCCCAAGTTGTGTACCCCAAATCGGAACTCCTGAGCAGGCACCAATGGAGACATTCCCAAATTCTGGCTGACCAGTTCTGGTCTAGTTTTATCAAGAAATATCTCCTAAGTCTCCAGCCATGCCAGAAATGTCATTCCACCTCTACAGATATAACTTTGGGATCCGTGGTGCTGATGGTCGATCCTCAACTGCCAAGAGCGTGCTGGCCTATCGGACGAGTCACCAAAGTTTAACTCCGGTGCTGATGGACACATAAGGACAGTGGAAGTAAAGATCAACGACAGAACCTACACTAGACCTGTAGCCAGACTGATTATTCTCTCAGAGGTCCCAGATGAAGACGAGAACTGTTCCCAGGTACAACTAATGCATGGTCATTGTAAAACATACAACATGAGTTTATAAACATTTTTAGGCATCAAAATATGAAAAAGAATAACGAAAAAGTTGTTTTTCAACATGTATGCCAAAATGCATGAATGTTGTGGAAATAATCATTTATTAGATGCTTTGCCCTGCTTAGCTGTGAGAAGACGTTTGCTTCGTTCTTAGTGCTGTACGAGCTCAGGAAAGCTGTTTTCTCACACAACTAATGCATGGTCATTGTTTTTATTTCAACAATATTTTTATTGATTTTAAAACAGGGATATTACAAGGTAGACATGTAATGTTTCAAAACAGAATTTTTAAACCTCCCTATAAATCCCTATAGCACCCACCCCACCCCTCCCTAGCTCCTGGTTCAAGATTGCATTTCAATATATACGACAAGGTTTTAAAAACATCCCTCCAGAATTTTTCCAAATTCAGGCATGTCCAATACATATGAATAAGAGACGCCTCTCCACTCTATTTCTCACAACAAGGATCAATGTCTGGGTAAAAAACGGGAAAGTTTAAGTTTGGAGAAATGAGCCCTGTGTACAACCTTAAACCTCAAATAAAGAGTGGCGGGCACATAAGGAAGTTAAAGTGACAAGTTTAAGAATTGAATTCCAAGTATCATCTGACAGTGAGAGATTTAAATCTTTCTCCCAAGCAGTTTTAATTTTACTTAAAGGGGTGTGTCTCAAACCCATCAATCCACCGTAAATAGTGGATATTAGGCCTTTATGCAGCGGGGACAAACATAGGAGATGTAGGTGCATGTTATTCACAAGTTCTGACGCGTGTCTTTTGTTACACAGTGTCACTGACGACATCAGACGTTTCGTTGATTTCTTTGTCTCTTGTTTATTTTCAACATCAAAAACAACGGTTGTTACAGTTTCTTGCATAAATCTACTGTAGTCACGACAAGTCGCTTGCTGTGTTCTGTAGCTTCGATAGATTACAGTTACAACAACTTATTTTACTGTATTCCGTTCAGCTTACTGTCTCACGTTATCACGGTCAAAGGCTTGTGTGCTCCAAACCTTTCTGTGTCCTTCCGTGTCTTAACTGCAACTAACAACTAACGTGCGTGATAAACATGAAACTGCATAACTGTGGGATGATGTCACAGAACAACTCATGAAATGATGTCACAATACAAATTATAAGTATGATACTTAATGCTTAATGCTTAACTAATAAACTGAAGTAAGATAAACATAACAACAAATCACAAGAATGAAATATGGCCCTTACATTTCCAGCCCCTAATTGACAGGCAGGAAGACTGACAATTACACACATTTTTGTTTTGTTGTTTTTTCCCTTTTTTTTTTTTTTTTTTTACAATTGGGCCACAACATTTACTATTGGATTAAAATTTGAATCAGCTTTCACGTTTAACACTTTAAACGTTTGTTAACGGTTTAACTTAAGGTATTCATATCGCTGCGTACCAGATGAAAGGAACATGACTACTTTATAAGGCAATTAACAGTCCATTTCACATATGAGGCACAGCTTATCGATGGGTCTTTCCATGGTACTGGTTTTAGTTTTGACCAGTACACGTCTCACAAGTCCTTTTTTATCAGGGAACACTTTCGTGATCCGTCCGACGACCCATGAATTTCTTGGAGAAGACTCATCAATTATTAGAACTACGTCTCCAATCGAAAGTTTTTTTCTCACCTGAGACCATTTTTGGCGCTCCTGAAGCAAGGGCAGGTATTCACGCACCCATCGCTTCCAGAATAGGTCGGCAAGGTACTGAATTTGCTTCCACTTGCGACGTGCGTAAATGTCCTCTTTTTTGAAAAGTCCAGGAGGCAAGTTTGGCTGTTTTTTCATCAGCAGCAGGTGGTTAGGTGTCAGGGGCTCCAGGTCTGTGGGATCGTTTGTAGCGGTGGTAAGAGGACGGTCATTCATTATAGCTTCCACCTCACACAGGAATGTGTGCAAGCTCTCATCGTTTATTGTTTGTTCTTTTAGTACAGACCTCAAGATTTTTTTAACTGACCTTATCTGCCTTTCCCATATTCCACCGAAGTGAGACCCAGCAGGAGGATTAAATATCCATTGTATCCCCTTTTGCATGAGGACGCCTTCAATTTTTGACTGATTCCACTGTTGGATAGCTTTACGCAATTCAGTCTCAGCGCCTATGAAGTTTGTTCCATTATCACTTCTCATAACTGACACCTGGCCTCTTCTGCACATGAAGCGTCAAATAGCATTTAAAGAGGAGTCTGTATCTAATTACTGCGCGACTTCAATGTGCACGGCTCTTGTTGTCAGACAAGTAAACAATACGCCATATCTTTTAATTACTTCTACCCCGTTTGACCTCGAAGGGTCCAAAATAGTCTACCCCTACGTTAGTGAACGGTGGGTGATCTGGTGTTATTCTATCGCGTGGCAGTTCTGACATTTTTTGTTCACTATTCTTCGCTCTGATCTTTCTGCATGTCACACAACTGGACAGAAACTTTCTCACAAGGGAATTTGCTGTCGGAATCCAGTATTTCTGGCGCAATTTTGAAAGCATATAATTCCTTCCACAATGTCCAACCTGTTCGTGAGTGTTTCGTAAGATTAGAGTTGTAATGTGTGAGTCTTTAGGTATGATGACAGGGTGTTTTGCATGCTCAGGCATTGCAGACCTACCAAGACGTCCTCCAACTCTTAGCACTCCGTCCTGCAGTACTGGATCTTGTTTGAAAAGACAACTGTTTCTTTTTACGGAAGCATTACCCTTTTGTAACATGGAAATTTCGTCTTTGAATTTTTGGTTTTGAACGAACTTAATGACTTCGTTTTCTGCCATTGTTAAGTCCTTAATTGTTAGAGACTTATGGTTTTCTATTATTGAGTTGTTTGCCTGTTCCTTAATTCTTTTTGTTCTCTGTTTAAGCATGTCTTTAACGCAAAGAATCCAGGCAACGGATCTTTTTAGCTTATACCAGTCAGAGTGATAGTTAATCAGTTTACTCACGGCATCTGTGCTCTTTGTAGTTTTTACGAGATTCACTGAGGCTGAGTGTTTAATCTCAATGTCATCCTCTTTCGTCGACAGATCGTGAATGTTCTCAGGCCATTTATTCTCTGGTGTTTTAAGAAAGGGGGGACCATGGATCCAATTGTTGTTTTTCATGAATTTTTCACAGGAAACTCCTCTGGAAGCAGCGTCAGCTGGGTTTTTTGAAGTGTTGACGTACCTCCACTGCTGTGGCTTGGTTGACTCTCGTATGATGGAGATTCTGTTAGCGACAAAGGTCTTAAAGCGAAGTTTTTCATTAACAATGTATCTCAAGACATTTGTGCTGTCGGTCCAAAACACAGAGTCCAGCAGTTCTATTTCCAGTTGACCTTTCAACATTTTATCGTTGTTTACAGCAACCACTGCCGCTGTCAATTCCATTCGGGGGATAGTAGTTTGTTTCAAGGGCGCAACGCGAGAATTCCCCATCATGAATGCACAGTGTGTGAGTCCATCAGCATTTACTAACCTAATATACGAGACAACTCCATATCCCATTTCACTTGCATCTGAGAAGTGGTGAAGTTGTGCTGTATTTGTGACTCCAAAGTCAACTGGTTTTATGCATCTTGCTACACTAAACTCAGATAATTGATGCAACTCGTGTAGCCAGGCCCTCTATCTTTTTATAAATTGTTCGGGAATGTCATCGTCCCAAGCGAGTCTCTTTTTACATAACTGCTGCATTAAGATCTTAGCTGGCAGTACGACTGGTGCAAGGAAGCCTAAGGGGTCATAAATTGAACTAGTGACTAACAAGATTCCTCTTCTAGTCACAGGCCGCTCTTTTAAACTAATCTTGAACTTGAGCGTGTCTGAATTAATACACCACAGCACCCCTAGAGCTCTCTCAACAGGGAGTGCGTCTTTACTCAAATCTAGGTCCCTCATGTCTTTAATTCTCTCACTCTCAGGAATGGAAGCTAGCAATGTACGACTATTACTTGCCCACTTGGTGAGGTGAAACCCTCCACTTGCGCACAGTTTGGTGAGATTACTATATAGCGCAACTGCTTGACTATGACTAGAGACAGACTTCAAGCAGTCGTCTACATAAAAGTTTTTAAGTACTGTGTTGACTGCCTCGGCAGATGCATTGCTGCGGTTTTCTTCTGCTGTTTTCCTAAGGGCGAAGTTAGCTACACTTGGAGATGATTTTGCACCAAACAAATGAACAACCATTTTTATACTCAACCAAGTCCTGACTCACGTCTCCATTCGGCCACCACAGGAAACGCAACAAGTCTGTGTCCTTTTCCGGAACTCTAACCTGATAGTACATGGCTTTCACGTCTGCCATCATGGCAACTTCCTCTTGTCTAAAGCGTGTGAGCACCCCAATGAGTGAGTTTGTCAGATCGGGTCCCTGCAGAAGCTCGCTATTTAATGATATTCCCTGATAGCTGGCAGCACAGTCAAAGACTACCCTTAGCTTTTTCTTTTGAGGATGGTACACACCATGGTGAGGTATGTACCACACTTGCCCGTCTTGTCGACTTAGGTGGGGTGTGGGGACCTTGACTGCATGACCCTTCTCAAACATGTCGTTCATGATGTTTAAATACTCTTTGTGAAAGGAGCGGTTATACTTAAACTTCCGTTTGAGGTTCAGTGCGCGCTGCATGGCTGCGCTTCGGTTATTGGGCATTTGAATAGCTGCTTTCTTAAATGGGAGACCGATGTAGAAGTGACTATCGGTAAACTGCAGAGAGTTAGTTACAGAGTCTAAAAACTGATAGTCCTCCTGTGACAACTCAGCTTTGTCATCACAATTCTGTTCAGGAAAATCATGATTGTACTGTTGTATCAGCATTTGTTCTACACTTTCGATGGAAACTCTGTTGACTGCAACGCTCACTTGCTCATTGTCACATGTGCCTTCCTCGACCGACTCTCGAAGAGGTCCATTTATGGTCCATCCAAGAGCGGTCTTTACTGCGTATGGCCCATTGTGCCTGCTATTAATTACTCGCCATGGTTCTAGGAGCCTGTGCTCTTTGTTGCCTATGAGAATTTCATCTCCAGCATTAATGTGAGGCAGTTTTACTTCGCTGAGGTATGGCCACTTATCGATGTCGTGCTGTTGTGGAATGTTTTCCACTGAGACTGGGATACTCTTTTGTGTGAACACCTTGGGGAGTTCAACAAAGGTGTTTTCTTCCAGACTACTAACCTCTAGGTCAGTAAGCATGTAACTTTCTACTTGTTTCCTCGCGTTCATGGTGCTTAACATGATGTCAATTTTTTTACCTTGTACGTTTAATTGCCTTGCTAATGACTCTGTACAAAAGGTAGCAGAGCTACCTGGGTCCATAAAGGCGTATACTTCTACTGTCTTGTTGCCTTTCTTGGACTTTATTTTAACAGGTACTATGGAGAGAATACAGTCATCTCCAGCCCCGATACACGCACTCGTTTCGTGACTCGCTGCAACAGGCAATGTTTGAACTGGTTCGGTTTCGTCAGCCTTTACGATCGCTTGAGCTGTGTGCTTGAGCAATGTGTAGCATGCGAGGATGTTTCTTTGAGCACAACTGACATGTAATTTTCTTCGTGCAGTCTTTGCTTAAATGTCCTTTTACTAAACAGCCAAAGCAGAATCCATTCTTTTTTAGAAAGTCCAATTTGACCTTATATGTCTCATTGTTAAACTGGTGGCATTCATCTAGGGTATGATCTTGCTCACAGGATGCACAAGGTTTAGTGAAGGCACTAATAACTAATGCACCACTACTCTTTACTGTAATTGAGTCTTTATGATTTTTACCAACTTGTTTTACGCCGGTCGCAAAGCTGCTACCTCTCTTTTCTTCCATTTTCTGCTTGAATCCTGGAAGGGGTTTGCTGCTGTGTTTTTTACCACTAGTCGAAACGTTCAGGTCTCCAAAAAGTGGGTTGGACATTACCTTTGCTTCTCGTTCTACGAATTTCATCAGCTGCACGAACTTAGCTCTTTCCTCATTGCGCTCCTCGTACTCGTATACGTGGCTTCTCCATTTTTCACGCAATTTGTAGGGCAGTTTTGAGGCAACACTCCTCAAGTTGGTAGCATTGTCTAGCTCATCCATGTAATCGATGCTTGACATGGTATTGTAACATTTTACTAGGAACAGGGAGAAAGTTTTTAGCGACTTTCCGTCCTCTGACTTTATTTCCGGCCAGTTGAGTGCCTTTTGCATCAGCGTTGTAGCGATTATTTGTCTATTTCCGAAATTGTCATGTAACAGTTTCATGGCCTCTGCGTAACCACGATGTTCTGGCATGAGCTGGCAGCTTGTCACTAGGTCCCTAGGCTGTCCTTTAGTATACTGCTCAAGAAAGAACAGCCTTTCCAGATTGCTATCAGTTTTGGTTTCGATGGCATGTTTAAAAGCTCTTACGAAGGACGTGAACTCAAGAGGGTCACCATAGAAATAAGGAACGTTACGCGGAGGTAAGGAAAGTTGCCTCTGACTCTTGGCAAACATTTCTGTAAGATCTGCCTGAATTGGCATCCTACCCTGAGGCTCCACTATGTCAGTGTTGTAAAGTGAGTATTCGTTACCTTGGGTGGGCCGTTCCGTTAGGGTGCTTGACATTATGGGTTGGGCAATCACTGGCATGCTTAAGTGGGTTGCTCGGAGGCGTGATGGCAGCTCGAGGTATTCCGTTGCCGAACTGTGGTCGCAGTGGTCGTTGTGCTCCAGTTCCGGGGGGCATGCACCACTTGTTTCGACGACCACGCTCCGTCTCGCAGGATGTTGTTTTTTACGGTTCTGGTAAGAATTTAGTTCAGCATCGGCTATTGCAAGCGCCGTTTCCAATTCCAGCCTTTCCTTTTGTGCCTTTAATTGTGCTTGCTTAGCCTTTAATCTTGCTTTCATCTGCTCTTCCTCGGCCTTTAATCGTGCTTCCTCCAGCTCCAGCGCCTGCCGATCTCTCAAAGTTGCTGCTTTAGCCAGCAAAGCTGCTCTGTTGGCTTCTGCCTTTTTTAGTCGAGCTTCGGATGCTGCTGACGTTAAGGACCTCTTGGATGCCGCTGACGTTACGCTTCCGTGCCTTTGGGGGGCGGGCGTCTTGCGCCCCAGCATTGACACACTGTCGTTTGGCGAAACTCCATCGTCACCTGTTTGGGGCAACTTAAAGCGATTACTAGTTTCCGCGATCCACGACTTCACTCTTACCATGAATTCTGAGCAGCGCGTCAATCTAGGGTAAAACCAGTGGTGCTGATCGGTTTCACGCTCTTCATCCTTTGCGCAAGATCGCACTGTTACATTGCTTTCAATAAAGCCATTTAGCAGCCCTTCGTATTGGCAGCGCTTGGCTTTAACGTCATGCAAATTACAAGCATTGTCCATAAGCGCCTCTAGTTCATTGTATAATACAGTCAACTGACTCCACTTGCCTTCTCTGGCGCTCTTCAGTTCGTGAAGCTTGTCTGGAGAATCATTTTCGTCGAGCACCATCACCTGCTCAGATTCAGCGATAGCGGCGTTATCCTCGCCGTGTGACATGGTGAAGTTTAAGGCAGGCAAGTCCTCTTCTCGCTTTCGGTTTCGGTTGCTCGTTATCAGTCGATGCGCGTTTTCAAAGTCGCACGCGCGCTCTTCACACTCTTAAATCGCTTATCTTCATTTCTGCGGCGGAGCAAGCTTTTGACTTTAATGTAGGTGCATGTTATTCACAAGTTCTGACGCGTGTCTTTTGTTACACAGTGTCACTGACGACATCAGACGTTTCGTTGATTTCTTTGTCTCTTGTTTATTTTCAACATCAAAAACAACGGTTGTTACAGTTTCTTGCATAAATCTACTGTAGTCACGACAAGTCGCTTGCTGTGTTCTGTAGCTTCGATAGATTACAGTTACAACAACTTATTTTACTGTATTCCGTTTAGCTTACTGTCTCACGTTATCACGGTCAAAGGCTTGTGTGCTCCAAACCTTTCTGTGTCCTTCCGTGTCTTAACAGCAACTAACAACTAACGTGCGTGATAAACATGAAACTGCATAACTGTGGGATGATGTCACAGAACAACTCATGAAATGATGTCACAATACAAATTATAAGTATGATACTTAATGCTTAATGCTTAACTAATAAACTGAAGTAAGATAAACATAACAACAAATCACAAGAATGAAATATGGCCCTTACAGGAGATTATCTATAATATTTGCAGCAGGAGCCTCAGGGAAATTTTGTATTAAAGAGCGAATGAAGTGTCTTACTTGCAGATATCTAAAAAAAAGTTTGAATTGGGTAGGTTAAACCTTTCAGAAAGCTGCTCAAACGATGCAAACATACAGATCTCTGCAAAGCTTGATACCCTTATTGTACCATTCCTGAAACACTGAATCATGTAAAGAGGGTTGGAAGAGATAGTTAGAGACGATAGGACTGGAAAGAGAAAAGCCCAGAAGACCACAGTGCTTTCTGAACTGAGCCCATACTCTCAAGGTATGCCTGACAACTGAGTTATAGATTTATTTTATTGAGGGGATGGGGAGTGCGGATCCAGGGAGTGCAGAGACAGAGAGGTTTTTGACTGACTTTATCTCCATTTCCACCCAGGCAGGCCGATTAGGTTGGTTAGGAAAATATGCCCAAAAGATGACAGATCGAATGTTTGCTGCCCAGTAGTAAAAATGAAAATTAGGTAGAGCCATGCCACCATCTCTTTTAGATCTTTGAAGTAGGGACTTATTTAATCGTGGATGTTTACCTTTCCAAAGGTAAGAGGATATAATTGAGTCTAAAACACCAAAGTAAGATTTGGGAATGAAAACAGGTACAGACTGAAAGAGATATAAAAATTTAGGAAGAATACTCATTTTAATAGCATTAATGCAGCCCACCAGGGACATGGACAGTGATGACCATTTTTCCAAGTCCTTTTTAGTTTGGTTCAACAACCTAGTAAAATTTTCTTTAAAAAGGTGTTTATGTTTCCTTGGGATTGTAATACCGAGGTAGGTAACCTGATTTTTCACTATGTTGAATGGAAAATTGTGCATACCAGTTGTTACTGCTGTGTTATTAAGCAGAAAAAGTTCACTTTTGCGCAAATTCAATTTATATCCTGAAAAGTAGCTAAATTCACTAAGCAATGACAGCACAGGTGGAAGGGAGGAGATTGAATTTGATATAAAAAGTAGAAGATCATCTGCATAAAGGGAAACTTTATGTTCTTCTTCCTGCCTCCAAATCCCAGATATATCCCTACAACTGCGGAATGCAATTGCTAGTGGCTCAATGGCAAGGTTAAAGAGCAATGGGCTAAGAGGACACCCCTGACGAGGGATCCCCTCTGATGGTGTGTACAGAACATCCATAAGACGTCGAATGTTAAAGTAAGAAAAGCGATTTTTGACAAAACCGGTCTGGTTCTCAGATATAATAGAGGGTAAAACATTCTCTAATCTACGAGCCAAGACTTTAGCAAGGATTTTAACATCCACGTTGAGAAGAGAGATTGGTCTATATGAAGAGTACTCTGTTGGGTCTTTATCTCTCTTTGCTATAAGGGTGATGCGAACCTTATTAAATGACGCAGGCAGCTTACCTTGCTTAAAAAAGTCAGATAGAACCAAAGCTAGTTGTGGTGCAAGGTATGAGGAGAATGATTTAAAAAACTCTGCAGGGAACCCATCAGGACTCGGGGATTTACTAGATTGCAATGATGAGATATCTGAACTGATCTCCTCTTGTGATATGGGCTCTTCTAATCTTAATCTAGAATCAGGGAACAGTGTTGGGATATCTAATTGATTCAAGAAATCCTCAAGTGAATTACAGTCCTTTGGAAACTCAGAAGTAAATAATCGAGAATAAAAATTCCTGAATGCATCATTAATTTTAGAATGGTCGGTAGTGATGGTACCATCCTCTATCCGAATTTTTGTAATGTGTTGCTGTGCTCTTAACTGGTTAGCTAAAAGTTTCCCAGATTTGTCACCATGAATGTAAAATTGGCTCCTACTCTTTAATAATTGGCATTCAATTACATGCGCCGAGATGAGTTCAAAATTAGTTTGCAATTCTATGCGTTTTTTATACAGATCAGGATTTTTAAATGGAGTATACTGCTGATCAATTTCTTTAATTTGGTTGGTCAAATCTTTTCGTTCTTTCTATGCCTTCCTTTTCATATTTGCAGTATATAAAATTATCTGTTCCCTGAGGTAGGCTTTTAGAGCATCCCAAACAGTTAAACATGACACTTCAGGTGTTTCATTTGTGTTTAAGAAAAAAACTATCTGGTCTTCCATAAATTTTTTTAAATTATTCTCTATCAGTAATGATGAATTAAAGCGCCAATGTTTATTAATTTGAGGAAGATTGGGGAGCTTTATAGACATAACAACTGGCGCATGACCCGATATCACAATGCTCTGATAAGCGCAGGTATTAACCATTGGGATCAGTTGATTATCTATAAAGAAATAATCAATTCTGGAGAAAGTATGATGAACATGTGAGAAAAAGGAGTATTCTCTCTTTTTTGGATTATGGAAGCGCCATATGTCAGAGATACCAAAGCTGCAAAGATAGGACTGAAGTAGCATGGCGGATTTACTTAGAGGTATAGGATTGGGAGATGACCTGTCAAGTGATGGATCCAAACAGCAGTTGAAGTCTCCCCCAAATACGAGAGAGTATGAGCTCAGATCTGGTAGAGCAGAAAAGAAATGTTCAAAGAAGGAGACATCATCATAATTAGGGGCATATAAATTAGCCAACACTACATTAGTATTAAATAATTTCCCTGAAACAATGATATAACGACCATGTATATCCGTAATAACATTTTGATGCTCAAAAGAGATGTTTGGACTAATGAGAATTGAGACACCCCTAGCTTTGGCCTGAAAGGTCGAGTGGTAGTGCTGCCGTCCCCAACGCGACATAAGGCGAGAATTATCAGAACTGAGAATGTGAGTTTCTTGTAAAAATGCGATTGCAGTGTTAAGTTGTTTAAGGTGTGACAGCACCTTCCTTCTCTTGACTGGATGGTTTAAACCCTTAACATTCCAGCTCACAAAGTTTAAAGAAATATTCATTCTCCCTGAGAGGAGATGCAGGTAGATAAACATGAATAACACTAAGATGGCTAGCGTCAGCCTTAAAACAAGAGTGTAAAACACAGAGCAACATTGTAAAGATGCACCGTGTACAAAGAACTAACATAATACTGGCTTCGGAGAACCCCCACCCCTCCCCCCCCCACACCCCACTGCCCCCAAAGAAACAAAGATAGCTGCTAACAAACAAAGCAGCAAGCTCTTCCATCCTTCCATTTTCCACCTAACCAATCTTCCTGCCGCTAACCTGCTCTGACACAGTTTACAAAAACTAAGTATTAAATATATAAATAAAACATTTCCCCACTCCAATACTAAAACCTCTCAATAGGAGAAAAACACACCACCCCTCCCACCACGTCACATTGTAACATCTAACATGCAAACACAAGTAGTCACTCGTGATTAGAAATAAAGTAATAATAGAAAAAAAATAATAACCCCTTCACAAGTTTAACACAGTAAACACGGCTAGATTTTTAGTTAGAAATGGTACTTTCCTGATAACTGTTGTTGCGTATTTAAAAAATAATAATAATAACAAATCCACGGTTGTATAACTCAGTCATAACGTCTCTATACTCGGCCCGCTGGCTTAAAACTTCGGGAGCGTAGTCTTCCACGATACGAACCTGCGGACCGCAGTATTCCAGCCTCCCTCTCCGCCGAGCCTCCCGAACCAGAAGGTCTTTAACCTGGCACACGGAGAATGACCGGCCGAGGTCTCTGACCTGAAGCGGGTTTGGATGTAGGTATGCGGTGGGCTCTGTCAATCTCAGGCGGGGATGGAAGCGTTTCACTCCCACACACCTCGCACAGAAATTTCGAGAAGAACTCGGTAGAGAGTCCACTCTCAGTACGCTCCGGAAGACCCAGGACATGGAGGTTTTGTCTCCTGCTGCGGCCTTCTAGGTCCACGACTTTGGCCATTAACATAGTGTTACTTTCCCGAAGTCCGGAGCAGATGTTTTCCAACTAGCTCACACGCTGGCTCAGGTCATCTGTAGCAAGTTCTAGTAAAGATGTGACGTAGCTTCCTGTTTTTCGTATTGTTCTCGCAAAGTTCCTTGTTTGTTTGTATCAGGGTTTAGATTACATTACCTTTTCTTGTTTATTCTAAATAACAACATTAACTAATTTTCAGGCTTTAATACTACTGGATTTTTGCCTTTTTCTGTTTGTTTGCTTTTTTGCGCTTTTTCGGAGAACGCGCGTATCATCTGAGAACAACAAGCGGAATCCATCACCAAATAACTACTCAGGTACGATATCATGTCTAATATTCAGCTTGTTCAGTGTGTAGAGTGCAGGATGTTTAGACATTCTTCCTCCGTCATTAGTGGTAATTTTATTTGTGATAGGTGTGTGTTAGTGAGCACTCTGATGGAGAAGATATCAGTGTTAGAGGAGCGCATCCAGACTTTAGAGAGGGTTAGAGAGTGTGAGAGCAGTGTTATTCTGGAAAAGGTAGTATCACAACAGCTATGTTCATATCTACATAGGAATAGCATAGATGAATTGTATCAGTCAGGATTTAGGCCTCATCACAGCACAGAGACAGCGCTCGTTAAAGTAGTAAATGACCTCTTAGTGGCCTCTGATCAGGGTTGTGTCACTATACTTGTGTTACTCGACCTCAGTGCAGCTTTTGACACTATTGATCATAATATTCTCCTTCACAGATTAGAAAATGTAGTAGGAATTAAGGGAACGGCCCTCTTATGGCTCAGATCCTATTTGACTGATCGTTATCAGTTTGTAGATTTAGATGGTGACCATTCCTCATGTTCTCAAGTTAAGTTTGGTGTTCCACAGGGTTCTGTTTTAGGCCCACTGCTTTTTTTCCCTTTACATGCTTCCTCTAGGCAACATAATTCGTAAACATGGTATTAGTTTTCATTGTTATGCTGATGACACACAAGTATACGTTTCAGCAAAACCAGATGAGAAAAACCAGCTTACTAAAGTTGAGCAATGTGTGCAGGACATAAGAGATTGGATGGTAATTAATTTCCTTCTGCTTAATCCTGATAAGACAGAAGTTCTAGTCATAGGACCACAAGCAGCTAGAAGTAAGCTTTTTGATCACACTGTGATTTTAAATGGCCTTTCTGTTCCATCAAGTGCAACAGTAAAAGACCTCGGTGTGATTATAGATTCAAGCCTTTCATTAGAAGCACATGTAGATAATATTACCAGGATAGCATTCCTTCACCTCAGAAATATTGCCAAGATAAGAAATATATTGTCACTAAATGATGCAGAAAAACTAGTTCATGCTTTTATCACGTCTAGGTTGGATTATTGTAACGCCTTACTGTCTGGTTGTTCAACTAGGTGCTTAAACAAGCTTCAATTAGTCCAGAATGCAGCAGCGAGAGTCCTCACTCGAACCAAAAGATATGAGCACATCACCCCTATCTTATCTACATTGCATTGGCTTCCTGTGAAATTTCGCATCGATTTTAAAATACTACTCTTGACGTATAAAGCATTAAATGGTCTCGCGCCGCAGTATCTGAGTGAACTGCTAGTGTCTTACAATCCGCCACGCCTACTTCGATCAAAGGACGCAGGCTGCTTGTCAGTACCGCGTATTATTAAAACTACAGCAGGGGGCAGAGCTTTTTCTTACAAAGCCCCAAAGTTATGGAATAGTCTTCCAAATAGTGTCCGGGACTCAGACACAGTCTCAGTGTTTAAGTCCAGGCTAAAAACCTATTTATTTAGCCAAGCATTTTTATAAATAGATTAGCCTTAGGTAAAGTAGCAGATCTGGGGGACTCATGGACGTGGAGTATTAGGTGAACTGGTATGTTTGGATGCTGTCTTCCCCACTCTCATTGATCACTCAGGTTTGTTAACGGTGAGGTGATTGGTTGCCTTACATCTCTGGAAGCCCTCATGTTTGTGTTTCATTCTGGCTCTCCCTTTTTAGTTATGCTGTCATAGTTAGTCCTGCCGGAGTCTCTGCTTGCACTCTGCACTAAATAGACATTTACTTTTTACATTGTTCGACTGTGACCATACCTAACTGTTATTTTTCCATCTCTTTTCTCTCTCCTTTCCTGCTCTCTCCTCTCTCTCTCTCTCCCTCTCTCTTTTTTCCTCTACCTATCTCTCTGTCGCTCCTGAGCTGCCAGTGATCCAGACCCCCTCTGCCCGCTGGACCTCTCTAATTCATCCTGGAGTCCTGCTTCTGGTTGGAGATCTCATCACATGGATGCCCCCGTGTGGTCTGCCTGGAATGCGTGTGGTCACTGGGGTTGGTTCCACTTTTCCATGAAGGTGGTCCTGTCCTCGACTGATGCAGACAGCTGTTCTCTGAGGACCTGTGACTTCAGTCGCTCGATAGTTCAGGACTGGAATTTTTCACAGCCTACCTTAGCCTCCAGTAACCACCTGGACTTTAATCTTACACATCTCCTCTTCTACTGAACTTCCAGTCTCGCATATTATTATGCACATCAATCCCTGCTATCTGTTTTCACCCAGATAAGGATGGGTTCCCTGTTGAGTCTGGTTCCTCTCAAGGTTTCTTCCTATTACCATCTCAGGGAGTTTTTCCTTGCCACTGTCGCCATCGTCCTAGGCTTGCTCATCAGGGACAATCATATAATTTTGATTCATACACATTCACATTTCATACAAACTTAATTCTTTTGATTGTGTAAAGCTGCTTTGTGATGATGTAAATCGTTAAAAGCGCTATACAAATACAATTGAATTGAATTGACTAGTAAAGGTAAGCGCTGTCCATGGTCCTCTACTTGGGCTTGAATTTGGTCCAGTTAACTTTCTAGTAAACTAAACAAAGATTTACATTCAGCAGCTAACGCTTCACGGTGTTCAGATAAACAGCTAACAGATAACAGCGCAAAGATAGTCTCGACTGTTGGAGCGGTCGCAGCGTCGTCTTTTTTACTGGCCTTAAGTATTTAACCGTGGGGTAGAGTACCAAGTTTTTGAATCCTAAAGATTGAGTTTAGCATTTAGAAACGGATAAAGGAGTGAAGAAATGTAAAATTGTCGGAGCACCTAACTCACACGTCTACTCCATGTGACTGCTAACCGGAAGTCATGCATGGTCATTGTAAAACATACAACCCAAGTTTATAAACATTTTTAGGCACCAAAATATGAAAAAGAATAACGAAAATGTTGCTTTTCATGATGTATGCCAAAATGCATGAATGTTGTGGAAATGATCATTTATTAGATGCTTTGCCCTGCTTAGCTGTGAGAAAGCGTTTGCTGCGTTCTTAGCGCTGTACGATCTCAGGAAAGCTGTTTTCTCACACAACTAATAAATGGTAATTGTAAATCATACAATACGAGTTTATAAACATTTTTAGGCATCAAAATATGAAAATGAATAACGAAAAAGTTGTTTTTCATGTTTTTCAACAAAGTGCATGAATGTTATGGAAATGATCATTTATTAGATGTTTTGCCCTGCTTAGCTGTGAGAAAGTGTTTGCTGCGTTCTAAGCGCTGTACGAGCTCAGGAAAGCTGTATTCTCACACAACTAATGCAAGATCATTGTAAAACATACAAAATAAGTTCCTAAACATTTTTAGGCATCAAAATATGAAAAAGAATAACAAAAAAGTTGTTTTTCAACATTTAGGCCAAAATGCATGAATGTTGTGGAAATGATCATTTATTAGATGCTTTGCCCTGCTTAGCTGTGAGAAGTCACCAAAGTTTAACTCCGGTGCTGATGGACACATAAGGACAGTGGAAGTAAAGATCAACGACAGAACCTACACTAGACCTGTAGCCAGACTGATTATTCTCTCAGAGGTCCCAGATGAAGACGAGAACTGTTCCCAGGTACAACTAATGCATGGTCATTGTAAAACATACAAAATGAGTTTATAAACATTTTTAGGCATCAAAATATGAAAAAGAATAACGAAAAAGTTGTTTTTCAACATGTATGCCAAAATGCATGAATGTTGTGGAAATAATCATTTATTAGATGCTTTGCCCTGCTTAGCTGTGAGAAGACGTTTGCTTCGTTCTTAGTGCTGTACGAGCTCAGGAAAGCTGTTTTCTCACACAACTAATGCATGGTCATTGTTTTTATTTCAACAATATTTTTATTGATTTTAAAACAGGGATATTACAAGGTAGACATATAATGTTTCAATACAGGATTTTAAAACCTCCTTATAAATCCCTATAGCACCCACCCCACCCCTCCCTAGCTCCAAAAAGAGCAATCAGAGGATCTGGTTCAAGATTGCATTTCAATATATATGACAAGGTTTTAAAAACATCCCTCCAGAATTTTTCCAAATTCGGGCATGTCCAATACATATGAATAAGAGACGCCTCTCCACTCTATTTCTCACAACAAGGATCAATGTCTGGGTAAAAAACGGGAAAGTTTAAGTTTGGAGAAATGAGCCCTGTGTACAACCTTAAACCTTAAATAAAGAGTGGCGGGCACATAAGGAAGTTGAAGTGACAAGTTTAAGAATTGAATTCCAAGTATCATCTGACAGTGAGAGATTTAAATCTTTCTCCCAAGCAGTTTTTATTTTACTTAAAGGGGTGTGTCTCAAACCCATCAATCCACCGTAAATAGTGGATATTAGGCCTTTACGCAGCGGGGACAAACATAGGAGATTATCTATAATATTTGCAGCAGGAGCCTCAGGGAAATTCTGTATTAAAGAGCGAATGAATGAAGTATCTGAATACTTGCAGATATCTGAAAAAGTTTGAATTGGGTAGGTTAAACCTTTCAGAAAGCTGCTCAAACGATGCAGACATACAGATCTCTGCAAGACTTGATACCCTTATTGTACCATTCCTGAAACACTGAATCATGTAAAGAAGGTTGGAAGAGATAGTTAGAGACGATAGGACTGGAAAGAGAAAAGCCCAGAAGACCACAGTGCTTTCTGAACTGAGCCCATACTCTCAAGGTATGCCTGACAACTGAGTTATAGATTAATTTTATTGAGGGGATGGGGAGTGCGGATCCAGGGAGTGCAGAGACAGAGAGGTTTTTGACTGACTTTATCTCCATTTCCACCCAGGCAGGCCGATTAGGTTGGTTAGGAAAATATGCCCAAAAGATGACAGATCGAATGTTTGCTGCCCAGTAGTAAAAACGAAAATTAGGTAGAGCCATGCCACCATCTCTTTTAGATCTTTGAAGTAGGGACTTATTTAATCGTGGATGTTTACCTTTCCAAAGGTAAGAGGATATAATTGAGTCTAAAACACCAAAGTAAGATTTGGGAATGAAAACAGGTACAGACTGAAAGAGATATAAAAATTTAGGAAGAATACTCATTTTAATAGCATTAATGCAGCCCACCAGGGACATGGACAGTGGTGACCATTTTTCCAAGTCCTTTTTAGTTTGGTTCAACAACCTAGTAAAATTTTCTTTAAAAAGGTGTTTATGTTTCCTTGGGATTGTAATACCGAGGTAGGTAACCTGATTTTTCACTATGTTGAATGGAAAATTGTGCATACCAGTTGTTACTGCTGTGTTATTAAGCAGAAAAATTCACTTTTGCGCAAATTAAATTTATATCCTGAAAAGTAGCTAAATTCACTAAGCACAGGTGGAAGGGAGGAGATTGAATTTGATATAAAAAGTAGAAGATCATCTGCATAAAGGGAAACTTTATGTTCTTCTTCCTGCCTCCAAATCCCAGATATATCCCTACAACTGCGGAATGCAATTGCTAGTGGCTCAATGGCAAGGTTAAAGAGCAATGGGCTAAGAGGACACCCCTGACGAGGGATCCCCTCTGATGGTGTGTACAGAACATCCATAAGACGTCGAATGTTAAAGTAAGAAAAGCGATTTTTGACAAAACCGGTCTGGTTCTCAGATATAATAGAGGGTAAAACATTCTCTAATCTACGAGCCAAGACTTTAGCAAGGATTTTAACATCCACGTTGAGAAGAGAGATTGGTCTATATGAAGAGTACTCTGTTGGGTCTTTATCTCCCTTTGCTATAAGGGTGATGCGAACCTTATTAAATGACGCAGGCAGCTTACCTTGCTTAAAAGAGTCAGATAGAACCAAAGCTAGTTGTGGTGCAAGGTATGAGGAGAATGATTTAAAAAACTCTGCAGGGAACCCATCAGGACTCGGGGATTTACTAGATTGCAATGATGAGATAGCTGAACTGATCTCCTCTTGTGATATGGGCTCTTCTAATCTTAATCTAGAATCAGGGAACAGTGTTGGGATATCTAATTGATTCAAGAAATTCTCAAGTGAATTACAGTCCTTTGGAAACTCAGAAGTATATAATCGAGAATAAAAATTCCTGAATGCATCATTAATTTTAGAATGGTCGGTAGTGATGGTACCATCCTCTATCCGAATTTTTGTAATGTGTTGCTGTGCTCTTAACTGGTTAGCTAAAAGTTTCCCAGATTTGTCACCATGAATGTAAAATTGGCTCCTACTCTTTAATAATTGGCATTCAATTACATGCGCCGAGATGAGTTCAAAATTAGTTTGCAATTCTATGCGTTTTTTATACAGATCAGGATTTTTAAATGGAGCATACTGCTGATCAATTTCTTTAATTTGGTTGGTCAAATCTTTTCGTTCTTTATATGCCTTCCTTTTCATATTTGCAGCATATAAAATTGTCTGTCCCCTGAGGTAGGCTTTTAGAGCATCCCAAACAGTTAAACATGACACTTCAGGTGTTTCATTTGTGTTTAAGAAAAAAACTATCTGGTCTTCCATAAATTTTAAAAAATTATTCTCTATCAGTAATGATGAATTAAAGCGCCAATGTTTATTAATTTGAGGAAGATTGGGGAGCTTTATAGACATAACAACTGGCGCATGACCCGATATCACAATGCTCTGATAAGCGCAGGTATTAACCATTGGGATCAGTTGATTATGTATAAAGAAATAATCAATTCTGGAGAAAGTATGATGAACATGTGAGAAAAAGGAGTATTCTCTCTTTTTTGGATTATGGAAGCGCCATATGTCAGAGATACCAAAGCTGCAAAGATAGGACTGAAGTAGCATGGCGGATTTACTTAGAGGTATAGGATTGGGAGATGACCTGTCAAGTGATGGATCCAAACAGCAGTTGAAGTCTCCCCCTAATACGAGAGAGTATGAGCTCAGATCTGGTAGAGCAGAAAAGAAATGTTCAAAGAAGGAGACATCATCATAATTAGGGGCATATAAATTAGCCAACACTACATTAGTATTAAATAATTTCCCTGAAACAATGATATAACGACCATGTATATCCGTAATAACATTTTGATGCTCAAAAGAGATGTTTGGACTAATGAGAATTGAGACACCCCTAGCTTTGGCCTGAAAGGTCAAGTGGTAGTGTTGCCTTCCCCAACGAGAATAAGGCGAGAATTATCAGAACTGAGAATGTGAGTTTCTTGTAAAAATGCGATTGCAGTGTTAAGTTGTTTAAGGTGTGACAGCACCTTCCTTCTCTTGACTGGATGGTTTAAACCCTTAACATTCCAGCTCACAAAGTTTAAAGAAATATTCATTCTCCCTGAGAGGAGATGCAGGTAGATAAACATGAATAACACTAAGATGGCTAGCGTCAGCCTTAAAACAAGAGTGTAAAACACAGAGCAACATTGTAAAGATGCACCGTGTACAAAGAACTAACATAATACTGGCTTCGGAGAACCCCCACCCCTCCCCCCGCCCCCCACACCCCACTGCCCCCAAAGAAACAAAGATAGCTGCTAACAAACAAAGCAGCAAGCTCTTCCATCCTTCCATTTTCCACCTAACCAATCTTCCTGCCGCTAACCACACCATCTTCTGCTCCGACACAGTTTACAAAAACTAAGTATTAAATATATAAATAAAACATTTCCCCACTCCAATACTGAAACCTCTCAATAGGAGAAAAACACACCACCCTTCCCACTATGTCACATTGTAACATCTAACATGCAAACACAAGTAGTCACTCGTGATTAGAAATAAAGTAATAATAGAAAAAAAATAATAACCCCTTCACAAGTTTAACACAGTAAACACGGCTAGATTTTTAGTTAGAAATGGTACTTTCCTGATAACTGTTGTTGCGTATTTAAAAAATAATAATAATACAGTGCACTATGTAGTTTTCGGCAGTCTGTCTATGTGTTTCTGCGCCTCTTCCACCGAGCCGTAGAGAGAGTTACCCGGAGCCGTGCTGGATACAGGAGAGAAGGCCGGAGTCCACGGTTGTATAACTCAGTCATAACGTCTCTATACTCGGCCCGCTGGCTTAAAACTTCGGGAGCGTAGTCTTCCACGATACGAACCTGCGGACCGCAGTATTCCAGCCTCCCTCTCCGCCGTGCCTCCCGAACCAGAAGGTCTTTAACCTGGCACACGGAGAATGACCGGCCGAGGTCTCTGACCTGAAGCGGGTTTGGATGTAGGTATGCGGTGGGCTCTGTCAATCTCAGGCGGGGATGGAAGCGTTTCACTCCCACACACCTCGCACAGAAATTTCGAGAAGAACTCGGTAGAGAGTCCACTCTCAGTATGCTCCGGAAGACCCAGGACATGCAGGTTTTGTCTCCTGCTGCGGCCTTCTAGGTCCACGACTTTGGCCATTAACTTAGTGTTACTTTCCCGAAGTCCGGAGCAGATGTTTTCCAACTAGCTCACACGCTGGCTCAGGTCATCTGTAGCAAGTTCTAGTAAAGATGTGACGTAGCTTCCTGTTTTTCGTATTGTTCTCGCGAAAGTTCCTCGTTTGTTTGTATCAGGGTTTAGATTACATTACCTTTTCTTGTTTATTCTAAATAACAACATTAACTAATTTTCAGGCTTTAATACTACTGGATTTTTGCCTTTTTCTGTTTGTTTGCTTTTTTGTGCTTTTTCGGAGAACGCGCGTATCATCTGAGAACAACAAGCGGAATCCATCACCAAATAACTACTTAGGTACGATATCATGTCTAATATTCAGCTTGTTCAGTGTGTAGAGTGCAGGATGTTTAGACATTCTTCCTCCGTCATTAGTGGTAATTTTATTTGTGATAGGTGTGTGTTAGTGAGCACTCTGATGGAGAAGATATCAGTGTTAGAGGAGCGCATCCAGACTTTAGAGAGGGTTAGAGAGTGTGAGAGCAGTGTTATTCTGGAAAAGGTAGTATCACAACAGCTATGTTCATATCTACATAGGAATAGCATACATGAATTGTATCAGTCAGGATTTAGGCCTCATCACAGCACAGAGACAGCACTCGTTAAAGTAGTAAATGACCTCCTAGTGGCCTCTGATCAGGGTTGTGTCACTATACTTGTGTTACTCGACCTCAGTGCAGCTTTTGACACTATTGATCATAATATTCTCCTTCACAGATTAGAAAATGTAGTAGGAATTAAGGGAACAGCCCTCTTATGGCTCAGATCCTATTTGACTGATCGTTATCAGTTTGTAGATTTAGATGGTGACCATTCCTCATGTTCTCAAGTTGAGTTTGGTGTTCCACAGGGTTCTGTTTTAGGCCCACTGCTTTTTTCCCTTTACATGCTTCCTCTAGGCAACATAATTCGTAAACATGGTATTAGTTTTCATTGTTATGCTGATGACACACAAGTATACGTTTCAGCAAAACCAGATGAGAAAAACCAGCTTACTAAAGTTGAGCAATGTGTGCAGGACATAAGAGATTGGATGGTAATTAATTTCCTTCTGCTTAATCCTGATAAGACAGAAGTTCTAGTCATAGGACCACAAGCAGCTAGAAGTAAGCTTTTTGATCACACTGTGATTTTAAATGGCCTTTCTGTTCCATCAAGTGCAACAGTAAAAGACCTCGGTGTGATTATAGATTCAAGCCTTTCATTAGAAGCACATGTAGATAATATTACCAGGATAGCATTCCTTCACCTCAGAAATATTGCCAAGATAAGAAATATATTGTCACTAAATGATGCAGAAAAACTAGTTCATGCTTTTATCACGTCTAGGTTGGATTATTGTAACGCCTTACTGTCTGGTTGTTCAACTAGGTGCTTAAACAAGCTTCAATTAGTCCAGAATGCAGCAGCGAGAGTCCTCACTCGAACCAAAAGATATGAGCACATCACCCCTATCTTATCTACATTGCATTGGCTTCCTGTGAAATTTCGCATCGATTTTAAAATACTACTCTTGACGTATAAAGCATTAAATGGTCTCGCGCCGCAGTATCTGAGTGAACTGCTAGTGTCTTACAATCCGCCACGCCTACTTCGATCAAAGGACGCAGGCTGCTTGTCAGTACCGCGTACTATTAAAACTACAGCAGGAGGCAGAGCTTTTTCTTACAAAGCCCCAAAGTTATGGAATAGTCTTCCAAATAGTGTTCGGGACTCAGACACAGTCTCAGTGTTTAAGTCCAGGCTAAAAACCTATTTATTTAGCCAAGCATTTTTATAAATAGATTAGCCTTAGGTAAAGTAGCAGATCTGGGGGACTCATGGATGTGGAGTATTAGGTGAACTGGTATGTTTGGATGCTGTCTTCCCCACTCTCATTGATCACTCAGGTTTGTTGACGGTGAGGTGATTGGTTGCCTTACATCTCTGGAAGCCCTCATGTTTGTGTTTCCTTCTGGCTCTCCCTTTTTAGTTATGCTGTCATAGTTAGTCCTGCCGGAGTCTCTGCTTGCACTCTGCACTAAATAGACATTTACTTTTTACATTGTTCGACTGTGACCATACCTAACTGTTATTTTTCCATCTCTTTGCTCTCTCCTTTCCTGCTCTCTCCTCTCTCTCTCTCTCCCTCTCTCCTTTTTCCTCTACCTATCTCTCTGTCGAGCTATACATGTCGCTCCTGAGCTGCCAGTGATCCAGACCCCCTCTGCCCGCTGGACCTCTCTAATTCATCCTGGAGTCCTGCTTCTGGTTGGAGATCTCATCACATGGATGCCCCCGTGTGGTCTGCCTGGAATGCGTGTGGTGACTGGGGTTGGTTCCACTTTTCCATGAAGGTGGTCCTGTCCTCGACTGATGCAGACAGCTGTTCTCTGAGGACCTGTGACTTCAGTCGCTCGATAGTTCAGGACTGGAATTTTTCACAGCCTACCTGAGCCTCCAGTAACCACCTGGACTTTAATCTTACACATCTCCTCTTCTACTGAACTTCCAGTCTCGCATATTATTATGCACATCAATCCCTGCTATCTGTTTTCACCCAGATAAGGATGGGTTCCCTGTTGAGTCTGGTTCCTCTCAAGGTTTCTTCCTATTACCATCTCAGGGAGTTTTTCCTTGCCACTGTCGCCGTCGTCCTAGGCTTGCTCATCAGGGACAATCATATAATTTTGATTCATACACATTCACATTTCATACAAACTTAATTCTTTTGATTGTGTAAAGCTGCTTTGTGATGATGTAAATCGTTAAAAGCGCTATACAAATACAATTGAATTGAATTGACTAGTAAAGGTAAGCGCTGTCCATGGTCCTCTACTTGGGCTTGAATTTGGTCCAGTTAACTTTCTAGTAAACTAAACAAAGATTTAAATTTAGCCGCTAACGCTTCACGGTGTTTAGATAAACAGCTAACAGATAACAGCTGCTAAACTTTCATCTGTCCTCATCCTCCTGGACCTGTCAGCTGCATTTGACACCGTGAACCACAAGATTCTATTATCTATTCTTACAAGCCTTGGAATTTGTGGAACAGCGTGGCAATGGTTTGCTTCTTACCTAAAAGATAGGTCATATGAGGTAACATGGAGGGGATCTACATCTGCCCCACGTAGACTCTCTACTGGTGTCCCGCAGGGCTCAGTACTTGGTCCTCTTCTGTTCTCCCTCTATACCCGGTCTCTTGGTAAGGTCATATCATCGCATGGATTCTCATACCACTGTTATGCAGACGACACCCAACTTGTTCTCTCCTTTCCTCCCTCTGACACTCAGGTTTCCACCCGGATCTCAGCATGTCTGGCAGACATCTCATTTTGGATGGCTGCTCATCAACTGAAGCTCAATCTCAGTAAAACCGAACTGTTGTTTATCCTTTGTGACTCATCTCCAGGTCAAGACCTTGTGATATCCATGGACAACAACCAAATCACTCCCTCAACCACTGCCCGCAATCTTGGGGTAACCGTGGACAATCATCTGTCATTTTCCCCACACATCGCTAACCTTACTCGCTCTTGTCGATTTCTTCTTTACAATATCAGAAGAATTCGCCCATTTCTTTCTTCACAGGCTACTCAGGTGCTTGTTCAGTCCCTTGTTATTTTAAGACTGGACTACTGCAACTCACTCCTGGCAGGCCTGCCTTTGTCCACGATTCGTCCTCTGCAACTGATCCAGAATGCAGCAGCACGACTCGTTTTTAACCTTCCCAAGTTCTCCCACACCACCCCACTCCTCCGCTCCCTGCACTGGCTTCCTGTAGCTGCCCGCATCAAATTCAAAACACTGATGCTTGCCTACAAAGCTAAAAATGGCCCAGCACCCACTTACCTCTCTGTGCTAATTACACCACGCACTGCACCACGTTCCCTCCGATCCTCCAGCACTGCTCGCCTCATCCCACCATCTCTCAGGGATCGAGGGCGGCATTCATCCAGGCTCTTTTCTGTTCTGGCACCTAGGTGGTGGAATGAACTTCCTCTAGATGTCCGTACATCAGATACTTTGACTATCTTTAAACGACGACTCAAGACGCATCTGTTTCTCCAGTACTTGGACTAAACCCCCCGCAGAAAAAAAAAAAAAAAAAAACAGAAAAAACTTCAGATGTGTTGGACTAAACTAATAGTACTTAGTTATTAACCTAGTAAACCCAGTGTAAGTATGTATCCAATGTTGTAAACATTAAAGCACTTTTTGTAAGTCGCTCTGGAAAAGAGCGTCTGCCAAATGCCTAAATGTAAATGTAAATGTAACAGCGCAGAGATAGTCTCGACTGTTGGAGCGGTCGCAGCGTCGTCTTTTTTTACTGGCCTTAAGTATTTAACCGTGGGGTAGAGTACAAAGTTTTTGAGTCCTAAAGATTGAGTTTAGCATTTAGAAACGGATAAAGGAGTGAAGAAATGTAAAATTGTCGGAGCACCTAACTCACACGTCTACTCCATGTGACTGCTAACCGGAAGTCATGCATGGTCATTGTAAAACATACAACCCAAGTTTATAAACATTTTTAGGCACCAAAATATGAAAAAGAATAACGAAAATGTTGCTTTTCATGATGTATGCCAAAATGCATGAATGTTGTGGAAATGATCATTTATTAGATGCTTTGCCCTGCTTAGCTGTGAGAAAGCGTTTGCTGCGTTCTTAGCGCTGTACGATCTCAGGAAGGCTGTTTTCTCACACAACTAATAAATTGTAATTGTAAATCATACAACACGAGTTTATAAGCCTTTTTAGGCATCAAAATATGAAAAAGAATAACAAAAATGATGTTTTTCAACATGTATGCCAAAATGCATGAATGTTGTGGAAATGATCATTTATCAGATTTTTTGTCCTGGTTAGCTGTGAGAAAGTGTTTGCTGCGTTCTTAGCGCTGTACGATCTCAGGAAAGCGTTTTTCTCACACATCTAATGCATGGTCTTGTTAAACATACAAAAGAAGTTTATAAACATTTTTAGGCATCAGAATATGAAAAAGAATAACAGAAAAGTTGTTTTTCAACATTTAGGCCAAAATGCATGAATGTTGTAGAAATAATGATTTATTAGATTTTTTTTTTCTCAAACAACTAATGCATAGTCATTGTAAAACACGCAACACGAGTTTACTAACATTTTTAGGCACCAAAATATCAAAAAGAATAACGAAATAGTTGTTTTTCAACATTTAGGCCAAAATGCAGGAATGTTGTGGAAATGATCATTTATTAGATTTTTTGCCCTGTTTAGCTGTGAGAAAGCGATTGCTGCGTTCTGAGGTTCGTACGAGCTCAGGAAAGCTGTTTTCTTACACAACTAATGCAAGGTCATTGTAAAACATATAAGTTTATAAACATTTTTAGGCACTAAAATATGGAAAAGAAAAACGAAAAAGGTGTTTTTCAACATTTATGCCAAACTGCATGAATGTTTTGGAAATGATCATTTATTAGATCTTTTTGCTTTGTTTAGCTGAAAGCAAGCGTTTGCTGCGTTCTTAGCGCTGTACGAGCTCAGGAAAGCAGTTTTCTCACACAACTAATGCATGGTAATTGTAAATCATACAATACGAGTTTATAAACATTTTTAGGCATCAAAATATGGTAAAGAATAACGAAAAAGTTGTTTTTCATGTTTTTCAACAAGTGCATGAATGGTATGGAAATGATCATTTATTAGATGTTTTGCCCTGCTTAGCTGTGAGAAAGCGTTTGCTGCGTTCTTAGCGCTGTACGAGCTCAGGAAAGCTGTTTTCTCACACAACTAATGCATAGTCATTGTAAAACACACAACACGAGTTTACAAACATTTTTAGGCACCAAAATATGAAAAAGAATAACGAAAAAGTTGTTTTTCATGTTTTTCAACAAAGTGCATGAATGTTATGGAAATGATCATTTATTAGTTGTTTTGCCCTGCTCAGCTGTGAAAAAGTGTTTGCTGCGTTCTTAGCGCTGTACGAGCTCAGGAAAGCAGTTTTCTGACACAACTAATGCAAGGTCATTGTAAAACATACCTAATAAGTTTATAAACATTTTTAGGCACTAAAATATGAAAAAGAATAACGAAAAAGGTGTTTTTCAACATTTATGCCAAAATGCATGAATGTTGTGGAAATGATCATTTATTAGATCTTTTTGCTTTGTTTAGCTGAAAGCAAGCGTTTGCTGCGTTCTTAGCGCTGTACGAGCTCAGGAAAGCAGTTTTCTCACACAACTAATGCATGGTAATTGTAAATCATACAATACGAGTTTATAAACATTTTTAGGCATCAAAATATGGAAAAGAATAACGAAAAAGTTGTTTTTCATGTTTTTCAACAAAGTGCATGAATGGTATGGAAATGATCATTTATTAGATGTTTTGCCCTGCTTAGCTGTGAGAAAGCGTTTGCTGCGTTCTTAGCGCTGTACGAGCTCAGGAAAGCTGTTTTCTCACACAACTAATGCAAGGTCATTGTAAAACATACAAAATAAGTTTATAAACATTTTTAGGCATCAAAATATGAAAAAGAATAACGAAAAAGGTGTTTTTCAACATGTATGCCAAAATGCAGGAATGTTGTGGAAATGATCATTCATCAGATTTTTTGCCCTGTTTAGCTGTGAGAAAGCGTTTTTCATGATTTTCAACAAAGTGCATGAATGTTATGGAAATGATAATTTATTAGGTGCTTTTCCCTGCTTAGCTGTGAGAAAGCGTTTGCTGCGTTCTAAGCGCTGTACGAGCTCAGGAAAGCTGTTTTCTCACACAACTAATGCATGGTAATTGTAAATCATACAATACAAGTTCATAAACATTTTTAGGCATCAAATTATGGAAAAGAATAACGAAAAAATTGTTTTTCATGTTTTTTAACAAAGTGCATGAATGTTATGGATATGATCATTTATTAGGTGCTTTGCCCTGCTTAGCTGTGAGAAAGCGTTTGCTGCGTTCTTAGCGCTGTACGAGCTCAGGAAAGCTGTTTTCTCACACAACTAATGCATAGTCATTGTAAAACACACAACACGAGTTTACAAACATTTTTAGGCACCAAAATATGAAAAAGAATAACGAAATAGTTGTTTTTCAACATGTATGCCAAAATGCAGGAATGTTGTGGAAATGATCATTCATCAGATTTTTTGCCCTGTTTAGCTGTGAGAAAGCGATTGCTGCGTTCTGAGGTTCGTAAGAGCTCAGGAAAGCTGTTTTCTTACACAACTAATGCAAGGTCATTGTAAAACATACCTAATAAGTTTATAAACATTTTTAGGCATCAAATTATGAAAAAGAATAACAAAAAAGTTGTTTTTCAACATTTATGCCAACATGCATGAATGTTGTGGAAATGAACATTTATTAGATCTTTTTGCTTTGTTTAGCTGAAAGCAAGCGATTGCTGCGTTCTGAGGTTCGTACGAGCTCAGGAAAGCTGTTTTCTCACAAAACTAAGGCAAGATCATTGTAAAACATACAAAATAAGTTCATAAACATTTTTAGGCATCAAAATATAAAAAAAGAATAACAAAAAAGTTGTTTTTTAACATTTATGCCAAAAAATGCATGAATGTTGTGGAAATGATCATTTATTAGATCTTTTTGCTTTGTTTAGCTGAAAGAAAGCGTTTGCTGCTTTTTTAGCGCTGTACGACCTCAGGAAAGCTGTTTTCTCACACAACTAATTCATGGTAATTGTAAATCATACAATACGAGTTTATAAACATTTTTAGGCATCAAAATATGGAAAAGAATAACGAAAAAGTTGTTTTTCATGTCTTTCAACAAAGTGCATGAATGTTATAGAAATGATCATTTTATTAGATGTTTTGCCCGGCTTAGCTGTGAGAAAGCGTTTGCTGCGTTCTTAGCGCTGTACGAGCTCAGGAAAGCTGTTTTCTCACACAACTAATGCATGGTAATTGTAAATCACACAATACGAGTTCATAAACATTTTTAGGCATCAAAATATGGAAAAGAATAACGAAAAAGGTGTTTTTCAACATGTATGCCAAAATGCAGGAATGTTGTGGAAATGATCATTTATTAGATGTGTTGCCCTGCGAAGCTGTGAGAAAGCGTTTGCTGCGTTCTTGGCCTTGTATGAGCTCAGGAAAGCTGTTTTCTCACACAACTGATGCAAGGTCATTGTAAAACATACAAAATAAGTTTATAAACATTTTTATGCATCAAAATATGAAAAAGAATAACGAAAAAGGTGTTTTTCAACATGTATGCCAAAATGCAGGAATGTTGTGGAAATGATCATTCATCAGATTTTTTGCCCTGTTTAGCTGTGAGAAAGCGTTTTTCATGATTTTCAACAAAGTGCATGAATGTTATGGAAATGATAATTTATTAGGTGCTTTTCCCTGCTTAGCTGTGAGAAAGCGTTTGCTGCGTTCTAAGCGCTGTACGAGCTCAGGAAAGCTGTTTTCTCACACAACTAATGCATGGTAATTGTAAATCATACAATACAAGTTCATAAACATTTTTAGGCATCAAATTATGGAAAAGAATAACGAAAAAATTGTTTTTCATGTTTTTTAACAAAGTGCATGAATGTTATGGATATGATCATTTATTAGGTGCTTTGCCCTGCTTAGCTGTGAGAAAGCGTTTGCTGCGTTCTTAGCGCTGTACGAGCTCAGGAAAGCTGTTTTCTCACACAACTAATGCATAGTCATTGTAAAACACACAACACGAGTTTACAAACATTTTTAGGCACCAAAATATGAAAAAGAATAACGAAATAGTTGTTTTTCAACATGTATGCCAAAATGCAGGAATGTTGTGGAAATGATCATTCATCAGATTTTTTGCCCTGTTTAGCTGTGAGAAAGCGATTGCTGCGTTCTGAGGTTCGTAAGAGCTCAGGAAAGCTGTTTTCTTACACAACTAATGCAAGGTCATTGTAAAACATACCTAATAAGTTTATAAACATTTTTAGGCATCAAATTATGAAAAAGAATAACAAAAAAGTTGTTTTTCAACATTTATGCCAACATGCATGAATGTTGTGGAAATGAACATTTATTAGATCTTTTTGCTTTGTTTAGCTGAAAGCAAGCGATTGCTGCGTTCTGAGGTTCGTACGAGCTCAGGAAAGCTGTTTTCTCACAAAACTAAGGCAAGATCATTGTAAAACATACAAAATAAGTTCATAAACATTTTTAGGCATCAAAATATAAAAAAAGAATAACAAAAAAGTTGTTTTTTAACATTTATGCCAAAAAATGCATGAATGTTGTGGAAATGATCATTTATTAGATCTTTTTGCTTTGTTTAGCTGAAAGAAAGCGTTTGCTGCTTTTTTAGCGCTGTACGACCTCAGGAAAGCTGTTTTCTCACACAACTAATTCATGGTAATTGTAAATCATACAATACGAGTTTATAAACATTTTTAGGCATCAAAATATGGAAAAGAATAACGAAAAAGTTGTTTTTCATGTCTTTCAACAAAGTGCATGAATGTTATAGAAATGATCATTTTATTAGATGTTTTGCCCGGCTTAGCTGTGAGAAAGCGTTTGCTGCGTTCTTAGCGCTGTACGAGCTCAGGAAAGCTGTTTTCTCACACAACTAATGCATGGTAATTGTAAATCACACAATACGAGTTCATAAACATTTTTAGGCATCAAAATATGGAAAAGAATAACGAAAAAATTGTTTTTCATGTTTTTCAACAAAGTGCATGAATGTTATGGAAATGATAATTTATTAGGTGCTTTTCCCTGCTTAGCTGTGAGAAAGCGTTTGCTGCGTTCTAAGCGCTGTACGAGCTCAGGAAAGCTGTTTTCTCACACAACTAATGCATGGTAATTGTAAATCATACAATACAAGTTCATAAACATTTTTAGGCATCAAATTATGGAAAAGAATAACGAAAAAATTGTTTTTCATGTTTTTCAACAAAGTGCATGAATGTTATGGATATGATCATTTATTAGGTGCTTTGCCCTGCTTAGCTGTGAGAAAGCGTTTGCTGCGTTCTTAGCGCTGTACGAGCTCAGGAAAGCTGTTTTCTCACACAACTAATGCATAGTCATTGTAAAACACACAACACGAGTTTACAAACATTTTTAGGCACCAAAATATGAAAAAGAATAACGAAATAGTTGTTTTTCAACATGTATGCCAAAATGCAGGAATGTTGTGGAAATGATCATTCATCAGATTTTTTGCCCTGTTTAGCTGTGAGAAAGCGATTGCTGCGTTCTGAGGTTCGTACGAGCTCAGGAAAGCTGTTTTCTTACACGACTAATGCAAGGTCATTGTAAAACATACCTAATAAGTTTATAAACATTTTTAGGCACTAAAATATGAAAAAGAATAACGAAAAAGGTGTTTTTCAACATTTATGCCAAAATGCATGAATGTTGTGGAAATGATCATTTATTAGATCTTTTTGCTTTGTTTAGCTGAAAGCAAGCGTTTGCTGCGTTCTTAGCGCTGTACGAGCTCAGGAAAGCTGTTTTCTCACACAACTAATGCATGGTAATTGTAAATCATACAATACGAGTTTATAAACATTTTTAGGCATTAAAATATGGAAAAGAATAACGAAAAAGTTGTTTTTCATGTTTTTCAACAAAGTGCATGAATGGAATGGAAATGATCATTTATTAGATGTTTTGCCCTGCTTAGCTGTGAGAAAGCGTTTGCTGCGTTCTTAGCGCTGTACGAGCTCAGGAAGGCTGTTTTCTCAAACAACTAATGCAAGATCATTGTAAAACATACAAAATAAGTTCCTAAACATTTTTAGGCATCAAAATATGAAGAAGAATAACAAAAAAGTTGTTTTTCAACATTTATGCCAAAATGCATGAATGTTGTGGAAATGAACATTTATTAGATCTTTTTGCTTTGTTTAGCTGAATGCAAGCGATTGCTGCGTTCTGAGGTTCGTACGAGCTCAGGAAAGCTGTTTTCTCACACAACTAATGCATGGTAATTGTAAATCATACAATACGAGTTTATAAACATTTTTAGGCATCAAAATATGGAAAGAAATTACGAAAAAGTTGTTTTTCATGTTTTTCAACAAAGTGCATGAATGTTATAGAAATGATCATTTTATTAGATGTTTTGCCCTGCTTAGCTGTGAGAAAGCGTTTGCTTCGTTCTTAGCGCTATACGAGCCCAGGAAAGCGGTTTTCTCACACAACTAATGCATGGTAATTGTAAATCACACAATACGAGTTTATAAACATTTTTATGCATCAAAATATGAAAAAGAATAACGAAATAGTTGTTTTTCAACATGTATGCCAAAATGCAGGAATGTTGTGGAAATGATCATTCATCAGATTTTTTGCCCTGTTTAGCTGTGAGAAAGCGTTTTTCATGATTTTCAACAAAGTGCATGAATGTTATGGAAATGATAATTTATTAGGTGCTTTTCCCTGCTTAGCTGTGAGAAAGCGTTTGCTGCTTTCTTAGCGCTGACCGAGCTCAGGAAAGCTGTTTTCTCACACAACTAATGCATGGTAATTGTAAATCATACAATACGAGTTTATAAAGATTTTTGGCATCAAAATATGGAAAAGAATAACGAAAAAGTTGTTTTTCATGTTTTTCAACAAAGTGCATGAATGTTATGGAAATTATCATTTATTAGATGTTTTGCCCTGCTTAGCTGTGAGAAAGCGTTTGCTGCGTTCAGAGCGCTGTACGAGCTCAGGAAAGCTGTTTTCTCACACAACTAATGCATGGTCATTGTAAAACATACCTAATAAGTTTATAAACATTTTTAGGCACTACAATATAAAAAAGAATAACGAAAAAGTTGTTTTTCATGTTTTTCAACAAAGTGCACGAATGTTATAGAAATGATCATTTTATTAGATGTTTTGCCCTGCTTAGCTGTGAGAAAGCGTTTGCTTCGTTCTTAGCGCTATACGAGCCCAGGAAAGCGGTTTTCTCACACAACTAATGCATGGTAATTGTAAATCATACAATACGAGTTTATAAACATTTTTAGGCATCAAAATATGAAAAAGAATATAACAAAAATGCTGATTTTTCAACATGTATGCCACAATGCAGGAATGTTGTGGAAATGATATGTGCGTGAGCCATGTGAGAAAGTTTAGCGAGTGCAGTACTTGGGACTGTGTGCATGAGTATTCCGGCTGTCCAGAGATTTAATATAGCAGATTGTGTGCGTTAATGCCATATAGTAAGTTGTCATTCTTATTTCCTGTTTAATAATTAAGATTACCACATCTGTGTGTTATTGAGATTTATGGTCAATATTTAGATTCATGCAAATTATCCTAAGTAAATGTTATGCACGTGGTGTGTATTATGTTGCCTATTGATGATATTCTTGGCTATATTGCTTATCACATTATTTACAGTCAGTGACTCACTTTGTATTATATTGGATTATATTATACCACAGGTGCTTGTGGTAGTTATTATTGTTTGATTATCAAAGTAATGACCTAAATATTACAGTTTGGTTTAGTTACTGTTTAGTTATTGAATCAATGTATATGGGCACTAATTTCATAATGTTGTGTTAATAATACCTAACTTTTATTTGCTATTTTCAGAACCACACACCCACACACCACCCACTCACTAAGAGCACAACACACAACAAACTATACAACTGGTGCCCATGCCTACTTGAACTGTTTATTAAACATTGTCAATTCAGCAAATGGTCTGGTTCCTGTGTCCTGGCTGACAGCCAAGGGTGATTACCACAAAATACGATCCAGCTGTAGAACTAGAACACAGTCCTTCTAAGTCTCACCAACAATTTTGGTCCTTCGAGCCGGATGTGGTAATTTCTCTTTAGAAGATGGACGAAAGAGCTGCAACCAGACCTAGACGTCAGTCATACCCCCCACGTTATTATGACGAGTACGAGATGGGTTTTGTGCTGCCACAAAGACAGTTATGTGAACCACTAACCAGTAGGCATGGGCAAGAAGAGGAGTTATGTGCTCAGGGGGAAGGAGCTGTTAATATAACACCACCTACTGTCAGCCAGCGTCAGTCATTGATGGATGCTGACAATATAGACAGAGCACAGGTCAAACGAAGCAGACTACCCACCCCAAGTAGTTGGTCATTAGTACAGTATAGTTTATCTCCAGCGTCCCAGAAAGACCTTTAGCAAAGTAGAGATGAGCAACTAAACGCAACATTAGCTGAAATTCGAAAGACCAGGTCTGAGTTAAGACTTCTTGCAGAGACTGTGCGCAGCCTAAAGCATACCACTCCACCAGCCACAATGTCAGTCTAAAACACTGGATCCACCTAAGTCGGATCCCAGTCCCAATCTGCAGTCCCTTTCGACCATGGGTACACCTAGACCACCTCCACCCTGTGAAGAGTTGATCTCTGACATGCAGGCTGATAAGTATGATGACTCAGACTGGCCTGGATCCAGAGAGGCGATGGGGAGAGAAGTTTTACCTACACAAGTGAATCCATCCACTAAGAACAGAACAGCACCTTACTGCCCATTCTGTAACAATTCAGATCACTTCTTAAGCCAATGCACAGAGGTGGTAAAACTGACCACAGACCAATTATCCGAATGGATTCGTACCAATCGAAGGTGCTGGCGATGCGCTAGGAATCACCAAGCAGCCCAGTGCAACCTGCGGAAACCTTGCAGCATTTGCCAAGGTAAACACCTACCAGTGCTGCACGCAGTCAATTCCAGAACACTCAGAACTGTGGTCAAGTCAACTAACGAGGAGAGCTGTCTAGTGAAAACATCTTCTGAAGTGCTGTATGTGGACAAACCATCAGATGGCAGTCAGGTACTACTAAAGGTTATCAGAGTACTACTGCACCATGGTAAGCACACTCTGAGCAAGTACGCTATCCTGGATGATGGCTCAGAGCGTACAATGCTCTTACCAGCTGCAACGCACCATCTGGGCCTCAGAGGAGAGCCAGAAGACCTGGCCTTGAGAACTATACGTCAAGATATACAAGTTCTTCATGGGTCCAAGGTGTCATTCCGTATTTCCCCAGCCGATAAGCCACAGCAAAGCTTTCTTATCACTGATGCCTTCACTGCAGAACATCTTGGCCTCGCACTCCATTCTTACCCTATGAACAGATTACAGAAAAAGTACAAGCACCTCGTGGGCCTCCCGATACAGGCGTTTAAGCAGGCCCAACCCTTACTGTTAATTGGAGCTGATCATCCCCACTTGATTACTCCTGTCAAGCCTGGTTACACTCCGAGTCCTGTCGATTCAAGGTTTTTGTTGGCACGCGGGTGGCAGAAATCCAGGAGCTCACTGATCGACTTTCATGGCGATAGGTTGACTCAGAAAAAAACCCTGCAGACGACCTCACCAGAGGAAAGAGGTTAGATGAGCTGGCAGAGCACAACCGATATGGAGACATGGGCCATCGTTTCTTCTCCAAAGCCCAGACACATGGCCGACCCCACCAACAACCGTAGTTGCAGAGTGTCACATGGAACCCCGCAAGTCTATATTCTGTGGAGTCACTACAACCATACCTGACAAGGAACCTTACCTACCAGACACGCATCAGTACAACACCTGGAGGGAACTTGTAGAGGCAACCGTACAGAGGCTTCAAGGGGCGCCAGGTAACAGCAAAGCTCCTAGCGCTGATGACTACCGTACAGCTGAAATTCTTATCCTCAGAAGGGCACAACAGGATACTTTCACAGAGGAGTTCAGTCTACTGCAAAAGGGAAAACCAATCCAACAAAATAGCTGCTTACTTACACTGGCTCCAGAGCTGGACAAGACGGTGGCAGACTGCGCAGAACTGAAGCCTCAGACTCAGCTGCTGTGCATCCCATCATCTTGGATCACTGCCATTCCACCACTAAACTTTTAATCCAAGACTATGATTCTCCGCTTGGACACCCTAGTCCCGAGAGAGTGTTCTCGGAGATCCGCCGCAAGTTTTGAATCTTACGAGGTGGAGAGGCAATCCGACGATATCAGCACACCTGTACTGATTGTCGACAATGGAAATCGAACCCTCACGTTCCGAAGATGGCAGATCTACCTATAGCACGTCTACGCCTTTATACGGCCCTTGGTAATCTACGTGGGCAGGCGCACAGAGAAAAGGTAGGGAATCATATTAAAATGCCTTACAACCAGATGTGTACACTTAGAAATCCTCACCAATATGAATGCAGACTCCTTCTTAATGTCACTGAGAAGGTTCATCGCCAAAAGAGGGACACCAGCTGAGTTGTTCTCTGACCAAGGAACAAACTTCCGGGGAGGAGAAAGAGAGATACGAGAGGCCCTTGCAGGACTGTCACCAGAACTCCAACTTCAGCTTGCCAAACATAAAATACAGTTCCATTTCAACCCACCTGGCGCACCCCACTTCGGCGGAACGTGGGAAAGGGAAATTCGCTCTGTGAAAACAGCACTGTACAGTGTGGTAGGAAGTCAAGCCATCACAGAGGAAGTACTCCAAACTGTTCTCCTAGAAGTAGAAGGCATGTTAAATGCTAAACCATTGGTCATTGTAAAACATACAACATGAGTTTATAAACATTTTTAGGCATCAAAATATGAAAAAGAATAACGAAAAAGTTGTTTTTCAACATGTATGCCAAAATGCATGAATGTTGTGGAAATAATCATTTATTAGATGCTTTGCCCTGCTTAGCTGTGAGAAGACGTTTGCTTCGTTCTTAGTGCTGTACGAGCTCAGGAAAGCTGTTTTCTCACACAACTAATGCATGGTCATTGTTTTTATTTCAACAATATTTTTATTGATTTTAAAACAGGGATATTACAAGGTAGACATGTAATGTTTCAATACAGAATTTTAAAACCTCCTTATAAATCCCTATAGCACCCACCCCACCCCTCCCTAGCTCCAAAAAGAGCAATCAGAGGATCTGGTTCAAGATTGCATTTCAATATATACGACAAGGTTTTAAAAACATCCCTCCAGAATTTTTCCAAATTCGGGCATGTCCAATACATATGATTAAGAGACGCCTCTCCACTCTATTACTCACAACAAGGATCAATGTCTGGGTAAAAAACGGGAAAGTTTAAGTTTGGAGAAATGAGCCCTGTGTACAACCTTAAACCTTAAATAAAGAGTGGCGGGCACATAAGGAAGTTGAAGTGACAAATTTAAGAATTGAATTCCAAGTATCATCTGACAGTGAGAGATTTAAATCTTTCTCCCAAGCAGTTTTAATTTTACTTAAAGGGGTGTGTCTCAAACCCATCAATCCACTGTAAATAGTGGATATTAGGCCTTTACGCAGCGGGGACAAACATAGGAGATTATCTATAATATTTGCAGCAGGAGCCCCAGGGAAATTCTGTATTAAAGAGCGAATGAATGAAGTATCTGAATACTTGCAGATATCTGAAAAAGTTTGAAATGGGTAGGTTAAACCTTTCAGAAAGCTGCTCAAACGATGCAAACATACAGATCTCTGCAAAGCTTGATACCCTTATTGTACCATTCCTGAAACAGTGAATCATGTAAAGAAGGTTGGAAGAGATAGTTAGAGACGATAGGACTGGAAAGAGAAAAGCCCAGAAGACCACAGTGCTTTCTGAACTGAGCCCATACTCTTAAGGTATGCCTGACAACTGAGTTATAGATTAATTTTATTGAGGGGATGGGGAGTGCGGATCCAGGGAGTGCAGAGACAGAGAGGTTTTTGACTGACTTTATCTCCATTTCCACCCAGGCAGGCCGATTAGGTTGGTTAGGAAAATATGCCCAAAAGATGACAGATCGAATGTTTGCTGCCCAGTAGTAAAAACGAAAATAAGGTAGAGCCATGCCACCATCTCTTTTAGATCTTTGAAGTAAGGACTTATTTAATCGTGGATGTTTACCTTTCCAAAGGTAAGAGGATATAATTGAGTCTAAAACACCAACGTAAGATTTGGGAATGAAAACAGGTACAGACTGAAAGAGATATAAAAATTTAGGAAGAATACTCATTTTAATAGCATTAATGCAGCCCACCAGGGACATGGACAGTGGTGACCATTTTTCCAAGTCGTTTTTAGTTTGGTTCAACAACCTAGTAAAATTTTCTTTAAAAAGGTGTTTATGTTTCCTTGGGATTGTAATACCGAGGTAGGTAACCTGATTTTTCACTATGTTAAATGGAAAATTGTGCATACCAGTTGTTACTGCTGTGTTATTAAGCAGAAAAGTTCACTTTTGCACAAATTCAATTTATATCCTGAAAAGTAGCTAAATTCACTAAGCACAGGTGGAAGGGAGGAGATTGAATTTGATATAAAAAGTAGAAGATCATCTGCATAAAGAGAAACTTTATGTTCTTCTTCCTGCCTCCAAATCCCAGATATATCCCTACAACTGCGGAATGCAATTGCTAGTGGCTCAATGGCAAGGTTAAAGAGCAATGGGCTAAGAGGACACCCCTGACGAGGGATCCCCTCTGATGGTGTGTACAGGACATCCATAAGACGTCGAATGTTAAAGTAAGAAAAGCGATTTTTGACAAAACCGGTCTGGTTCTCAGATATAATAGAGGGTAAAACATTCTCTAATCTACGAGCCAAGACTTTAGCAAGGATTTTAACATCCACGTTGAGAAGAGAGATTGGTCTATATGAAGAGTACTCTGTTGGGTCTTTATCTCTCTTTGCTATAAGGGTGATGCGAACCTTATTAAATGACGCAGGCAGCTTACCTTGCTTAAAAGAGTCAGATAGAACCAAAGCTAGTTGTGGTGCAAGGTATGAGGAGAATGATTAAAAAAACTCTGCAGGGAACCCATCAGGACTCGGGGATTTACTAGATTGCAATGATGAGATAGCTGAACTGATCTCCTCTTGTGATATGGGCTCTTCTAATCTTAATCTAGAATCAGGGAACAGTGTTGAGATATCTAATTGATTCAAGAAATTCTCAAGTGAATTACAGTCCTTTGGAAACTCAGAAATATATAATCGAGAATAAAAATTCCTGAATGCATAATTAATTTTAGAATGGTCGGTAGTGATGGTACCATCCTCTATCCGAATTTTTGTAATGTGTTGCTGTGCTCTTAACTGGTTAGCTAAAAGTTTCCCAGATTTGTCACCATGAATGTAAAATTGGCTCCTACTCTTTAATAATTGGCATTCAATTACATGCGCCGAGATGAGTTCAAAATTAGTTTGCAATTCTATGCGTTTTTTATACAGATCAGGATTTTTAAATGGAGCATACTGCTGATCAATTTCTTTAATTTGGTTGGTCAAATCTTTTCGTTCTTTATATGCCTTCCTTTTCATATTTGCAAGTATATAAAATTGTCTGTCCCCTGAGGTAGGCTTTTAGAGCATCCCAAACAGTTAAACATGACACTTCAGGTGTTTCATTTGTGTTTAAAAAAAAAACTATCTGGTCTTCCATAAATTTTTTTAAATTATTCTCTATCAGTAATGATGAATTAAAGCGCCAATGTTTATTAATTTGAGGAAGATTGGGGAGCTTTATAGACATAACAACTGGCGCATGACCTGATATCACAATGCTCTGATAAGCGCAGGTATTAACCATTGGGATCAGTTAATTATCTATAAAGAAATAATCAATTCTGGAGAAAGTATGATGAACATGTGAGAAAAAGGAGTATTCTCTCTTTTTTGGATTATGGAAGCGCCATATGTCAGAGATACCAAAGCTGCAAAGATAGGACTGAAGTAGCATGGCGGATTTACTTAGAGGTATAGGATTGGGAGATGACCTGTCAAGTGATGGATCCAAACAGCAGTTGAAGTCTCCCCCTAATACGAGAGAGTATGAGCTCAGATCTGGTAGAGCAGAAAAGAAATGTTCAAAGAAGGAGACATCATCATAATTAGGGGCATATAAATTAGCCAACACTACATTAGTATTAGATAATTTCCCTGAAACAATGATATAACGACCATGTATATCCGTAATAACATTTTGATGCTCAAAAGAGATGTTTGGACTAATGAGAATTGAGACACCCCTAGCTTTGGCCTGAAAGGTCGAGTGGTAGTGCTGCCGTCCCCATAAGGCGAGAATTATCAGAACTGAGAATGTGAGTTTCTTGTAAAAATGCGATTGCAGTGTTAAGTTGTTTAAGGTGTGACAGCACCTTCCTTCTCTTGACTGGATGGTTTAAACCCTTAACATTCCAGCTCACAAAGTTTAAAGAAATATTCATTCTCCCTGAGAGGAGATGCAGGTAGATAAACATGAATAACACTAAGATGTCTAGCGTCAGCCTTAAAACAAGAGTGTAAAACACAGAGCAACATTGTAAAGATGCACCGTGTACAAAGAACTAACATAATACTGGCTTCGGAGAACCCCCACCCCGCCCCCACCCCACACCCCACTGCCCCCAAAGAAACAAAGATAGCTGCTAACAAACAAAGCAGCAAGCTCTTCCATCCTTCCATTTTCCACCTAACCAATCTTCCTGCCGCTAACCACACCATCTTCTGCTCCGACACAGTTTACAAAAACTAAGTATTAAATATATAAATAAAACATTTCCCCACTCCAATACTGAAATCTCTCAATAGGAGAAAAACACACCACCCCTCCCACCACGTCACATTATAACATCTAACATGCAAACACAAGTAGTCACTCGTGATTAGAAATAAAGTAATAATAGAAAAAAAATAATAACCCCTTCACAAGTTTAACACAGTAAACACGGCTAGATTTTTAGTTAGAAATGGTACTTTCCTGATAACTGTTGTTGCGTATTTAAAAAATAATAATAATACAGTGCACTACGTAGTTTTTGCCAGACTGTCTATGTGTTTCTGCGCCTCTTCCACCGAGCCGTAGAGAGAGTTACCCGGAGCCGTGCTGGATACAGGAGAGAAGGCCGGAGTCCACGGTTGTATAACTCAGTCATAACGTCTCTATACTCGGCCCGCTGGCTTAAAACTTCGGGAGCGTAGTCTTCCACGATACGAAACTGCGGACCGCAGTATTCCAGCCTCCCTCTCCGCCGAGCCTCCCGAACCAGAAGGTCTTTAACCTGGCACACGGAGAATGACCTGCCGAGGTCTCTGACCTGAAGCGGGTTTGGATGTAGGTATGCGGTGGGCTCTGTCAATCTCAGGCGGGGATGGAAGCGTTTCACTCCCACACACCTCGCACAGAAATTTCGAGAAGAACTCGGTAGAGAGTCCACTCTCAGTACGCTCCGGAAGACCCAGGACATGCAGGTTTTGTCTCCTGCTGCGGCCTTCTAGGTCCACGACTTTGGCCATTAACTTAGTGTTACTTTCCCGAAGTCCGGAGCAGATGTTTTCCAACTAGCTCACACGCTGGCTCAGGTCATCTGTAGCAAGTTCTAGTAAAGATGTGACGTAGCTTCCTGTTTTTCGTATTGTTCTCGCGAAAGTTCCTCGTTTGTTTGTATCAGGGTTTAGATTACATTACCTTTTCTTGTTTATTCTAAATAACAACATTAACTAATTTTCAGGCTTTAATACTACTGGATTTTTGCCTTTTTCTGTTTGTTTGCTTTTTTGCGCTTTTTCGGAGAACGTGCGTATCATCTGAGAACAACAAGCGGAATCCATCACCAAATAACTACTCAGGTACGATATCATGTCTAATATTCAGCTCGTTCAGTGTGTAGAGTGCAGGATGTTTAGACATTCTTCCTCCGTCATTAGTGGTAATTTTATTTGTGATAGGTGTGTGTTAGTGAGCACTCTGATGGAGAAGATATCAGTGTTAGAGGAGCGCATCCAGACTTTAGAAAGGGTTAGAGAGTGTGAGAGCAGTGTTATTCTGGAAAAGGTAGTATCACAACAGCTATGTTCATATCTACATAGGAATAGAATACATGAATTGTATCAGTCAGGATTTAGGCCTCATCACAGCACAGAGACAGCACTCGTTAAAGTAGTAAATGACCTCCTAGTGGCCTCTGATCAGGGTTGTGTCACTATACTTGTGTTACTCGACCTCAGTGCAGCTTTTGACACTATTGATCATAATATTCTTCTTCACAGATTGGAAAATGTAGTAGGAATTAAGGGAACGGCCCTCTTATGGCTCAGATTCTATTTGACTGATCGTTATCAGTTTGTAGATTTAGATGGTGACCATTCCTCATGTTCTCAAGTTGAGTTTGGTGTTCCACAGGTTTCTGTTTTAGGCCCACTGCTTTTTTCCCTTTACATGCTTCCTCTAGGCAACATAATTCGTAAACATGGTATTAGTTTTCATTGTTATGCTGATGACACACAAGTATACGTTTCAGCAAAACCAGATGAGAAAAACCAGCTTACTAAAGTTGAGCAATGTGTGCAGGACATAAGAGATTGGATGGTAATTAATTTCCTTCTGCTTAATCCTGATAAGACAGAAGTTCTAGTCATAGGACCACAAGCAGCTAGAAGTAAGCTTTTTGATCACACTGTGATTTTAAATGGCCTTTCTGTTCCATCAAGTGCAACAGTAAAAGACCTCGGTGTGATTATAGATTCAAGCCTTTCATTAGAAGCACATGTAGATAATATTACCAGGATAGCATTCCTTCACCTCAGAAATATTGCCAAGATAAGAAATATATTGTCACTAAATGATGCAGAAAAACTAGTTCATGCTTTTATCACGTCTAGGTTGGATTATTGTAACGCCTTACTGTCTGGTTGTTCAACTAGGTGCTTAAACAAGCTTCAATTAGTCCAGAATGCAGCAGCGAGAGTCCTCACTCGAACCAGAAGATATGAGCACATCACCCCTATCTTATCTACATTGCATTGGCTTCCTGTGAAATTTCGCATCGATTTTAAAATACTACTCTTGACGTATAAAGCATTAAATGGTCTCGCGCCGCAGTATCTGAGTGAACTGCTAGTGTCTTACAATCCGCCACGCCTACTTCGATCAAAGGACGCAGGCTGCTTGTCAGTACCGCGTATTATTAAAACTACAGCAGGGGGCAGAGTTTTTTCTTACAAAGCCCCAAAGTTATGGAATAGTCTTCCAAATAGTGTTCGGGACTCAGACACAGTCTCAGTGTTTAAGTCCAGGCTAAAAACCTATTTATTTAGCCAAGCATTTTTATAAATAGATTAGCCTTAGGTAAAGTAGCAGATCTGGGGGACTCATGGACGTGGAGTATTAGGTGAACTGGTATGTTTGGATGCTGTCTTCCCCACTCTCATTGATCACTCAGGTTTGTTGACGGTGAGGTGATTGGTTGCCTTACATCTCTGGAAGCCCTCATGTTTGTGTTTCCTTCTGGCTCTCCCTTTTTAGTTATGCTGTCATAGTTAGTCCTGCCGGAGTCTCTGCTTGCACTCTGCACTAAATAGACATTCCCTTTTTACATTGTTCGACTGTGACCATACCTAACTGTTATTTTTCCATCTCTTTGCTCTCTCCTTCCCTGCTCTCTCCTCTCTCTCTCTCTCCCTCTCTCCTTTTTCCTCTACCTATCTCTCTGTCGAGCTATACATGTCGCTCCTGAGCTGCCAGTGATCCAGACCCCCTCTGCCCGCTGGACCTCTCTAATTCATCCTGGAGTCCTGCTTCTGGTTGGAGATCTCATCACATGGATGCCCCCGTGTGGTCTGCCTGGAATGCGTGTGGTCACTGGGGTTGGTTCCACTTTTCCATGAAGGTGGTCCTGTCCTCGACTGATGCAGACAGCTGTTCTCTGAGGACCTGTGACTTCAGTCGCTCGATAGTTCAGGACTGGAATTTTTCACAGCCTACCTGAGCCTCCAGTAACCACCTGGACTTTAATCTTACACATCTCCTCTTCTACTGAACTTCCAGTCTCGCATATTATTATGCACATCAATCCCTGCTATCTGTTTTCACCCAGATAAGGATGGGTTCCCTGTTGAGTCTGGTTCCTCTCAAGGTTTCTTCCTATTACCATCTCAGGGAGTTTTTCCTTGCCACTGTCGCCATCGTCCTAGGCTTGCTCATCAGGGACAATCATATAATTTTGATTCATACACATTCACATTTCATACAAACTTAATTCTTTTGATTGTGTAAAGCTGCTTTGTGATGATGTAAATCGTTAAAAGCGCTATACAAATACAATTGAATTGAATTGACTAGTAAAGGTAAGCGCTGTCCATGGTCCTCTACATGGGCTTGAATTTGGTCCAGTTAACTTTCTAGTAAACTAAACAAAGATTTACATTCAGCAGCTAACGCTTCACGGTGTTTAGATAAACAGCTAACAGATAACAGCGCAGAGATAGTCTCGACTGTTGGAGCGGTCGCAGCGTCGTCTTTTTTACTGGCCTTAAGTATTTAACCGTGGGGTAGAGTACAAAGTTTTTGAATCCTAAAGATTGAGTTTAGCATTTAGAAACGGATAAAGGAGTGAAGAAATGTAAAATTGTCGGAGCACCTAACTCACACGTCTACTCCATGTGACTGCTAACCGGAAGTCATGCATGGTCATTGTAAAACATACAACCCAAGTTTATAAACATTTTTAGGCACCAAAATATGAAAAAGAATAACGAAAATGTTGCTTTTCATAATGTATGCCAAAATGCATGAATGTTGTGGAAATTATTATTTATTAGATGCTTTGCCCTGCTTAGCTGTGAGAAAGCGTTTGCTGCGTTCTTAGCGCTGTACGATCTCAGGAAAGCTGTTTTCTCACACAACTAATAAATGGTCATTGTAAATCATACAACACGAGTTTATAAGCCTTTTTAGGCATCAAAATATGAAAAAGAATAACAAAAATGATGTTTTTCAACATTTAGGCCAAAATGCATGAATGTTGTGGAAATGATCATTTATTAGATGTGTTGCCCTGCAAAGCTGTGAGAAAGCGTTTGCTGCGTTCTTAGCCTTGTACGAGCTCAGGAAAGCTGTTTTCTCACACAACTAATGCATGGTAATTGTAAATCATACAATACGAGTTTATAAACATTTTTAGGCATCAAAATATGGAAAAGAATAACGAAAAAGTTGTTTTTCATGTTTTTCAACAAAGTGCATGAATGTTATGGAAATGATCATTTATTAGATGTTTTGCCCTGCTTAGCTGTGAGAAAGTGTTTGCTGCGTTCTTAGCGCTGTACGAGCTCAGGAAAGCTGTTTTCTCACACAACTAATGCATGGTAATTGTAAATCATACAATACGAGTTTACAAACATTTTTAGGCACCAAAATATAAAAAAGAATAACGAAATAGTTGTTTTTCAACATTTAGGCCAAAATGCAGGAATGTTGTGGAAATGATCATTCATCAGATTTTTTGCCCTGTTTAGCTGTGAGAAAGCGATTGCTGCGTTCTGAGGTTCGTACGAGCTCAGGAAAGCTGTTTTCTTACACAACTAATGCAAGGTCATTGTAAAACATACAAAATAAGTTCCTAAACATTTTTAGGCATCAAAGTATGAAAAAGAATAACAAAAAAGTTGTTTTTCAACATTTATGCCAAAATGCATGAATGTTGTGGAAATGAACATTTATTAGATCTTTTTGCTTTGTTTAGCTGAAAGCAAGCGATTGCTGCGTTCTGCGGTTTGTACGAGCTCAGGAAAGCTGTTTTCTCAAACAACTAATGCATGGTAATTGTAAATCATACAATACGAGTTTATAAATATTTTTAGGCATCAAATTATGGAAAAGAATAACGAAAAAGTTGTTTTTCATGTTTTTCAACAAAGTGCATGAATGGTATGGAAATGATCATTTATTAGATGTTTTGCCCTGCTTAGCTGTGAGAAAGCGTTTGCTGCGTTCTTAGCGCTGTACGAGCTCAGGAAAGCTGTTTTCTCACACAACTAAGGCATGGTAATTGTAAATCATACAATACGAGTTTATAAACATTTTTAGGCATCAAAATATGGAAAAGAATAACGAAAAAGTTGTTTTTCATGTTTTTCAACAAAGTGCATGAATGTTATGGAAATGATCATTTATTAGATGTTTTGCCCTGCTTAGCTGTGAGAAAGTGTTTGCTGCGTTCTTAGCGCTGTACGAGCTCAGGAAAGCTGTTTTCTCACAAAACTAAGGCAAGATCATTGTAAAACATACAAAATAAGTTCATAAACATTTTTAGGCACCAAAATATAAAAAAGAATAACGAAATAGTTGTTTTTCAACATTTAGGCCAAAATGCAGGAATGTTGTGGAAATGATCATTCATCAGATTTTTTGCCCTGTTTAGCTGTGAGAAAGCGATTGCTGCGTTCTGAGGTTCGTACGAGCTCAGGAAAGCTGTTTTCTTACACAACTAATGCAAGGTCATTGTAAAACATACAAAATAAGTTCCTAAACATTTTTAGGCATCAAAGTATGAAAAAGAATAACAAAAAAGTTGTTTTTCAACATTTATGCCAAAATGCATGAATGTTGTGGAAATGAACATTTATTAGATCTTTTTGCTTTGTTTAGCTGAAAGCAAGCGATTGCTGCGTTCTGCGGTTTGTACGAGCTCAGGAAAGCTGTTTTCTCAAACAACTAATGCATGGTAATTGTAAATCATACAATACGAGTTTATAAATATTTTTAGGCATCAAATTATGGAAAAGAATAACGAAAAAGTTGTTTTTCATGTTTTTCAACAAAGTGCATGAATGGTATGGAAATGATCATTTATTAGATGTTTTGCCCTGCTTAGCTGTGAGAAAGCGTTTGCTGCGTTCTTAGCGCTGTACGAGCTCAGGAAAGCTGTTTTCTCACACAACTAAGGCATGGTAATTGTAAATCATACAATACGAGTTTATAAACATTTTTAGGCATCAAAATATGGAAAAGAATAACGAAAAAGTTGTTTTTCATGTTTTTCAACAAAGTGCATGAATGTTATGGAAATGATCATTTATTAGATGTTTTGCCCTGCTTAGCTGTGAGAAAGTGTTTGCTGCGTTCTTAGCGCTGTACGAGCTCAGGAAAGCTGTTTTCTCACAAAACTAAGGCAAGATCATTGTAAAACATACAAAATAAGTTCATAAACATTTTTAGGCATCAATATATAAAAAAGAATAACAAAAAAGTTGTTTTTCAACATTTAGGCCAAAATGCATGAATGTTGTGGAAATGATCATTTATTAGATCTTTTTGCTTTGTTTAGCTGAAAGAAAGCGTTTGCTGCTTTCTTAGCGCTGTACAAGCTCAGGAAAGCTGTTTTCTCACACAACTAATGCATAGTCATTGTAAAACACACAACACGAGTTTACAAACATTTTTAGGCACCAAAATATGAAAAAGAATAACGAAATAGTTGTTTTTCAACATGTATGCCAAAATGCAGGAATGTTGTGGAAATGATCATTCATCAGATTTTTTGCCCTGTTTAGCTATGAGAGAGCGTTTGCTGCGTTCTGAGCTTCGTACGAGCTCAGGAAAGCGGTTTTCTCACAGAACTACTGCAAGGTCATTGTAAAACATACAACACGAGTTTATAAACATTTTTAGGCACCGAAATACCAAAAAGAATAACGAAATAGTTGTTTTTCAACATGTATGCCAAAATGCATGAATGTTGTGGAAATGATCATTCATCAGATTTTTTGCCCTGTTTAGCTATGAGAAAGCGTTTGCTGCTTTCTGAGCTTCGTACGAGGTCAGGAAAGGTGTTTTCGCACACAACTAATGCAAGGTCATTGTAAAACATACCTAATAAGTTTATAAACATTTTTAGGCACTAAAATATAAAAAAGAATAACGAAAAAGTTGTTTTTCATGTTTTTCAACAAAGTGCATGAATGTTATAGAAATGATCATTTTATTAGATGTTTTGCCCTGCTTAGCTGTGAGAAAGCGTTTGCTTCGTTCTTAGCGCTGTACGAGCTCAGGAAAGCGGTTTTCTTACAGAACTAATGGATAATTATGTAAAACATAGAAAATAAGTTTATAAACATTTTTAAACATTAAATAATGAAATAGAATATAACAAAAATGTTGATTTTTTCAACATGTATGCCACAATGCAGGAATGTTGTGGAAATGATATGTGCGTGAGCCATGTGAGAAAGTTTAGCGAGTGCAGTACTTGGGACTGTGTGCATGAGTATTCCGGCTGTCCAGAGATTTAATATAGCAGATTGTGTGCGTTAATGCCATATAGTAAGTTGTCATTCTTATTTCCTGTTTAATAATTAAGATTACCACATCTGTGTGTTATTGAGATTTATGGTCAATATTTAGATTCATGCAAATTATCCTAAGTAAATGTTATGCACGTGGTGTGTATTATGTTGCCTATTGAAGATATTCTTGGCTATATTGCTTATCACATTATTTACAGTCAGTGACTCACTTTGTATTATTTTGGATTATATTATACCACAGGTGCTTGTGGTAGTTATTATTGTTTGATTATCAAAGTAATGACCTAAATATTACAGTTTGGTTTAGTTACTGTTTAGTTATTGAATCAATGTATATGGGCACTAATTTCATAATGTTGTGTTAATAATACCTAACTTTTATTTGCTATTTTCAGAACCACACACCCACACACCACCCACTCACTAAGAGCACAACACACACCAAACTATACAACTGTTGCCCATGCCTACTTGAACTGTTTATTAAACATTGTCAATTCAGCAAATGGTCTGGTTCCTGTGTCCTGGCTGACAGCCAAGGGTGATTACCACAAAATACGATCCAGCTGTAGAACTAGAACACAGTCCTTCTAAGTCTCACCAACAATTTTGGTCCTTCGAGCCGGATGTGGTAATTTCTCTTTAGAAGATGGACGAAAGAGCTGCAACCAGACCTAGACGTCAGACATACCCCCCACGTTATTATGACGAGTACGAGATGGGTTTTGTGCTGCCACAAAGACAGTTATGTGAACCACTAACCAGTAGGCATGGGCAAGAAGAGGAGTTATGTGCTCAGGGGGAAGGAGCTGTTAATATAACACCACCTACTGTCAGCCAGTCATTGATGTATGCTGACAATATAGACAGAGCACAGGTCAAACGAAGCAGACTACCCACCCCAAGTAGTTGGTCATTAGTACAGTATAGTTTATCTCCAGCGTCCCAGAACGACCTTTAGCAAAGTAGAGATGAGCAACTAAACGCAACATTAGCTGAAATTCGAAAGACCAGGTCTGAGTTAAGACTTCTTGCAGAGACTGTGCGCAGCCTAAAGCATACCACTCCACCAGCCACAATGTGCTCTCAGACTAAAACACTGGATCCACCTAAGTCTGATCCCAGTCCCAATCTGCAGTCCCTTTCGACCATGGGTACACCTAGACCACCTCCACCCTGTGAAGAGTTGATCTCTGACATGCAGGCTGATAAGTATGATGACTCAGACTGGCCTGGATCCAGAGAGGCGATGGAGAGAGAAGTTTTACCTACACAAGTGAATCCATCCACTAAGAACAGAACAGCACCTTACTGCCTATTCTGTAACAATTCAGATCACTTCTTAAGCCAATGCACAGAGGTGGTAAAACTGACCACAGACCAATTATCCGAATGGATTCGTACCAATCGAAGGTGCTGGCGATGCGCTAGGAATCACCAAGCAGCCCAGTGCAACCTGCGGAAACCTTGCAGCACTCGCCAAGGTAAACACCTACCAGTGCTGCACGCAGTCAATTCCAGAACACTCAGAACTGTGGTCAAGTCAACTAAAGAGGAGAGCTGTCTAGTGAACACATCTTCTGAAGTGCTGTATGTGGACAAACCATCAGATGGCAGTCAGGTACTACTAAAGGTTATCAGAGTACTACTGCACCATGGTAAGCACACTCTGAGCAAGTACGCTATCCTGAATGATGGCTCAGAGCGTACAATGCTCTTACCAGCTGCAACGCACCATCTGGGCCTCAGAGGAGAGCCAGAAGACCTGGCCTTGAGAACTATACGTCAAGATATACAAGTTCTTCATGGGTCCAAGGTGTCATTCCGTATTTCCCCAGCCGATAAGCCACAGCAAAGCTTTCTTATCACTGATGCCTTCACTGCAGAACATCTTGGCCTCGCACTCCATTCTTACCCTATGAACAGATTACAGAAAAAGTACAAGCACCTCGTGGGCCTCCCGATACAGGCGTTTAAGCAGGCCCAACCCTTACTGTTAATTGGAGCTGATCATCTGTAAGGTTTTATAATGTAGTAAGACAATGTAATTGTTAGGTTTTAAATGAAGATAAAGTGTGTCCGAGCTAAGTTTTAAGCTAACAGAAGAAGAGTTATTTCTTGTTGTGACGGCCGCACCTTGATACACTTACCGGTCCGGGCCCGATCGACCGGGAGAGACAAACACACACACACACACACACACACGCAGGCATGATGTTTGAAGATCTCTGTTTATTCTCAGCAAAGAGAGCACATTTAAACGGTGCTACGTCCCGAACATCAAAAGAACCAGTCATTAACATGTCAGTCATAGAGGGACCCGGAGACAGACAGGTGAGAGGAGATACATTTGCATTCTCCTGATTAAACAAAAGGATTCTAGCAGACAGAAGCCATTTGGATGTATCCTTGTCTGGATACAGGATATAGAAGGTGTTACCACAGAAGGAATCTTCTTATTAGATTACATTGTCTTACTACATTATAAAACCTTACATCATCCCAACTTGATTACTCCTGTCAAGCCTGGTTACACTCCGAGTCCTGTCGATTCAAGGTTTTTGTTGGCACGCGGGTGGCAGAAATCCAGGAGCTCACTGATCGACTTTCATGGCGATAGGTTGACTCAGAAAAAAAACCTGCAGACGACCTCACCAGAGGAAAGAGGTTAGATGAGCTGGCAGAGCACAACCGATATGGAGACATGGGCGATCGTTTCTTCTCCAAAGCCCAGACACATGGCCGACCCCACCAACAACCGTAGTTGCAGAGTGTCACATGGAACCCCGCAAGTCTATATTCTGTGGAGTCACTACAACCATACCTGACAAGGAACCTTACCTACCAGACACGCATCAGTACAACACCTGGAGGGAACTTGTAGAGGCAACCGTACAGAGGCTTCAAGGGGCGCCAGGTAACAGCAAAGCTCCTAGCGCTGATGACTACCGTACAGCTGAAATTCTTATCCTCAGAAGGGCACAACAGGATACTTTCACAGAGGAGTTCAGTCTACTGCAAAAGGGAAAACCAATCCAACAAAATAGCTGCTTACTTACACTGGCTCCAGAGCTGGACAAGACGGTGGCAGACTGCGCAGAACTGAAGCCTCAGACTCAGCTGCTGTGCATCCCATCATCTTGGATCACTGCCATTCCACCACTAAACTTTTAATCCAAGACTATGATTCTCCGCTTGGACACCCTGGTCCCGAAAGAGTGTTCTCGGAGATCCGCCGCAAGTTTTGAATCTTACGAGGTGGAGAGGCAATCCGACGATATCAGCACACCTGTACTGATTGTCGACAATGGAAATCAAACCCTCACGTTCCGAAGATGGCAGATCTACCTATAGCACGTCTACGCCTTTATACGGCCCGTGGTAATCAACGTGGGCAGGCGCACAGAGAAAAGGTAGGGAATCATATTAAAATGCCTTACAACCAGATGTGTACACTTAGAAATCCTCACCAATATGAATGCAGACTCCTTCTTAATGTCACTGAGAAGGTTCATCGCCAAAAGAGGGACACCAGCTGAGTTGTTCTCTGACCAAGGAACAAACTTCCGGGGAGGAGAAAGAGAGATACGAGAGGCCCTTGCAGGACTGTCACCAGAACTCCAACTTCAGCTTGCCAAACATAAAATACAGTTCCATTTCAACCCACCTGGCGCACCCCACTTCGGCGGAACGTGGGAAAGGGAAATTCGCTCTGTGAAAACAGCACTTTACAGTGTGGTAGGAAGTCAAGCCATCACAGAGGAAGTACTCCATACTGTTCTCCTAGAAGTAGAAGGCATGTTAAATGCTAAACCATTGGGATATGTATCCTCTAATCCTAAGGACCTTGATCCGGTGACTCCAAACATTCCATTGATGGGGCGGCAGGACGGATCCCTACCCCAAGTTGTGTACCCCAAATCTGAAATCCTGAGCAGGCACCAATGGAGACATTCCCAAATTCTGGCTGACCAGTTCTGGTCTAGTTTTATCAAGAAATATCTCCCAAGTCTCCAGCCATGCCAGAAATGTCATTCCACCTCTACAGATATAACTTTGGGATCCGTGGTGCTGATGGTCGATCCTCAACTGCCAAGAGCGTGCTGGCCTATCGGACGAGTCACCAAAGTTTAACTCCGGTGCTGATGGACACATAAGGACAGTGGAAGCAAAGATCAACGACAGAACCTACAAGAGACCTGTAGCCAGACTGATTATTCTCTCAGAGGTCCCAGATGAAGACGAGAACTGTTCCCAGGTACAACTAATGCATGGTCATTGTAAAACATACAACACGAGTTTATAAACATTTTTAGGCATCAAAATATGAAAAAGAATAACGAAAAAGTTGTTTTTCAACATGTATGCCAAAATGCATGAATGTTGTGGAAATGATCATTTATTAGATGCTTTGCCCTGCTTAGCTGTGAGAAGTCACCAAAGTTTAACTCCGGTGCTGATGGACACATAAGGACAGTGGAAGTAAAGATCAACGACAGAACCTACACTAGACCTGTAGCCAGACTGATTATTCTCTCAGAGGTCCCAGATGAAGACGAGAACTGTTCCCAGGTACAACTAATGCATGGTCATTGTAAAACATACAACATGAGTTTATAAACATTTTTAGGCATCAAAATATGAAAAAGAATAACGAAAAAGTTGTTTTTCAACATGTATGCCAAAATGCATGAATGTTGTGGAAATAATCATTTATGAGATGCTTTGCCCTGCTTAGCTGTGAGAAGACGTTTGCTTCGTTCTTAGTGCTGTACGAGCTCAGGAAAGCTGTTTTCTCACACAACTAATGCATGGTCATTGTTTTTATTTCAACAATATTTTTATTGATTTTAAAACAGGGATATTACAAGGTAGACATGTAATGTTTCAATACAGAATTTTAAAACCTCCTTATAAATCCCTATAGCACCCACCCCACCCCTCCCTAGCTCCAAAAAGAGCAATCAGAGGATCTGGTTCAAGATTGCATTTCAATATATACGACAAGGTTTTAAAAACATCCCTCCAGAATTTTTCCAATTTCGGGCATGTCCAATACATATGAATAAGAGACGCCTCTCCACTCTATTTAATGAAGTATCTGAATACTTGCAGATATCTGAAAAAGTTTGAAATGGGTAGGTTAAACCTTTCAGAAAGCTGCTCAAACGATGCAAACATACAGATCTCTGCAAAGCTTGATACCCTTATTGTACCATTCCTGAAACAGTGAATCATGTAAAGAAGGTTGGAAGAGATAGTTAGAGACGATAGGACTGGAAAGAGAAAAGCCCAGAAGACCACAGTGCTTTCTGAACTGAGCCCATACTCTTAAGGTATGCCTGACAACTAAGTTATAGATTAATTTTATTGAGGGGATGGGGAGTGCGGATCCAGGGAGTGCAGAGACAGAGAGGTTTTTGACTGACTTTATCTCCATTTCCACCCAGGCAGGCCGATTAGGTTGGTTAGGAAAATATGCCCAAAAGATGACAGATCGAATGTTTGCTGCCCAGTAGTAAAAACGAAAATAAGGTAGAGCCATGCCACCATCTCTTTTAGATCTTTGAAGTAAGGACTTATTTAATCGTGGATGTTTACCTTTCCAAAGGTAAGAGGATATAATTGAGTCTAAAACACCAACGTAAGATTTGGGAATGAAAACAGGTACAGACTGAAAGAGATATAAAAATTTAGGAAGAATACTCATTTTAATAGCATTAATGCAGCCCACCAGGGACATGGACAGTGGTGACCATTTTTCCAAGTCGTTTTTAGTTTGGTTCAACAACCTAGTAAAATTTTCTTTAAAAAGGTGTTTATGTTTCCTTGGGATTGTAATACCGAGGTAGGTAACCTGATTTTTCACTATGTTGAATGGAAAATTGTGCATACCAGTTGTTACTGCTGTGTTATTAAGCAGAAAAGTTCACTTTTGCGCAAATTCAATTTATATCCTGAAAAGTAGCTAAATTCACTAAGCACAGGTGGAAGGGAGGAGATTGAATTTGATATAAAAAGTAGAAGATCATCTGCATAAAGGGAAACTTTATGTTCTTCTTCCTGCCTCCAAATCCCAGATATATCCCTACAACTGCGGAATGCAATTGCTAGTGGCTCAATGGCAAGGTTAAAGAGCAATGGGCTAAGAGGACACCCCTGACGAGGGATCCCCTCTGATGGTGTGTACAGGACATCCATAAGACGTCGAATGTTAAAGTAAGAAAAGCGATTTTTGACAAAACCGGTCTGGTTCTCAGATATAATAGAGGGTAAAACATTCTCTAATCTACGAGCCAAGACTTTAGCAAGGATTTTAACATCCACGTTGAGAAGAGAGATTGGTCTATATGAAGAGTACTCTGTTGGGTCTTTATCTCCCTTTGCTATAAGGGTGATGCGAACCTTATTAAATGACGCAGGCAGCTTACCTTGCTTAAAAGAGTCAGATAGAACCAAAGCTAGTTGTGGTGCAAGGTATGAGGAGAATGATTTAAAAAACTCTGCAGGGAACCCATCAGGACTCGGGGATTTACTAGATTGCAATGATGAGATAGCTGAACTGATCTCCTCTTGTGATATGGGCTCTTCTAATCTTAATCTAGAATCAGGGAACAGTGTTGGGATATCTAATTGATTCAAGAAATTCTCAAGTGAATTACAGTCCTTTGGAAACTCAGAAGTATATAATCGAGAATAAAAATTCCTGAATGCATCATTAATTTTAGAATGGTCGGTAGTGATGGTACCATCCTCTATCCGAATTTTTGTAATGTGTTGCTGTGCTCTTAACTGGTTAGCTAAAAGTTTCCCAGATTTGTCACCATGAATGTAAAATTGGCTCCTACTCTTTAATAATTGGCATTCAATTACATGCGCCGAGATGAGTTCAAAATTAGTTTGCAATTCTATGCGTTTTTTTATACAGATCAGGATTTTTAAATGGAGCATACTGCTGATCAATTTCTTTAATTTGGTTGGGCAAATCTTTTCGTTCTTTATATGCCTTCCTTTTCATATTTGCAAGTATATAAAATTGTCTGTCCCCTGAGGTAGGCTTTTAGAGCATCCCAAACAGTTAAACATGACACTTCAGGTGTTTCATTTGTGTGTTCATCTGGTCTTCCATAAATTTTTTAAAATTATTCTCTATCAGTAATGATGAATTAAAGCGCCAATGTTTATTAATTTGAGGAAGATTGGGGAGCTTTATAGACATAACAACTGGCGCATGACCCGATATCACAATGCTCGGATAAGCGCAGGTATTGACCATTGGGATCAGTTGATTATCTATAAAGAAATAATCAATTCTGGAGAAAGTATGATGAACATGTGAGAAAAAGGAGTATTCTCTCTTTTTTGGATTATGGAAGCGCCATATGTCAGAGATACCAAAGCTGCAAAGATAGGACTGAAGTAGCATGGCGGATTTACTTAGAGGTATAGGATTGGGAGATGACCTGTCAAGTGATGGATCCAAACAGCAGTTGAAGTCTCCCCCTAATACGAGAGAGTATGAGCTCAGATCTGGTAGAGCAGAAAAGAAATGTTCAAAGAAGGAGACATCATCATAATTAGGGGCATATAAATTAGCCAACACTACATTAGTATTAAATAATTTCCCTGAAACAATGATATAACGACCATGTATATCCGTAATAACATTTTGATGCTCAAAAGAGATGTTTGGACTAATGAGAATTGAGACACCCCTAGCTTTGGCCTGAAAGGTCGAGTGGTAGTGCTGCCGTCCCCATAAGGCGAGAATTATCAGAACTGAGAATGTGAGTTTCTTGTAAAAATGCGATTGCAGTGTTAAGTTGTTTAAGGTGTGACAGCACTTTCCTTCTCTTGACTGGATGGTTTAAACCCTTAACATTCCAGCTCACAAAGTTTAAAGAAATATTCATTCTCCCTGAGAGGAGATGCAGGTAGATAAACATGAATAACACTAAGATGGCTAGCGTCAGCCTTAAAACAAGAGTGTAAAACACAGAGCAACATTGTAAAGATGCACCGTGTACAAAGAACTAACATAATACTGGCTTCGGAGAACCCCCACCCCGCCCCCACCCCACACCCCACTGCCCCCAAAGAAACAAAGATAGCTGCTAACAAACAAAGCAGCAAGCTCTTCCATCCTTCCATTTTCCACCTAACCAATCTTCCTGCCGCTAACCACACCATCTTCTGCTCCGACACAGTTTACAAAAACTAAGTATTAAATATATAAATAAAACATTTCCCCACTCCAATACTGAAATCTCTCAATAGGAGAAAAACACACCACCCCTCCCACCACGTCACATTATAACATCTAACATGCAAACACAAGTAGTCACTCGTGATTAGAAATAAAGTAATAATAGAAAAAAAATAATAACCCCTTCACAAGTTTAACACAGTAAACACGGCTAGATTTTTAGTTAGAAATGGTACTTTCCTGATAACTGTTGTTGCGTATTTAAAAAATAATAATAATACAGTGCACTACGTAGTTTTCGGCAGACTGTCTATGTGTTTCTGCGCCTCTTCCACCGAGCCGTAGAGAGAGTTACCCGGAGCCGTGCTGGATACAGGAGAGAAGGCCGGAGTCCACGGTTGTATAACTTAGTCATAACGACTCTATACTCGGCCCGCTGGCTTAAAACTTCGGGAGCGTAGTCTTCCACGATATGAACCTGCGGACCGCAGTATTCCAGCCTAACTCTCCGCCGAGCCTCCCAAACCAGAAGGTCTTTAACCTGGCACACGGAGAATGACCGGCCGAGGTCTCTGACCTGAAGCGGGTTTGGATGTAGGTATGCGGTGGGCTCTGTCAATCTCAGGCGGGGATGGAAGCGATTCACTCCCACACACCGCGCACAGAAATTTCGAGAAAAACTCGGTAGAGAGTCCACTCTCAGTACGCTCCGGAAGACCCAGGACATGCAGGTTTTGTCTCCTGCTGCGGCCTTCTAGGTCCACGACTTTGGCCATTAACTTAGTGTTACTTTCCCGAAGTCCGGAGCAGATGTTTTCCAACTAGCTCACACGCTGGCTCAGGTCATCTGTAGCAAGTTCTAGTAAAGATGTGACGTAGCTTCCTGTTTTTCGTATTGTTCTCGCGAAAGTTCCTCGTTTGTTTGTATCAGGGTTTAGATTACATTACCTTTTCTTGTTTATTCTAAATAACAACATTAACTAATTTTCAGGCTTTAATACTACTGGATTTTTGCCTTTTTCTGTTTGTTTGCTTTTTTGCGCTTTTTCGGAGAACGCGCGTATCATCTGAGAACAACAAGCGGAATCCATCACCAAATAACTACTCAGGTACGATATCATGTCTAATATTCAGCTCGTTCAGTGTGTAGAGTGCAGGATGTTTAGACATTCTTCCTCCGTCATTAGTGGTAATTTTATTTGTGATAGGTGTGTGTTAGTGAGCACTCTGATGGAGAAGATATCAGTGTTAGAGGAGCGCATCCAGACTTTAGAGAGGGTTAGAGAGTGTGAGAGCAGTGTTATTCTGGAAAAGGTAGTATCACAACAGCTATGTTCATATCTACATAGGAATAGCATACATGAATTGTATCAGTCAGGATTTAGGCCTCATCACAGCACAGAGACAGCACTCGTTAAAGTAGTAAATGACCTCCTAGTGGCCTCTGATCAGGGTTGTGTCACTATACTTGTGTTACTCGACCTCAGTGCAGCTTTTGATCATAATATTCTCCTTCACAGATTAGAAAATGTAGTAGGAATTAAGGGAATTGCCCTCTTATGGCTCAGATCCTATTTGACTGATCGTTATCAGTTTGTAGATTTAGATGGTGACCATTCCTCATGTTCTCAAGTTGAGTTTGGTGTTCCACAGGGTTCTGTTTTAGGCCCACTGCTTTTTTCCCTTTACATGCTTCCTCTAGGCAACATAATTCGTAAACATGGTATTAGTTTTCATTGTTATGCTGATGACACACAAGTATACGTTTCAGCAAAACCAGATGAGAAAAACCAGCTTACTAAAGTTGAGCAATGTGTGCAGGACATAAGAGATTGGATGGTAATTAATTTCCTTCTGCTTAATCCTGATAAGACAGAAGTTCTAGTCATAGGACCACAAGCAGCTAGAAGTAAGCTTTTTGATCACACTGTGATTTTAAATGGCCTTTCTGTTCCATCAAGTGCAACAGTAAAAGACCTCGGTGTGATTATAGATTCAAGCCTTTCATTAGAAGCACATGTAGATAATATTACCAGGATAGTATTCCTTCACCTCAGAAATATTGCCAAGATAAGAAATATATTGTCACTAAATGATGCAGAAAAACTAGTTCATGCTTTTATCACGTCTAGGTTGGATTATTGTAACGCCTTACTGTCTGGTTGTTCAACTAGGTGCTTAAACAAGCTTCAATTAGTCCAGAATGCAGCAGCGAGAGTCCTCACTCGAACCAGAAGATATGAGCACATCACCCCTATCTTATCTACATTGCATTGGCTTCCTGTGAAATTTCGCATCGATTTTAAAATACTACTCTTGACGTATAAAGCATTAAATGGTCTCGCGCCGCAGTATCTGAGTGAACTGCTAGTGTCTTACAATCCGCCACGCCTACTTCGATCAAAGGACGCAGGCTGCTTGTCAGTACCGCGTATTATTAAAACTACAGCAGGGGGCAGAGTTTTTTCTTACAAAGCCCCAAAGTTATGGAATAGTCTTCCAAATAGTGTTCGGGACTCAGACACAGTCTCAGTGTTTAAGTCCAGGCTAAAAACCTATTTATTTAGCCAAGCATTTTTATAAATAGATTAGCCTTAGGTAAAGTAGCAGATCTGGGGGACTCATGGACGTGGAGTATTAGGTGAACTGGTATGTTTGGATGCTGTCTTCCCCACTCTCATTGATCACTCAGGTTTGTTGACGGTGAGGTGATTGGTTGCCTTACATCTCTGGAAGCCCTCATGTTTGTGTTTCCTTCTGGCTCTCCCTTTTTAGTTATGCTGTCATAGTTAGTCCTGCCGGAGTCTCTGCTTGCACTCTGCACTAAATAGACATTTACTTTTTACATTGTTCGACTGTGACCATACCTAACTGTTATTTTTTCATCTCTTTGCTCTCTCCTTTCCTGCTCTCTCCTCTCTCTCTCTCTCCCTCTCTCCTTTTTCCTCTACCTATCTCTCTGTCGAGCTATACATGTCGCTCCTGAGCTGCCAGTGATCCAGACCCCCTCTGCCCGCTGGACCTCTCTAATTCATCCTGGAGTCCTGCTTCTGCTTGGAGATCTCATCACATGGATGCCCCCGTGTGGTCTGCCTGGAATGAGTGTGGTGACTGGGGTTGGTTCCACTTTTCCATGAAGGTGGTCCTGTCCTCGACTGATGCAGACAGCTGTTCTCTGAGGACCTGTGACTTCAGTCGCTCGATAGTTCAGGACTGGAATTTTTCACAGCCTACCTGAGCCTCCAGTAACCACCTGGACTTTAATCTTACACATCTCCTCTTCTACTGAACTTCCAGTCTCGCATAATATTATGCACATCAATTCCTGCTATCTGTTTTCACCCAGATAAGGATGGGTTCCCTGTTGAGTCTGGTTCCTCTCAAGGTTTCTTCCTATTACCATCTCAGGGAGTTTTTCCTTGCCACTGTCGCCGTCGTCCTAGGCTTGCTCATCAGGGACAATCATATAATTTTGATTCATACACATTCACATTTCATACAAACTTAATTCTTTTGATTGTGTAAAGCTGCTTTGTGATGATGTAAATCGTTAAAAGCGCTATACAAATACAATTGAATTGAATTGACTAGTAAAGGTAAGCGCTGTCCATGGTCCTCTACTTGGGCTTGAATTTGGTCCAGTTAACTTTCTAGTAAACTAAACAAAAGATTTAAATTCAGCCGCTAACGCTTCACGGTGTTTAGATAAACAGCTAACAGATAACAGCTGCTAAACTTTCATCTGTCCTCATCCTCCTGGACCTGTCAGCTGCATTTGACACCGTGAACCACAAGATTCTATTATCTATTCTTACAAGCCTTGGAATTTGTGGAACAGCGTGGCAATGGTTTGCTTCTTACCTAAAAGATAGGTCATATGAGGTAACATGGAGGGGATCTACATCTGCCCCACGTAGACTCTCTACTGGTGTCCCGCAGGGCTCAGTACTTGGTCCTCTTCTGTTCTCCCTCTATACCCGGTCTCTTGGTAAGGTCATATCATCGCATGGATTCTCATACCACTGTTATGCAGACGACACCCAACTTGTTCTCTCCTTTCCTCCCTCTGACACTCAGGTTTCCACCCGGATCTCAGCATGTCTGGCAGACATCTCATTTTGGATGGCTGCTCATCAACTGAAGCTCAATCTCAGTAAAACCGAACTGTTGTTTATCCCTTGTGACTCATCTCCAGGTCAAGACCTTGTGATATCCATGGACAACAACCAAATCACTCCCTCAACCACTGCCCGCAATCTTGGGGTAACCGTGGACAATCATCTGTCATTTTCCCCACACATCGCTAACCTTACTCGCTCTTGTCGATTTCTTCTTTACAATATCAGAAGAATTCGCCCATTTCTTTCTTCACAGGCTACTCAGGTGCTTGTTCAGTCCCTTGTTATTTCAAGACTGGACTACTGCAACTCACTCCTGGCAGGCCTGCCTTTGTCCACGATTCGTCCTCTGCAACTGATCCAGAATGCAGCAGCACGACTCGTTTTTAACCTTCCCAAGTTCTCCCACACCACCCCACTCCTCCGCTCCCTGCACTGGCTTCCTGTAGCTGCCCGCATCAAATTCAAAACACTGATGCTTGCCTACAAAGCTAAAAATGGCCCAGCACCCACTTACCTCTCTGTGCTAATTACACCACGCACTGCACCACGTTCCCTCCGATCCTCCAGCACTGCTCGCCTCATCCCACCATCTCTCAGGGATCGAGGGCGGCATTCATCCAGGCTATTTTCTGTTCTGGCACCTAGGTGGTGGAATGAACTTCCTCTAGATGTCCGTACATCAGATACTTTGACTATCTTTAAACGACGACTCAAGACGCATCTGTTTCTCCAGTACTTGGACTAAACCCCCCGCAGAAAAAACTTCAGATGTGTTGGACTAAACTAATAGTACTTAGTTATTAACCTAGTAAACCCAGTGTAAGTATGTATCCAATGTTGTAAACATTAAAGCACTTTTTGTAAGTCGCTCTGGAAAAGAGCGTCTGCCAAATGCCTAAATGTAAATGTAAATGTAACAGCGCAGAGATAGTCTCGACTGTTGGAGCGGTCGCAGCGTCGTCTTTTTTTACTGGCCTTAAGTATTTAACCGTGGGGTAGAGTACAAAGTTTTTGAGTCCTAAAGATTGAGTTTAGCATTTAGAAACGGATAAAGGAGTGAAGAAATGTAAAATTGTCGGAGCACCTAACTCACACGTCTACTCCATGTGACTGCTAACCGGAAGTCATGCATGGTCATTGTAAAACATACAACCCAAGTTTATAAACATTTTTAGGCACCAAAATATGAAAAAGAATAACGAAAATGTTGCTTTTCATGATGTATGCCAAAATGCATGAATGTTGTGGAAATGATCATTTATTAGATGCTTTGCCCTGCTTAGCTGTGAGAAAGCGTTTGCTGCGTTCTTAGCGCTGTACGATCTCAGGAAAGCTGTTTTCTCACACAACTAATGAATTGTAATTGTAAATCATACAACACGAGTTTATAAGCCTTTTTAGGCATCAAAATATGAAAAAGAATAACAAAAATGATGTTTTTCAACATGTATGCCAAAATGCATGAATGTTGTGGAAATGATAATTTATCAGATTTTTTGTCCTGGTTAGCTGTGAGAAAGTGTTTGCTGCGTTCTTAGCGCTGTACGATCTCAGGAAAGCGTTTTTCTCACACATCTAATGCATGGTCTTGTTAAACATACAAAAGAAGTTTATAAACATTTTTAGGCATCAAAATATGAAAAAGAATAACAGAAAAGTTGTTTTTCAACATTTAGGCCAAAATGCATGAATGTTGTAGAAATAATGATTTATTAGATTTTTTTTTTCTCAAACAACTAATGCATAGTCATTGTAAAACACACAACACGAGTTTACAAACATTTTTAGGCACCAAAATATAAAAAAGAATAACGAAATAGTTGTTTTTCAACATTTAGGCCAAAATGCAGGAATGTTGTGGAAATGATCATTCATCAGATCTTTTGCCCTGTTTAGCTGTGAGAAAGCGATTGCTGCGTTCTGAGGTTCGTACGAGCTCAGGAAAGCTGTTTTCTTACACAACTAATGCAAGGTCATTGTAAAACATACCTAATAAGTTTATAAACATTTTTAGGCACTAAAATATGAAAAAGAATAACGAAAAAGGTGTTTTTCAACATTTATGCCAAAATGCATGAATGTTGTGGAAATGATCATTTATTAGATCTTTTTGCTTTGTTTAGCTGAAAGCAAGCGTTTGCTGCGTTCTTAGCGCTGTACGAGCTCAGGAAAGCAGTTTTCTCACACAACTAATGCATGGTAATTGTAAATCATACAATACGAGTTTATAAACATTTTTAGGCATCAAAATATGGTAAAGAATAACGAAAAAGTTGTTTTTCATGTTCTTCAATAAAGTGCATGAATGGTATGGAAATGATCATTTATCTGATGTTTTGCCCTGCTTAGCTGTGAGAAAGCGTTTGCTGCGTTCTTAGCGCTGGACGAGCTCAGGAAGGCTGTTTTCTCAAACAACTAATGCAAGATCATTGTAAAACATACAAAGTAAGTTCCTAAATATTTTTAGGCATCAAAATTATGAAAAAGAATAATTAAAAAGTTGTTTTTCAACATTTATGCCAAAGTCCATGAATGTTGTGGAAATGAACATTTATTAAATCTTTTTGCTTTGTTTAGCTGAAAGCAAGCGTTTGCTGCGTTCTTAGCGCTGTACGAGCTCAGGAAAGCTGTTTTCTCACAAAACTAATGCCTGGTAATTGTAAATCATACAATACGAGTTTATAAACATTTTTAGGCATCAAAATATGGAAAAGAATAACGAAAAAGGTGTTTTTCAACATGTATGCCAAAATGCCGGAATGTTGTGGAAATAATCATTTATTAGATGTGTTGCCCTGCGAAGCTGTGAGAAAGCGTTTGCTGCGTTCTTAGCCTTGTACGAGCTCAGGAAAGCTGTTTTCTCACACAACTAATGCAAGGTCATTGTAAAACATACAAAATAAGTTTATAAACATTTTTATGCATCAAAATATAAAAAAGAATAACGAAAAAGGTGTTTTTCAACATGTATGCCAAAATGCAGGAATGTTGTGGAAATGATCATTCATCAGATTTTTTGCCCTGTTTAGCTGTGAGAAAGCGTTTTTCATGATTTTCAACAAAGTGCATGAATGTTATGGAAATGATCATTTATTAGGTGCTTTTCCCTGGGTAGCTGAAAGAAAGCGTTTGCTGCGTTCTTAGCGCTGTACGAACTCAGGAAAGCAGTTTTTTTACACAACTAATGCATGGTAATTGTAAAACATACAAAATAAGTTCCTAAATATTTTTAGGCATCAAAATTATGAAAAAGAATAACAAAAAAGTTGTTTTTCAACATTTATGCCAAAATGCATGAATGTTGTGGAAATGAACATTTATTAGATCTTTTTGCTTTGTTTAGCTGAAAGCAAGCGTTTGCTGCGTTCTTAGCGCTGTACGAGCTCAGGAAAGCAGTTTTCTTACACAACTAATGCATGGTAATTGTAAATCATACAATACGAGTTTATAAAAATTTTTAGGCATCAAAATATGGAAAAGAATAACGAAAAAGTTGTTTTTCATGTTTTTCAACAAAGTGCATGAATGGTATGGAAATGATCATTTATTAGATGTTTTGCCCTGCTTAGCTGTGAGAAAGCGTTTGCTGCGTTCTTAGCGCTGTACGAGCTCAGGAAAGCAGTTTTCTCACACAACTAATGCATGGTAATTGTAAATCATACAATACGAGTTTATAAACATTTTAGACATCAAAAAATGGAAAAGAATAACGAAAAAGTTGTTTTTCATGTTTTTCAACAAAGTGCATGAATGTTATGGAAATGATCATTTATTAGATGTTTTGCCCTGCTTAGCTGTGAGAAAGCGTTTGCTGCGTTCTTAGCGCTGTACGAGCTCAGGAAAGCTGTTTTCTCACACAACTAATGCATGGTAATTGTAAATCATACAATACGAGTTTATAAACATTTTTAGGCATCAAAATATGGAAAAGAATAACGAAAAAGGTGTTTTTCAACATGTATGCCAAAATGCAGGAATGTTGTGGAAATAATCATTTATTAGATGTGTTGCCCTGCGAAGCTGTGAGAAAGCGTTTGCTGCGGTCTTAGCCTTGTACGAGCTCAGGAAAGCTGTTTTCTCACACAACTAATGCAAGGTCATTGTAAAACATACAAAATAAGTTTATAAACATTTTTATGCATCAAAATATAAAAAAGAATAACGAAAAAGGTGTTTTTCAACATGTATGCCAAAATGCAGGAATGTTGTGGAAATGATCATTCATCAGATTTTTTGCCCTGTTTAGCTGTGAGAAAGCGTTTTTCATGATTTTCAACAAAGTGCATGAATGTTATGGAAATGATCATTTATTAGGTGCTTTTCCCTGGGTAGCTGAAAGAAAGCGTTTGCTGCGTTCTTAGCGCTGTACGAGCTCAGGAAAGCAGTTTTCTTACACAACTAATGCATGGTAATTGTAAATCATACAATACGAGTTTATAAACATTTTTAGGCATCAAAATATGGAAAAGAATAACGAAAAAGTTGTTTTTCATGTTTTTCAACAAAGTGCATGAATGGTATGGAAATGATCATTTATCTGAAGTTTTGCCCTGCTTAGCTGTGAGAAAGCGTTTGCTGCGTTCTTAGCGCTGGACGAGCTCAGGAAGGCTGTTTTCTTAAACAACTAATGCAAGATCATTGTAAAACATACAACACGAGTTTACAAACATTTTTAGGCACCAAAATATGAAAAAGAATAACAAAATAGTTGTTTTTCAACATGTATGCCAAAATGCAGGAATGTTGTGGATATAATCATTCATCAGATTTTTTGCCCTGTTTAGCTGTGAGAAAGCGATTGCTGCGTTCTGAGGTTCGTACGAGCTCAGGAAAGCTGTTTTCTTACACAACTAATGCAAGGTCATTGTAAAACATACCTAATAAGTTTATAAACATTTTTAGGCACTAAAATATGAAAAAGAATAACAAAAAAGGTGTTTTTCAGCATTTTTGCCAAAATGCATGAATGTTGTGGAAATGATCATTTATTAGATCTTTTTGCTTTGTTTAGCTGAAAGCAAGCGTTTGCTGCGTTCTTAGCGCTGTACGAGCTCAGGAAAGCAGTTTTCTCACACAACTAATGTATGGTAATTGTAAATCATACAATACGAGTTTATAAACATTTGTAGGCATCAAAATATGGAAGAGAATAACGAAAAGGTTGTTTTTCATGTTTTTCAACAAAGTGCATGAATGGTATGGAAATGATCATTTATTAGATGTTTTGCCCTGCTTAGCTGTGAGAAAGCGTTTGCTGCGTTCTTAAGCGCTGTACGAGCTCAGGAAGGCTGTTTTCTCACACAACTAATGCATGGTAATTGTAAATCATACAATACCAGTTTATAAACATTTTTAGGCATCAAAATATGGAAAAGAATAACGAAAAAGTTGTTTTTCATGTTTTTCAACAAAGTGCATGAATGGTATGGAAATGATCATTTATTAGATATTTTGCCCTGCTTAGCTGTGAGAAAGTGTTTGCTGCGTTCTTAGCGCTGTACGAGCTCAGGAAAGCTGTTTTCTCACAAAACTAAGGCAAGATCATTGTAAAACATACAAAATAAGTTTATAAACATTTTTATGCATCAAAATATAAAAAAGATTAACGACAAAGGTGTTTTTCAACATGTATGCCAAAATGCAGGAATGTTGTGGAAATGATCATTCATCAGATGTTTTGCCCTGCTTAGCTGTGAGAAAGCGATTGCTGCGTTCTGAGGTTCGTACGAGCTCAGGAAAGCTGTTTTCTTACACAACTAATGCAAGGTCATTGTAAAACATACCTAATAAGTTTATAAACATTTTTAGGCACTAAAATATGAAAAAGAATAACGAAAAAGGTGTTTTTCAACATTTATGCCAAAATGCATGAATGTTGTGGAAATGATCATTTATTAGATCTTTTTGCTTTGTTTAGCTGAAAGCAAGCGTTTGCTGCGTTCTTAGCGCTGTACGAGCTCAGGAAAGCAGTTTTCTCACACAACTAATGCATGGTAATTGTAAATCATACAATACGAGTTTATAAACATTTTTAGGCATCAAAATATGGAAAAGAATATCGAAAAAGTTGTTTTTCATGTTTTTCAAAAAGTGAATGAATGGTATGGAAATGATCATTTATTAGATGTTTTGCCCTGCTTAGCTGTGAGAAAGCGTTTGCTGCGTTCTTAGCGCTGTACGAGCTCAGGAAAGCTGTTTTCTCACACAACTAATGCAAGGTCATTGTAAAACATACAAAATAAGTTTATAAACATTTTTAGGCATCAAAATATGAAAAAGAATAACGAAAAAGGTGTTTTTCAACATGTATGCCAAAATGCAGGAATGTTGTGGAAATAATCATTTATTAGATGTGTTGCCCTGCGAAGCTGTGAGAAAGCGTTTGCTGCGTTCTTAGCCTTGTACGAGCTCAGGAAAGCTGTTTTCTCACACAACTAATGCAAGGTCATTGTAAAACATACAAAATAAGTTTATAAACATTTTTATGCATCAAAATATGAAAAATAATAAAGAAATAGTTGTTTCTCAACATGTATGCCAAAATGCAGGAATGTTGTGGAAATGATCATTCATCAGATTTTTTGCCCTGTTTAGCTATGAGAGAGCGTTTGCTGCGTTCTGAGCTTCGTACGAGCTCAGGAAAGCTGTCTTCTCAAACAACTAATGCATGGTAATTGTAAATCATACAATACGAGTTTATAAATATTTTTAGGCATCAAAATATGGAAAAGAATAACGAAAAAGTTGTTTTTCATGTTTTTCAACAAAGTGCATGAATGTTATGGAAATGATCATTTATTAGATGTTTTGCCCTGCTTAGCTGTGAGAAAGTGTTTGCTGCGTTCTTAGCGCTGTACGAGCTCAGGAAAGCTGTTTTCTCACAAAACTAAGGCAAGATCATTGTAAAACATACAAAATAAGTTCATAAACATTTTTAGGCATCAATATATAAAAAAGAATAACAAAAAAGTTGTTTTTCAACATTTAGGCCAAAATGCATGAATGTTGTGGAAATGATCATTTATTAGATCTTTTTGCTTTGTTTAGCTGAAAGAAAGCGTTTCCTGCGTTCTTAGCCTTGTACGAGCTCAGGAAAGCAGTTTTCTTACACAACTAATGCATGGTAATTGTAAATCATACAATACGAGTTTATAAAAAATTTTAGGCATCAAAATATGGAAAAGAATAACGAAAAAGTTGTTTTTCATGTTTTTCAACAAAGTGCATGAATGGTATTGAAATGATCATTTATTAGATGTTTTGCCCTGCTTAGCTGTGAGAAAGCGTTTGCTGCGTTCTTAGCGCTGTACGAGCTCAGGAAAGCAGTTTTCTCACACAACTAATGCATGGTAATTGTAAATCATACAATACGAGTTTATAAACATTTTAGACATCAAAAAATGGAAAAGAATAACGAAAAAGTTGTTTTTCATGTTTTTCAACAAAGTGCATGAATGTTATGGAAATGATCATTTATTAGATGTTTTGCCCTGCTTAGCTGTGAGAAAGCGTTTGCTGCGTTCTTAGCGCTGTACGAGCTCAGGAAAGCTGTTTTCTCACACAACTAATGCATGGTAATTGTAAATCATACAATACGAGTTTATAAACATTTTTAGGCATCAAAATATGGAAAAGAATAACGAAAAAGGTGTTTTTCAACATGTATGCCAAAATGCAGGAATGTTGTGGAAATAATCATTTATTAGATGTGTTGCCCTGCGAAGCTGTGAGAAAGCGTTTGCTGCGGTCTTAGCCTTGTACAAGCTCAGGAAAGCAGTTTTCTCACACAACTAATGTATGGTAATTGTAAATCATACAATACGAGTTTATAAACATTTGTAGGCATCAAAATATGGAAGAGAATAACGAAAAGGTTGTTTTTCATGTTTTTCAACAAAGTGCATGAATGGTATGGAAATGATCATTTATTAGATGTTTTGCCCTGCTTAGCTGTGAGAAAGCGTTTGCTGCGTTCTTAAGCGCTGTACGAGCTCAGGAAGGCTGTTTTCTCACACAACTAATGCATGGTAATTGTAAATCATACAATACCAGTTGATAAACATATTTAGGCATCAAAATATGGAAAAGAATAACGAAAAAGTTGTTTTTCATGTTTTTCAACAAAGTGCATGAATGGTATGGAAATGATCATTTATTAGATATTTTGCCCTGCTTAGCTGTGAGAAAGTGTTTGCTGCGTTCTTAGCGCTGTACGAGCTCAGGAAAGCTGTTTTCTCACAAAACTAAGGCAAGATCATTGTAAAACATACAAAATAAGTTTATAAACATTTTTATGCATCAAAATATAAAAAAGATTAACGACAAAGGTGTTTTTCAACATGTATGCCAAAATGCAGGAATGTTGTGGAAATGATCATTCATCAGATGTTTTGCCCTGCTTAGCTGTGAGAAAGCGATTGCTGCGTTCTGAGGTTCGTACGAGCTCAGGAAAGCTGTTTTCTTACACAACTAATGCAAGGTCATTGTAAAACATACCTAATAAGTTTATAAACATTTTTAGGCACTAAAATATGAAAAAGAATAACGAAAAAGGTGTTTTTCAACATTTATGCCAAAATGCATGAATGTTGTGGAAATGATCATTTATTAGATCTTTTTGCTTTGTTTAGCTGAAAGCAAGCGTTTGCTGCGTTCTTAGCGCTGTACGAGCTCAGGAAAGCAGTTTTCTCACACAACTAATGCATGGTAATTGTAAATCATACAATACGAGTTTATAAACATTTTTAGACATCAAAAAATGGAAAAGAATAACGAAAAAGTTGTTTTTCATGTTTTTCAACAAAGTGCATGAATGTTATGGAAATGATCATTTATTAGATGTTTTGCCCTGCTTAGCTGTGAGAAAGCGTTTGCTGCGTTCTTAGCGCTGTACGAGCTCAGGAAAGCTGTTTTCTCACACAACTAATGCATGGTAATTGTAAATCATACAATACGAGTTTATAAACATTTTTAGGCATCAAAATATGGAAAAGAATAACGAAAAAGGTGTTTTTCAACATGTATGCCAAAATGCAGGAATGTTGTGGAAATAATCATTTATTAGATGTGTTGCCCTGCGAAGCTGTGAGAAAGCGTTTGCTGCGTTCTTAGCCTTGTACGAGCTCAGGAAAGCTGTTTTCTCACACAACTAATGCAAGGTCATTGTAAAACATACAAAATAAGTTTATAAACATTTTTATGCATCAAAATATGAAAAATAATAAAGAAATAGTTGTTTCTCAACATGTATGCCAAAATGCAGGAATGTTGTGGAAATGATCATTCATCAGATTTTTTGCCCTGTTTAGCTATGAGAGAGCGTTTGCTGCGTTCTGAGCTTCGTACGAGCTCAGGAAAGCTGTTTTCTCAAACAACTAATGCATGGTAATTGTAAATCATACAATACGAGTTTATAAATATTTTTAGGCATCAAAATATGGAAAAGAATAACGAAAAAGTTGTTTTTCATGTTTTTCAACAAAGTGCATGAATGTTATGGAAATGATCATTTATTAGATGTTTTGCCCTGCTTAGCTGTGAGAAAGTGTTTGCTGCGTTCTTAGCGCTGTACGAGCTCAGGAAAGCTGTTTTCTCACAAAACTAATGCATGGTAATTGTAAATCATACAATACGAGTTTACAAACATTTTTAGGCACCAAAATATAAAAAAGAATAACGAAATAGTTGTTTTTCAACATTTAGGCCAAAATGCAGGAATGTTGTGGAAATGATCATTCATCAGATTGTTTGCCCTGTTTAGCTATGAGAGAGCGTTTGCTGCGTTCTTAGCGTTGTGCGAGCTCAGGAAAGCTGTTTTCTCACAAAACTAAGGCAAGATCATTGTAAAACATACAAAATAACTTTATAAACATTTTTAGGCATCAAAATATGGAAAAGAATAACGAAAAAGGTGTTTTTCAACATGTATGCCAAAATGCAGGAATGTTGTGGAAATGATCATTTATTAGATGTGTTGCCCTGCGGAGCTTTGAGAAAGCGTTTGCTGCGTTCTTAGCTTTGTACGAGCTCAGGAAAGCTGTTTTCTCACACAACTAATGCAAGGTCATTGTAAAACATACAAAATAAGTTTATAAACATTTTTATGCATCAAAATATGAAAAAGAATAACGAAAAAGGTGTTTTTCAACATGTATGCCAAAATGCAGGAATGTTGTGGAAATAATCATTTATTAGATGTGTTGCCCTGCGAAGCTGTGAGAAAGCGTTTGCTGCGTTCTTAGCCTTGTACGAGCTCAGGAAAGCTGTTTTCTCACACAACTAATGCAAGGTCATTGTAAAACATACAAAATAAGTTTATAAACATTTTTATGCATCAAAATATGAAAAATAATAAAGAAATAGTTGTTTCTCAACATGTATGCCAAAATGCAGGAATGTTGTGGAAATGATCATTCATCAGATTTTTTGCCCTGTTTAGCTATGAGAGAGCGTTTGCTGCGTTCTGAGCTTCGTACGAGCTCAGGAAAGCTGTTTTCTCAAACAACTAATGCATGGTAATTGTAAATCATACAATACGAGTTTATAAATATTTTTAGGCATCAAAATATGGAAAAGAATAACGAAAAAGTTGTTTTTCATGTTTTTCAACAAAGTGCATGAATGTTATGGAAATGATCATTTATTAGATGTTTTGCCCTGCTTAGCTGTGAGAAAGTGTTTGCTGCGTTCTTAGCGCTGTACGAGCTCAGGAAAGCTGTTTTCTCACAAAACTAAGGCAAGATCATTGTAAAACATACAAAATAAGTTCATAAACATTTTTAGGCATCAATATATAAAAAAGAATAACAAAAAAGTTGTTTTTCAACATGTATGCCAAAATGCAGGAATGTTGTGGAAATGATCATTCATCAGATGTTTTGCCCTGCTTAGCTGTGAGAAAGCGATTGCTGCGTTCTGAGGTTCGTACGAGCTCAGGAAAGCTGTTTTCTTACACAACTAATGCAAGGTCATTGTAAAACATACCTAATAAGTTTATAAACATTTTTAGGCACTAAAATATGAAAAAGAATAACGAAAAAGGTGTTTTTCAACATTTATGCCAAAATGCATGAATGTTGTGGAAATGATCATTTATTAGATCTTTTTGCTTTGTTTAGCTGAAAGCAAGCGTTTGCTGCGTTCTTAGCGCTGTACGAGCTCAGGAAAGCAGTTTTCTCACACAACTAATGCATGGTAATTGTAAATCATACAATACGAGTTTATAAACATTTTTAGACATCAAAAAATGGAAAAGAATAACGAAAAAGTTGTTTTTCATGTTTTTCAACAAAGTGCATGAATGTTATGGAAATGATCATTTATTAGATGTTTTGCCCTGCTTAGCTGTGAGAAAGTGTTTGCTGCGTTCTTAGCGCTGTACGAGCTCAGGAAAGCTGTTTTCTCACAAAACTAATGCATGGTAATTGTAAATCATACAATACGAGTTTACAAACATTTTTAGGCACCAAAATATAAAAAAGAATAACGAAATAGTTGTTTTTCAACATTTAGGCCAAAATGCAGGAATGTTGTGGAAATGATCATTCATCAGATTGTTTGCCCTGTTTAGCTATGAGAGAGCGTTTGCTGCGTTCTTAGCGCTGTGCGAGCTCAGGAAAGCTGTTTTCTCACAAAACTAAGGCAAGATCATTGTAAAACATACAAAATAACTTTATAAACATTTTTAGGCATCAAAATATGGAAAAGAATAACGAAAAAGGTGTTTTTCAACATGTATGCCAAAATGCAGGAATGTTGTGGAAATGATCATTTATTAGATGTGTTGCCCTGCGGAGCTTTGAGAAAGCGTTTGCTGCGTTCTTAGCTTTGTACGAGCTCAGGAAAGCTGTTTTCTCACACAACTAATGCAAGGTCATTGTAAAACATACAAAATAAGTTTATAAACATTTTTATGCATCAAAATATGAAAAAGAATAACGAAAAAGGTGTTTTTCAACATGTATGCCAAAATGCAGGAATGTTGTGGAAATAATCATTTATTAGATGTGTTGCCCTGCGAAGCTGTGAGAAAGCGTTTGCTGCGTTCTTAGCCTTGTACGAGCTCAGGAAAGCTGTTTTCTCACACAACTAATGCAAGGTCATTGTAAAACATACAAAATAAGTTTATAAACATTTTTATGCATCAAAATATGAAAAATAATAAAGAAATAGTTGTTTCTCAACATGTATGCCAAAATGCAGGAATGTTGTGGAAATGATCATTCATCAGATTTTTTGCCCTGTTTAGCTATGAGAGAGCGTTTGCTGCGTTCTGAGCTTCGTACGAGCTCAGGAAAGCTGTTTTCTCAAACAACTAATGCATGGTAATTGTAAATCATACAATACGAGTTTATAAATATTTTTAGGCATCAAAATATGGAAAAGAATAACGAAAAAGTTGTTTTTCATGTTTTTCAACAAAGTGCATGAATGTTATGGAAATGATCATTTATTAGATGTTTTGCCCTGCTTAGCTGTGAGAAAGTGTTTGCTGCGTTCTTAGCGCTGTACGAGCTCAGGAAAGCTGTTTTCTCACAAAACTAAGGCAAGATCATTGTAAAACATACAAAATAAGTTCATAAACATTTTTAGGCATCAATATATAAAAAAGAATAACAAAAAAGTTGTTTTTCAACATGTATGCCAAAATGCAGGAATGTTGTGGAAATGATCATTCATCAGATGTTTTGCCCTGCTTAGCTGTGAGAAAGCGATTGCTGCGTTCTGAGGTTCGTACGAGCTCAGGAAAGCTGTTTTCTTACACAACTAATGCAAGGTCATTGTAAAACATACCTAATAAGTTTATAAACATTTTTAGGCACTAAAATATGAAAAAGAATAACGAAAAAGGTGTTTTTCAACATTTATGCCAAAATGCATGAATGTTGTGGAAATGATCATTTATTAGATCTTTTTGCTTTGTTTAGCTGAAAGCAAGCGTTTGCTGCGTTCTTAGCGCTGTACGAGCTCAGGAAAGCAGTTTTCTCACACAACTAATGCATGGTAATTGTAAATCATACAATACGAGTTTATAAACATTTTTAGGCATCAAAATATGGAAAAGAATAACGAAAAAGGTGTTTTTCAACATGTATGCCAAAATGCAGGAATGTTGTGGAAATAATCATTTATTAGATGTGTTGCCCTGCGAAGCTGTGAGAAAGCGTTTGCTGCGTTCTTAGCCTTGTACGAGCTCAGGAAAGCTGTTTTCTCACACAACTAATGCAAGGTCATTGTAAAACATACAAAATAAGTTTATAAACATTTTTATGCATCAAAATATGAAAAATAATAAAGAAATAGTTGTTTCTCAACATGTATGCCAAAATGCAGGAATGTTGTGGAAATGATCATTCATCAGATTTTTTGCCCTGTTTAGCTATGAGAGAGCGTTTGCTGCGTTCTGAGCTTCGTACGAGCTCAGGAAAGCTGTTTTCTCAAACAACTAATGCATGGTAATTGTAAATCATACAATACGAGTTTATAAATATTTTTAGGCATCAAAATATGGAAAAGAATAACGAAAAAGTTGTTTTTCATGTTTTTCAACAAAGTGCATGAATGTTATGGAAATGATCATTTATTAGATGTTTTGCCCTGCTTAGCTGTGAGAAAGTGTTTGCTGCGTTCTTAGCGCTGTACGAGCTCAGGAAAGCTGTTTTCTCACAAAACTAATGCATGGTAATTGTAAATCATACAATACGAGTTTACAAACATTTTTAGGCACCAAAATATAAAAAAGAATAACGAAATAGTTGTTTTTCAACATTTAGGCCAAAATGCAGGAATGTTGTGGAAATGATCATTCATCAGATTGTTTGCCCTGTTTAGCTATGAGAGAGCGTTTGCTGCGTTCTTAGCGCTGTGCGAGCTCAGGAAAGCTGTTTTCTCACAAAACTAAGGCAAGATCATTGTAAAACATACAAAATAACTTTATAAACATTTTTAGGCATCAAAATATGGAAAAGAATAACGAAAAAGGTGTTTTTCAACATGTATGCCAAAATGCAGGAATGTTGTGGAAATGATCATTTATTAGATGTGTTGCCCTGCGGAGTTTTGAGAAAGCGTTTGCTGCGTTCTTAGCTTTGTACGAGCTCAGGAAAGCTGTTTTCTCACACAACTAATGCAAGGTCATTGTAAAACATACAAAATAAGTTTATAAACATTTTTATGCATCAAAATATGAAAAAGAATAACGAAAAAGGTGTTTTTCAACATGTATGCCAAAATGCAGGAATGTTGTGGAAATGATCATTCATCAGATTTTTTGCCCTGTTTAGCTGTGAGAAAGCGATTGCTGCGTTCTGAGGTTCGTACGAGCTCAGGAAAGCTGTTTTCTTACACAACTAATGCAAGGTCATTGTAAAACATACCTAATAAGTTTATAAACATTTTTAGGCACTAAAATATGAAAAAGAATAACGAAAAAGGTGTTTTTCAACATTTTTGCCAAAATGCATGAATGTTATGGAAATGATCATTTATTAGATGTTTTGCCCGGCTTAGCTGTGAGAAAGCGTTTGCTGCGTTCTTAGCGCTGTACGAGCCCAGGAAAGCGGTTTTCTCACACAACCAATGCATGGTAATTGTAAATCATACAATACGAGTTTATAAACATTTTTAGCCATCAAAATATGGAAAAGAATAACGAAAAAGTAGTTTTTCATGTTTTTCAACAAAGTGCATGAATGTTATGGAAATGATCATTTATTAGATGTTTTGCCCTGCTTAGCTGTGAGAAAGCGTTTGCTGCGTTCTTAGCGCTGTACGAGCTCAGGAAAGCTGTTTTCTCACACAACTAATGCATGGTAATTGTAAATCACACAATACGAGTTTATAAACATTTTTAGGCATCAAAATATGGAAAAGAATAACGACAAAGGTGTTTTTCAACATGTATGCCAAAATGCAGGAATGTTGTGGAAATGATCATTTATTAGATGTGTTGCCCTGCGAAGCTGTGAGAAAGCGTTTGCTGCGTTCTTAGCTTTGTACGAGCTCAGGAAAGCTGTTTTCTCACACAACTAATGCAAGGTCATTGTAAAACATACAAAATAAGTTTATAAACATTTTTATGCATCAAAATATGAAAAAGAATAACGAAAAAGGTGTTTTTCAACATGTATGCCAAAATGCAGGAATGTTGTGGAAATGATCATTCATCAGATTTTTTGCCCTGTTTAGCTATGAGAACGCGTTTCCTGCGTTCTGAGCTTCGTACGAGCTCAGGAAAGCGGTTTTCTCACAGAACTACTGCAAGGTCATTGTAAAACATACAACACGAGTTTATAAACATTTTTAGGCACCGAAATATCAAAAAGAATAACGAAATAGTCGTTTTTCAACATGTATGCCAAAATGCATGAATGTTGTGGAAATGATCATTCATCAGATCTTTTGCCCTGTTTAGCTGTGAGAAAGCGATTGCTGCGTTCTGAGGTTCGTACGAGCTCAGGAAAGCTGTTTTCTTACACAACTAATGCAAGGTCATTGTAAAACATACCTAATAAGTTTATAAACATTTTTAGGCACTAAAATATGAAAAAGAATAACGAAAAAGGTGTTTTTCAACATTTATGCCAAAATGCATGAATGTTGTGGAAATGATCATTTATTAGATCTTTTTGCTTTGTTTAGCTGAAAGCAAGCGTTTGCTGCGTTCTTAGCGCTGTACGAGCTCAGGAAAGCAGTTTTCTCACACAACTAATGCATGGTAATTGTAAATCATACAATACGAGTTTATAAACATTTTTAGGCACCGAAATATCAAAAAGAATAACGAAATAGTTGTTTTTCAACATGTATGCCAAAATGCATAAATGTTGTGGAAATGATCATTCATCAGATTTTTTGCCCTGTTTAGCTATGAGAAAGCGTTTGCTGCTTTCTGAACTTCGTACGAGGTCAGGAAAGGTGTTTTCGCACACAACTAATGCAAGGTCATTGTAAAACATACCTAATAAGTTTATAAACATTTTTAGGCACTAAAATATAAAAAAGAATAACGAAAAAGTTGTTTTTCATGTTTTTCAACAAAGTGCATGAATGTTATAGAAATGATCATTTTATTAGATGTTTTGCCCTGCTTAGCTGTGAGAAAGCGTTTGCTTCGTTCTTAGCGCTGTACGAGCTCAGGAAAGCGGTTTTCTTACAGAACTAATGGATAATTATGTAAAACATAGAAAATAAGTTTATAAACATTTTTAAACATTAAATAATGAAATAGAATATAACAAAAATGTTGATTTTTTCAACATGTATGCCACAATGCAGGAATGTTGTGGAAATGATATGTGCGTGAGCCATGTGAGAAAGTTTAGCGAGTGCAGTACTTGGGACTGTGTGCATGAGTATTCCGGCTGTCCAGAGATTTAATATAGCAGATTGTGTGCGTTAATGCCATATAGTAAGTTGTCATTCTTATTTCCTGTTTAATAATTAAGATTACCACATCTGTGTGTTATTGAGATTTATGGTCAATATTTAGATTCATGCAAATTATCCTAAGTAAATGTTATGCACGTGGTGTGTATTATGTTGCCTATTGAAGATATTCTTGGCTATATTGCTTATCACATTATTTACAGTCAGTGACTCACTTTGTATTATTTTGGATTATATTATACCACAGGTGCTTGTGGTAGTTATTATTGTTTGATTATCAAAGTAATGACCTAAATATTACAGTTTGGTTTAGTTACTGTTTAGTTATTGAATCAATGTATATGGGCACTAATTTCATAATGTTGTGTTAATAATACCTAACTTTTATTTGCTATTTTCAGAACCACACACCCACACACCACCCACTCACTAAGAGCACAACACACACCAAACTATACAACTGTTGCCCATGCCTACTTGAACTGTTTATTAAACATTGTCAATTCAGCAAATGGTCTGGTTCCTGTGTCCTGGCTGACAGCCAAGGGTGATTACCACAAAATACGATCCAGCTGTAGAACTAGAACACAGTCCTTCTAAGTCTCACCAACAATTTTGGTCCTTCGAGCCGGATGTGGTAATTTCTCTTTAGAAGATGGACGAAAGAGCTGCAACCAGACCTAGACGTCAGACATACCCCCCACGTTATTATGACGAGTACGAGATGGGTTTTGTGCTGCCACAAAGACAGTTATGTGAACCACTAACCAGTAGGCATGGGCAAGAAGAGGAGTTATGTGCTCAGGGGGAAGGAGCTGTTAATATAACACCACCTACTGTCAGCCAGTCATTGATGGATGCTGACAATATAGACAGAGCACAGGTCAAACTAAGCAGACTACCCACCCCAAGTAGTTGATCATTAGTACAGTATAGTTTATCTCCAGCGTCCCAGAACGACCTTTAGCAAAGTAGAGATGAGCAACTAAACGCAACATTAGCTGAAATTCGAAAGACGAGGTCTGAGTTAAGACTTCTTGCAGAGACTGTGCGCAGCCTAAAGCATACCACTCCACCAGCCACAATGTGCTCTCAGTCTAAAACACTGGATCCACCTAAGTCTGATCCCAGTCCCAATCTGCAGTCCCTTTCGACCATGGGTACACCTAGACCACCTCCACCCTGTGAAGAGTTGATCTCTGACATGCAGCCTGATAAGTATGATGACTCAGACTGGCCTGGGTCCAGAGAGGCGATGGAGAGAGAAGTTTTACCTACACAAGTGAATCCATCCACTAAGAACAGAACAGCACCTTACTGCCTATTCTGTAACAATTCAGATCACTTCTTAAGCCAATGCACAGAGGTGGTAAAACTGACCACAGACCAATTATCCGAATGGATTCGTACCAATCGAAGGTGCTGGCGATGCGCTAGGAATCACCAAGCAGCCCAGTGCAACCTGCGGAAACCTTGCAGCACTCGCCAAGGTAAACACCTACCAGTGCTGCACGCAGTCAATTCCAGAACACTCAGAACTGTGGTCAAGTCAACTAAAGAGGAGAGCTGTCTAGTGAACACATCTTCTGAAGTGCTGTATGTGGACAAACCATCAGATGGCAGTCAGGTACTACTAAAGGTTATCAGAGTACTACTGCACCATGGTAAGCACACTCTGAGCAAGTACGCTATCCTGGATGATGGCTCAGAGCGTACAATGCTCTTACCAGCTGCAACGCACCATCTGGGCCTCAGAGGAGAGCCAGAAGACCTGGCCTTGAGAACTATACGTCAAGATATACAAGTTCTTCATGGGTCCAAGGTGTCATTCCGTATTTCCCCAGCCGATAAGCCACAGCAAAGCTTTCTTATCACTGATGCCTTCACTGCAGAACATCTTGGCCTCGCACTCCATTCTTACCCTATGAACAAATTACAGAAAAAGTACAAGCACCTCGTGGGCCTCCCGATACAGGCGTTTAAGCAGGCCCAACCCTTACTGTTAATTGGAGCTGATCATCTGTAAGGTTTTATAATGTAGTAAGACAATGTAATTGTTAGGTTTTAAATGAAGATAAAGTGTGTCCGAGCTAAGTTTTAAGCTAACAGAAGAAGAGTTATTTCTTGTTGTGACGGCCGCACCTTGATACACTTACCGGTCCGGGCCCGATCGACCGGGAGAGACAAACACACACACACACACACACACGCAGGCATGATGTTTGAAGATCTCTGTTTATTCTCAGCAAAGAGAGCACATTTAAACGGTGCTACGTCCCGAACATCAAAAGAACCAGTCATTAACATGTCAGTCATAGAGGGACCCGGAGACAGACAGGTGAGAGGAGATACATTTGCATTCTCCTGATTAAACAAAAGGATTCTAGCAGACAGAAGCCATTTGGATGTATCCTTGTCTGGATACAGGATATAGAAAGTGTTACCACAGAAGGAATCTTCTTATTAGATTACATTGTCTTACTACATTATAAAACCTTACATCATCCCAACTTGATTACTCCTGTCAAGCCTGGTTACACTCCGAGTCCTGTCGATTCAAGGTTTTTGTTGGCACGCGGGTGGCAGAAATCCAGGAGCTCACTGATCGACTTTCATGGCGATAGGTTGACTCAGAAAAAAAACCTGCAGACGACCTCACCAGAGGAAAGAGGTTAGATGAGCTGGCAGAGCACAACCGATATGGAGACATGGGCCATCGTTTCTTCTCCAAAGCCCAGACACATGGCCGACCCCACCAACAACCGTAGTTGCAGAGTGTCACATGGAACCCCGCAAGTCTATATTCTGTGGAGTCACTACAACCATACCTGACAAGGAACCTTACCTACCAGACACGCATCAGTACAACACCTGGAGGGAACTTGTAGAGGCAACCGTACAGAGGCTTCAAGGGGCGCCAGGTAACAGCAAAGCTCCTAGCGCTGATGACTACCGTACAGCTGAAATTCTTATCCTCAGAAGGGCACAACAGGATACTTTCACAGAGGAGTTCAGTCTACTGCAAAAGGGAAAACCAATCCAACAAAATAGCTGCTTACTTACACTGGCTCCAGAGCTGGACAAGACGGTGGCAGACTGCGCAGAACTGAAGCCTCAGACTCAGCTGCTGTGCATCCCATCATCTTGGATCACTGCCATTCCACCACTAAACTTTTAATCCAAGACTATGATTCTCCGCTTGGACACCCTGGTCCCGAAAGAGTGTTCTCGGAGATCCGCCGCAAGTTTTGAATCTTACGAGGTGGAGAGGCAATCCGACGATATCAGCACACCTGTACTGATTGTCGACAATGGAAATCGAACCCTCACGTTCCGAAGATGGCAGATCTACCTATAGCACGTCTACGCCTTTATACGGCCCGTGGTAATCAACGTGGGCAGGCGCACAGAGAAAAGGTAGGGAATCATATTAAAATGCCTTACAACCAGATGTGTACACTTAGAAATCCTCACCAATATGAATGCAGACTCCTTCTTAATGTCACTGAGAAGGTTCATCGCCAAAAGAGGGACACCAGCTGAGTTGTTCTCTGACCAAGGAACAAACTTCCGGGGAGGAGAAAGAGAGATACGAGAGGCCCTTGCAGGACTGTCACCAGAACTCCAACTTCAGCTTGCCAAACATAAAATACAGTTCCATTTCAACCCACCTGGCGCACCCCACTTCGGCGGAACGTGGGAAAGGGAAATTCGCTCTGTGAAAACAGCACTTTACAGTGTGGTAGGAAGTCAAGCCATCACAGAGGAAGTACTCCATACTGTTCTCCTAGAAGTAGAAGGCATGTTAAATGCTAAACCATTGGGATATGTATCCTCTAATCCTAAGGACCTTGATCCGGTGACTCCAAACATTCCATTGATGGGGCGGCAGGACGGATCCCTACCCCAAGTTGTGTACCCCAAATCTGAAATCCTGAGCAGGCACCAATGGAGACATTTCCAAATTCTGGCTGACCAGTTCTGGTCTAGTTTTATCAAGAAATATCTCCCAAGTCTCCAGCCATGCCAGAAATGTCATTCCACCTCTACAGATATAACTTTGGGATCCGTGGTGCTGATGGTCGATCCTCAACTGCCAAGAGCGTGCTGGCCTATCGGACGAGTCACCAAAGTTTAACTCCGGTGCTGATGGACACATAAGGACAGTGGAAGCAAAGATCAACGACAGAACCTACACTAGACCTGTAGCCAGACTGATTATTCTCTCAGAGGTCCCAGATGAAGACGAGAACTGTTCCCAGGTACAACTAATGCATGGTCATTGTAAAACATACAACACGAGTTTATAAACATTTTTAGGCATCAAAATATGAAAAAGAATAACGAAAAAGTTGTTTTTCAACATGAATGCCAAAATGCATGAATGTTGTGGAAATGATCATTTATTAGATGCTTTGCCCTGCTTAGCTGTGAGAAGTCACCAAAGTTTAACTCCGGTGCTGATGGACACATAAGGACAGTGGAAGTAAAGATCAACGACAGAACCTACACTAGACCTGTAGCCAGACTGATTATTCTCTCAGAGGTCCCAGATGAAGACGAGAACTGTTCCCAGGTACAACTAATGCATGGTCATTGTAAAACATACAACATGAGTTTATAAACATTTTTAGGCATCAAAATATGAAAAAGAATAACGAAAAAGTTGTTTTTCAACATGTATGCCAAAATGCATGAATGTTGTGGAAATAATCATTTATTAGATGCTTTGCCCTGCTTAGCTGTGAGAAGACGTTTGCTTCGTTCTTAGTGCTGTACGAGCTCAGGAAAGCTGTTTTCTCACACAACTAATGCATGGTCATTGTTTTTATTTCAACAATATTTTTATTGATTTTAAAACAGGGATATTACAAGGTAGACATGTAATGTTTCAATACAGAATTTTAAAACCTCCTTATAAATCCCTATAGCACCCACCCCACCCCTCCCTAGCTCCAAAAAGAGCAATCAGAGGATCTGGTTCAAGATTGCATTTCAATATATACGACAAGGTTTTAAAAACATCCCTCCAGAATTTTTCCAAATTCGGGCATGTCCAATACATATGAATAAGAGACGCCTCTCCACTCTATTTAATGAAGTATCTGAATACTTGCAGATATCTGAAAAAGTTTGAATTGGGTAGGTTAAACCTTTCAGAAAGCTGCTCAAACGATGCAAACATACAGATCTCTGCAAAGCTTGATACCCTTATTGTACCATTCCTGAAACAGTGAATCATGTAAAGAAGGTTGGAAGAGATAGTTAGAGACAATAGGACTGGAAAGAGAAAAGCCCAGAAGACCACAGTGCTTTCTGAACTGAGCCCATACTCTTAAGGTATGCCTGACAACTGAGTTATAGATTAATTTTATTGAGGGGATGGGGAGTGCGGATCCAGGGAGTGCAGAGACAGAGAGGTTTTTGACTGACTTTATCTCCATTTCCACCCAGGCAGGCCGATTAGGTTGGTTAGGAAAATATGCCCAAAAGATGACAGATCGAATGTTTGCTGCCCAGTAGTAAAAACGAAAATAAGGTAGAGCCATGCCACCATCTCTTTTAGATCTTTGAAGTAAGGACTTATTTAATCGTGGATGTTTACCTTTCCAAAGGTAAGAGGATATAATTGAGTCTAAAACACCAACGTAAGATTTGGGAATGAAAACAGGTACAGACTGAAAGAGATATAAAAATTTAGGAAGAATACTCATTTTAATAGCATTAATGCAGCCCACCAGGGACATGGACAGTGGTGACGATTTTTCCAAGTCCTTTTTAGTTTGGTTCAACAACCTAGTAAAATTTTCTTTAAAAAGGTGTTTATGTTTCCTTGGGATTGTAATACCGAGGTAGGTAACCTGATTTTTCACTATGTTGAATGGAAAATTGTGCATACCAGTTGTTACTGCTGTGTTATTAAGCAGAAAAGTTCACTTTTGCGCAAATTCAATTTATATCCTGAAAAGTAGCTAAATTCACTAAGCACAGGTGGAAGGGAGGAGATTGAATTTGATATAAAAAGTAGAAGATCATCTGCATAAAGGGAAACTTTATGTTCTTCTTCCTGCCTCCAAATTCCAGATATATCTCTACAACTGCGGAATGCAATTGCTAGTGGCTCAATGGCAAGGTTAAAGAGCAATGGGCTAAGAGGACACCCCTGACGAGGGATCCCCTCTGATGGTGTGTACAGGACATCCATAAGACGTCGAATGTTAAAGTAAGAAAAGCGATTTTTGACAAAACCGGTCTGGTATTCAGATATAATAGAGGGTAAAACATTCTCTAATCTACGAGCCAAGACTTTAGCAAGGATTTTAACATCCACGTTGAGAAGAGAGATTGGTCTATATGAAGAGTACTCTGTTGGGTCTTTATCTCCCTTTGCTATAAGGGTGATGCGAACCTTATTAAATGACGCAGGCAGCTTACCTTGCTTAAAAGAGTCAGATAGAACCAAAGCTAGTTGTGGTGCAAGGTATGAGGAGAATGATTTAAAAAACTCTGCAGGGAACCCATCAGGACTCGGGGATTTACTAGATTGCAATGATGAGATAGCTGAACTGATCTCCTCTTGTGATATGGGCTCTTCTAATCTTAATCTAGAATCAGGGAACAGTGTTGGGATATCTAATTGATTCAAGAAATTCTCAAGTGAATTACAGTCCTTTGGAAACTCAGAAGTATATAATCGAGAATAAAAATTCCTGAATGCATCATTAATTTTAGAATGGTCGGTAGTGATGGTACCATCCTCTATCCGAATTTTTGTAATGTGTTGCTGTGCTCTTAACTGGTTAGCTAAAAGTTTCCCAGATTTGTCACCATGAATGTTAAATTGGCTCCTACTCTTTAATAATTGGCATTCAATTACATCTTTTCGTTCTTTATATGCCTTCCTTTTCATATTTGCAGCATATAAAATTGTCTGTCCCCTGAGGTAGGCTTTTAGAGCATCCCAAACAGTTAAACATGACACTTCAGGTGTTTCATTTGTGTTTAAGAAAAAAACTATCTGGTCTTCCATAGATTTTTTTTAAATTATTCTCTATCAGTAATGATGAATTAAAGCGCCAAAGTTTATTAATTTGAGGAAGATTGGGGAGCTTTATAGACATAACAACTGGCGCATGACCCGATATCACAATGCTCTGATAAGCGCAGGTATTAACCATTGGGATCAGTTGATTATCTATAAAGAAATAATCAATTCCGGAGAAAGTATGATGAACATGTGAGAAAAAGGAGTATTCTCTCTTTTTTGGATTATGGAAGCGCCATATGTCAGAGATACCAAAGCTGCAAAGATAGGACTGAAGTAGCATGGCGGATTTACTTAGAGGTATAGGATTGGGAGATGACCTGTCAAGTGATGGATCCAAACAGCAGTTGAAGTCTCCCCCTAATACGAGAGAGTATGAGCTCAGATCTGGTAGAGCAGAAAAGAAATGTTCAAAGAAGGAGACATCATCATAATTAGGGGCATATAAATTAGCCAACACTACATTAGTATTAAATAATTTCCCTGAAACAATGATATAACGACCATGTATATCCGTGATAACATTTTGATGCTCAAAAGAGATGTTTGGACTAATGAGAATTGAGACACCCCTAGCTTTGGCCTGAAAGGTCGAGTGGTAGTGCTGCCGTCCCCAACGCGACATAAGGCGAGAATTATCAGAACTGAGAATGTGAGTTTCTTGTAAAAATGCGATTGCAGTGTTAAGTTGTTTAAGGTGTGACAGCACCTTCCTTCTCTTGACTGGATGGTTTAAACCCTTAACATTCCAGCTCACAAAGTTTAAAGAAATATTCATTCTCCCTGAGAGGAGATGCAGGTAGATAAACATGAATAACACTAAGATGGCTAGCGTCAGCCTTAAAACAAGAGTGTAAAACACAGAGCAACATTGTAAAGATGCACCGTGTACAAAGAACTAACATAATACTGGCTTCGGAGAACCCCCCCCCCCCCTCCCCCCCCCACACCCCACTGCCCCCAAAGAAACAAAGATAGCTGCTAACAAACAAAGCAGCAAGCTCTTCCATCCTTCCATTTTCCACCTAACCAATCTTCCTGCCGCTAACCACACCATCTTCTGCTCCGACACAGTTTACAAAAACTAAGTATTAAATATATAAATAAAACATTTCCCCACTCCAATACTGAAATCTCTCAATAGGAGAAAAACACACCACCCCTCCCACCACGTCACATTATAACATCTAACATGCAAACACAAGTAGTCACTCGTGATTAGAAATAAAGTAATAATAGAAAAAAAATAATAACCCCTTCACAAGTTTAACACAGTAAACACGGCTAGATTTTTAGTTAGAAATGGTACTTTCCTGATAACTGTTGTTGCGTATTTAAAAAATAATAATAATACAGTGCACTACGTAGTTTTCGGCAGACTGTCTATGTGTTTCTGCGCCTCTTCCCCCGAGCCGTAGAGAGATTTACCCGGAGCCGTGCTGGATACAGGAGAGAAGGCCGGAGTCCACGGTTGTATAACTCAGTCATAACGTCTCTATACTCGGCCCGCTGGCTTAAAACTTCGGGAGCGTAGTCTTCCACGATACGAAACTGCGGACCGCAGTATTCCAGCCTCCCTCTCCGCCGAGCCTCCCGAACCAGAAGGTCTTTAACCTGGCACACGGAGAATGACCGGCCGAGGTCTCTGACCTGAAGCGGGTTTGGATGTAGGTATGCGGTGGGCTCTGTCAATCTCAGGCGGGGATGGAAGCGTTTCACTCCCACACACCGCGCACAGAAATTTCGAGAAGAACTCGGTAGAGAGTCCACTCTCAGTACGCTCCGGAAGACCCAGGACATGCAGGTTTTGTCTCCTGCTGCGGCCTTCTAGGTCCACGACTTTGGCCATTAACTTAGTGTTACTTTCCCGAAGTCCGGAGCAGATGTTTTCCAACTAGCTCACACTCTGGCTCAGGTCATCTGTAGCAAGTTCTAGTAAAGATGTGACGTAGCTTCCTGTTTTTCGTATTGTTCTCGCAAAAGTTCCTCGTTTGTTTGTATCAGGGTTTAGATTACATTACCTTTTCTTGTTTATTCTAAATAACAACATTAACTAATTTTCAGGCTTTAATACTACTGGATTTTTGCCTTTTTCTGTTTGTTTGCTTTTTTGCGCTTTTTCGGAGAACGCGCGTATCATCTGAGAACAACAAGCGGAATCCATCACCAAATAACTACTCAGGTACGATATCATGTCTAATATTCAGCTCGTTCAGTGTGTAGAGTGCAGGATGTTTAGACATTCTTCCTCCGTCATTAGTGGTAATTTTATTTGTGATAGGTGTGTGTTAGTGAGCACTCTGATGGAGAAGATATCAGTGTTAGAGGAGCGCATCCAGACTTTAGAGAGGGTTAGAGAGTGTGAGAGCAGTGTTATTCTGGAAAAGGTAGTATCACAACAGCTATGTTCATATCTACATAGGAATAGCATACATGAATTGTATCAGTCAGGATTTAGGCCTCATCACAGCACAGAGACAGCACTCGTTAAAGTAGTAAATGACCTCCTAGTGGCCTCTGATCAGGGTTGTGTCACTATACTTGTGTTACTCGACCTCAGTGCAGCTTTTGATCATAATATTCTCCTTCACAGATTAGAAAATGTAGTAGGAATTAAGGGAATTGCCCTCTTATGGCTCAGATCCTATTTGACTGATCGTTATCAGTTTGTAGATTTAGATGGTGACCATTCCTCATGTTCTCAAGTTGAGTTTGGTGTTCCACAGGGTTCTGTTTTAGGCCCACTGCTTTTTTCCCTTTACATGCTTCCTCTAGGCAACATAATTCGTAAACATGGTATTAGTTTTCATTGTTATGCTGATGACACACAAGTATACGTTTCAGCAAAACCAGATGAGAAAAACCAGCTTACTAAAGTTGAGCAATGTGTGCAGGACATAAGAGATTGGATGGTAATTAATTTCCTTCTGCTTAATCCTGATAAGACAGAAGTTCTAGTCATAGGACCACAAGCAGCTAGAAGTAAGCTTTTTGATCACACTGTGATTTTAAATGGCCTTTCTGTTCCATCAAGTGCAACAGTAAAAGACCTCGGTGTGATTATAGATTCAAGCCTTTCATTAGAAGCACATGTAGATAATATTACCAGGATAGCATTCCTTCACCTCAGAAATATTGCCAAGATAAGAAATATATTGTCACTAAATGATGCAGAAAAACTAGTTCATGCTTTTATCACGTCTAGTTTGGATTATTGTAACGCCTTACTGTCTGGTTGTTCAACTAGGTGCTTAAACAAGCTTCAATTAGTCCAGAATGCAGCAGCGAGAGTCCTCACTCGAACCAGAAGATATGAGCACATCACCCCTATCTTATCTACATTGCATTGGCTTCCTGTGAAATTTCGCATCGATTTTAAAATACTACTCTTGACGTATAAAGCATTAAATGGTCTCGCGCCGCAGTATCTGAGTGAACTGCTAGTGTCTTACAATCCGCCACGCCTACTTCGATCAAAGGACGCAGGCTGCTTGTCAGTACCGCGTATTATTAAAACTACAGCAGGGGGCAGAGCTTTTTCTTACAAAGCCCCAGACACAGTCTCAGTGTTTAAGTCCAGGCTAAAAACCTATTTATTTAGCCAAGCATTTTTATAAATAGATTAGCCTTAGGTAAAGTAGCAGATCTGGGGGACTCATGGACGTGGAGTATTAGGTGAACTGGTATGTTTGAATGCTGTCTTCCCCACTCTCATTGATCACTCAGGTTTGTTGACGGTGAGGTGATTGGTTGCCTTACATCTCTGGAAGCCCTCATGTTTGTGTTTCCTTCTGGCTCTCCCTTTTTAGTTATGCTGTCATAGTTAGTCCTGCCGGAGTCTCTGCTTGCACTCTGCACTAAATAGACATTTACTTTTTACATTGTTCGACTGTGACCATACCTAACTGTTATTTTTCCATCTCTTTGCTCTCTCCTTTCCTGCTCTCTCCTCTCTCTCTCTCTCCCTCTCTCCTTTTTCCTCTACCTATCTCTCTGTCGAGCTATACATGTCGCTCCTGAGCTGCCAGTGATCCAGACCCCCTCTGCCCGCTGGACCTCTCTAATTCATCCTGGAGTCCTGCTTCTGCTTGGAGATCTCATCACATGGATGCCCCCGTGTGGTCTGCCTGGAATGAGTGTGGTGACTGGGGTTGGTTCCACTTTTCCATGAAGGTGGTCCTGTCCTCGACTGATGCAGACAGCTGTTCTCTGAGGACCTGTGACTTCAGTCGCTCGATAGTTCAGGACTGGAATTTTTCACAGCCTACCTGAGCCTCCAGTAACCACCTGGACTTTAATCTTACACATCTCCTCTTCTACTGAACTTCCAGTCTCGCATATTATTATGCACATCAATCCCTGCTATCTGTTTTCACCCAGATAAGGATGGGTTCCCTGTTGAGTCTGGTTCCTCTCAAGGTTTCTTCCTATTACCATCTCAGGGAGTTTTTCCTTGCCACTGTCGCCGTCGTCCTAGGCTTCCTAGGCTTGCATCAGGGACAATCATATAATTTTGATTCATACACATTCACATTTCATACAAACTTAATTCTTTTGATTGTGTAAAGCTGCTTTGTGATGATGTAAATCGTTAAAAGCGCTATACAAATACAATTGAATTGAATTGACTAGTAAAGGTAAGCGCTGTCCATGGTCCTCTACTTACGCTTGAATTTGGTCCAGTTAACTTTCTAGTAAACTAAACAAAGATTTAAAATCAGCCGCTAACGCTTCACGGTGTTTAGATAAACAGCTAACAGATAACAGCTGCTAAACTTTCATCTGTCCTCATCCTCCTGGACCTGTCAGCTGCATTTGACACCTTGAACCACAAGATTCTATTATCTATTCTTACAAGCCTTGGAATTTGTGGAACAGCGTGGCAATGGTTTGCTTCTTACCTAAAAGATAGGTCATATGAGGTAACATGGAGGGGATCTACATCTGCCCCACGTAGACTCTCTACTGGTGTCCCGCAGGGCTCAGTACTTGGTCCTCTTCTGTTCTCCCTCTATACCCGGTCTCTTGGTAAGGTCATATCATCGCATGGATTCTCATACCACTGTTATGCAGACGACACCCAACTTGTTCTCTCCTTTCCTCCCTCTGACACTCAGGTTTCCACCCGGATCTCAGCATGTCTGGCAGACATCTCATTTTGGATGGCTGCTCATCAACTGAAGCTCAATCTCAGTAAAACCGAACTGTTGTTTATCCCTTGTGACTCATCTCCAGGTCAAGACCTTGTGATATCCATGGACAACAACCAAATCACTCCCTCAACCACTGCCCGCAATCTTGGGGTAACCGTGGACAATCATCTGTCATTTTCCCCACACATCGCTAACCTTACTCGCTCTTGTCGATTTCTTCTTTACAATATCAGAAGAATTCGCCCATTTCTTTCTTCACAGGCTACTCAGGTGCTTGTTCAGTCCCTTGTTATTTCAAGACTGGACTACTGCAACTCACTCCTGGCAGGCCTGCCTTTGTCCACGATTCGTCCTCTGCAACTGATCCGAATGCAGCAGCACGACTCGTTTTTAACCTTCCCAAGTTCTCCCACACCACCCCACTCCTCCGCTCCCTGCACTGGCTTCCTGTAGCTGCCCGCATCAAATTCAAAACACTGATGCTTGCCTACAAAGCTAAAAATGGCCCAGCACCCACTTACCTCTCTGTGCTAATTACACCACGCACTGCACCACGTTCCCTCCGATCCTCCAGCACTGCTCGCCTCATCCCACCATCTCTCAGGGATCGAGGGCGGCATTCATCCAGGCTCTTTTCTGTTCTGGCACCTAGGTGGTGGAATGAACTTCCTCTAGATGTCCGTACATCAGATACTTTGACTATCTTTAAACGACGACTCAAGACGCATCTGTTTCTCCAGTACTTGGACTAAACCCCCCAAGAAAAAAAAAAAAAAAAAACTTCAGATGTGTTGGACTAATAGTACTTAGTTATTAACCTAGTTAACCCAGTGTAAGTATGTATCCAATGTTGTAAACATTAAAGCACTTTTTGTAAGTCGCTCTGGAAAAGAGCGTCTGCCAAATGCCTAAATGTAAATGTAAATGTAAATGTAACAGCGCAGAGATAGTCTCGACTGTTGGAGCGGTCGCAGCGTCGTCTTTTTTACTGGCCTTAAGTATTTAACCGTGGGGTAGAGTACAAAGTTTTTGAATCCTAAAGATTGAGTTTAGCATTTAGAAACGGATAAAGGAGTGAAGAAATGTAAAATTGTCGGAGCACCTAACTCACACGTCTACTCCATGTGACCAAATCAACTTTTGTCTTTTTCTCTTTTATTTATTTTTATACACACACACACGCACACCGGAAGCTCTCGGCTTCAGGGTTGGGCCAAGGCCAAAACAACAAACAAAAACCCTGCCCTATCTCCTCCCAAAACTAACTAAGCTACAAAGAAAAACTAAACCAAAAACACAGGGCTAAACTGACTCCCTAACTAAACATTCAACACAGGAGAAAACGGGTCTAACTAAAATGGCACCCAACCCCTACTGCTTCCATAAAAGAAATATGTATAAACAAACAAAAATAACTATTTACAATATTTACAAACATATAACGTTTAACATCAACAAAAGAGAACAAAACTCACACCACACACTCACAACACAGGCGCGACCCAACAGCTTTCTATTTTGTAACATGAACCAACACAAGCAACAATCTCCAAAAATATCACACAGCGCGCGCTTCCGGCTTCCCTCGATGATCTTAAAAAGACGCGCTGGTCCAAAGACGGCCAATCCCGGCGCACGTCACGCACGTCCAATCAGGGCGGGGCCACCTGCAGGAAAGGGAAAGCGAGAGAGAGAGAAAAAAGAGCGCGCGTGCACGCCGCCACCAGCATCCGCGCCTCTACACTTACATTTACATGCCACACACACGGGCATGTAACACTGCTAACCGGAAGTCATGCATGGTCATTGTAAAACATACAACCCAAGTTTATAAACATTTTTAGGCACCAAAATATGAAAAAGAATAACGAAAATGTTGCTTTTCATGATGTATGCCAAAATGCATGAATGTTGTGGAAATGATCATTTATTAGATGCTTTGCCCTGCTTAGCTGTGAGAAAGCGTTTGCTGCGTTCTTAGCGCTGTACGATCTCAGGAAAGCTGTTTTCTCACACAACTAATAAATTGTAATTGTAAATCATACAACACGAGTTTATAAGCCTTTTTAGGCATCAAAATATGAAAAAGAATAACAAAAATGATGTTTTTCAACATGTATGCCAAAATGCATGAATGTTGTGGAAATGATCATTTATCAGATTTTTTGTCCTGGTTAGCTGTGAGAAAGTGTTTGCTGCGTTCTTAGCGCTGTACGATCTCAGGTAAGCGTTTTTCTCACACATCTAATGCATGGTCTTGTTAAACACACAACACGAGTTTACAAACATTTTTAGGCACCAAAATATAAAAAAGAATAACGAAATAGTTGTTTTTCAACATTTAGGCCAAAATGCAGGAATGTTGTGGAAATGATCATTCATCAGATCTTTTGCCCTGTTTAGCTGTGAGAAAGCGATTGCTGCGTTCTGAGGTTCGTACGAGCTCAGGAAAGCTGTTTTCTTACACAACTAATGCAAGGTCATTGTAAAACATACCTAATAAGTTTATAAACAATTTTAGGCACTAAAATATGAAAAAGAATAACGAAAAAGGTGTTTTTCAACATTTATGCCAAAATGCATGAATGTTGTGGAAATGAACATTTATTAGATCTTTTTGCTTTGTTTAGCTGAAAGCAAGCGTTTGCTGCGTTCTTAGCGCTGTACGAGCTCAGGAAAGCTGTTTTCTCACACAACTAATGCATGGTAATTGTAAATCATACAATACGAGTTTATAAACATTTTTAGGCATCAAAATATGGAAAAGAATAACGAAAAAGTTGTTTTTCATGTTTTTCAACAAAGTGCATGAATGTTATGGAAATGATCATTTATCTGATGTTTTGCCCTGCTTAGCTGTGAGAAAGTGTTTGCTGCGTTCTTAGCGCTGTGCGAGCTCAGGAAAGCTGTTTTCTCACAAAACTAAGGCATGGTAATTGTAAATCATACAATACGAGTTTATAAAGATTTTTAGGCATCAAAATATGGAAAAGAATAACGAAAAAGTTGTTTTTCATGTTTTTCAACAAAGTGCATGAATGTTATGGAAATGATCATTTATTAGATGTTTTGCCCTGCTTAGCTGTGAGAAAGCGTTTGCTGCGTTCTTTGCGATGTACGAGCTCTGGAAAGCTGTTTTCTCACACAACTAATGCATGGTAATTGTAAATCATACAATACGAGTTTATAAACATTTTTATGCATCAAAATATGAAAAAAGAATAACGAAAAAGTTGTTTTTCATGTTTTTCAACAAAGTGCATGAATGTTATAGAAATGATCATTTTATTAGATGTTTTGCCCTGCTTAGCTGTGAGAAAGCGTTTGCTTCGTTCTTAGCGCTATACGAGCCCAGGAAAGCGGTTTTCTCACACAACTAATGCATGGTAATTGTAAATCATACAATACGAGTTTATAAACATTTTTAGGCATCAAAATATGGAAAAGAATAACGAAAAAGGTGTTTTTCATGTTTTTCAACAAAGTGCATGAATGTTATGGAAATGATCATTTATTAGATGTTTTGCCCTGCTTAGCTGTGAGAAAGCGTTTGGTGCGTTCTCAGCGCTGTACGAGCTCAGGAAAGCTGTTTTCTCACACAACTAATGCATGGTAATTGTAAATCACACAATACGAGTTTATAAACATTTTTAGGCATCAAAATATGAAAAAGAATAACGAAAAAGGTGTTTTTCATGTTTTTCAACAAAGTGCATGAATGGTATGGAAATGATCATTTATTAGATGTTTTGCCCTGCTTAGCTGTGAGAAAGCGTTTGCTGCGTTCTTAGCGCTGTACGAGCTCAGGAAAGCTGTTTTCTCACACAACTAATGCATGGTAATTGTAAATCATACAATACGAGTTTATAAACATTTTTAGGCATCAAAATATGGAAAAGAATAACGAAAAAGTTGTTTTTCATGTTTTTCAACAAAGTGCATGAATGTTATGGAAATGATCATTTATTAGATGTTTTGCCCTGCTTAGCTGTGAGAAAGCGTTTGCTGCGTTCTCAGCGCTGTACGAGCTCAGGAAAGCTGTTTTCTCACACAACTAATGCATGGTAATTGTAAATCACACAATACGAGTTTATAAACATTATATCGCATCAAAATATGAAAAAGAATAACAAAAAAGGTGTTTTTCAACATGTATGCCAAAATGCAGGAATGTTGTGGAAATGATCATTTATTAGATGTGTTGCCCTGCGAAGCTGTGAGAAAGCGTTTGCTGCGTTCTTAGCTTTGTACGAGCTCAGGAAAGCTGTTTTCTCACACAACTAATGCAAGGTCATTGTAAAACATACAAAATAAGTTTATAAACATTTTTATGCATCAAAATATGAAAAAGAATAACGAAAAAGGTGTTTTTCAACATGTATGCCAAAATGCAGGAATGTTGTGGAAATTATCATTCATCAGATTTTTTGCCCTGTTTAGCTGTGAGAAAGCGATTGCTGCGTTCTGAGGTTCGTACGAGCTCAGGAAAGCTGTTTTCTTACACAACTAATGCAAGGTCATTGTAAAACATACCTAATAAGTTTATAAACATTTTTAGGCACTAAAATATGAAAAAGAATAACGAAAAAGGTGTTTTTCAACATTTTTGCCAAAATGCATGAATGTTGTGGAAATGATCATTTATTAGATCTTTTTGCTTTGTTTAGCGGAAAGCAAGCGTTTGCTGCGTTCTTAGCGCTGTACGAGCCCAGGAAAGCGGTTTTCTCACACAACCAATGCATGGTAATTGTAAATCATACAATACGAGTTTATAAACATTTTTAGCCATCAAAATATGAAAAAGAATAACGAAAAAGGTGTTTTTCATGTTTTTCAACAAAGTGCATGAATGGTATGGAAATGATCATTTCTTAGATGTTTTGCCCTGCTTAGCTGTGAGAAAGCGTTTGCTGCGCCCTTAGCGCTGTACGAGCTCAGGAAAGCTGTTTTCTCACACAACTAATGCATGGTAATTGTAAATCATACAATACGAGTTTATAAACATTTTTAGGCATCAAAATATGGAAAAGAATAACGAAAAAGTTGTTTTTCATGTTTTTCAACAAAGTGCATGAATGTTATGGAAATGATCATTTATTAGATGTTTTGCCCTGCTTAGCTGTGAGAAAGCGTTTGCTGCGTTCTCAGCGCTGTACGAGCTCAGGAAAGCTGTTTTCTCACACAACTAATGCATGGTAATTGTAAATCACACAATACGAGTTTATAAACATTATATCGCATCAAAATATGAAAAAGAATAACAAAAAAGGTGTTTTTCAACATGTATGCCAAAATGCAGGAATGTTGTGGAAATGATCATTTATTAGATGTGTTGCCCTGCGAAGCTGTGAGAAAGCGTTTGCTGCGTTCTTAGCCTTGTTCGAGCTCAGGAAAGCTGTTTTCTCACAAAACTAAGGCAAGATCATTGTAAAACATACAAAATAAGTTCATAAACATTTTTAGGCATCGAAATATAAAAAAGAATAACAAAAAAGTTGTTTTTCAACATTTATTCCAAAATGCATGAATGTTGTGGAAATGATCATTTATTAGATCTTTTTGCTTTGTTTAGCTGAAAGAAAGCGTTTGCTGCGTTCTTAGCGCTGTACGAGCTCAGAAAAGCTGTTTTCTCACACAACTAATGCAAGATCATCGTAAAACATACAAAATAAGTTTATAAACATTTTTATGCATCAAAATATGAAAAAGAATAACGAAAAAGGTGTTTTTCAACATGTATGCCAAAATGCAGGAATGTTGTGGAAATGATTATTCATCAGATTTTTTGCCCTGTTTAGCTGTGAGAAAGCGTTTTTCATGATTTTCAACAAAGTGCATGAATGTTATGGAAATGATAATTTATTAGGTGCTTTTCCATGCTTAGCTGTGAGAAAGCGTTTGCTGCTTTCTTAGCGCTGACCGAGCTCAGGAAAGCTGTTTTCTCACACAACTTATGCATGGTAATTGTAAATCATGCAATACGAGTTTATAAAGATTTTTGGCATCAAAATATGGAAAAGAATAACGAAAAAGTTGTTTTTCATGTTTTTCAACAAAGTGCATGAATGATATGGAAATGATCATTTATTAGTTAATCATTTAATGATTTAATGACCTGGATTAAACAGGACGAGTATGTAGCTCTAAATGAAGCTAGTCCTCCTGGATACAGCTACATACACCAGCCTCGGTTAACTGGTAGAGGAGGAGGCGTCGCAGTTATTCACAATGATAATTTGACTATTGTACAAAAACACGGACACAAATTTAATTCATTTGAAATTCTTTATAGTAACATAAGTGTATTTAACTATATTAAGTCAGCTCAGTCGATCCCGCTAATTGTCATTTACAGACCTCCAGGGCCGTACTCGGAATTTCTTAGTGAATTTGCAGATTTCCTCTCAAACCTAGTCGTTTCTGTAGACAAAGTGTTAATTGCTGGAGATTTTAATATTCATTTTGAAAACCCAGAAGACCCTCTGAGAACTGCATTTATGTCTATACTGGACTTGGTAGGAGTAAATCAGTGTGTAGTAGGACCCACTCATAAAGCAGGTCACACTTTAGATTTAATAATATTATTTGGATTAAGTATAAGAAATTTATTCACAATACCACTATCTGAAGTTATCTCAGATCACTATCTTGTCTCAATTCAAGTGTGTCACAATAATAATGTACACACAGCGCCGCGCTACCGTATGAAACGTACATTCACATCAACTACCAAACAGAGTTTTATCAGTAATCTCCCAGAGTTCCCAACTTCGATTAGATCACCGTCTGACCCCACAGAACTCGATCAGGCGACGGAATATTTAGAGTCGACATTTCGCTATACCCTAGATAATGTAGCTCCAGTCAAAAGAAAAATTATTAGAGATAAAAAACTTGCTCCCTGGTATAACGATCACACGCGCACTTTAAAACAGACCGCTCGGAAATTAGAACGTAAATGGCGTCAAACTAAATTACTAGTATTTCAAATAGCATGGAAGGAGAGCATCCTGAACTATAGAAAAGCTCTTAGTGTAGCTAGATCAACATATCTCTCCACTCTTATAGAAAATAACAAAAATAATCCTAGATTCTTATTTAATGCTGTAGCCAAATTAACCAGAAATAAGACCACTGCAGAAATCTCCACAACAACATCATGCAATAGTGAGGACTTCATGAACTTTTTTAATAATAAAATTGTAAATATTAGGCATAAAATTGAGGTTTTGAAACCGAACAGTGTAATTGATGCAGATGTTAATCTAGCCATGTCAGACCAGAACCTAGAATACTTTACTCCCCTTGAAGAGAATGAACTAATTTCACTCATCTCTTCTTCAAATTCATCAACCTGTATATTAGATCCTGTACCGACACATTTTCTTAAACAGATAGTACCAGCAATAATAGAACCCCTGTTGAGAATAATTAATTCTTCACTCAGCATTGGATATGTTCCAAAATCTTTTAAATTAGCAGTTATCAAACCAATAATTAAGAAACCTGACCTCGACCCCTGTCAGCTGTCCAGTTACAGACCAATATCAAACCTCCCCTTTATCTCTAAGATCCTGGAAAAGATAGTAGCGGAGCAGCTATGCTCATATATACATAGAAATGGCATACATGAACTGTATCAGTCAGGATTTAGGCCTCATCACAGTACAGAGACAGCGCTCGTTAAAGTAGTAAATGACATTCTATTGGCCTCTGATCAGGGTTGTGTAACTATGCTTGTATTACTTGACCTCAGTGCAGCTTTTGACACTGTTGATCATGCTATTCTTCTTCACAGATTAGAAAATGTAGTGGGAATTAAGGGTACAGCACTCTCCTGGCTCAGATCCTATCTGACCCATCGTTATCAGTATGTAGACTTAAATGGTGATTATTCTGCATGTTCTCTAGTGGAGTTTGGCGTTCCGCAGGGTTCAGTTTTAGGTCCACTGCTTTTTTCCCTTTACATGCTTCCTCTGGGCAACATAATCCGTAAGCATGGTATTAGTTTTCATTGTTATGCTGACGATACACAGTTATATGTCTCAGCAAAACCTGATGAGAAAAAACAGCTTACTAAAATTGAGCAATGTGTGCAGGACATAAGAAATTGGATGCTAATTAACTTCCTTCTGCTAAATCCGGATAAGACAGAAGTTCTAGTCATAGGACCGCATACAGCTAGGAGTAAAATTTTAGATCACACCGTAACTTTAGATGGCCTTTTTGTTCCATCAAATGCAACAGTGAAAGACCTTGGTGTGATTATTGATTCCAGCCTTTCATTTGAAGCACATGTAGATAATATTACCAGGATAGCATTCTTTCACCTCAGAAATATTGCCAGAATAAGAAATTTATTGTCGCTAAACGACGCAGAAAAACTAGTTCATGCTTTTATCACCTCTAGGTTGGACTATTGTAATGCCTTACTGTCTGGTTGTTCAGCTAGATGCATAAATAAGCTTCAGCTAGTCCAGAATGCAGCAGCGAGAGTCCTCACCAGAACCAGAAGATATGAGCACATCACCCCTATCTTATCTTCACTCCATTGGCTCCCTGTGAAATTTCGCATTGATTTTAAAATACTACTCTTGACATATAAAGCATTAAATGGTCTCGCGCCGCAGTACCTGAGCGAACTGCTAGTGTCTTACGATCCGCCACGCCTACTTCGATCAAAGGATGCAGGCTGCTTGTCAGTACCGCGTATTATGAAAAATACAGCTGGGGGCAGAGCTTTTTCTTACAAAGCCCCAAAGTTATGGAATAGTCTTCCAAATAGTGTTCGGGACTCAGACACAGTCTCAGTGTTTAAGTCCAGGCTAAAAACCTATTTATTTAGCCAAGCATTTTTATAAATAGATTTGCCATAGGTAAAGGAGCAGATCTGGGGGACTCATGGACGTAGAGTATTATGGTGAACTGGTATGTTTGGATGCTGTCTTCCTCACTCTCATTGATCACTCAGGTTTGCTGACGGTGAGGTGATTGTTTGCTTTACATCTCAGGAAGCCCTCATGTTTGTGTTTCCTTCTGGCTCTCCCTTTTAGTTATGCTGTCATAGTTAGTCCTGCCGGAGTCTCTGCTTGCACTCTACAGTTAATATACATTCACATTATACATTGTGTGACTGTGACCATACCTAACTGCCATCTCTCCTCTTCTTCTCTTTCCCCCCCTCTTTCTTTTTCCTCTCTCCTCCTGTCCCCCCTTTCACTCCTTCTCTCTCTCTCTGTCGAGCTACACATGTCGTTCCTGAGCTGCCAGTGATCCAGACTCCCTCTGCCCTCCGGACCTGTCTGACCCATCCTGGTGCCCCGCTTCTGGCTGAAGATCTCGTCACATGGATGCCCCGTGTGTCTCTCTGGGATGCGTCTGGTGTCTGGGAATGATTCTCTCTACCTAGAAAATGGTTCTGGCCTTGACTGGTGTTGGCAACTGTTTCTCTGGGGACTTGACAGTTCGATAGTTCATGACTGGAACTTCTTACAAGTCTACCTGGGTCTTCAATAACTACCTGGACTCCATATTAACATCAATTAACATCAGCTATTATAGCTGAACTGCCTCCCACCCTACACACTGTATAAATGCAGATCATTTACTGCTTTCTGTTTCACCCAAATGAGGATGGGTTCCCTGTTGAGTCTGGTTCCTCTCAAGGTTTCTTCCTATTACCATCTCAGGGAGTTTTTCCTTGCCACTGTCGCCCTCGGCTTGCTCACCAGGGACAAACTGACCATTTTGATTCATACAAATTCACATTTCATACAAACCTAAATAATTCTTTTGACTATGTAAAGCTGCTTTGCGGCAATGAAAATTGCTAAAAGCGCTATACAAATAAAATTGAATTGAATTGAATTGAATTAGATGTTTTGCCCTGCTTAGCTGTGAGAAAGCGTTTGCTGCGTTCAGAGCGCTGTACGAGCTCAGGAAAGCTGTTTTCTCACACAACTAATGCATAGTCATTGTAAAACACACAACACGAGTTTACAAACATTTTTAGGCACCAAAATATGAAAAAGAATAACGAAATAGTTGTTTTTCAACATGTATGCCAAAATGCAGGAATGTTGTGGAAATGATCATTCATCAGATTTTTTGCCCTGTTTAGCTATGAGAAAGCGTTTGCTGCTTTCTGAGCTTCGTACGAGGTCAGGAAAGGTGTTTTCGCACACAACTAATGCAAGGTCATTGTAAAACATACCTAATAAGTTTATAAACATTTTTAGGCACTACAATATAAAAAAGAATAACGAAAAAGTTGTTTTTCATGTTTTTCAACAAAGTGCACGAATGTTATAGAAATGATCATTTTATTAGATGTTTTGCCCTGCTTAGCTGTGAGAAAGCGTTTGCTTCGTTCTTAGCGCTGTACGAGCCCAGGAAAGCGGTTTTCTCACACAACTAATGCATGGTAATTGTAAATCATACAATACGAGTTTATAAACATTTTTAGGCATCAAAATATGAAAAAGAATATAACAAAAATGCTGATTTTTCAACATGTATGCCACAATGCAGGAATGTTGTGGAAATGATATGTGCGTGAGCCATGTGAGAAAGTTTAGCGAGTGCAGTACTTGGGACTGTGTGCATGAGTATTCCGGCTGTCCAGAGATTTAATATAGCAGATTGTGTGCGTTAATGCCATATAGTAAGTTGTCATTCTTATTTCCTGTTTAATAATTAAGATTACCACATCTGTGTGTTATTGAGATTTATGGTCAATATTTAGATTCATGCAAATTATCCTAAGTAAATGTTATGCACGTGGTGTGTATTATGTTGCCTATTGAAGATAATCTTGGCTATATTGCTTATCACATTATTTACAGTCAGTGACTCACTTTGTATTATATTGGATTATATTATACCACAGGTGCTTGTGGTAGTCATTATTGTTTGATTATCAAAGTAATGACCTAAATATTACAGTTTGGTTTAGTTACTGTTTAGTTATTGAATCAATGTATATGGGCACTAATTTCATAATGTTGTGTTAATAATACCTAACTTTTATTTGCTATTTTCAGAACCACACACCCACACACCACCCACTCACTAAGAGCACAACACACAACAAACTATACAACTGTTGCCCATGCCTACTTGAACTGTTTATTAAACATTGTCAATTCAGCAAATGGTCTGGTTCCTGTGTCCTGGCTGACAGCCAAGGGTGATTACCACAAAATACGATCCAGCTGTAGAACTAGAACACAGTCCTTCTAAGTCTCACCAACAATTTTGGTCCTTCGAGCCGGATGTGGTAATTTCTCTTTAGAAGATGGACGAAAGAGCTGCAACCAGACCTAGACGTCAGACATACCCCCCACGTTATTATGACGAGTACGAGACGGGTTTTGTGCTGCCACAAAGACAGTTATGTGAACCACTAACCAGTAGGCATGGGCAAGAAGAGAAGTTATGTGCTCAGGGGGCAGGAGCTGTTAATATAACACCACCTACTGTCAGCCAGTCATTGATGGATGCTGACAATATAGACAGAGCACAGGTCAAACGAAGCAGACTACCCACCCCAAGTAGTTGGTCATTAGTACAGTATAGTTTATCTCCAGCGTCCCAGAAAGACCTTTAGCAAAGTAGAGATGAGCAACTAAACGCAACATTAGCTGAAATTCGAAAGACCAGGTCTGAGTTAAGACTTCTTGCAGAGACTGTGCGCAGCCTAAAGCATACCACTCCACCAGCCACAATGTGCTCTCAGTCTAAAACACTGGATCCACCTAAGTCTGATCCCAGTCCCAATCTGCAGTCCCTTTCGACCATGGGTACACCTAGACCACCTCCACCCTGTGAAGAGTTGATCTCTGACATGCAGGCTGATAAGTATGATGACTCAGACTGGCCTGGATCCAGAGAGGCGATGGAGAGAGAAGTTTTACCTACACAAGTGAATCCATCCACTAAGAACAGAACACCTTACTGCCTATTCTGTAACAATTCAGATCACTTCTTAAGCCAATACACAGAGGTGGTAAAACTGACCACAGACCAATTATCCGAATGGATTCGTACCAATCGAAGGTGCTGGCGATGCGCTAGGAATCACCAAGCAGCCCAGTGCAACCTGCGGAAACCTTGCAGCATTTGCCAAGGTAAACACCTACCAGTGCTGTACGCAGTCAATTCCAGAACACTCAGAACTGTGGTCAAGTCAACTAAAGAGGAGAGCTGTCTAGTGAACACATCTTCTGAAGTGCTGTATGTGGACAAACCATCAGATGGCAGTCAGGTACTACTAAAGGTTATCAGAGTACTACTGCACCATGGTAAGCACACTCTGAGCAAGTACGCTATCCTGGATGATGGCTCAGAGCGTACAATGCTCTTACCAGCTGCAACGCACCATCTGGGCCTCAGAGGAGAGCCAGAAGACCTGGCCTTGAGAACTATACGTCAAGATATACAAGTTCTTCATGGGTCCAAGGTGTCATTCCGTATTTCCCCAGCCGATAAGCCACAGCAAAGCTTTCTTATCACTGATGCCTTCACTGCAGAACATCTTTGCCTCGCACTCCATTCTTACCCTATGAACAGATTACAGAAAAAGTACAAGCACCTCGTGGGCCTCCCGATACAGGCGTTTAAGCAGGCCCAACCCTTACTGTTAATTGGAGCTGATCATCCCCACTTGATTACTCCTGTCAAGCCTGGTTACACTCCGAGTCCTGTCGATTCAAGGTTTTTGTTGGCACGCGGGTGGCAGAAATCCAGGAGCTCACTGATCGACTTTCATGGCGATAGGTTGACTCAGAAAAAAACCCTGCAGACGACCTCACCAGAGGAAAGAGGTTAGATGAGCTGGCAGAGCACAACCGATATGGAGACATGGGCCATCGTTTCTTCTCCAAAGCCCAGACACATGGCCGACCCCACCAACAACCGTAGTTGCAGAGTGTCACATGGAACCCCGCAAGTCTATATTCTGTGGAGTCACTACAACCATACCTGACAAGGAACCTTACCTACCAGACACGCATCAGTACAACACCTGGAGGGAACTTGTAGAGGCAACCGTACAGAGGCTTCAAGGGGCGCCAGGTAACAGCAAAGCTCCTAGCGCTGATGACTACCGTACAGCTGAAATTCTTATCCTCAGAAGGGCACAACAGGATACTTTCACAGAGGAGTTCAGTCTACTGCAAAAGGGAAAACCAATCCAACAAAATAGCTGCTTACTTACACTGGCTTCAGAGCTGGACAAGACGGTGGCAGACTGCGCAGAACTGAAGCCTCAGACTCAGCTGCTGTGCATCCCATCATCTTGGATCACTGCCATTCCACCACTAAACTTTTAATCCAAGACTATGATTCTCCGCTTGGACACCCTGGTCCCGAGAGAGTGTTCTCGGAGATCCGCCGCAAGTTTTGAATCTTACGAGGTGGAGAGGCAATCCGACGATATCAGCACACCTGTACTGATTGTCGACAATGGAAATCGAACCCTCACGTTCCGAAGATGGCAGATCTACCTATAGCACGTCTACGCCTTTATACGGCCCTTGGTAATCAACGTGGGCAGGCGCACAGAGAAAAGGTAGGGAATCATATTAAAATGCCTTACAACCAGATGTGTACACTTAGAAATCCTCACCAATATGAATGCAGACTCCTTCTTAATGTCACTGAGAAGGTTCATCGCCAAAAGAGGGACACCAGCTGAGTTGTTCTCTGACCAAGGAACAAACTTCCGGGGAGGAGAAAGAGAGATACGAGAGGCCCTTGCAGGACTGTCATCAGAACTCCAACTTCAGCTTGCCAAACATAAAATACAGTTCCATTTCAACCCACCTGGCGCACCCCACTTCGGCGGAACGTGGGAAAGGGAAATTCGCTCTGTGAAAACAGCACTTTACAGTGTGGTAGGAAGTCAAGCCATCACAGAGGAAGTACTCCATACTGTTCTCCTAGAAGTAGAAGGCATGTTAAATGCTAAACCATTGGTCATTGTAAAACATACAACATGAGTTTATAAACATTTTTAGGCATCAAAATATGAAAAAGAATAACGAAAAAGTTGTTTTTCAACATGTATGCCAAAATGCATGAATGTTGTGGAAATAATCATTTATTAGATGCTTTGCCCTGCTTAGCTGTGAGAAGATGTTTGCTTCGTTCTTAGTGCTGTTCGAGCTCAGGAAAGCTGTTTTCTCACACAACTAATGCATGGTCATTGTTTTTATTTCAACAATATTTTTATTGATTTTAAAACAGGGATATTACAAGGTAGACATGTAATGTTTCAATACAGAATTTTAAAACCTCCTTATAAATCCCTATAGCACCCACCCCACCCCTCCCTAGCTCCAAAAAGAGCAATCAGAGGATCTGGTTCAAGATTGCATTTCAATATATACGACAAGGTTTTAAAAACATCCCTCCAGAATTTTTCCAAATTCGGGCATGTCCAATACATATGATTAAGAGACGCCTCTCCACTCTATTACTCACAACAAGGATCAATGTCTGGGTAAAAAACGGGAAAGTTTAAGTTTGGAGAAATGAGCCCTGTGTACAACCTTAAACCTTAAATAAAGAGTGGCGGGCACATAAAGAAGTTGAAGTGACAAATTTAAGAATTGAATTCCAAGTATCATCTGACAGTGAGAGATTTAAATCTTTCTCCCAAGCAGTTTTAATTTTACTTAAAGGGGTGTGTCTCAAACCCATCAATCCACTGTAAATAGTGGATATTAGGCCTTTACGCAGCGGGGACAAACATAGGAGATTATCTATAATATTTGCAGCAGGAGCCTCAGGGAAATTCTGTATTAAAGAGCGAATGAATGAAGTATCTGAATACTTGCAGATATCTGAAAAAGTTTGAATTGGGTAGGTTAAACCTTTCAGAAAGCTGCTCAAACGATGCAAACATACAGATCTCTGCAAAGCTTGATACCCTTATTGTACCATTCCTGAAACAGTGAATCATGTAAAGAAGGTTGGAAGAGATAGTTAGAGACGATAGGACTGGAAAGAGAAAAGCCCAGGAGACCACAGTGCTTTCTGAACTGAGCCCATACTCTTAAGGTATGCCTGACAACTGAGTTATAGATTAATTTTATTGAGGGGATGGGGAGTGCGGATCCAGGGAGTGCAGAGACAGAGAGGTTTTTGACTGACTTTATCTCCATTTCCACCCAGGCAGGCCGATTAGGTTGGTTAGGAAAATATGCCCAAAAGATGACAGATCGAATGTTTGCTGCCCAGTAGTAAAAACGAAAATAAGGTAGAGCCATGCCACCATCTCTTTTAGATCTTTGAAGTAAGGACTTATTTAATCGTGGATGTTTACCTTTCCAAAGGTAAGAGGATATAATTGAGTCTAAAACACCAAAGTAAGATTTGGGAATGAAAACAGGTACAGACTGAAAGAGATATAAAAATTTAGGAAGAATACTCATTTTAATAGCATTAATGCAGCCCACCAGGGACATGGACAGTGGTGACCATTTTTCCAAGTCCTTTTTAGTTTGGTTCAACAACCTAGTAAAATTTTCTTTAAAAAGGTGTTTATGTTTCCTTGGGATTGTAATACCGAGGTAGGTAACCTGATTTTTCACTATGTTGAATGGAAAATTGTGCATACCCGTTGTTACTGCTGTGTTATTAAGCAGAAAAGTTCACTTTTGCGCAAATTCAATTTATATCCTGAAAAGTAGCTAAATTCACTAAGCACAGGTGGAAGGGAGGAGATTGAATTTGATATAAAAAGTAGAAGATCATCTGCATAAAGGGAAACTTTATGTTCTTCTTCCTGCCTCCAAATCCCAGATATATCCCTACAACTGCGGAATGCAATTGCTAGTGGCTCAATGGCAAGGTTAAAGAGCAATGGGCTAAGAGGACACCCCTGACGAGGGATCCCCTCTGATGGTGTGTACAGGACATCCATAAGACGTCGAATGTTAAAGTAAGAAAAGCGATTTTTGACAAAACCGGTCTGGTTCTCAGATATAATAGAGGGTAAAACATTCTCTAATCTACGAGCCAAGACTTTAGCAAGGATTTTAACATCCACGTTGAGAAGAGAGATTGGTCTATATGAAGAGTACTCTGTTGGGTCTTTATCTCTCCTTGCTATAAGGGTGATGCGAACCTTATTAAATGACGCAGGCAGCTTACCTTGCTTAAAAGAGTCAGATAGAACCAAAGCTAGTTGTGGTGCAAGGTATGAGGAGAATGATTTAAAAAACTCTGCAGGGAACCCATCAGGACTCGGGGATTTACTAGATTGCAATGATGAGATAGCTGAACTGATCTCCTCTTGTGATATGGGCTCTTCTAATCTTAATCTAGAATCAGGGAACAGTGTTGGGATATCTAATTTATTCAAGAAATTCTCAAGTGAATTACAGTCCTTTGGAAACTCAGAAGTATATAATCGAGAATAAAAATTCCTGAATGCATCATTAATTTTAGAATGGTCGGTAGTGATGGTACCATCCTCTATCCGAATTTTTGTAATGTGTTGCTGTGCTCTTAACTGGTTAGCTAAAAGTTTCCCAGATTTGTCACCATGAATGTAAAATTGGCTCCTACTCTTTAATAATTGGCATTCAATTACATGCGCCGAGATGAGTTCAAAATTAGTTTGCAATTCTATGCGTTTTTTATACAGATCAGGATTTTTAAATGGAGCATACTGCTGATCAATTTCTTTAATTTGGTTGGTCAAATCTTTTCGTTCTTTATATGCCTTTCTTTTCATATTTGCAAGTATATAAAATTGTCTGTCCCCTGAGGTAGGCTTTTAGAGCATCCCAAACAGTTAAACATGACACTTCAGGTGTTTCATTTGTGTTTAAGAAAAAAACTATCTGGTCTTCCATAAATTTTTTAAAATTATTCTCTATCAGTAATGATGAATTAAAGCGCCAATGTTTATTAATTTGAGGAAGATTGGGGAGCTTTATAGACATAACAACTGGCGCATGACCTGATATCACAATGCTCTGATAAGCGCAGGTATTAACCATTGGGATCAGTTGATTATCTATAAAGAAATAATCAATTCTGGAGAAAGTATGATGAACATGTGAGAAAAAGGAGTATTCTCTCTTTTTTGGATTATGGAAGCGCCATATGTCAGAGATACCAAAGCTGCAAAGATAGGACTGAAGTAGCATGGCGGATTTACTTAGAGGTATAGGATTGGGAGATGACCTGTCAAGTGATGGATCCAAACAGCAGTTGAAGTCTCCCCCTAATACGAGAGAGTATGAGCTCAGATCTGGTAGAGCAGAAAAGAAATGTTCAAAGAAGGAGACATCATCATAATTAGGGGCATATAAATTAGCCAACACTACATGAGTATTAAATAATTTCCCTGAAACAATGATATAACGACCATGTATATCCGTAATAACATTTTGATGCTCAAAAGAGATGTTTGGACTAATGAGAATTGAGACACCCCTAGCTTTGGCCTGAAAGGTCGAGTGGTAGTGCTGCCGTCCCCAACGCGACATAAGGCGAGAATTATCAGAACTGAGAATGTGAGTTTCTTGTAAAAATGCGATTGCAGTGTTAAGTTGTTTAAGGTGTGACAGCACTTTCCTTCTCTTGACTGGATGGTTTAAACCCTTAACATTCCAGCTCACAAAGTTTAAAGAAATATTCATTCTCCCTGAGAGGAGATGCAGGTAGATAAACATGAATAACACTAAGATGTCTAGCGTCAGCCTTAAAACAAGAGTGTAAAACACAGAGCAACATTGTAAAGATGCACCGTGTACAAAGAACTAACATAATACTGGCTTCGGAGAACCCCCACCCCTCCCCCCCCACACCCCACTGCCCCCAAAGAAACAAAGATAGCTGCTAACAAACAAAGCAGCAAGCTCTTCCATCCTTCCATTTTCCACCTAACCAATCTTCCTGCCGCTAACCACACCATCTTCTGCTCCGACACAGTTTACAAAAAATAAGTATTAAATATATAAATAAAACATTTCCCCACTCCAATACTGAAATCTCTCAATAGGAGAAAAACACACCACCCCTCCCACCACGTCACATTATAACATCTAACATGCAAACACAAGTAGTCACTCGTGATTAGAAATAAAGTAATAATAGAAAAAAAAAAAAAACCCCTTCACAAGTTTAACACAGTAAACACGGCTAGATTTTTAGTTAGAAATGGTACTTTCCTGATAACTGTTGTTGCGTATTTAAAAAATAATAATAATACAGTGCACTACGTAGTTTTCGGCAGACTGTCTATGTGTTTCTGCGCCTCTTCCACCGAGCCGTAGAGAGAGTTACCCGGAGCCGTGCTGGATACAGGAGAGAAGGCCGGAGTCCACGGTTGTATAACTCAGTCATAACGTCTCTATACTCGGCCCGCTGTCTAAAACTTCGGGAGCGTAGTCTTCCACGATACGAACCTGCGGACCGCAGTATTCCAGCCTCCCTCTCCGCCGAGCCTCCCGAACCAGAAGGTCTTTAACCTGGCACACGGAGAATGACCGTCCGAGGTCTCTGACCTGAAGCGGGTTTGGATGTAGGTATGCGGTGGGCTCTGTCAATCTCAGGCGGGGATGGAAGCGTTTCACTCCCACACACCTCGCACAGAAATTTCGAGAAGAACTCGGTAGAGAGTCCACTCTCAGTACGCTCCGGAAGACCCAGGACATGCAGGTTTTGTCTCCTGCTGCGGCCTTCTAGGTCCACGACTTTGGCCATTAACTTAGTGTTACTTTCCCGAAGTCCGGAGCAGATGTTTTCCAACTAGCTCACACGCTGGCTCAGGTCATCTGTAGCAAGTTCTAGTAAAGATGTGACGTAGCTTCCTGTTTTTCGTATTGTTCTCGCGAAAGTTCCTCGTTTGTTTGTATCAGGGTTTAGATTACATTACCTTTTCTTGTTTATTCTAAATAACAACATTAACTAATTTTCAGGCTTTAATACTACTGGATTTTTGCCTTTTTCTGTTTGTTTGCTTTTTTGCGCTTTTTCGGAGAACGCGCGTATCATCTGAGAACAACAAGCGGAATCCATCACCAAATAACTACTCAGGTACGATATCATGTCTAATATTCAGCTCGTTCAGTGTGTAGAGTGCAGGATGTTTAGACATTCTTCCTCCGTCATTAGTGGTAATTTTATTTGTGATAGGTGTGTGTTAGTGAGCACTCTGATGGAGAAGATATCAGTGTTAGAGGAGCGCATCCAGACTTTAGAGAGGGTTAGAGAGTGTGAGAGCAGTGTTATTCTGGAAAAGGTAGTATCACAACAGCTATGTTCATATCTACATAGGAATAGTATACATGAATTGTATCAGTCAGGATTTAGGCCTCATCACAGCACAGAGACAGCACTTGTTAAAGTAGTAAATGACCTCCTAGTGGCCTCTGATCAGGGTTGTGTCACTATACTTGTGTTACTCGACCTCAGTGCAGCTTTTGATCATAATATTCTCCTTCACAGATTAGAAAATGTAGTAGGAATTAAGGGAACGGCCCTCTTATGGCTCAGATCCTATTTGACTGATCGTTATCAGTTTGTAGATTTAGATGGTGACCATTCCTCATGTTCTCAAGTTGAGTTTGGTGTTCCACAGGGTTCTGTTTTAGGCCCACTGCTTTTTTCCCTTTACATGCTTCCTCTAGGCAACATAATTCGTAAACATGGTATTAGTTTTCATTGTTATGCTGATGACACACAAGTATACGTTTCAGCAAAACCAGATGAGAAAAACCAGCTTACTAAAGTTGAGCAATGTGTGCAGGACATAAGAGATTGGATGGTAATTAATTTCCTTCTGCTTAATCCTGATAAGACAGAAGTTCTAGTCATAGGACCACAAGCAGCTAGAAGTAAGCTTTTTGATTCAATTCAATTCAATTCAATTTTATTTGTATAGCGCTTTTAGCAATTTTCATTGCCGCAAAGCAGCTTTACACAGTCAAAAGAATTATTTAGGTTTGTATGAAATGTGAATTTGTATGAATCAAAATGGTCAGTTTGTCCCTGGTGAGCAAGCCGAGGGCGACAGTGGCAAGGAAAAACTCCCTGAGATGGTAATAGGAAGAAACCTTGAGAGGAACCAGACTCAACAGGGAACCCATCCTCATTTGGGTGAAACAGAAAGCAGTAAATGATCTGCATTATTACAGTGTGTAGGGTGGGAGGCAGTTCAGCTATAATAGCTGATGTTAATTGATGTTAATATGGAGTCCAGGTAGTTATTGAAGACCCAGGTAGACTTGTAAGAAGTTCCAGTCATGAACTATCGAACTGTCAAGTCCCCAGAGAAACAGTTGCCAACCCCAGTCAAGGCCAGAACCATTTTCTAGATAGAGAGAATCATTCCCAGACACCAGACGCATCCCAGAGAGACACACGGGGCATCCATGTGACGAGATCTTCAGCCAGAAGCGGGGCACCAGGATGGGTCAGACAGGTCCGGAGGGCAGAGGGAGTCTGGATCACTGGCAGCTCAGGAACGACATGTGTAGCTCGACAGAGAGAGAGAGAGAAAGAGTGAAAGGGGGGACAGGAGGAGAGAGGAAAAAGAAAGAGGGGGGAAAGAGAAGAAGAGGAGAGATGGCAAGTTAGGTATGGTCACAGTCACACAATGTATAATGTGAATGTATATTAACTGTAGAGTGCAAGCAGAGACTCCGGCAGAACTAACTATGACAGCATAACTAAAAGGGAGAGCCAGAAGGAAACACAAACATGAGGGCTTCCTGACATGTAAAGCAAACAATCACCTCACCGTCAGCAAACCTGAGTGATCAATGAGAGTGAGGAAGACAGCATCCAAACATACCAGTTCACCATAATACTCTACGTCCATGAGTCCCCCAGATCTGCTCCTTTACCTATGGCAAATCTATTTATAAAAATGCTTGGCTAAATAAATAGGTTTTTAGCCTGGACTTAAACACTGAGACTGTGTCTGAGTCCCGAACACTATTTGGAAGACTATTCCATAACTTTGGGGCTTTGTAAGAAAAAGCTCTGCCCCCAGCTGTATTTTTCATAATACGCGGTACTGACAAGCAGCCTGCATCCTTTGATCGAAGTAGGCGTGGCGGATTGTAAGACACTAGCAGTTCGCTCAGGTACTGCGGGGCGAGACCATTTAATGCTTTATATGTCAAGAGTAGTATTTTAAAATCAATGCGAAATTTCACAGGGAGCCAATGGAGTGAAGATAAGATAGGGGTGATGTGCTCATATCTTCTGGTTCTGGTGAGGACTCTCGCTGCTGCATTCTGGACTAGCTGAAGCTTATTTATGCATCTAGCTGAACAACCAGACAGTAAGGCATTACAATAGTCCAACCTAGAGGTGATAAAAGCATGAACTAGTTTTTCTGCGTCGTTTAGCGACAATAAATTTCTTATTCTGGCAATATTTCTGAGGTGAAAGAATGCTATCCTGGTAATATTATCTACATGTGCTTCAAATGAAAGGCTGGAATCAATAATCACACCAAGGTCTTTCACTGTTGCATTTGATGGAACAGAAAGGCCATCTAAAGTTACGGTGTGATCTAAAATTTTACTCCTAGCTGTATGCGGTCCTATGACTAGAACTTCTGTCTTATCCGGATTTAGCAGAAGGAAGTTAATTAGCATCCAATTTCTTATGTCCTGCACACATTGCTCAATTTTAGTAAGCTGTTTTTTCTCATCAGGTTTTGCTGAGACATATAACTGTGTATCGTCAGCATAACAATGAAAACTAATACCATGCTTACGGATTATGTTGCCCAGAGGAAGCATGTAAAGGGAAAAAAGCAGTGGACCTAAAACTGAACCCTGCGGAACGCCAAACTCCACTAGAGAACATGCAGAATAATCACCATTTAAGTCTACATACTGATAACGATGGGTCAGATAGGATCTGAGCCAGGAGAGGGCTGTACCCTTAATTCCCACTACATTTTCTAATCTGTGAAGAAGAATAGCGTGATCAACAGTGTCAAAAGCTGCACTGAGGTCAAGTAATACAAGCATAGTTACACAACCCTGATCAGAGGCCAATAGAATGTCATTTACTACTTTAACGAGCGCTGTCTCTGTACTGTGATGAGGCCTAAAACCTGACTGATACAGTTCATGTATGCCATTTCTATGTATATATGAGCATAGCTGCTCCGCTACTATCTTTTCCAGGATCTTAGAGATAAAGGGGAGGTTTGATATTGGTCTGTAACTGGACAGCTGACAGGGGTCGAGGTCAGGTTTCTTAATTATTGGTTTGATAACTGCTAATTTAAAAGATTTTGGAACATATCCAATGCTGAGTGAAGAATTAATTATTCTCAACAGGGGTTCTATTATTGCTGGTACTATCTGTTTAAGAAAATGTGTCGGTACAGGATCTAATATACAGGTTGATGAATTTGAAGAAGAGATGAGTGAAATTAGTTCATTCTCTTCAAGGGGAGTAAAGTATTCTAGGTTCTGGTCTGACATGGCTAGATTAACATCTGCATCAATTACATTGTTCGGTTTCAAAACCTCAATTTTATGCCTAATATTTACAATTTTATTATTAAAAAAGTTCATGAAGTCCTCACTATTGCATGATGTTGTTGTGGAGATTTCTGCAGTGGTCTTATTTGTGGTTAATTTGGCTACAGCATTAAATAAGAATCTAGGATTATTTTTGTTATTTTCTATAAGAGTGGAGAGATATGTTGATCTAGCTACACTAAGAGCTTTTCTATAGTTCAGGATGCTCTCCTTCCATGCTATTCGAAATACTAGTAATTTAGTTTGACGCCATTTACGTTCTAATTTCCGAGCGGTCTGTTTTAAAGTGCGCGTGTGATCGTTATACCAGGGAGCAAGTTTTTTATCTCTAATAATTTTTCTTTTGACTGGAGCTACATTATCTAGGGTATAGCGAAATGTCGACTCTAAATATTCAGTCGCCTGATCGAGTTCTGTGGGGTCAGACGGTGATCTAATCGAAGTTGGGAACTCTGGGAGATTACTGATAAAACTCTGTTTGGTAGTTGATGTGAATGTACGTTTCATACGGTAGCGCGGCGCTGTGTGTACATTATTACTGTGACACACTTGAATTGAGACAAGATAGTGATCTGAGATAACTTCAGATAGTGGTATTGTGAATAAATTTCTTATACTTAATCCAAATAATATTATTAAATCTAAAGTGTGACCTGCTTTATGAGTGGGTCCTACTACACACTGATTTACTCCTACCAAGTCCAGTATAGACATAAATGCAGTTCTCAGAGGGTCTTCTGGGTTTTCAAAATGAATATTAAAATCTCTAGCAATTAACACTTTGTCTACAGAAACGACTAGGTTTGAGAGGAAATCTGCAAATTCACTAAGAAATTCCGAGTACGGCCCTGGAGGTCTGTAAATGACAATTAGCGGGATCGACTGAGCTGACTTAATATAGTTAAATACACTTATGTTACTATAAAGAATTTCAAATGAATTAAATTTGTGTCCGTGTTTTTGTACAATAGTCAAATTATCATTGTGAATAACTGCGACGCCTCCTCCTCTACCAGTTAACCGAGGCTGGTGTATGTAGCTGTATCCAGGAGGACTAGCTTCATTTAGAGCTACATACTCGTCCTGTTTAATCCAGGTTTCTGTTAAACAGAGTATATCAAACTCCTGATCTGTGATAATTTCATTAACTATAACTGCTTTAGATGCGAGAGATCTAATATTTAACAGTCCTAGCTTCAGATCAGAGGTGCCGGCTGCGCATTCAGTCTGATCCAAGTTTGTGGTCTTTATGCTAATTAAATTACTAAAACAGACTTTCTGAGTCTTTCTAAATTTGATTTTAGCTCGGGGAACAGACACAGTCTCAATAGAGTGAACCCTGAGTGACGACTCTATGCAGCTAGCAGACGGTTGGTTTAGCCTGTCTGTCTGCTCCCTGGCCTGGGCTCTGGATTGTCACCGATTAACTAGGCCTCTTCTAAGACTATGAGCTATACTACAAGAAATGAGAGCAGCACCTTCCCGAGTGGGATGGACACCGTCCCGCCCTAACAGGCCAGCTTTGCCCTCAAAGGTCTTCCAATTATCAATAAAGCCCACGTTGTTTTCGGACTGTGATTTTAAATGGCCTTTCTGTTCCATCAAGTGCAACAGTAAAAGACCTCGGTGTGATTATAGATTCAAGCCTTTCATTAGAAGCACATGTAGATAATATTACCAGGATAGCATTCCTTCACCTCAGAAATATTGCCAAGATAAGAAATATATTGTCACTAAATGAAGCAGAAAAACTAGTTCATGCTTTTATCACGTCTAGGTTGGATTATTGTAACGCCTTACTGTCTGGTTGTTCAACTAGGTGCTTAAACAAGCTTCAATTAGTCCAGAATGCAGCAGCGAGAGTCCTCACTCGAACCAGAAGATATGAGCACATCACCCCTATCTTATCTACATTGCATTGGCTTCCTGTGAAATTTCGCATCGATTTTAAAATACTACTCTTGACGTATAAAGCATTAAATGGTCTGGCGCCGCAGTATCTGAGTGAACTGCTAGTGTCTTACAATCCGCCACGCCTACTTCGATCAAAGGACGCAGGCTGCTTGTCAGTACCGCGTATTATTAAAACTACAGCAGGGGGCAGAGCTTTTTCTTACAAAGCCCCAGACACAGTCTCAGTGTTTAAGTCCAGGCTAAAAACCTATTTATTTAGCCAAGCATTTTTATAAATAGATTAGCCTTAGGTAAAGTAGCAGATCTGGGGGACTCATGGACGTGGAGTATTAGGTGAACTGGTATGTTTGGATGCTGTCTTCCCCACTCTCATTGATCACTCAGGTTTGTTGACGGTGAGGTGATTGGTTGCCTTACATCTCTGGAAGCCCTCATGTTTGTGTTTCCTTCTGGCTCTCCCTTTTTAGTTATGCTGTCATAGTTAGTCCTGCCGGAGTCTCTGCTTGCACTCTGCACTAAATAGACATTTACTTTTTACATTGTTCGACTGTGACCATACCTAACTGTTATTTTTCCATCTCTTTGCTCTCTCCTTTCCTGCTCTCTCCTCTCTCTCTCTCTCCCTCTCTCCTTTTTCCTCTACCTATCTCTCTGTCGAGCTATACATGTCGCTCCTGAGCTGCCAGTGATCCAGACCCCCTCTGCCCGCTGGACCTCTCTAATTCATCCTGGAGTCCTGCTTCTGGTTGGAGATCTCATCACATGGATGCCCCCGTGTGGTCTGCCTGGAATGAGTGTGGTGACTGGGGTTGGTTCCACTTTTCCATGAAGGTGGTCCTGTCCTCGACTGATGCAGACAGCTGTTCTCTGAGGACCTGTGACTTCAGTCGCTCGATAGTTCAGGACTGGAATTTTTCACAGCCTACCTGAGCCTCCAGTAACCACCTGGACTTTAATCTTACACATCTCCTCTTCTACTGAACTTCCAGTCTCGCATATTATTATGCACATCAATCCCTGCTATCTGTTTTCACCCAGATAAGGATGGGTTCCCTGTTGAGTCTGGTTCCTCTCAAGGTTTCTTCCTATTACCATCTCAGGGAGTTTTTCCTTGCCACTGTCGCCGTCGTCCTAGGCTTCCTAGGCTTGCATCAGGGACAATCATATAATTTTGATTCATACACATTCACATTTCATACAAACTTAATTCTTTTGATTGTGTAAAGCTGCTTTGTGATGATGTAAATCGTTAAAAGCGCTATACAAATACAATTGAATTGAATTGACTAGTAAAGGTAAGCGCTGTCCATGGTCCTCTACTTGGGCTTGAATTTGGTCCAGTTAACTTTCCAGTAAACTAAACAAAGATTTAAATTCAGCCGCTAACGCTTCACGGTGTTTAGATAAACAGCTAACAGATAACAGCTGCTAAACGTTCATCTGTCCTCATCCTCCTGGACCTGTCAGCTGCATTTGACACCGTGAACCACAAGATTCTATTATCTATTCTTACAAGCCTTGGAATTTGTGGAACAGGATGGCAATGGTTTGCTTCTTACCTAAAAGATAGGTCATATGAGGTAACATGGAGGGGATCTACATCTGCCCCACGTAGACTCTCTACTGGTGTCCCGCAGGGCTCAGTACTTGGTCCTCTTCTGTTCTCCCTCTATACCCGGTCTCTTGGTAAGGTCATATCATCGCATGGATTCTCATACCACTGTTATGCAGACGACACCCAACTTGTTCTCTCCTTTCCTCCCTCTGACACTCAGGTTTCCACCCGGATCTCAGCATGTCTGGCAGACATCTCATTTTGGATGGCTGCTCATCAACTGAAGCTCAATCTCAGTAAAACCGAACTGTTGTTTATCCCTTGTGACTCATCTCCAGGTCAAGACCTTGTGATATCCATGGACAACAACCAAATCACTCCCTCAACCACTGCCCGCAATCTTGGGGTAACCGTGGACAATCATCTGTCATTTTCCCCACACATCGCTAACCTTACTCGCTCTTGTCGATTTCTTCTTTACAATATCAGAAGAATTCGCCCATTTCTTTCTTCACAGGCTACTCAGGTGCTTGTTCAGTCCCTTGTTATTTCAAGACTGGACTACTGCAACTCACTCCTGGCAGGCCTGCCTTTGTCCACGATTCGTCCTCTGCAACTGATCCAGAATGCAGCAGCACGACTCGTTTTTAACCTTCCCAAGTTCTCCCACACCACCCCACTCCTCCGCTCCCTGCACTGGCTTCCTGTAGCTGCCCGCATCAAATTCAAAACACTGATGCTTGCCTACAAAGCTAAAAATGGCCCAGCACCCACTTACCTCTCTGTGCTAATTACACCACGCACTGCACCACGTTCCCTCCGATCCTCCAGCACTGCTCGCCTCATCCCACCATCTCTCAGGGATCGAGGGCGGCATTCATCCAGGCTCTTTTCTGTTCTGGCACCTAGGTGGTGGAATGAACTTCCTCTAGATGTCCGTACATCAGATACTTTGACTATCTTTAAACGACGACTCAAGACGCATCTGTTTCTCCAGTACTTGGACTAAACCCCCCCCCCCCCCAAAAAAAAAAAAAAAAAAAAAACTTCAGATGTGTTGGACTAATAGTACTTAGTTATTAACCTAGTTAACCCAGTGTAAGTATGTATCCAATGTTGTAAACATTAAAGCACTTTTTGTAAGTCGCTCTGGAAAAGAGCGTCTGCCAAATGCCTAAATGTAAATGTAAATGTAACAGCGCAGAGATAGTCTCGACTGTTGGAGCGGTCGCAGCGTCGTCTCTTTTACTGGCCTTAAGTATTTAACCGTGGGGTAGAGTACAAAGTTTTTGAATCCTAAAGATTGAGTTTAGCATTTAGAAACGGATAAAGGAGTGAAGAAATGTAAAATTGTCGGAGCACCTAACTCACACGTCTACTCCATGTGACTGCTAACCGGAAGTCATGCATGGTCATTGTAAAACATACAACCCAAGTTTATAAACATTTTTAGGCACCAAAATATGAAAAAAATAACGTAAATTTGGCTTTTCATGATGTATGCCAAAATGCATGAATGTTGTGGAAATGATCATTTATTAGATGCTTTGCCCTGCTTAGCTGTGAGAAAGCGTTTGCTGCGTTCTTAGCGCTGTACGATCTCAGGAAGGCTGTTTTCTCACACAACTAATAAATTGTAATTGTAAATCATACAACACGAGTTTATAAGCCTTTTTAGGCATCAAAATATGAAAAAGAATAACAAAAATGATGTTTTTCAACATGTATGCCAAAATGCATGAATGTTGTGGAAATGATCATTTATCAGATTTTTTGTCCTGGTTAGCTGTGAGAAAGTGTTTGCTGCGTTCTTAGCGCTGTACGATCTCAGGTAAGCGTTTTTCTCACACATCTAATGCATGGTCTTGTTAAACATACAAGAGAAGTTTATAAACATTTTTAGGCATCAAAATATGAAAAAGAATAACAGAAAAGTTGTTTTTCAACATTTAGGCCAAAGTGCATGAATGTTGTAGAAATAATGATTTATTAGATTTTTTTTTTCTCAAACAACTAATGCATAGTCATTGTAAAACACACAACACGAGTTTACAAACATTTTTATGCACCAAAATATAAAAAAGAATAACGAAATAGTTGTTTTTCAACATTTAGGCCAAAATGCAGGAATGTTGTGGAAATGATCATTCATCAGATCTTTTGCCCTGTTTAGCTGTGAGAAAGCGATTGCTGCGTTCTGAGGTTCGTACGAGCTCAGGAAAGCTGTTTTCTTACACAACTAATGCAAGGTCATTGTAAAACATACCTAATAAGTTTATAAACATTTTTAGGCACTAAAATATGAAAAAGAATAACGAAAAAGGTGTTTTTCAACATTTATGCCAAAATGCATGAATGTTGTGGAAATGATCATTTATTAGATCTTTTTGCTTTGTTTAGCTGAAAGCAAGCGTTTGCTGCTTTCTTAGCGCTGTACGAGCTCAGGAAAGCAGTTTTCTCACACAACTAATGCATGGTAATTGTAAATCATACAATACGAGTTTATAAACATTTTTAGGCATCAAGATATGGTAAAGAATAACGAAAAAGTTGTTTTTCATGTTTTTCAACAAAGTGCATGAATGGTATGGAAATGATCATTTATCTGATGTTTAGCCCTGCTTAGCTGTGAGAAAGCGTTTGCGGCGTTCTTAGCGCTGTACGAGCTCAGGAAGGCTGTTTTCTCAAACATCTAATGCAAGATCATTGTAAAACATACAAAATAAGTTCCTAAATATTTTTAGGCATCAAAATTATGAAAAAGAATAACAAAAAAGTTGTTTTTCAACATTTATGCCAAAATGCATTAATGTTGTGGAAATGAACATTTATTAGATCTTTTTGCTTTGTTTAGCTGAAAGCAAGCGTTTGCTGCGTTCTCAGCGCTGTACGAGCTCAGGAAAGCAGTTTTCTTACACAACTAATGCATGGTAATTGTAAATCATACAATACGAGTTTATAAACATTTTTAGGCATCAAAATATGGAAAAGAATAACGAAAAAGTTGTTTTTCATGTTTTTCAACAAAGTGCATGAATGTTATGGAAATGATCATTTATTAGATGTTTTGCCCTGCTTAGCTGTGAGAAAGTGTTTGCTGCGTTCTTAGCGCTGTGCGAGCTCAGGAAAGCTGTTTTCTCACAAAACTAAGGCAAGATCATTGTAAAACATACAAAATAAGTCATAAACATTTTTAGGCATCAAAATATAAAAAAGAATAACAAAAAAGTTGTTTTTCAAAATTTATGCCAAAATGCATGAATGTTGTGGAAATGATCATTTATTAGATCTTTTTGCTTTGTTTAGCTGAAAGAAAGCGTTTGCTGCTTTCTTAGCGCTGTACGAGCTCAGGAAAGCTGATATCTCACACAACTAATGCCTGGTAATTGTAAATCATACAATACGAGTTTATAAACATTTTTAGGCATCAAAATATGGTAAAGAATAACGAAAAAGTTGTTTTTCATGTTTTTCAACAAAGTGCATGAATGGTATGGAAATGATCATTTATCTGATGTTTTGCCCTGCTTAGCTGTGAGAAAGCGTTTGCTGCGTTCTTAGCGCTGTACGAGCTCAGGAAGGCTGTTTTCTCAAACAACTAATGCAAGATCATTGTAAAGCATACAAAATAAGTTCCTAAATATTTTTAGGCATCAAAATTATGAAAAAGAATAACAAAAAAGTTGTTTTTCAACATTTATGCCAAAATGCATTAATGTTGTGGAAATGAACATTTATTAGATCTTTTTGCTTTGTTTAGCTGAAAGCAAGCGTTTGCTGCTTTCTTAGCGCTGTACGAGCTCAGGAAAGCAGTTTTCTCACACAACTAATGCATGGTAATTGTAAATCATACAATACGAGTTTATAAACATTTTTAGGCATCAAGATATGGTAAAGAATAACGAAAAAGTTGTTTTTCATGTTTTTCAACAAAGTGCATGAATGGTATGGAAATGATCATTTATCTGATGTTTTGCCCTGCTTAGCTGTGAGAAAGCGTTTGCGGCGTTCTTAGCGCTGTACGAGCTCAGGAAGGCTGTTTTCTCAAACATCTAATGCAAGATCATTGTAAAACATACAAAATAAGTTCCTAAATATTTTTAGGCATCAAAATTATGAAAAAGAATAACAAAAAAGTTGTTTTTCAACATTTATGCCAAAATGCATTAATGTTGTGGAAATGAACATTTATTAGATCTTTTTGCTTTGTTTAGCTGAAAGCAAGCGTTTGCTGCGTTCTCAGCGCTGTACGAGCTCAGGAAAGCAGTTTTCTTACACAACTAATGCATGGTAATTGTAAATCATACAATACGAGTTTATAAACATTTTTAGGCATCAAAATATGGAAAAGAATAACGAAAAAGTTGTTTTTCATGTTTTTCAACAAAGTGCATGAATGTTATGGAAATGATCATTTATTAGATGTTTTGCCCTGCTTAGCTGTGAGAAAGTGTTTGCTGCGTTCTTAGCGCTGTGCGAGCTCAGGAAAGCTGTTTTCTCACAAAACTAAGGCAAGATCATTGTAAAACATACAAAATAAGTCATAAACATTTTTAGGCATCAAAATATAAAAAAGAATAACAAAAAAGTTGTTTTTCAAAATTTATGCCAAAATGCATGAATGTTGTGGAAATGATCATTTATTAGATCTTTTTGCTTTGTTTAGCTGAAAGAAAGCGTTTGCTGCTTTCTTAGCGCTGTACGAGCTCAGGAAAGCTGATATCTCACACAACTAATGCCTGGTAATTGTAAATCATACAATACGAGTTTATAAACATTTTTAGGCATCAAAATATGGTAAAGAATAACGAAAAAGTTGTTTTTCATGTTTTTCAACAAAGTGCATGAATGGTATGGAAATGATCATTTATCTGATGTTTTGCCCTGCTTAGCTGTGAGAAAGCGTTTGCTGCGTTCTTAGCGCTGTACGAGCTCAGGAAGGCTGTTTTCTCAAACAACTAATGCAAGATCATTGTAAAGCATACAAAATAAGTTCCTAAATATTTTTAGGCATCAAAATTATGAAAAAGAATAACAAAAAAGTTGTTTTTCAACATTTATGCCAAAATGCATTAATGTTGTGGAAATGAACATTTATTAGATCTTTTTGCTTTGTCTAGCTGAAAGCAAGCGTTTGCTGCGTTCTTAGCGCTGTACGAGCTCAGGAAAGCAGTTTTCTTACACAACTAATGCATGGTAATTGTAAATCATACAATACGAGTTTATAAACATTTTTAGGCATCAAAATATGGAAAAGAATAACGAAAAAGTTGTTTTTCATGTTTTTCAACAAAGTGCATGAATGTTATGGAAATGATCATTTATTAGATGTTTTGCCCTGCTTAGCTGTGAGAAGGTGTTTGCTGCGTTCTTAGCGCTGTGCGAGCTCAGGAAAGCTGTTTTCTCACAAAACTAAGGCAAGATCATTGTAAAACATACAAAATAAGTCATAAACATTTTTAGGCATCAAAATATAAAAAAGAATAACAAAAAAGTTGTTTTTCAACATTTATGCCAAAATGCATGAATGTTGTGGAAATGAACATTTATTAGATCTTTTTGCTTTGTTTAGCTGAAAGAAAGCGTTTGCTGCTTTCTTAGCGCTGTACGAGCTCAGGAAAGCTGATATCTCACACAACTAATGCATGGTAATTGTAAATCATACAATACGAGTTTATAAACATTTTTAGGCATCAAAATATGGAAAAGAATAACGAAAAAGTTGTTTTTCATGTTTTTCAACAAAGTGCATGAATGGTATGGAAATGATCATTTATTAGATGTTTTGCCCTGCTTAGCTGTGAGAAAGCGTTTGCTGCGTTCTTAGCGCTGTACGAGCTCAGGAAAGCTGTTTTCTCACACAACTAATGCATGGTAATTGTAAATCATACAATACGAGTTTATAAACATTTTTAGGCATCAAAATATGAAAAAGAATAACGAAAAAGGTGTTTTTCAACATGTATGCCAAAATGCAGGAATGTTGTGGAAATGATCATTCATCAGATTTTTTGCCCTGTTTAGCTGTGAGAAAGCAATTGCTGCGTTCTGAGGTTCGTACGAGCTCAGGAAAGCTGATATCTCACACAACTAACGCATGGTAATTGTAAATCATACAATACGAGTTTATAAACATTTTTAGGCATCAAAATATGAAAAAGAATAACGAAAAAGGTGTTTTTCAACATGTATGCCAAAATGCAGGAATGTTGTGGAAATGATCATTCATCAGATTTTTTGCCCTGTTTAGCTGTGAGAAAGCGATTGCTGCGTTCTGAAGTTCGTACGAGCTCAGGAAAGCTGTTTTCTTACACAACTAATGCAAGGTCATTGTAAAACATACCTAATAAGTTTATAAACATTTTTAGGCACTAAAATATGAAAAAGAATAACGAAAAAGGTGTTTTTCAACATTTTTGCCAAAGTGCATGAATGGTATGGAAATGATCATTTATTAGATGTTTTATCCTGCTTAGCTGCAAGAAAGCGTTTGCTGCGTTCTTAAGCGCTGTACGAGCTCAGGAAGGCTGTTTTCTCACACAACTAATGAATGGTAATTGTAAATCATACAATACGAGTTTATAAACATTTTTAGGCATCAAAATATGGAAAAGAATAACGAAAAAGTTGTTTTTCATGTTTTTCAACAAAGTGCATGAATGGTATGGAAATGATCATTTTTTAGATGTTTTGCCCTGCTTAGCTGTGAGAAAGCGTTTGCTGCGTTCTTAGCGCTGTACGAGCTCAGGAAAGCTGTTTTCTCACACAACTAATGCATGGTAATTGTAAATCATACAATACGAGTTTATAAACATTTTTAGGCATCAAAATATGAAAAAGAATAACGAAAAAGGTGTTTTTCAACATGTATGCCAAAATGCAGGAATGTTGTGGAAATGATCATTCATCAGATTTTTTGCCCTGTTTAGCTGTGAGAAAGCGATTGCTGCGTTCTGAGGTTCGTACGAGCTCAGGAAAGCTGTTTTCTTACACAACTAATGCAAGGTCATTGTAAAACATACCTAATAAGTTTATAAACATTTTTAGGCACTAAAATATGAAAAAGAATAACGAAAAAGGTGTTTTTCAACATTTTTGCCAAAATGCATGAATGTTGTGGAAATGATCATTTATTAGATCTTTTTGCTTTGTTTAGCTGAAAGCAAGCGTTTGCTGCGTTCTTAGCGCTGTACGAGCTCAGGAAAGCAGTTTTCTCACACAACTAATGTATGGTAATTGTAGATCATACAATACGAGTTTATAAACATTTTTAGGCATCAAAATATGGAAAAGAATAACGAAAAAGTTGTTTTTCATGTTTTTCAACAAAGTGCATGAATGATATGGAAATGATCATTTATTAGATGTTTTGCCCTGCTTAGCTGCAAGAAAGCGTTTGCTGCGTTCTTAAGCGCTGTACGAGCTCAGGAAGGCTGTTTTCTCACACGACTAATGCATGGTAATTGTAAATCATACAATACGAGTTTATAAACATTTTTAGGCATCAAAATATGGAAAAGAATAACGAAAAAGTTGTTTTTCATGTTTTTCAACAAAGTGCATGAATGTTATGGAAATGATCATTTATTAGATCTTTTTGCTTTGTTTAGCTGAAAGCAAGCGTTTGCTGCGTTCTTAGCGCTGTACGAGCTCAGGAAAGCTGTTTTCTCACACAAGTAATGCATAGTCATTGTAAAACACACAACACGAGTTTACAAACATTTTTAGGCACCAAAATATGAAAAAGAATAACAAAATAGTTGTTTTTCAACATGTATGCCAAAATGCAGGAATGTTGTGGAAATGATCATTCATCAGATTTTTTGCCCTGTTTAGCTGTGAGAAAGCGATTGCTGCGTTCTGAGGTTCGTACGAGCTCAGGAAAGCTGTTTTCTTACACAACTAATGCAAGGTCATTGTAAAACATACCTAATAAGTTTATAAACATTTTTAGGCTCTAAAATATGAAAAAGAATAACGAAAAAGGTGTTTTTCAACATTTTTGCCAAAATGCATGAATGTTGTGGAAATGATCATTTATTAGATCTTTTTGCTTTGTTTAGCTGAAAGCAAGCGTTTGCTGCGTTCTCAGCGCTGTACGAGCTCAGGAAAGCAGTTTTCTCACACAACTAATGTATGGTAATTGTAGATCATACAGTACGAGTTTATAAACATTTTTAGGCATCAAAATATGGAAAAGAATAACGAAAAAGTTGTTTTTCATGTTTTTCAACAAAGTGCATGAATGTTATGGAAATGATCATTTATTAGATGTTTTGCCCTGCTTAGCTGTGAGAAAGTGTTTGCTGCGTTCTTAGCGCTGTACGAGCTCAGGAAAGCTGTTTTCTCACAAAACTAAGGCAAGGTCATTGTAAAACATACAAAATAAGTTCATAAACATTTTTAGGCATCGAAATATAAAAAAGAATAACAAAAAAGTTGTTTTTCAACATTTATGCCAAAATGCATGAATGTTGTGGAAATGATCATTTATTAGATCTTTTTGCTTTGTTTAGCTGAAAGCAAGCGTTTGCTGCGTTCTTAGCGCTGTACGAGCTCAGGAAAGCTGTTTTCTCACACAGCTAATGCATAGTCATTGTAAAACACACAACACGAGTTTACAAACATTTTTAGGCACCAAAATATGAAAAAGAATAACAAAATAGTTGTTTTTCAACATGTATGCCAAAATGCAGGAATGTTGTGGAAATGATCATTCATCAGATTTTTTGCCCTGTTTAGCTGAAAGAAAGCGTTTGCTGCTTTCTTAGCGCTGTTCGAGCTCAGGAAAGCTGTTTTCTCACACAACTAATGCATGGTAATTGTAAATCATACAATACGAGTTTATAAACATTTTTAGGCATCAAAATATGGAAAAGAATAACGAAAAAGTTGTTTTTCATGTTTTTCAACAAAGTGCATGAATGTTATAGAAATGATTATTCATCAGATTTTTTGCCCTGTTTAGCTGTGAGAAAGCGTTTTTCATGATTTTCAACAAAGTGCATGAATGTTATGGAAATGATAATTTATTAGGTGCTTTTCCCTGCTTAGCTGTGAGAAAGCGTTTGCTGCTTTCTTAGCGCTGACCGAGCTCAGGAAAGCTGTTTTCTCACACAACTTATGCATGGTAATTGTAAATCATACAATACGAGTTTATAAAGATTTTTGGCATCAAAATATGGAAAAGAATAACGAAAAAGTTGTTTTTTTATGTTTTTCAACAAAGTGCATGAATGTTATGGAAATGATCATTTATTAGATGTTTTGCCCTGCTTAGCTGTGAGAAAGCGTTTGCTGCGTTCAGAGCGCTGTACGAGCTCAGGAAAGCTGTTTTCTCACACAACTAATGCATAGTCATTGTAAAACACACAACATGAGTTTACGAACATTTTTAGGCACCAAAATATGAAAAAGAATAACGAAATAGTTGTTTTTCAACATGTATGCCAAAATGCAGGAATGTTGTGGAAATGATCATTCATCAGATTTTTTGCCCTGTTTAGCTATGAGAAAGCGTTTGCTGCTTTCTGAGCTTCGTACGAGGTCAGGAAAGGTGTTTTCGCACACAACTAATGCAAGGTCATTGTAAAACATACCTAATAAGTTTATAAACATTTTTAGGCACTACAATATAAAAAAGAATAACGAAAAAGTTGTTTTTCATGTTTTTCAACAAAGTGCACGAATGTTATAGAAATGATCATTTTATTAGATGTTTTGCCCTGCTTAGCTGTGAGAAAGCGTTTGCTTCGTTCTTAGCGCTGTACGAGCCCAGGAAAGCGGTTTTCTCACACAACTAATGCATGGTAATTGTAAATCATACAATACGAGTTTATAAACATTTTTAGGCATCAAAATATGAAAAAGAATATAACAAAAATGCTGATTTTTCAACATGTATGCCACAATGCAGGAATGTTGTGGAAATGATACGTGCGTGAGCCATGTGAGAAAGTTTAGCGAGTGCAGTACTTGGGACTGTGTGCATGAGTATTCCGGCTGTCCAGAGATTTAATATAGCAGATTGTGTGCGTTAATGCCATATAGTAAGTTGTCATTCTTATTTCCTGTTTAATAATTAAGATTACCACATCTGTGTGTTATTGAGATTTATGGTCAATATTTAGATTCATGCAAATTATCCTAAGTAAATGTTATGCACGTGGTGTGTATTATGTTGCCTATTGAAGATATTCTTGGCTATATTGCTTATCACATTATTTACAGTCAGTGACTCACTTTGTATTATATTGGATTATATATTATACCACAGGTGCTTGTGGTAGTTATTATTGTTTGATTATCAAAGTAATGACCTAAATATTACAGTTTGGTTTAGTTACTGTTTAGTTATTAAATCAATGTATATGGGCACTAATTTCATAATGTTGTGTTAATAATACCTAACTTTTATTTGCTATTTTCAGAACCACACACCCACACACCACCCACTCACTAAGAGCACAACACACAACAAACTATACAACTGTTGCCCATGCCTACTTGAACTGTTTATTAAACATTGTCAATTCAGCAAATGGTCTGGTTCCTGTGTCCTGGCTGACAGCCAAGGGTGATTACCACAAAATACGATCCAGCTGTAGAACTAGAACACAGTCCTTCTAAGTCTCACCAACAATTTTGGTCCTTCGAGCCGGATGTGGTAATTTCTCTTTAGAAGATGGACGAAAGAGCTGCAACCAGACCTAGACGTCAGACATACCCCCCACGTTATTATGACGAGTACGAGACGGGTTTTGTGCTGCCACAAAGACAGTTATGTGAACCACTAACCAGTAGGCATGGGCAAGAAGAGGAGTTATGTGCTCAGGGGGAAGGAGCTGTTAATATAACACCACCTACTGTCAGCCAGTCATTGATGGATGCTGACAATATAGACAGAGCACAGGTCAAACGAAGCAGACTACCCACCCCAAGTAGTTGGTCATTAGTACAGTATAGTTTATCTCCAGCGTCCCAGAAAGACCTTTAGCAAAGTAGAGATGAGCAACTAAACGCAACATTAGCTGAAATTCGAAAGACCAGGTCTGAGTTAAGACTTCTTGCAGAGACTGTGCGCAGCCTAAAGCATACCACTCCACCAGCCACAATGTGCTCTCAGTCTAAAACACTGGATCCACCTAAGTCTGATCCCAGTCCCAATCTGCAGTCCCTTTCGACCATGGGTACACCTAGACCACCTCCACCCTGTGAAGAGTTGATCTCTGACATGCAGGCTGATAAGTATGATGACTCAGACTGGCCTGGATCCAGAGAGGCGATGGAGAGAGAAGTTTTACCTACACAAGTGAATCCATCCACTAAGAACAGAACAGCACCTTACTGCCTATTCTGTAACAATTCAGATCACTTCTTAAGCCAATGCACAGAGGTGGTAAAACTGACCACAGACCAATTATCCGAATGGATTCGTACCAATCGAAGGTGCTGGCGATGCGCTAGGAATCACCAAGCAGCCCAGTGCAACCTGCGGAAACCTTGCAGCATTTGCCAAGGTAAACACCTACCAGTGCTGCACGCAGTCAATTCCAGAACACTCAGAACTGTGGTCAAGTCAACTAACGAGGAGAGCTGTCTAGTGAAAACATCTTCTGAAGTGCTGTATGTGGACAAACCATCAGATGGCAGTCAGGTACTACTAAAGGTTATCAGAGTACTACTGCACCATGGTAAGCACACTCTGAGCAAGTACGCTATCCTGGATGATGGCTCAGAGCGTACAATGCTCTTACCAGCTGCAACGCACCATCTGGGCCTCAGAGGAGAGCCAGAAGACCTGGCCTTGAGAACTATACGTCAAGATATACAAGTTCTTCATGGGTCCAAGGTGTCATTCCGTATTTCCCCAGCCGATAAGCCACAGCAAAGCTTTCTTATCACTGATGCCTTCACTGCAGAACATCTTTGCCTCGCACTCCATTCTTACCCTATGAACAGATTACAGAAAAAGTACAAGCACCTCGTGGGCCTCCCGATACAGGCGTTTAAGCAGGCCCAACCCTTACTGTTAATTGGAGCTGATCATCCCCACTTGATTACTCCTGTCAAGCCTGGTTACACTCCGAGTCCTGTCGATTCAAGGTTTTTGTTGGCACGCGGGTGGCAGAAATCCAGGAGCTCACTGATCGACTTTCATGGCGATAGGTTGACTCAGAAAAAAACCCTGCAGACGACCTCACCAGAGGAAAGAGGTTAGATGAGCTGGCAGAGCACAACCGATATGGAGACATGGGCCATCGTTTCTTCTCCAAAGCCCAGACACATGGCCGACCCCACCAACAACCGTAGTTGCAGAGTGTCACATGGAACCCCGCAAGTCTATATTCTGTGGAGTCACTGCAACCATACCTGACAAGGAACCTTACCTACCAGACACGCATCAGTACAACACCTGGAGGGAACTTGTAGAGGCAACCGTACAGAGGCTTCAAGGGGCGCCAGGTAACAGCAAAGCTCCTAGCGCTGATGACTACAGTACAGCTGAAATTCTTATCCTCAGAAGGGCACAACAGGATACTTTCACAGAGGAGTTCAGTCTACTGCAAAAGGGAAAACCAATCCAACAAAATAGCTGCTTACTTACACTGGCTCCAGAGCTGGACAAGACGGTGGCAGACTGCGCAGAACTGAAGCCTCAGACTCAGCTGCTGTGCATCCCATCATCTTGGATCACTGCCATTCCACCACTAAACTTTTAATCCAAGACTATGATTCTCCGCTTGGACACCCTGGTCCCGAGAGAGTGTTCTCGGAGATCCGCCGCAAGTTTTGAATCTTACGAGGTGGAGAGGCAATCCGACGATATCAGAACACCTGTACTGATTGTCGACAATGGAAATCGAACCCTCACGTTCCGAAGATGGCAGATCTACCTATAGCACGTCTACGCCTTTATACGGCCCTTGGTAATCAACGTGGGCAGGCGCACAGAGAAAAGGTAGGGAATCATATTAAAATGCCTTACAACCAGATGTGTACACTTAGAAATCCTCACCAATATGAATGCAGACTCCTTCTTAATGTCACTGAGAAGGTTCATCGCCAAAAGAGGGACACCAGCTGAGTTGTTCTCTGACCAAGGAACAAACTTCCGGGGAGGAGAAAGAGAGATACGAGAGGCCCTTGGAGGACTGTCACCAGAACTCCAACTTCAGCTTGCCAAACATAAAATACAGTTCCATTTCAACCCACCTGGCGCACCCCACTTCGGCGGAACGTGGGAAAGGGAAATTCGCTCTGTGAAAACAGCACTTTACAGTGTGGTAGGAAGTCAAGCCATCACAGAGGAAGTACTCCATACTGTTCTCCTAGAAGTAGAAGGCATGTTAAATGCTAAACCATTGGTCATTGTAAAACATACAACATGAGTTTATAAACATTTTTAGGCATCAAAATATGAAAAAGAATAACGAAAAAGTTGTTTTTCAACATGTATGCCAAAATGCTTGAATGTTGTGGAAATAATCATTTATTAGATGCTTTGCCCTGCTTAGCTGTGAGAAGATGTTTGCTTCGTTCTTAGTGCTGTTCGAGCTCAGGAAAGCTGTTTTCTCACACAACTAATGCATGGTCATTGTTTTTATTTCAACAATATTTTTATTGATTTTAAAACAGGGATATTACAAGGTAGACATGTAATGTTTCAATACAGAATTTTAAAACCTCCTTATAAATCCCTATAGCACCCACCCCACCCCTCCCTAGCTCCAAAAAGAGCAATCAGAGGATCTGGTTCAAGATTGCATTTCAATATATACGACAAGGTTTTAAAAACATCCCTCCAGAATTTTTCCAAATTCGGGCATGTCCAATACATATGAATAAGAGACGCCTCTCCACTCTATTACTCACAACAAGGATCAATGTCTGGGTAAAAAACCGAAAAGTTTAAGTTTGGAGAAATGAGCCCTGTGTACAACCTTAAACCTTAAATAAAGAGTGGCGGGCACATAAGGAAGTTGAAGTGACAAATTTAAGAATTGAATTCCAAGTATCATCTGACAGTGAGAGATTTAAATCTTTCTCCCAAGCAGTTTTAATTTTACTTAAAGGGGTGTGTCTCAAACCCATCAATCCACTGTAAATAGTGGATATTAGGCCTTTACGCAGCGGGGACAAACATAGGAGATTATCTATAATATTTGCAGCAGGAGCCTCAGGGAAATTCTGTATTAAAGAGCAAATGAATGAAGTGTCTGAATACTTGCAGATATCTGAAAAAGTTTGAAATGGGTAGGTTAAACCTTTCAGAAAGCTGCTCAAACGATGCAAACATACAGATCTCTGCAAAGCTTGATACCCTTATTGTACCATTCCTGAAACAGTGAATCATGTAAAGAAGGTTGGAAGAGATAGTTAGAGACGATAGGACTGGAAAGAGAAAAGCCCAGAAGACCACAGTGCTTTCTGAACTGAGCCCATACTCTTAAGGTATGCCTGACAACTGAGTTATAGATTAATTTTATTGAGGGGATGGGGAGTGCGGATCCAGGGAGTGCAGAGACAGAGAGGTTTTTGACTGACTTTATCTCCATTTCCACCCAGGCAGGCCGATTAGGTTGGTTAGGAAAATATGCCCAAAAGATGACAGATCGAATGTTTGCTGCCCAGTAGTAAAAACCACCATCTCTTTTAGATCTTTGAAGTAAGGACTTATTTAATCGTGGATGTTTACCTTTCCAAAGGTAAGAGGATATAATTGAGTCTAAAACACCAAAGTAAGATTTGGGACTGAAAACAGGTACAGACTGAAAGAGATATAAAAAATTTAGGAAGAATACTCATTTTAATAGCATTAATGCAGCCCACCAGGGACATGGACAGTGGTGACCATTTTTCCAAGTCCTTTTTAGTTTGGTTCAACAACCTAGTAAAATTTTCTTTAAAAAGGTGTTTATGTTTCCTTGGGATTGTAATACCGAGGTAGGTAACCTGATTTTTCACTATGTTGAATGGAAAATTGTGCATACCCGTTGTTACTGCTGTGTTATTAAGCAGAAAAGTTCACTTTTGCGCAAATTCAATTTATATCCTGAAAAGTAGCTAAATTCACTAAGCACAGGTGGAAGGGAGGAGATTGAATTTGATATAAAAAGGAGAAGATCATCTGCATAAAGGGAAACTTTATGTTCTTCTTCCTGCCTCCAAATCCCAGATATATCCCTACAACTGCGGAATGCAATTGCTAGTGGCTCAATGGCAAGGTTAAAGAGCAATGGGCTAAGAGGACACCCCTGACGAGGGATCCCCTCTGATGGTGTGTACAGGACATCCATAAGACGTCGAATGTTAAAGTAAGAAAAGCAATTTTTGACAAAACCGGTCTGGTTCTCAGATATAATAGAGGGTAAAACATTCTCTAATCTACGAGCCAAGACTTTAGCAAGGATTTTAACATCCACGTTGAGAAGAGAGATTGGTCTATATGAAGAGTACTCTGTTGGGTCTTTATCTCTCCTTGCTATAAGGGTGATGCGAACCTTATTAAATGACGCAGGCAGCTTACCTTGCTTAAAAGAGTCAGATAGAACCAAAGCTAGTTGTGGTGCAAGGTATGAGGAGAATGATTTAAAAAACTCTGCAGGGAACCCATCAGGACTCGGGGATTTACTAGATTGCAATGATGAGATAGCTGAACTGATCTCCTCTTGTGATATGGGCTCTTCTAATCTTAATCTAGAATCAGGGAACAGTGTTGGGATATCTAATTGATTCAAGAAATTCTCAAGTGAATTACAGTCCTTTGGAAACTCAGAAGTATATAATCGAGAATAAAAATTCCTGAATGCATCATTAATTTTAGAATGGTCGGTAGTGATGGTACCATCCTCTATCCGAATTTTTGTAATGTGTTGCTGTGCTCTTAACTGGTTAGCTAAAAGTTTCCCAGATTTGTCACCATGAATGTAAAATTGGCTCCTACTCTTTAATAATTGGCATTCAATTACATGCGCCGAGATGAGTTCAAAATTAGTTTGCAATTCTATGCGTTTTTTATACAGATCAGGATTTTTAAATGGAGCATACTGCTGATCAATTTCTTTAATTTGGTTGGTCAAATCTTTTCGTTCTTTATATGCCTTTCTTTTCATATTTGCAAGTATATAAAATTGTCTGTCCCCTGAGGTAGGCTTTTAGAGCATCCCAAACAGTTAAACATGACACTTCAGGTGTTTCATTTGTGTTTAAGAAAAAAACTATCTGGTCTTCCATAAATTTGTTTAAATTATTCTCTATCAGTAATGATGAATTAAGGCGCCAATGTTTATTAATTTGAGGAAGATTGGGGAGCTTTATAGACATAACAACTGGCGCATGACCTGATATCACAATGCTCTGATAAGCGCAGGTATTAACCATTGGGATCAGTTGATTATCTATAAAGAAATAATCAATTCTGGAGAAAGTATGATGAACATGTGAGAAAAAGGAGTATTCTCTCTTTTTTGGACTATGGAAGCGCCATATGTCAGAGATACCAAAGCTGCAAAGATAGGACTGAAGTAGCATGGCGGATTTACTTAGAGGTATAGGATTGGGAGATGACCTGTCAAGTGATGGATCCAAACAGCAGTTGAAGTCTCCCCCTAATACGAGAGAGTATGAGCTCAGATCTGGTAGAGCAGAAAAGAAATGTTCAAAGAAGGAGACATCATCATAATTAGGGGCATATAAATTAGCCAACACTACATTAGTATTAAATAATTTCCCTGAAACAATGATATAACGACCATGTATATCCGTAATAACATTTTGATGCTCAAAAGAGATGTTTGGACTAATGAGAATTGAGACACCCCTAGCTTTGGCCTGAAAGGTCGAGTGGTAGTGCTGCCGTCCCCAACGCGACATAAGGCGAGAATTATCAGAACTGAGAATGTGAGTTTCTTGTAAAAATGCGATTGCAGTGTTAAGTTGTTTAAGGTGTGACAGCACCTTCCTTCTCTTGACTGGATGGTTTAAACCATTAACATTCCAGCTCACAAAGTTTAAAGAAATATTCATTCTCCCTGAGAGGAGATGCAGGTAGATAAACATGAATAACACTAAGATGTCTAGCGTCAGCCTTAAAACAAGAGTGTAAAACACAGAGCAACATTGTAAAGATGCACCGTGTACAAAGAACTAACATAATACTGGCTTCGGAGAACCCCCACCCCTCCCCCCCCACACCCCACTGCCCCCAAAGAAACAAAGATAGCTGCTAACAAACAAAGCAGCAAGCTCTTCCATCCTTCCATTTTCCACCTAACCAATCTTCCTGCCGCTAACCACAACATCTTCTGCTCCGACACAGTTTACAAAAACTAAGTATTAAATATATAAATAAAACATTTCCCCACTCCAATACTGAAATCTCTCAATAGGAGAAAAACACATCACCCCTCCCACCACGTCACATTATAACATCTAACATGCAAACACAAGTAGTCACTTGTGATTAGAAATAAAGTAATAATAGAAAAAAAAAATAACCCCTTCACAAGTTTAACACAGTAAACACGGCTAGATTTTTAGTTAGAAATGGTACTTTCCTGATAACTGTTGTTGCGTATTTAAAAAATAATAATAATACAGTGCACTACGTAGTTTTCGGCAGACTGTCTATGTGTTTCTGCGCCTCTTCCACCAAGCCGTAGAGAGAGTTACCCGGAGCCGTGCTGGATACAGGAGAGAAGGCCGGAGTCCACGGTTGTATAACTCAGTCATAACGTCTCTATACTCGGCCCGCTGGCTTAAAACTTCGGGAGCGTAGTCTTCCACGATACGAACCTGCGGACCGCAGTATTCCAGCCTCCCTCTCCGCCGAGCCTCCCGAACCAGAAGGTCTTTAACCTGGCACACGGAGAATGACCGGCCGAGGTCTCTGACCTGAAGCGGGTTTGGATGTAGGTATGCGGTGGGCTCTGTCAATCTCAGGCGGGGATGGAAGCGTTTTACTCCCACACACCTCGCACAGAAATTTCGAGAAGAACTCGGTAGAGAGTCCACTCTCAGTACGCTCCGGAAGACCCAGGACATGCAGGTTTTGTCTCCTGCTGCGGCCTTCTAGGTCCACGACTTTGGCCATTAACTTAGTGTTACTTTCCCGAAGTCCGGAGCAGATGTTTTCCAACTAGCTCACACGCTGGCTCAGGTCATCTGTAGCAAGTTCTAGTAAAGATGTGACGTAGCTTCCTGTTTTTCGTATTGTTCTCGCGAAAGTTCCTCGTTTGTTTGTATCAGGGTTTAGATTACATTACCTTTTCTTGTTTATTCTAAATAGCAACATTAACTAATTTTCAGGCTTTAATACTACTGGATTTTTGCCTTTTTCTGTTTGTTTGCTTTTTTGCGCTTTTTCGGAGAACGCGCGTATCATCTGAGAACAACAAGCGGAATCCATCACCAAATAACTACTCAGGTACGATATCATGTCTAATATTCAGCTCGTTCAGTGTGTAGAGTGCAGGATGTTTAGACATTCTTCCTCCGTCATTAGTGGTAATTTTATTTGTGATAGGTGTGTGTTAGTGAGCACTCTGATGGAGAAGATATCAGTGTTAGAGGAGCGCATCCAGACTTTAGAGAGGGTTAGAGAGTGTGAGAGCAGTGTTATTCTGGAAAAGGTAGTATCACAACAGCTATGTTCATATCTACATAGGAATAGCATACATGAATTGTATCAGTCAGGATTTAGGCCTCATCACAGCACAGAGACAGCACTCGTTAAAGTAGTAAATGACCTCCTAGTGGCCTCTGATCAGGGTTGTGTCACTATACTTGTGTTACTCGACCTCAGTGCAGCTTTTGATCATAATATTCTCCTTCACAGATTAGAAAATGTAGTAGGAATTAAGGGAACGGCCCTCTTATGGCTCAGATCCTATTTGACTGATCGTTATCAGTTTGTAGATTTAGATGGTGACCATTCCTCATGTTCTCAAGTTGAGTTTGGTGTTCCACAGGGTTCTGTTTTAGGCCCACTGCTTTTTTCCCTTTACATGCTTCCTCTAGGCAACATAATTCGTAAACATGGTATTAGTTTTCATTGTTATGCTGATGACACACAAGTATACGTTTCAGCAAAACCAGATGAGAAAAACCAGCTTACTAAAGTTGAGCAATGTGTGCAGGACATAAGAGATTGGATGGTAATTAATTTCCTTCTGCTTAATCCTGATAAGACAGAAGTTCTAGTCATAGGACCACAAGCAGCTAGAAGCAAGCTTTTTGATCACACTGTGATTTTAAATGGCCTTTCTGTTCCATCAAGTGCAACAGTAAAAGACCTCGGTGTGATTATAGATTCAAGCCTTTCATTAGAAGCACATGTAGATAATATTACCAGGATAGCATTCCTTCACCTCAGAAATATTGCCAAGATAAGAAATATATTGTCACTAAATGATGCAGAAAAACTAGTTCATGCTTTTATCACGTCTAGGTTGGATTATTGTAACGCCTTACTGTCTGGTTGTTCAACTAGGTGCTTAAACAAGCTTCAATTAGTCCAGAATGCAGCAGCGAGAGTCCTCACTCGAACCAGAAGATATGAGCACATCACCCCTATCTTATCTACATTGCATTGGCTTCCTGTGAAATTTCGCATCGATTTTAAAATACTACTCTTGACGTATAAAGCATTAAATGGTCTGGCGCCGCAGTATCTGAGTGAACTGCTAGTGTCTTACAATCCGCCACGCCTACTTCGATCAAAGGACGCAGGCTGCTTGTCAGTACCGCGTATTATTAAAACTACAGCAGGGGGCAGAGCTTTTTCTTACAAAGCCCCAGACACAGTCTCAGTGTTTAAGTCCAGGCTAAAAACCTATTTATTTAGCCAAGCATTTTTATAAATAGATTAGCCTTAGGTAAAGTAGCAGATCTGGGGGACTCATGGACGTGGAGTATTAGGTGAACTGGTATGTTTGGATGCTGTCTTCCCCACTCTCATTGATCACTCAGGTTTGTTGACGGTGAGGTGATTGGTTGCCTTACATCTCTGGAAGCCCTCATGTTTGTGTTTCCTTCTGGCTCTCCCTTTTTAGTTATGCTGTCATAGTTAGTCCTGCCGGAGTCTCTGCTTGCACTCTGCACTAAATAGACATTTACTTTTTACATTGTTCGACTGTGACCATACCTAACTGTTATTTTTCCATCTCTTTGCTCTCTCCTTTCCTGCTCTCTCCTCTCTCTCTCTCTCCCTCTCTCCTTTTTCCTCTACCTATCTCTCTGTCGAGCTATACATGTCGCTCCTGAGCTGCCAGTGATCCAGACCCCCTCTGCCCGCTGGACCTCTCTAATTCATCCTGGAGTCCTGCTTCTGGTTGGAGATCTCATCACATGGATGCCCCCGTGTGGTCTGCCTGGAATGAGTGTGGTGACTGGGGTTGGTTCCACTTTTCCATGAAGGTGGTCCTGTCCTCGACTGATGCAGACAGCTGTTCTCTGAGGACCTGTGACTTCAGTCGCTCGATAGTTCAGGACTGGAATTTTTCACAGCCTACCTGAGCCTCCAGTAACCACCTGGACTTTAATCTTACACATCTCCTCTTCTACTGAACTTCCAGTCTCGCATATTATTATGCACATCAATCCCTGCTATCTGTTTTCACCCAGATAAGGATGGGTTCCCTGTTGAGTCTGGTTCCTCTCAAGGTTTCTTCCTATTACCATCTCAGGGAGTTTTTCCTTGCCACTGTCGCCGTCGTCCTAGGCTTGCTCATCAGGGACAATCATATAATTTTGATTCATACACATTCACATTTCATACAAACTTAATTCTTTTGATTGTGTAAAGCTGCTTTGTGATGATGTAAATCGTTAAAAGCGCTATACAAATACAATTGAATTGAATTGACTAGTAAAGGTAAGCGCTGTCCATGGTCCTCTACTTGGGCTTGTATTTGGTCCAGTTAACTTTCCAGTAAACTAAACAAAGATTTAAATTCAGCCGCTAACGCTTCACGGTGTTTAGATAAACAGCTAACAGATAACAGCTGCTAAACGTTCATCTGTCCTCATCCTCCTGGACCTGTCAGCTGCATTTGACACCGTGAACCACAAGATTCTATTATCTATTCTTACAAGCCTTGGAATTTGTGGAACAGCGTGGCAATGGTTTGCTTCTTACCTAAAAGATAGGTCATATGAGGTAACATGGAGGGGATCTACATCTGCCCCACGTAGACTCTCTACTGGTGTCTACTTGGTCCTCTTCTGTTCTCCCTCTATACCCGGTCTCTTGGTAAGGTCATATCATCGCATGGATTCTCATACCACTGTTATGCAGACGACACCCAACTTGTTCTCTCCTTTCCTCCCTCTGACACTCAGGTTTCCACCCGGATCTCAGCATGTCTGGCAGACATCTCATTTTGGATGGCTGCTCATCAACTGAAGCTCAATCTCAGTAAAACCGAACTGTTGTTTATCCCTTGTGACTCATCTCCAGGTCAAGACCTTGTGATATCCATGGACAACAACCAAATCACTCCCTCAACCACTGCCCGCAATCTTGGGGTAACCGTGGACAATCATCTGTCATTTTCCCCACACATCGCTAACCTTACTCGCTCTTGTCGATTTCTTCTTTACAATATCAGAAGAATTCGCCCATTTCTTTCTTCACAGGCTACTCAGGTGCTTGTTCAGTCCCTTGTTATTTCAAGACTGGACTACTGCAACTCACTCCTGGCAGGCCTGCCTTTGTCCACGATTCGTCCTCTGCAACTGATCCGAATGCAGCAGCACGACTCGTTTTTAACCTTCCCAAGTTCTTCCACACCACCCCACTCCTCCGCTCCCTGCACTGGCTTCCTGTAGCTGCCCGCATCAAATTCAAAACACTGATGCTTGCCTACAAAGCTAAAAATGGCCCAGCACCCACTTACCTCTCTGTGCTAATTACACCACGCACTGCACCACGTTCCCTCCGATCCTCCAGCACTGCTCGCCTCATCCCACCATCTCTCAGGGATCGAGGGCGGCATTCATCCAGGCTCTTTTCTGTTCTGGCACCTAGGTGGTGGAATGAACTTCCTCTAGATGTCCGTACATCAGATACTTTAACTTTCTTTAAACGACGACTCAAGACGCATCTGTTTCTCCAGTACTTGGACTAAACCCCCCCCCCCCCAAAAAAAAAAAAAAAAAAAAAAAACTTCAGATGTGTTGGACTAATAGTACTTAGTTATTAACCTAGTTAACCCAGTGTAAGTATGTATCCAATGTTGTAAACATTAAAGCACTTTTTGTAAGTCGCTCTGGAAAAGAGCGTCTGCCAAATGCCTAAATGTAAATGTAAATGTAACAGCGCAGAGATAGTCTCGACTGTTGGAGCGGTCGCAGCGTCGTCTTTTTTACTGGCCTTAAGTATTTAACCGTGGGGTAGAGTACAAAGTTTTTGAATCCTAAAGATTGAGTTTAGCATTTAGAAACGGATAAAGGAGTGAAGAAATGTAAAATTGTCGGAGCACCTAACTCACACGTCTACTCCATGTGACTGCTAACCGGAAGTCATGCATGGTCATTGTAAAACATACAACCCAAGTTTATAAACATTTTTAGGCACCAAAATATGAAAAAGAATAACGAAAATGTTGCTTTTCATGATGTATGCCAAAATGCATGAATGTTGTGGAAATGATCATTTATTAGATGCTTTGCCCTGCTTAGCTGTGAGAAAGCGTTTGCTGCGTTCTTAGCGCTGTACGATCTCAGGAAGGCTGTTTTCTCACACAACTAATAAATTGTAATTGTAAATCATACAACACGAGTTTATAAGCCTTTTTAGGCATCAAAATATGAAAAAGAATAACAAAAATGATGTTTTTCAACATGTATGCCAAAATGCATGAATGTTGTGGAAATGATCATTTATCAGATTTTTTGTTCTGGTTAGCTGTGAGAAAGTGTTTGCTGCGTTCTTAGCGCTGTACGATCTCAGGAAAGCGTTTTTCTCACACATCTAATGCATGGTCTTGTTAAACATACAAAAGAAGTTTATAAACATTTTTAGGCATCAAAATATGAAAAAGAATAACAGAAAAGTTGTTTTTCAACATTTAGGCCAAAATGCATGAATGTTGTAGAAATAATGATTTATTAGATTTTTTTTTTCTCAAACAACTAATGCATAGTCATTGTAAAACACACAACACGAGTTTACAAACATTTTTAGGCACCAAAATATAAAAAAGAATAACGAAATAGTTGTTTTTCAACATTTAGGCCAAAATGCAGGAATGTTGTGGAAATGATCATTCATCAGATCTTTTGCCCTGTTTAGCTGTGAGAAAGCGATTGCTGCGTTCTGAGGTTCGTACGAGCTCAGGAAAGCTGTTTTCTTACACAACTAATGCAAGGTCATTGTAATACATACCTAATAAGTTTATAAACATTTTTAGGCACTAAAATATTAAAAAAATAACGAAAAAGGTGTTTTTCAACATTTATGCCAAAATGCATGAATGTTGTGGAAATGATCATTTATTAGATCTTTTTGCTTTGTTTAGCTGAAAGCAAGCGTTTGCTGCGTTCTTAGCGCTGTACGAGCTCAGGAAAGCAGTTTTCTCACACAACTAATGCATGGTAATTGTAAATCATACAATATGAGTTTATAAACATTTTTAGGCATCAAAATATGGTAAAGAATAACGAAAAAGTTGTTTTTCATGTTTTTCAACAAAGTGCATGAATGGTATGGAAATGATCATTTATCTGATGTTTTGCCCTGCTTAGCTGTGAGAAAGCGTTTGCGGCGTTCTTAGCGCTGTACGAGCTCAGGAAGGCTGTTTTCTCAAACAACTAATGCAAGATCATTGTAAAACATACAAAATAAGTTCCTAAATATTTTTAGGCATCAAAATTATGAAAAAGAATAACAAAAAAGTTGTTTTTCAACATTTATGCCAAAATGCATTAATGTTGTGGAAATGAACATTTATTAGATCTTTTTGCTTTGTTTAGCTGAAAGCAAGCGTTTGCTGCGTTCTTAGCGCTGTACGAGCTCAGGAAAGCAGTTTTCTTACACAACTAATGCATGGTAATTGTAAATCATACAATACGAGTTTATAAACATTTTTAGGCATCAAAATATGGAAAAGAATAACGAAAAAGTTGTTCTTCATGTTTTTCAACAAAGTGCATGAATGGTATGGAAATTATCATTTATTAGATGTTTTGCCCTGCTTAGCTGTGAGAAAGCGTTTGCTGCGTTCTTAGCGCTGTACGAGCTCAGGAAAGCAGTTTTCTCACACAACTAATGTATGGTAATTGTAAATCATACAATACGAGTTTATAAACATTTTTAGGCATCAAAATATGGAAAAGAATAACGAAAAAGTTGTTTTTCATGTTTTTCAACAAAGTGCATGAATGGTATGGAAATGATCATTTATTAGATGTTTTGCCCTGCTTAGCTGCAAGAAAGCGTTTGCTGCGTCCTTAAGCGCTGTACGAGCTCAGGAAGGCTGTTTTCTCACACAACTAATGCATGGTAATTGTAAATCATACAATACGAGTTTATAAACATTTTTAGGCATCAAAATATGGAAAAGAATAACGAAAAAGTTGTTTTTCATGTTTTTCAACAAAGTGCATGAATGTTGTGGAAATGATCATTTATTATATCTTTTTGCTTTGTTTAGCTGAAAGCAAGCGTTTGCTGCGTTCTTAGCGCTGTACGAGCTCAGGAAAGCTGTTTTCTCACACAACTAAATGCATAGTCATTGTAAAACACACAACACGTGTTTACAAACATTTTTAGGCACCAAAATATGAAAAAGAATAACAAAATAGTTTTTCAACATGTATGCCAAAATGCAGGAATGTTGTGGAAATGATCATTCATCAGATTTTTTGCCCTGTTTAGCTGTGAGAAAGCGATTGCTGCGTTCTGAGGTTCGTATGAGCTCAGGAAAGCTGTTTTCTTACACAACTAATGCAAGGTCATTGTAAAACATACCTAATAAGTTTATAAACATTTTTAGGCACTAAAATATAAAAAAGAATAACGAAAAAGGTGTTTTTCAACATTTTTGCCAAATTGCATGAATGTTGTGGAAATGATCACTTATTAGATCTTTTTGTTTTGTTTAGCTGAGAGCAAGCGTATGCTGCGTTCTTAGCGCTGTACGAGCTCAGGAAAGCAGTTTTCTCACACAACTAATGTATGGTAATTGTAGATCATACAATACGAGTTTATAAACATTTTTAGGCATCAAAATATGGAAAAGAATAACGAAAAAGTTGTTTTTCATGTTTTTCAACAAAGTGCATGAATGATATGGAAATGATCATTTATCAGATGTTTTGCCCTGCTTAGCTGTAAGAAAGCGTTTGCTGCGTTCTTAAGCGCTGTACGAGCTCAGGAAGGCTGTTTTCTCACACAACTAATGAATGGTAATTGTAAATCATACAATACGAGTTTATAAACATTTTTAGGCATCAAAATATGGAAAAGAATAACGAAAAAGTTGTTTTTCATGTTTTTCAACAAAGTGCATGAATGGTATGGAAATGATCATTTATTAGATGTTTTGCCCTGCTTAGCTGTGAGAAAGCGTTTGCTGCGTTCTTAGCGCTGTACGAGCTCAGGAAAGCTGTTTTCTCACACAACTAATGCATGGTAATTGTAAATCATACAATACGAGTTTATAAACATTTTTAGGCATCAAAATATGAAAAAGAATAACGAAAAAGGTGTTTTTCAACATGTATGCCAAAATGCAGGAATGTTGTGGAAATGATCATTCATCAGATTTTTTGCCCTGTTTAGCTGTGAGAAAGCGATTGCTGCGTTCTGAGGTTCGTACGAGCTCAGGAAAGCTGTTTTCTTACACAACTAATGCAAGGTCATTGTAAAACATACCTAATAAGTTTATAAACATTTTTAGGCACTAAAATATGAAAAAGAATAACGAAAAAGGTGTTTTTCAACATTTTTGCCAAAATGCATGAATGTTGTGGAAATGATCATTTATTAGATCTTTTTGCTTTGTTTAGCTGAAAGAAAGCGTTTGCTGCTTTCTTAGCGCTGTACGAGCTCAGGAAAGCAGTTTTCTCACACAACTAATGTATGGTAATTGTAAATCATACAATACGAGTTTATAAACATTTTTAGGCATCAAAATATGGAAAAGAATAACAAAAAAGTTGTTTTTCAACAAAGTGCATGAATGGTATGGAAATGATCATTTATTAGATGTTTTGCCCTGCTTAGCTGCAAGAAAGCGTTTGCTGCGTTCTTAAGCGCTGTACGAGCTCAGGAAGGCTGTTTTCTCACACAACTAATGCATGGTAATTGTAAATCATACAATACGAGTTTATAAACATTTTTAGGCATCAAAATATGGAAAAGAATAACGAAAAAGTTGTTTTTCATGTTTTTCAACAAAGTGCATGAATGTTGTGGAAATGATCATTTATTAGATCTTTTTGCTTTGTTTAGCTGAAAGCAAGCGTTTGCTGCGTTCTTAGCGCTGTACGAGCTCAGGAAAGCTGTTTTCTCACACAACTAAATGCATAGTCATTGTAAAACACACAACACGAGTTTACAAACATTTTTAGGCACCAAAATATGAAAAAGAATAACAAAATAGTTGTTTTTCAACATGTATGCCAAAATGCAGGAATGTTGTGGAAATGATCATTCATCAGATTTTTTGCCCTGTTTAGCTGTGAGAAAGCGATTGCTGCGTTCTGAGGTTCGTATGAGCTCAGGAAAGCTGTTTTCTTACACAACTAATGCAGGGTCATTGTAAAACATACCTAATAAGTTTATAAACATTTTTAGGCACTAAAATATAAAAAAGAATAACGAAAAAGGTGTTTTTCAACATTTTTGCCAAGTTGCATGAATGTTGTGGAAATGATCATTTATTAGATCTTTTTGTTTTGTTTAGCTGAAAGCAAGCGTTTGCTGCGTTCTTAGCGCTGTACGAGCTCAGGAAAGCAGTTTTCTCACACAACTAATGTATGGTAATTGTAGATCATACAATACGAGTTTATAAACATTTTTAGGCATCAAAATATGGAAAAGAATAACGAAAAAGTTGTTTTTCATGTTTTTCAACAAAGTGCATGAATGATATGGAAATGATCATTTATTAGATGTTTTGCTCTGCTTAGCTGTAAGAAAGCGTTTGCTGCGTTCTTAAGCGCTGTACGAGCTCAGGAAGGCTGTTTTCTCACACAACTAATGCATGGTAATTGTAAATCATACAATACGAGTTTATAAACATTTTTAGGCATCAAAATATGGAAAAGAATAACGAAAAAGTTGTTTTTCATGTTTTTCAACAAAGTGCATGAATGATATGGAAATGATCATTTATTAGATGTTTTGCCCTGCTTAGCTGTGAGAAAGTGTTTTTCATGATTTTCAAGAAAGTGCATGAATGTTATGGAAATGATCATTTATTAGGTGCTTTTCCCTGCTTAGCTGTGAGAAAGCGTTTGCTGCTTTCTTAGCGCTGACCGAGCTCAGGAAAGCTGTTTTCTCACACAACTTATGCATGGTAATTGTAAATCATACAATACGAGTTTATAAACATTTTTGGCATCAAAATATGGAAAAGAATAACGAAAAAGTTGTTTTTCATGTTTTTCAACAAAGTGCATGAATGTTATGGAAATGATCATTTATTAGATGTTTTGCCCTGCTTAGCTGTGAGAAAGCGTTTGCTGCGTTCAGAGCGCTGTACGAGCTCAGGAAAGCTGTTTTCTCACACAACTAATGCATAGTCATTTTAAAACACACAACACGAGTTTACGAACATTTTTAGGCACCAAAATATGAAAAAGAATAACGAAATAGTTGTTTTTCAACATGTATGCCAAAATGCAGGAATGTTGTGGAAATGATCATTCATCAGATTTTTTGCCCTGTTTAGCTATGAGAAAGCGTTTGCTGCTTTCTGAGCTTCGTACGAGGTCAGGAAAGGTGTTTTCGCACACAACTAATGCAAGGTCATTGTAAAACATACCTAATAAGTTTATAAACATTTTTAGGCACTACAATATAAAAAAGAATAACGAAAAAGTTGTTTTTCATGTTTTTCAACAAAGTGCACGAATGTTATAGAATTGATCATTTTATTAGATGTTTTGCCCTGCTTAGCTGTGAGAAAGCGTTTGCATCGTTCTTAGCGCTGTACGAGCCCAGGAAAGCGGTTTTCTCACACAACTAATGCATGGTAATTGTAAATCATACAATACGAGTTTATAAACATTTTTAGGCATCAAAATATGAAAAAGAATATAACAAAAATGCTGATTTTTCAACATGTATGCCACAATGCAGGAATGTTGTGGAAATGATATGTGAGAAAGTTTAGCGAGTGCAGTACTTGGGACTGTGTGCATGAGTATTCCGGCTGTCCAGAGATTTAATATAGCAGATTGTGTGCGTTAATGCCATATAGTAAGTTGTCATTCTTATTTCCTGTTTAATAATTAAGATTACCACATCTGTGTGTTATTGAGATTTATGGTCAATATTTAGATTCATGCAAATTATCCTAAGTAAATGTTATGCACGTGGTGTGTATTATGTTGCCTATTGAAGATATTCTTGGCTATATTGCTTATCACATTATTTACAGTCAGTGACTCACTTTGTATTATATTGGATTATATTATACCACAGGTGCTTGTGGTAGTTTTTATTGTTTGATTATCAAAGTAATGACCTAAATATTACAGTTTGGTTTAGTTACTGTTTAGTTATTGAATCAATGTATATGGGCACTAATTTCATAATGTTGTGTTAATAATACCTAACTTTTATTTGCTATTTTCAGAACCACACACCCACACACCACCCACTCACTAAGAGCACAACACACAACAAACTATACAACTGTTGCCCATGCCTACTTGAACTGTTTATTAAACATTGTCAATTCAGCAAATGGTCTGGTTCCTGTGTCCTGGCTGACAGCCAAGGGTGATTACCACAAAATACGATCCAGCTGTAGAACTAGAACACAGTCCTTCTAAGTCTCACCAACAATTTTGGTCCTTCGAGCCGGATGTGGTAATTTCTCTTTAGAAGATGGACGAAAGAGCTGCAACCAGACCTAGACGTCAGACATACCCCCCACGTTATTATGACGAGTACGAGACGGGTTTTGTGCTGCCACAAAGACAGTTATGTGAACCACTAACCAGTAGGCATGGGCAAGAAGAGGAGTTATGTGCTCAGGGGGAAGGAGCTGTTAATATAACACCACCTACTGTCAGCCAGTCATTGATGGATGCTGACAATATAGACAGAGCACAGGTCAAACGAAGCAGACTACCCACCCCAAGTAGTTGGTCATTAGTACAGTATAGTTTATCTCCCAGAAAGACCTTTAGCAAAGTAGAGATGAGCAACTAAACGCAACATTAGCTGAAATTCGAAAGACCAGGTCTGAGTTAAGACTTCTTGCAGAGACTGTGCGCAGCCTAAAGCATACCACTCCACCAGCCACAATGTGCTCTCAGTCTAAAACACTGGATCCACCTAAGTCTGATCCCAGTCCCAATCTGCAGTCCCTTTCGACCATGGGTACACCTAGACCACCTCCACCCTGTGAAGAGTTGATCTCTGACATGCAGGCTGATAAGTATGATGACTCAGACTGGCCTGGATCCAGAGAGGCGATGGAGAGAGAAGTTTTACCTACACAAGTGAATCCATCCACTAAGAACAGAACAGCACCTTACTGCCTATTCTGTAACAATTCAGATCACTTCTTAAGCCAATGCACAGAGGTGGTAAAACTGACCACAGACCAATTATCCGAATGGATTCGTACCAATCAAAGGTGCTGGCGATGCGCTAGGAATCACCAAGCAGCCCAGTGCAACCTGCGGAAACCTTGCAGCATTTGCCAAGGTAAACACCTACCAGTGCTGCACGCAGTCAATTCCAGAACACTCAGAACTGTGGTCAAGTCAACTAACGAGGAGAGCTGTCTAGTGAAAACATCTTCTGAAGTGCTGTATGTGGACAAACCATCAGATGGCAGTCAGGTACTACTAAAGGTTATCAGAGTACTACTGCACCATGGTAAGCACACTCTGAGCAAGTACGCTATCCTGGATGATGGCTCAGAGCGTACAATGCTCTTACCAGCTGCAACGCACCATCTGGGCCTCAGAGGAGAGCCAGAAGACCTGGCCTTGAGAACTATACGTCAAGATATACAAGTTCTTCATGGGTCCAAGGTGTCATTCCGTATTTCCCCAGCCGATAAGCCACAGCAAAGCTTTCTTATCACTGATGCCTTCACTGCAGAACATCTTTGCCTCGCACTCCATTCTTACCCTATGAACAGATTACAGAAAAAGTACAAGCACCTCGTGGGCCTCCCGATACAGGCGTTTAAGGAGGCCCAACCCTTACTGTTAATTGGAGCTGATCATCCCCACTTGATTACTCCTGTCAAGCCTGGTTACACTCCGAGTCCTGTCGATTCAAGGTTTTTGTTGGCACGCGGGTGGCAGAAATCCAGGAGCTCACTGATCGACTTTCATGGCGATAGGTTGACTCAGAAAAAAACCCTGCAGACGACCTCACCAGAGGAAAGAGGTTAGATGAGCTGGCAGAGCACAACCGATATGGAGACATGGGCCATCGTTTCTTCTCCAAAGCCCAGACACATGGCCGACCCCACCAACAACCGTAGTTGCAGAGTGTCACATGGAACCCCGCAAGTCTATATTCTGTGGAGTCACTGCAACCATACCTGACAAGGAACCTTACCTACCAGACACGCATCAGTACAACACCTGGAGGGAACTTGTAGAGGCAACCGTACAGAGGCTTCAAGGGGCGCCAGGTAACAGCAAAGCTCCTAGCGCTGATGACTACCGTACAGCTGAAATTCTTATCCTCAGAAGGGCACAACAGGATACTTTCACAGAGGAGTTCAGTCTACTGCAAAAGGGAAAACCAATCCAACAAAATAGCTGCTTACTTACACTGGCTCCAGAGCTGGACAAGACGGTGGCAGACTGCGCAGAACTGAAGCCTCAGACTCAGCTGCTGTGCATCCCATCATCTTGGATCACTGCCATTCCACCACTAAACTTTTAATCCAAGACTATGATTCTCCGCTTGGACACCCTGGTCCCGAGAGAGTGTTCTCGGAGATCCGCCGCAAGTTTTGAATCTTACGAGGTGGAGAGGCAATCCGACGATATCAGAACACCTGTACTGATTGTCGACAATGGAAATCGAACCCTCACGTTCCGAAGATGGCAGATCTACCTATAGCACGTCTACGCCTTTATACGGCCCTTGGTAATCAACGTGGGCAGGCGCACAGAGAAAAGGTAGGGAATCATATTAAAATGCCTTACAACCAGATGTGTACACTTAGAAATCCTCACCAATATGAATGCAGACTCCTTCTTAATGTCACTGAGAAGGTTCATCGCCAAAAGAGGGACACCAGCTGAGTTGTTCTCTGACCAAGGAACAAACTTCCGGGGAGGAGAAAGAGAGATACGAGAGGCCCTTGCAGGACTGTCACCAGAACTCCAACTTCAGCTTGCCAAACATAAAATACAGTTCCATTTCAACCCACCTGGCGCACCCCACTTCGGCGGAACGTGGGAAAGGGAAATTCGCTCTGTGAAAACAGCACTTTACAGTGTGGTAGGAAGTCAAGCCATCACAGAGGAAGTACTCCATACTGTTCTCCTAGAAGTAGAAGGCATGTTAAATGCTAAACCATTGGTCATTGTAAAACATACAACATGAGTTTATAAACATTTTTAGGCATCAAAATATGAAAAAGAATAACGAAAAAGTTGTTTTTCAACATGTATGCCAAAATGCTTGAATGTTGTGGAAATAATCATTTATTAGATGCTTTGCCCTGCTTAGCTGTGAGAAGATGTTTGCTTCGTTCTTAGTGCTGTTCGAGCTCAGGAAAGCTGTTTTCTCACACAACTAATGCATGGTCATTGTTTTTATTTCAACAATATTTTTATTGATTTTAAAACAGGGATATTACAAGGTAGACATGTAATGTTTCAATACAGAATTTTAAAACCTCCTTATAAATCCCTATAGCACCCACCCCACCCCTCCCTAGCTCCAAAAAGAGCAATCAGAGGATCTGGTTCAAGATTGCATTTCAATATATACGACAAGGTTTTAAAAACATCCCTCCAGAATTTTTCCAAATTCGGGCATGTCCAATACATATGAATAAGAGACGCCTCTCCACTCTATTACTCACAACAAGGATCAATGTCTGGGTAAAAAACCGAAAAGTTTAAGTTTGGAGAAATGAGCCCTGTGTACAACCTTAAACCTTAAATAAAGAGTGGCGGGCACATAAGGAAGTTGAAGTGACAAATTTAAGAATTGAATTCCAAGTATCATCTGACAGTGAGAGATTTAAATCTTTCTCCCAAGCAGTTTTAATTTTACTTAAAGGGGTGTGTCTCAAACCCATCAATCCACTGTAAATAGTGGATATTAGGCCTTTACGCAGCGGGGACAAACATAGGAGATTATCTATAATATTTGCAGCAGGAGCCTCAGGGAAATTCTGTATTAAAGAGCGAATGAATGAAGTATCTGAATACTTGCAGATATCTGAAAAAGTTTGAAATGGGTAGGTTAAACCTTTCAGAAAGCTGCTCAAACGATGCAAACATACAGATCTCTGCAAAGCTTGATACCCTTATTGTACCATTCCTGAAACAGTGAATCATGTAAAGAAGGTTGGAAGAGATAGTTAGAGACGATAGGACTGGAAAGAGAAAAGCCCAGAAGACCACAGTGCTTTCTGAACTGAGCCCATACTCTTAAGGTATGCCTGACAACTGAGTTATAGATTAATTTTATTGAGGGGATGGGGAGTGCGGATCCAGGGAGTGCAGAGACAGAGAGGTTTTTGACTGACTTTATCTCCATTTCCACCCAGGCAGGCCGATTAGGTTGGTTAGGAAAATATGCCCAAAAGATGACAGATCGAATGTTTGCTGCCCAGTAGTAAAAACGAAAATAAGGTAGAGCCATGCCACCATCTCTTTTAGATCTTTGAAGTAAGGACTTATTTAATCGTGGATGTTTACCTTTCCAAAGGTAAGAGGATATAATTGAGTCTAAAACACCAAAGTAAGATTTGGGAATGAAAACAGGTACAGACTGAAAGAGATATAAAAAATTTAGGAAGAATACTCATTTTAATAGCATTAATGCAGCCCACCAGGGACATGGACAGTGGTGACCATTTTTCCAAGTCCTTTTTAATTTGGTTCAACAACCTAGTAAAATTTTCTTTAAAAAGGTGTTTATGTTTCCTTGGGATTGTAATACCGAGGTAGGTAACCTGATTTTTCATGTTGAATGGAAAATTGTGCATACCCGTTGTTACTGCTGTGTTATTAAGCAGAAAAGTTCACTTTTGCGCAAATTCAATTTATATCCTGAAAAGTAGCTAAATTCACTAAGCACAGGTGGAAGGGAGGAGATTGAATTTGATATAAAAAGTAGAAGATCATCTGCATAAAGGGAAACTTTATGTTCTTCTTCCTGCCTCCAAATCCCAGATATATCCCTACAACTGCGGAATGCAATTGCTAGTGGCTCAATGGCAAGGTTAAAGAGCAATGGGCTAAGAGGACACCCCTGACGAGGGATCCCCTCTGATGGTGTGTACAGGACATCCATAAGACGTCGAATGTTAAAGTAAGAAAAGCGATTTTTGACAAAACCGGTCTGGTTCTCAGATATAATAGAGGGTAAAACATTCTCTAATCTACGAGCCAAGACTTTAGCAAGGATTTTAACATCCACGTTGAGAAGAGAGATTGGTCTATATGAAGAGTACTCTGTTGGGTCTTTATCTCTCCTTGCTATAAGGGTGATGCGAACCTTATTAAATGACGCAGGCAGCTTACCTTGCTTAAAAGAGTCAGATAGAACCAAAGCTAGTTGTGGTGCAAGGTATGAGGAGAATGATTTAAAAAACTCTGCAGGGAACCCATCAGGACTCGGGGATTTACTAGATTGCAATGATGAGATAGCTGAACTGATCTCCTCTTGTGATATGGGCTCTTCTAATCTTAATCTAGAATCAGGGAACAGTGTTGGGATATCTAATTTATTCAAGAAATTCTCAAGTGAATTACAGTCCTTTGGAAACTCAGAAGTATATAATCGAGAATAAAAATTCCTGAATGCATCATTAATTTTAGAATGGTCGGTAGTGATGGTACCATCCTCTATCCGAATTTTTGTAATGTGTTGCTGTGCTCTTAACTGGTTAGCTAAAAGTTTCCCAGATTTGTCACCATGAATGTAAAATTGGCTCCTACTCTTTAATAATTGGCATTCAATTACATGCGCCGAGATGAGTTCAAAATTAGTTTGCAATTCTATGCGTTTTTTATACAGATCAGGATTTTTAAATGGAGCATACTGCTGATCAATTTCTTTAATTTGGTTGGTCAAATCTTTTCGTTCTTTATATGCCTTTCTTTTCATATTTGCAAGTATATAAAATTGTCTGTCCCCTGAGGTAGGCTTTTAGAGCATCCCAAACAGTTAAACATGACACTTCAGGTGTTTCATTTGTGTTTAAGAAAAAAACTATCTGGTCTTCCATAAATTTTTTAAAATTATTCTCTATCAGTAATGATGAATTAAAGCGCCAATGTTTATTAATTTGAGGAAGATTGGGGAGCTTTATAGACATAACAACTGGCGCATGACCTGATATCACAATGCTCTGATAAGCGCAGGTATTAACCATTGGGATCAGTTGATTATCTATAAAGAAATAATCAATTCTGGAGAAAGTATGATGAACATGTGAGAAAAAGGAGTATTCTCTCTTTTTTGGATTATGGAAGCGCCATATGTCAGAGATACCAAAGCTGCAAAGATAGGACTGAAGTAGCATGGCGGATTTACTTAGAGGTATAGGATTGGGAGATGACCTGTCAAGTGATGGATCCAAACAGCAGTTGAAGTCTCCCCCTAATACGAGAGAGTATGAGCTCAGATCTGGTAGAGCAGAAAAGAAATGTTCAAAGAAGGACATCATCATAATTAGGGGCATATAAATTAGCCAACACTACATTAGTATTAAATAATTAAATAATTTCCCTGAAACAATGATATAACGACCATGTATATCCGTAATAACATTTTGATGCTCAAAAGAGATGTTTGGACTAATGAGAATTGAGACACCCCTAGCTTTGGCCTGAAAGGTCGAGTGGTAGTGCTGCCGTCCCCAACGCGACATAAGGCGAGAATTATCAGAACTGAGAATGTGAGTTTCTTGTAAAAATGCGATTGCAGTGTTAAGTTGTTTAAGGTGTGACAGCACCTTCCTTCTCTTGACTGGATGGTTTAAACCCTTAACATTCCAGCTCACAAAGTTTAAAGAAATATTCATTCTCCCTGAGAGGAGATGCAGGTAGATAAACATGAATAACACTAAGATGTCTAGCGTCAGCCTTAAAACAAGAGTGTAAAACACAGAGCAACATTGTAAAGATGCACCGTGTACAAAGAACTAACATAATACTGTCACATTATAACATCTAACATGCAAACACAAGTAGTCACTCGTGATTAGAAATAAAGTAATAATAGAAAAAAAAAAAAAAAACCTTCACAAGTTTAACACAGTAAACACGGCTAGATTTTTAGTTAGAAATGGTACTTTCCTGATAACTGTTGTTGCGTATTTAAAAAATAATAATAATACAGTGCACTACGTAGTTTTCGGCAGACTGTCTATGTGTTTCTGCGCCTCTTCCACCGAGCCGTAGAGAGAGTTACCCGGAGCCGTGCTGGATACAGGAGAGAAGGCCGGAGTCCACGGTTGTATAACTCAGTCATAACATCTCTATACTCGGCCCGCTGGCTTAAAACTTCGGGAGCGTAGTCTTCCACGATACGAACCTGCGGACCGCAGTATTCCAGCCTCCCTCTCCGCCGAGCCTCCCGAACCAGAAGGTCTTTAACCTGGCACACGGAGAATGACCGGCCGAGGTCTCTGACCTGAAGCGGGTTTGGATGTAGGTATGCGGTGGGCTCTGTCAATCTCAGGCGGGGATGGAAGCGTTTCACTCCCACACACCTCGCACAGAAATTTCGAGAAGAACTCGGTAGAGAGTCCACTCTCAGTACGCTCCGGAAGACCCAGGACATGCAGGTTTTGTCTCCTGCTGCGGCCTTCTAGGTCCACGACTTTGGCCATTAACTTAGTGTTACTTTCCCGAAGTCCGGAGCAGATGTTTTCCAACTAGCTCACACGCTGGCTCAGGTCATCTGTAGCAAGTTCTAGTAAAGATGTGACGTAGCTTCCTGTTTTTCGTATTGTTCTCGCGAAAGTTCCTCGTTTGTTTGTATCAGGGTTTAGATTACATTACCTTTTCTTGTTTATTCTAAATAACAACATTAACTAATTTTCAGGCTTTAATACTACTGGATTTTTGCCTTTTTCTGTTTGTTTGCTTTTTTGCGCTTTTTCGGAGAACGCGCGTATCATCTGAGAACAACAAGCGGAATCCATCACCAAATAACTACTCAGGTACGATATCATGTCTAATATTCAGCTCGTTCAGTGTGTAGAGTGCAGGATGTTTAGACATTCTTCCTCCGTCATTAGTGGTAATTTTATTTGTGATAGGTGTGTGTTAGTGAGCACTCTGATGGAGAAGATATCAGTGTTAGAGGAGCGCATCCAGACTTTAGAGAGGGTTAGAGAGTGTGAGAGCAGTGTTATTCTGGAAAAGGTAGTATCACAACAGCTATGTTCATATCTACATAGGAATAGCATACATGAATTGTATCAGTCAGGATTTAGGCCTCATCACAGCACAGAGACAGCACTCGTTAAAGTAGTAAATGACCTCCTAGTGGCCTCTGATCAGGGTTGTGTCACTATACTTGTGTTACTCGACCTCAGTGCAGCTTTTGATCATAATATTCTCCTTCACAGATTAGAAAATGTAGTAGGAATTAAGGGAACGGCCCTCTTATGGCTCAGATCCTATTTGACTGATCGTTATCAGTTTGTAGATTTAGATGGTGACCATTCCTCATGTTCTCAAGTTGAGTTTGGTGTTCCACAGGGTTCTGTTTTAGGCCCACTGCTTTTTTCCCTTTACATGCTTCCTCTAGGCAACATAATTCGTAAACATGGTATTAGTTTTCATTGTTATGCTGATGACACACAAGTATACGTTTCAGCAAAACCAGATGAGAAAAACCAGCTTACTAAAGTTGAGCAATGTGTGCAGGACATAAGAGATTGGATGGTAATTAATTTCCTTCTGCTTAATCCTGATAAGACAGAAGTTCTAGTCATAGGACCACAAGCAGCTAGAAGTAAGCTTTTTGATCACACTGTGATTTTAAATGGCCTTTCTGTTCCATCAAGTGCAACAGTAAAAGACCTCGGTGTGATTATAGATTCAAGCCTTTCATTAGAAGCACATGTAGATAATATTACCAGGATAGCATTCCTTCACCTCAGAAATATTGCCAAGATAAGAAATATATTGTCACTAAATGATGCAGAAAAACTAGTTCATGCTTTTATCACGTCTAGGTTGGATTATTGTAACGCCTTACTGTCTGGTTGTTCAACTAGGTGCTTAAACAAGCTTCAATTAGTCCAGAATGCAGCAGCGAGAGTCCTCACTCGAACCAGAAGATATGAGCACATCACCCCTATCTTATCTACATTGCATTGGCTTCCTGTGAAATTTCGCATCGATTTTAAAATACTACTCTTGACGTATAAAGCATTAAATGGTCTGGCGCCGCAGTATCTGAGTGAACTGCTAGTGTCTTACAATCCGCCACGCCTACTTCGATCAAAGGACGCAGGCTGCTTGTCAGTACCGCGTATTATTAAAACTACAGCAGGGGGCAGAGCTTTTTCTTACAAAGCCCCAGACACAGTCTCAGTGTTTAAGTCCAGGCTAAAAACCTATTTATTTAGCCAAGCATTTTTATAAATAGATTAGCCTTAGGTAAAGTAGCAGATCTGGGGGACTCATGGACGTGGAGTATTAGGTGAACTGGTATGTTTGGATGCTGTCTTCCCCACTCTCATTGATCACTCAGGTTTGTTGACGGTGAGGTGATTGGTTGCCTTACATCTCTGGAAGCCCTCATGTTTGTGTTTCCTTCTGGCTCTCCCTTTTTAGTTATGCTGTCATAGTTAGTCCTGCCGGAGTCTCTGCTTGCACTCTGCACTAAATAGACATTTACTTTTTACATTGTTCGACTGTGACCATACCTAACTGTTATTTTTCCATCTCTTTGCTCTCTCCTTTCCTGCTCTCTCCTCTCTCTCTCTCTCCCTCTCTCCTTTTTCCTCTACCTATCTCTCTGTCGAGCTATACATGTCGCTCCTGAGCTGCCAGTGATCCAGACCCCCTCTGCCCGCTGGACCTCTCTAATTCATCCTGGAGTCCTGCTTCTGGTTGGAGATCTCATCACATGGATGCCCCCGTGTGGTCTGCCTGGAATGAGTGTGGTGACTGGGGTTGGTTCCACTTTTCCATGAAGGTGGTCCTGTCCTCGACTGATGCAGACAGCTGTTCTCTGAGGACCTGTGACTTCAGTCGCTCGATAGTTCAGGACTGGAATTTTTCACAGCCTACCTGAGCCTCCAGTAACCACCTGGACTTTAATCTTACACATCTCCTCTTCTACTGAACTTCCAGTCTCGCATATTATTATGCACATCAATCCCTGCTATCTGTTTTCACCCAGATAAGGATGGGTTCCCTGTTGAGTCTGGTTCCTCTCAAGGTTTCTTCCTATTACCATCTCAGGGAGTTTTTCCTTGCCACTGTCGCCGTCGTCCTAGGCTTGCTCATCAGGGACAATCATATAATTTTGATTCATACACATTCACATTTCATACAAACTTAATTCTTTTGATTGTGTAAAGCTGCTTTGTGATGATGTAAATCGTTAAAAGCGCTATACAAATACAATTGAATTGAATTGACTAGTAAAGGTAAGCGCTGTCCATGGTCCTCTACTTGGGCTTGTATTTGGTCCAGTTAACTTTCCAGTAAACTAAACAAAGATTTAAATTCAGCCGCTAACGCTTCACGGTGTTTAGATAAACAGCTAACAGATAACAGCTGCTAAACGTTCATCTGTCCTCATCCTCCTGGACCTGTCAGCTGCATTTGACACCGTGAACCACAAGATTCTATTATCTATTCTTACAAGCCTTGGAATTTGTGGAACAGCGTGGCAATGGTTTGCTTCTTACCTAAAAGATAGGTCATATGAGGTAACATGGAGGGGATCTACATCTGCCCCACGTAGACTCTCTACTGGTGTCTACTTGGTCCTCTTCTGTTCTCCCTCTATACCCGGTCTCTTGGTAAGGTCATATCATCGCATGGATTCTCATACCACTGTTATGCAGACGACACCCAACTTGTTCTCTCCTTTCCTCCCTCTGACACTCAGGTTTCCACCCGGATCTCAGCATGTCTGGCAGACATCTCATTTTGGATGGCTGCTCATCAACTGAAGCTCAATCTCAGTAAAACCGAACTGTTGTTTATCCCTTGTGACTCATCTCCAGGTCAAGACCTTGTGATATCCATGGACAACAACCAAATCACTCCCTCAACCACTGCCCGCAATCTTGGGGTAACCGTGGACAATCATCTGTCATTTTCCCCACACATCGCTAACCTTACTCGCTCTTGTCGATTTCTTCTTTACAATATCAGAAGAATTCGCCCATTTCTTTTTTCACAGGCTACTCAGGTGCTTGTTCAGTCCCTTGTTATTTCAAGACTGGACTACTGCAACTCACTCCTGGCAGGCCTGCCTTTGTCCACGATTCGTCCTCTGCAACTGATCCAGAATGCAGCAGCACGACTCGTTTTTAACCTTCCCAAGTTCTCCCACACCACCCCACTCCTCCGCTCCCTGCACTGGCTTCCTGTAGCTGCCCGGATCAAATTCAAAACACTGATGCTTGCCTACAAAGCTAAAAATGGCCCAGCACCCACTTACCTATCTGTGCTAATTACACCACGCACTGCACCACGTTCCCTCCGATCCTCCAGCACTGCTCGCCTTATCCCACCATCTCTCAGGGATCGAGGGCGGCATTCATCCAGGCTCTTTTCTGTTCTGGCACCTAGGTGGTGGAATGAACTTCCTCTAGATGTCCGTACATCAGATACTTTGACTATCTTCAAACGACGACTCAAGACGCATCTGTTTCTCCAGTACTTGGACTAAACCCCCCCCCCCCCCCCCCCCAAAAAAAAAAAAAAAAAAAAACTTCAGATGTGTTGGACTAATAGTACTTAGTTATTAACCTAGTTAACCCAGTGTAAGTATGTATCCAATGTTGTAAACATTAAAGCACTTTTTGTAAGTCGCTCTGGAAAAGAGCGTCTGCCAAATGCCTAAATGTAAATGTAAATGTAAATGTAACAGCGCAGGGATAGTCTAGGGTTAGATAGATAGGGTTGAGTTTAGCATTTAGAAACGGATAAAGGAGTGAAGAAATGTAAAATTGTCGGAGCACCTAACTCACACGTCTACTCCATGTGACTGCTAACTGGAAGTCATGCATGGTCATTGTAAAACATACAACCCAAGTTTATAAACATTTTTAGGCACCAAAATATGAAAAAGAATAACGAAAATGTTGCTTTTCATGATGTATGCCAAAATGCATGAATGTTGTGGAAATGATCATTTATTAGATGCTTTGCCCTGCTTAGCTGTGAGAAAGTGTTTGCTGCGTTCTTAGCGATGTACGATCTCAGGTAAGCGTTTTTCTCACACATCTAATGCATGGTCTTGTTAAACATACAAAAGAAGTTTATAAACATTTTTAGGCATCAAAATATGAAAAAGAATAACAGAAAAGTTGTTTTTCAACATTTAGGCCAAAATGCATGAATGTTGTAGAAATAATGATTTATTAGATTTTTTTTTTCTCAAACAACTAATGCATAGTCATTGTAAAACACACAACACGAGTTTACAAACATTTTTAGGCACCAAAATATAAAAAAGAATAACGAAATAGTTGTTTTTCAACATTTAGGCCAAAATGCAGGAATGTTGTGGAAATGATCATTCATCAGGTCTTTTGCCCTGTTTAGCTGTGAGAAAGCGATTGCTGCGTTCTGAGGTTCGTACGAGCTCAGGAAAGCTGTTTTCTTACACAACTAATGCAAGGTCATTGTAAAACATACCTAATAAGTTTATAAACATTTTTAGGCACTAAAATATGAAAAAGAATAACGAAAAAGGTGTTTTTCAACATTTATGCCAAAATGCATGAATGTTGTGGAAATGATCATTTATTAGATCTTTTTGCTTTGTTTAGCTGAAAGCAAGCGTTTGCTGCGTTCTTAGCGCTGCACGAGCTCAGGAAAGCAGTTTTCTCACACAACTAATGCATGGTAATTGTAAATCATACAATACGAGTTTATAAACATTTCTAGGCATCAAAATTTGGTAAAGAATAACGAAAAAGTTGTTTTTCATGTTTTTCAACAAAGTGCATGAATGGTATGGAAATGATCATTTATCTGATGTTTTGCCCTGCTTAGCTGTGAGAAAGCGTTTGCTGCGTTCTTAGCGCTGTACGAGCTCAGGAAGGCTGTTTTCTCAAACAACTAATGCAAGATCATTGTAAAACATACAAAATAAGTTCCTAAATATTTTTAGGCATCAAAATTATGAAAAAGAATAACAAAAAAGTTGTTTTTCAACATTTATTCCAAAATGCATGAATGTTGTGGAAATGAACATTTATTAGATCTTTTTGCTTTGTTTAGCTGAAAGCAAGCGTTTGCTGCGTTCTTAGCGCTGTACGAGCTCAGGAAAGCAGTTTTCTTACACAACTAATGCACGGTAATTGTAAATCATACAATACGAGTTTATAAACATTTTTAGGCATCAAAATATGGAAAAGAATAACGAAAAAGTTGTTTTTCATGTTTTTCAACAAAGTGCATGAATGTTATAGAAATGATCATTTTATTAGATGTTTTGCCCTGCTTAGCTGTGAGAAAGCGTTTGCTTCGTTCTTAGCGCTATATGAGCCCAGGAAAGCGGTTTTCTCACACAACTAATGCATGGTAATTGTAAATCATACAATACGAGTTTATAAACATTTTAGGCATCAAAATATGGAAAAGAATAACGAAAAAGTTGTTTTTCATGTTTTTCAACAAAGTGCATGAATGTTATGGAAATGATCATTTATTAGATGTTTTGCCCTGCTTAGCTGTGAGAAAGCGTTTGCTGCGTTCTTAGCGCTGTACGAGCTCAGGAAAGCTGTTTTCTCACACAACTAATGCATGGTAATTGTAAATCACACAATACGAGTTTATAAACATTTTTAGGCATCAAAATATGGAAAAGAATAACGAAAAAGGTGTTTTTCAACATGTATGCCAAAAACGCTTTCTCACAGCTAAGCAGGGCAAAACATCTAATAAAATGATCATTTCTATAACATTCATGCACTTTGTTGAAAAACATGAAAAACAACTTTTTCGTACAAAGCTGTGAGAAAAGCTGTGAGAAAGCGTTTGCTGCGTTCTTAGCTTTGTACGAGCTCAGGAAAGCTGTTTTCTCACACAACTAATGCAAGGTCATTGTAAAACATACAAAATAAGTTTATAAACATTTTTATGCATCAAAATATGAAAAAGAATAACGAAAAAGGTGTTTTTCAACATTTATGCCAAAATGCAGGAATGTTGTGGAAATGATCATTCATCAGATTTTTTGCCCTGTTTAGCTGTGAGAAAGCGATTGCTGCGTTCTGAGGTTCGTACGAGCTCAGGAAAGCTGTTTTCTTACACAACTAATGCAAGGTCATTGTAAAACATACAAAATAACTTCCTAAATATTTTTAGGCATCAAAATTATGAAAAAGATTAACAAAAAAGTTGTTTTTCAACATTTATTCCAAAATGCATGAATGTTGTGGAAATGAACATTTATTAGATCTTTTTGCTTTGTTTAGCTGGAAGCAAGCGTTTGCTGCGTTCTTAGCGCTGCACGAGCTCAGGAAAGCAGTTTTCTTACACAACTAATGCATGGTAATTGTAAATCATACAATACGAGTTTATAAACATTTTTAGGCATCAAAATATGGAAAAGAATAACGAAAAAGTTGTTTTTCATATTTTTCAACAAAGTGCATGAATGGTATGGAAATGATCATTTATTAGATGTTTTGCCCTGCTTAGCTGTGAGAAAGCGTTAGCTGCGTTCTTTGCGATGTACGAGCTCAGGAAAGCTGTTTTCTCACACAACTAATGCATGGTAATTGTAAATCATACAATACGAGTTTATAAACATTTTTAGGCATCAAAATATGGAAAAGAATAACGAAAAAGTTGTTTTTCATGTTTTTCAACAAAGTGCATGAATGTTATGGAAATGATCATTTATTAGATGTTTTGCCCTGCTTAGCTGTGAGAAAGCGTTTGCTGCGTTCTCAGCGCTGTACGAGCTCAGGAAAGCTGTTTTCTCACACAACTAATGCAAGGTCATTGTAAAACATACAAAATAAGTTTATAAACATTTTTATGCATCAAAATATGAAAAAGAATAACGAAAAAGGTGTTTTTCAACATTTATGCCAAAATGCAGGAATGTTGTGGAAATGATCATTCATCAGATTTTTTGCCCTGTTTAGCTGTGAGAAAGCGATTGCTGCGTTCTGAGGTTCGTACGAGCTCAGGAAAGCTGTTTTCTTACACAACTAATGCAAGGTCATTGTAAAACATACAAAATAAGTTCCTAAATATTTTTAGGCATCAAAATTATGAAAAAGATTAACAAAAAAGTTGTTTTTCAACATTTATTCCAAAATGCATGAATGTTGTGGAAATGAACATTTATTAGATCTTTTTGCTTTGATTAGCTGGAAGCAAGCGTTTGCTGCGTTCTTAGCGCTGCACGAGCTCAGGAAAGCAGTTTTCTTACACAACTAATGCATGGTAATTGTAAATCATACAATACGAGTTTATAAACATTTTTAGGCATCAAAATATGGAAAAGAATAACGAAAAAGTTGTTTTTCATGTTTTTCAACAAAGTGCATGAATGGTATGGAAATGATCATTTATTAGATGTTTTGCCCTGCTTAGCTGTGAGAAAGCGTTAGCTGCGTCCTTTGCGATGTACGAGCTCAGGAAAGCTGTTTTCTCACACAACTAATGCATGGTAATTGTAAATCATACAATACGAGTTTATAAACATTTTTAGGCATCAAAATATGGAAAAGAATAACGAAAAAGTTGTTTTTCAACATTTATTCCAAAATGCATGAATGTTGTGGAAATGAACATTTATTAGGTCTTTTTGCTTTGTTCAGCTGAAAGCAAGCGTTTGCTGCGTTCTTAGCGCTGTACGAGCTCAGGAAAGCTGTTTTCTTACACAACTAATGCATGGTAATTGTAAATCATACAATACGAGTTTATAAACATTTTTAGGCATCAAAATATGAAAAAGAATAACGAAAAAGGTGTTTTTCATGTTTTTCAACAAAGTGCATGAATGTTATGGAAATGATCATTTATTAGATGTTTTGCCCTGCTTAGCTGTGAGAAAGCGTTTGCTGCGTTCTTTGCGCTGTACGAGCTCAGGAAAGCTGTTTTCTCACACAACTAATGCATGGTAATTGTAAATCACACAATACGAGTTTATAAACATTATAGGGCATCAAAATATGAAAAAGAATAACGAAAAAGGTGTTTTTCAACATGTATGCCAAAATGCAGGAATGTTGTGGAAATGATCATTTATTAGATGTGTTGCCCTGCGAAGCTGTGAGAAAGCGTTTGCTGCGTTCTCAGCCTTGTACGAGCTCAGGAAAGCTGTTTTCTCACAAAACTAAGGCAAGATCATTGTAAAACATACAAAATAAGTTCATAAACATTTTTAGGCATCGAAATATAAAAAAGAATAACAAAAAAGTTGTTTTTCAACATTTATTCCAAAATGCATGAATGTTGTGGAAATGATCATTTATTAGATCTTTTTGCTTTGTTTAGCTGTGAGAAAGCGTTTGCTGCGTTCTTAGCGCTGTACGAGCTCAGGAAAGCTGTTTTCTCACACAACTAATGCATGGTAATTGTAAATCATACAATACGAGTTTATAAACATTTTTAGGCATCAAAATATGAAAAAGAATAACGAAAAAGGTGTTTTTCAACATGTATGCCAAAATGCAGGAATGTTGTGGAAATGATCATTCATCAGATTTTTTGCCCTGTTTAGCTGTGAGAAAGCGATTGCTGCGTTCTGAAGTTCGTACGAGCTCAGGAAAGCTGTTTTCTTACACAACTAATGCAAGGTCATTGTAAAACATACCTAATAAGTTTATAAACATTTTTAGGCACTAAAATATGAAGAAGAATAACGAAAAAGGTGTTTTTCAACATTTTTGCCAAAATGCATGAATGTTGTGGAAATGATCATTTATTAGATCTTTTTGCTTTGTTTAGCTGAAAGCAAGCGTTTGCTGCGTTCTTAGCGCTGTACGAGCTCAGGAAAGCAGTTTTCTCACACAACTAATGTATGGTAATTGTAAATCATACAATACGAGTTTATAAACATTTTTAGGCATCAAAATATGGAAAAGAATAACGAAAAAGTTGTTTTTCATGTTTTTCAACAAAGTGCATGAATGGTATGGAAATGATCATTTATTAGATGTTTTGCCCTGCTTAGCTGCAAGAAAGCGTTTGCTGCGTTCTTAAGCGCTGTACGAACTCAGGAAGGCTGTTTTCTCACACAACTAATGCATGGTAATTGTAAATCATACAATACGAGTTTATAAACATTTTTAGGCATCAAAATATGGAAAAGAATAACGAAAAAGTTGCTTTTCATGTTTTTCAACAAAGTGCATGAATTTTTTTTTTTTTTGCCCTGTTTAGCTGTGAGAAAGCGTTTTTCATGATTTTCAACAAAGTGCATGAATGTTATGGAAATGATAATTTATTAGGTGCTTTTCCCTGCTTAGCTGTGAGAAAGCGTTTGCTGCTTTCTTAGCGCTGACCGAGCTCAGGAAAGCTGTTTTCTCACACAACTTATGCATGGTAATTGTAAATCATACAATACGAGTTTATAAGGATTTTTGGCATCAAAATATGGAAAAGAATAACGAAAAAGTTGTTTTTCATGTTTTTCAACAAAGTGCATGAATGTTATGGAAATGATCATTTATTAGATGTTTTGCCCTGCTTAGCTGTGAGAAAGCGTTTGCTGCGTTCAGAGCGCTGTACGAGCTCAGGAAAGCTGTTTTCTCACACAACTAATGCATAGTCATTGTAAAACACACAACACGAGTTTACGAACATTTTTAGGCACCAAAATATGAAAAAGAATAACGAAATAGTTGTTTTTCAACATGTATGCCAAAATGCAGGAATGTTGTGGAAATGATCATTCATCAGATTTTTTGCCCTGTTTAGCTATGAGAAAGCGTTTGCTGCTTTCTGAGCTTCGTACGAGGTCAGGAAAGGTGTTTTCGCACACACTTAATGCAAGGTCATTGTAAAACATACCTAATAAGTTTATAAACATTTTTAGGCACTACAATATAAAAAAGAATAACGAAAAAGTTGTTTTTCATGTTTTTCAACAAAGTGCACGAATGTTATAGAAATTATCATTTTATTAGATGTTTTGCCCTGCTTAGCTGTGAGAAAGCGTTTGCTTCGTTCTTAGCGCTGTACGAGCCCAGGAAAGCGGTTTTCTCACACAACTAATGCATGGTAATTGTAAATCATACAATACGAGTTTATAAACATTTTTAGGCATCAAAATATGAAAAAGAATATAACAAAAATGCTGATTTTTCAACATGTATGCCACAATGCAGGAATGTTGTGGAAATGATATGTGCGTGAGCCATGTGAGAAAGTTTAGCGAGTGCAGTACTTGGGACTGTGTGCATGAGTATTCCGGCTGTCCAGAGATTTAATATAGCAGATTGTGTGCGTTAATGCCATATAGTAAGTTGTCATTCTTATTTCCTGTTTAATAATTAAGATTACCACATCTGTGTGTTATTGAGATTTATGGTCAATATTTAGATTCATGCAAATTATCCTAAGTAAATGTTATGCACGTGGTGTGTATTATGTTGCCTATTGAAGATATTCTTGGCTATATTGCTTATCACATTATTTACAGTCAGTGACTCACTTTGTATTATATTGGATTATATATTATACCACAGGTGCTTGTGGTAGTTATTATTGTTTGATTATCAAAGTAATGACCTAAATATTACAGTTTGGTTTAGTTACTGTTTAGTTATTAAATCAATGTATATGGGCACTAATTTCATAATGTTGTGTTAATAATACCTAACTTTTATTTGCTATTTTCAGAACCACACACCCACACACCACCCACTCACTAAGAGCACAACACACAACAAACTATACAACTGTTGCCCATGCCTACTTGAACTGTTTATTAAACATTGTCAATTCAGCAAATGGTCTGGTTCCTGTGTCCTGGCTGACAGCCAAGGGTGATTACCACAAAATACGATCCAGCTGTAGAACTAGAACACAGTCCTTCTAAGTCTCACCAACAATTTTGGTCCTTCGAGCCGGATGTGGTAATTTCTCTTTAGAAGATGGACGAAAGAGCTGCAACCAGACCTAGACGTCAGACATACCCCCCACGTTATTATGACGAGTACGAGACGGGTTTTGTGCTGCCACAAAGACAGTTATGTGAACCACTAACCAGTAGGCATGGGCAAGAAGAGGAGTTATGTGCTCAGGGGGAAGGAGCTGTTAATATAACACCACCTACTGTCAGCCAGTCATTGATGGATGCTGACAATATAGACAGAGCACAGGTCAAACGAAGCAGACTACCCACCCCAAGTAGTTGGTCATTAGTACAGTATAGTTTATCTCCAGCGTCCCAGAAAGACCTTTAGCAAAGTAGAGATGAGCAACTAAACGCAACATTAGCTGAAATTCGAAAGACCAGGGGCCTGATGTATAAACGTTGCGTACGCCCAAAATGGGCATAGAAATATGCGTACGCATTTTTCCACGCACATATCGGGATTTATAAAAAATAAACTTGGCGTAAATAAGTGCGCACCGTAAGGATGCTCTTGACCGTGCGTACGCACTCTTTTAAAAGAGTATGTGTTTTGGCGACACCAACTGGCCCAAATAGCAATAACTATTTAAAATAGTCATCACCCAATTAATCAAATTGCATCAACCTGAATTATCATTATCAGCATTCTTAACCAAGTGCAAATACTTTGAATTTACTTTTTTTAATGAATGGGCTATAAAAAGGTATGTGCGTATATAACATATCATCATAATGGATGCTCTAGCGCTGTTAGAAGACCTTGCTAATGACGCTCTACGGAGGGAGCGTGTTTTCAGAGACCGTGAAGATTTCCTTGCTCATGATGATGATTGGCTCATGAGCCGATTTCGATTTCCAAGAGCCATTCTCTTGGAATTGTGTTCTGAATTACGGCCAGTATTGGAAAGACCCTCGCGGAGAAACCGCGCTGTGTGTTCAAGTACAAGTGTATGGCGTTATATTCCAGAATTGTCTGAGCGCGTGGTTTGACATTTTGAGAGCAGACAAAGCACTCTATGCGCGTGCAATGTCTCCAATGCGCGCTCAACAGCTCGATTCTGCGAGTGCAATGTCTCCCCTGCTCGCTCAACATATTCTCCGCGCGCGCGCGACTTCTCGATTCTGTGCGCGCTCGACTTTGCCTGCACGCGCGTGCAACATTTATTTTCTGTGCGCGCTCGACTCTGCCTGCACGCGCGTGCAACATTTATTTTTTGTGCGCGCTCGACTCTGCCTGTATGCTCGCTCAACTTTGTCCAGTGGTACAAAACTGCCACAAAACCAGCCAATCACAGACTTCCACACACTACTTCTGATTGGCTGTTCCTCCTCTATCAGCTGGCAATATCGACCGCATAACGCATACTATAATTTGTATAGTGCTTGTAAAATGGCCATTGTCTCAAAGCAGCCTTACAAAATCAAAATAAAATGATAAGAAATTTAAATTATATATAATTATATAAAAATAAATTATATAAGGGAAGCAATGTAAATAAAGTTTTTATTCATAAATATTATAAACAAATATTATAGTATTTATTTTTTATTTAATGAAGTATTAGTATATACCAGTTTCGTTTGCCCATTGTGTGTTTTTATTTACGTACCTAATTACGTTACCATATAGCTCATTGTTAGACTACATCGACTAAAATTCTAATCGGATAACTTTACTTATAAACCTTTATTTACAACGCTTCCGTTAAGCGGTCGATAGTAGTGCCACTTGATTGGAGGAGAAACAACCGATCAGAAGTAGTGTGTGGATGTCTGTGATTGGCTGGTTTTGTGGCAGTTTTGTAACACTGGACAAAGTTGTGCGAGCGTACAGGCAGAGTCGAGCGCGCACAGAAAATAAATGTTGCACGCGCGTGCAGGCAGAGTCGAGCGCGCGCGGAGAACATGTTGAGCGAGCAGGGGAGACATTGCGCGCGCAGAATCGAGCTGTTGAGCGCGCAAAGGAGACATTGCACGCGCATAGAGTGCATTGTCTGCTCTCAAAATGTCAAACCACGCGCTCAGAATTGTGGCAGGAATATAACGCCATACAAGTGGTGTTGTCTTTTTAAGTTATTTTTTATTTGCATATGAATATACAGGAAAATCGACTGTTTTAATAAACGTATCTTAAGGACAGCTGCATCTATTGCTAGATTTGTCACTTGGATATTTTAGGACTTTCCACTTCCGCGGAATTTGAATTGGTTGATTTAAATTATCCACAATAAAAAAGCAGAATTTTAAACAGACAAAAACTTATATAATGTGTAGATAAATCAATTACTTACCATCGTCACTGCGAATCACATCCGTATCACTTTGGAATTCTGGAAGAACTCCACTTAATCCTGTGTTCCCTATAATCGCGCCCACCCTTACATCAAAGGCTGAGAGGTCAGTGATTCCTTGACCACCACCAGTTGTTACAACACTGCGCCTGTGTGCACATATTCTTTTTTTTTTACGACTACTTTTAAGTCTGACCATTTTTTTTTGGTCTCTTGGACTGTGTGAGGCACCGATGTAACAGCATTGACTGCTTCTGTTATACTTGCTCCCATTCTACCATCTTTCTTTTATTTGAAATTCCCGCAGAGAGCCCACCAAATAAAACTTTTTTTCGGCCCTCCACCTCAGACAGCAGTACCTCCATCTTGCAGTCGGCGAAGTTTCTTTTTTTTTTTTTGCTTTTCGTTTCTGTTTTTCCATTTTTAGCCAACAGATCAATGACAATTATCGGTCGTATTAATATGCAGGGAGATCATACATATTCAAAATAGGCGGTCTTAACCTCCAAATATGGTTATTTCGGGAGGAGATTGGGGTAAGCTATAAGCACGTGCACCTGCGCACAAAATTCAGATAATTGTGATTTATAAAGCGAACCTTGCGCAGGTTCTGGCGTACGTACGGTTTTATAAATCTGAAAACTTTTGTGCGTACGCAAATTCTGCCTTATGTGCGTACGCACATTTTAAGGATGAAATCTACGCAAAGTTTTATACATGAGGCCCCAGGTCTGAGTTAAGACTTCTTGCAGAGACTGTGCGCAGCCTAAAGCATACCACTCCACCAGCCACAATGTGCTCTCAGTCTAAAACACTGGATCCACCTAAGTCTGATCCCAGTCCCAATCTGCAGTCCCTTTCGACCATGGGTACACCTAGACCACCTCCACCCTGTGAAGAGTTGATCTCTGACATGCAGGCTGATAAGTATGATGACTCAGACTGGCCTGGATCCAGAGAGGCGATGGAGAGAGAAGTTTTACCTACACAAGTGAATCCATCCACTAAGAACAGAACAGCACCTTACTGCCTATTCTGTAACAATTCAGATCACTTCTTAAGCCAATGCACAGAGGTGGTAAAACTGACCACAGACCAATTATCCGAATGGATTCGTACCAATCGAAGGTGCTGGCGATGCGCTAGGAATCACCAAGCAGCCCAGTGCAACCTGCGGAAACCTTGCAGCATTTGCCAAGGTAAACACCTACCAGTGCTGCACGCAGTCAATTCCAGAACACTCAGAACTGTGGTCAAGTCAACTAACGAGGAGAGCTGTCTAGTGAAAACATCTTCTGAAGTGCTGTATGTGGACAAACCATCAGATGGCAGTCAGGTACTACTAAAGGTTATCTTACCAGCTGCAACGCACCATCTGGGCCTCAGAGGAGAGCCAGAAGACCTGGCCTTGAGAACTATACGTCAAGATATACAAGTTCTTCATGGGTCCAAGGTGTCATTCCGTATTTCCCCAGCCGATAAGCCACAGCAAAGCTTTCTTATCACTGATGCCTTCACTGCAGAACATCTTTGCCTCGCACTCCATTCTTACCCTATGAACAGATTACAGAAAAAGTACAAGCACCTCGTGGGCCTCCCGATACAGGCGTTTAAGCAGGCCCAACCCTTACTGTTAATTGGAGCTGATCATCCCCACTTGATTACTCCTGTCAAGCCTGGTTACACTCCGAGTCCTGTCGATTCAAGGTTTTTGTTGGCACGCGGGTGGCAGAAATCCAGGAGCTCACTGATCGACTTTCATGGCGATAGGTTGACTCAGAAAAAAACCCTGCAGACGACCTCACCAGAGGAAAGAGGTTAGATGAGCTGGCAGAGCACAACCGATATGGAGACATGGGCCATCGTTTCTTCTCCAAAGCCCAGACACATGGCCGACCCCACCAACAACCGTAGTTGCAGAGTGTCACATGGAACCCCGCAAGTCTATATTCTGTGGAGTCACTGCAACCATACCTGACAAGGAACCTTACCTACCAGACACGCATCAGTACAACACCTGGAGGGAACTTGTAGAGGCAACCGTACAGAGGCTTCAAGGGGCGCCAGGTAACAGCAAAGCTCCTAGCGCTGATGACTACCGTACAGCTGAAATTCTTATCCTCAGAAGGGCACAACAGGATACTTTCACAGAGGAGTTCAGTCTACTGCAAAAGGGAAAACCAATCCAACAAAATAGCTGCTTACTTACACTGGCTCCAGAGCTGGACAAGACGGTGGCAGACTGCGCAGAACTGAAGCCTCAGACTCAGCTGCTGTGCATCCCATCATCTTGGATCACTGCCATTCCACCACTAAACTTTTAATCCAAGACTATGATTCTCCGCTTGGACACCCTGGTCCCGAGAGAGTGTTCTCGGAGATCCGCCGCAAGTTTTGAATCTTACGAGGTGGAGAGGCAATCCGACGATATCAGAACACCTGTACTGATTGTCGACAATGGAAATCGAACCCTCACGTTCCGAAGATGGCAGATCTACCTATAGCACGTCTACGCCTTTATACGGCCCTTGGTAATCAACGTGGGCAGGCGCACAGAGAAAAGGTAGGGAATCATATTAAAATGCCTTACAACCAGATGTGTACACTTAGAAATCCTCACCAATATGAATGCAGACTCCTTCTTAATGTCACTGAGAAGGTTCATCGCCAAAAGAGGGACACCAGCTGAGTTGTTCTCTGACCAAGGAACAAACTTCCGGGGAGGAGAAAGAGAGATACGAGAGGCCCTTGGAGGACTGTCACCAGAACTCCAACTTCAGCTTGCCAAACATAAAATACAGTTCCATTTCAACCCACCTGGCGCACCCCACTTCGGCGGAACGTGGGAAAGGGAAATTCGCTCTGTGAAAACAGCACTTTACAGTGTGGTAGGAAGTCAAGCCATCACAGAGGAAGTACTCCATACTGTTCTCCTAGAAGTAGAAGGCATGTTAAATGCTAAACCATTGGTCATTGTAAAACATACAACATGAGTTTATAAACATTTTTAGGCATCAAAATATGAAAAAGAATAACGAAAAAGTTGTTTTTCAACATGTTATAGAAATGATCATTTTATTAGATGTTTTGCCCTGCTTAGCTGTGAGAAAGCGTTTGCTTCGTTCTTAGCGCTGTACGAGCCCAGGAAAGCGGTTTTCTCACACAACTAATGCATGGTAATTGTAAATCATACAATACGAGTTTATAAACATTTTTAGGCATCAAAATATGAAAAAGAATATAACAAAAATGCTGATTTTTCAACATGTATGCCACAATGCAGGAATGTTGTGGAAATGATATGTGCGTGAGCCATGTGAGAAAGTTTAGCGAGTGCAGTACTTGGGACTGTGTGCATGAGTATTCCGGCTGTCCAGAGATTTAATATAGCAGATTGTGTGCGTTAATGCCATATAGTAAGTTGTCATTCTTATTTCCTGTTTAATAATTAAGATTACCACATCTGTGTGTTATTGAGATTTATGGTCAATATTTAGATTCATGCAAATTATCCTAAGTAAATGTTATGCACGTGGTGTGTATTATGTTGCCTATTGAAGATATTCTTGGCTATATTGCTTATCACATTATTTACAGTCAGTGACTCACTTTGTATTATATTGGATTATATATTATACCACAGGTGCTTGTGGTAGTTATTATTGTTTGATTATCAAAGTAATGACCTAAATATTACAGTTTGGTTTAGTTACTGTTTAGTTATTAAATCAATGTATATGGGCACTAATTTCATAATGTTGTGTTAATAATACCTAACTTTTATTTGCTATTTTCAGAACCACACACCCACACACCACCCACTCACTAAGAGCACAACACACAACAAACTATACAACTGTTGCCCATGCCTACTTGAACTGTTTATTAAACATTGTCAATTCAGCAAATGGTCTGGTTCCTGTGTCCTGGCTGACAGCCAAGGGTGATTACCACAAAATACGATCCAGCTGTAGAACTAGAACACAGTCCTTCTAAGTCTCACCAACAATTTTGGTCCTTCGAGCCGGATGTGGTAATTTCTCTTTAGAAGATGGACGAAAGAGCTGCAACCAGACCTAGACGTCAGACATACCCCCCACGTTATTATGACGAGTACGAGACGGGTTTTGTGCTGCCACAAAGACAGTTATGTGAACCACTAACCAGTAGGCATGGGCAAGAAGAGGAGTTATGTGCTCAGGGGGAAGGAGCTGTTAATATAACACCACCTACTGTCAGCCAGTCATTGATGGATGCTGACAATATAGACAGAGCACAGGTCAAACGAAGCAGACTACCCACCCCAAGTAGTTGGTCATTAGTACAGTATAGTTTATCTCCAGCGTCCCAGAAAGACCTTTAGCAAAGTAGAGATGAGCAACTAAACGCAACATTAGCTGAAATTCGAAAGACCAGGTCTGAGTTAAGACTTCTTGCAGAGACTGTGCGCAGCCTAAAGCATACCACTCCACCAGCCACAATGTGCTCTCAGTCTAAAACACTGGATCCACCTAAGTCTGATCCCAGTCCCAATCTGCAGTCCCTTTCGACCATGGGTACACCTAGACCACCTCCACCCTGTGAAGAGTTGATCTCTGACATGCAGGCTGATAAGTATGATGACTCAGACTGGCCTGGATCCAGAGAGGCGATGGAGAGAGAAGTTTTACCTACACAAGTGAATTCATCCACTAAGAACAGAACAGCACCTTACTGCCTATTCTGTAACAATTCAGATCACTTCTTAAGCCAATGCACAGAGGTGGTAAAACTGACCACAGACCAATTATCCGAATGGATTCGTACCAATCGAAGGTGCTGGCGATGCGCTAGGAATAACCAAGCAGCCCAGTGCAACCTGCGGAAACCTTGCAGCATTTGCCAAGGTAAACACCTACCAGTGCTGCACGCAGTCAATTCCAGAACACTCAGAACTGTGGTCAAGTCAACTAACGAGGAGAGCTGTCTAGTGAAAACATCTTCTGAAGTGCTGTATGTGGACAAACCATCAGATGGCAGTCAGGTACTACTAAAGGTTATCTTACCAGCTGCAACGCACCATCTGGGCCTCAGAGGAGAGCCAGAAGACCTGGCCTTGAGAACTATACGTCAAGATATACAAGTTCTTCATGGGTCCAAGGTGTCATTCCGTATTTCCCCAGCCGATAAGCCACAGCAAAGCTTTCTTATCACTGATGCCTTCACTGCAGAACATCTTTGCCTCGCACTCCATTCTTACCCTATGAACAGATTACAGAAAAAGTACAAGCACCTCGTGGGCCTCCCGATACAGGCGTTTAAGCAGGCCCAACCCTTACTGTTAATTGGAGCTGATCATCCCCACTTGATTACTCCTGTCAAGCCTGGTTACACTCCGAGTCCTGTCGATTCAAGGTTTTTGTTGGCACGCGGGTGGCAGAAATCCAGGAGCTCACTGATCGACTTTCATGGCGATAGGTTGACTCAGAAAAAAACCCTGCAGACGACCTCACCAGAGGAAAGAGGTTAGATGAGCTGGCAGAGCACAACCGATATGGAGACATGGGCCATCGTTTCTTCTCCAAAGCCCAGACACATGGCCGACCCCACCAACAACCGTAGTTGCAGAGTGTCACATGGAACCCCGCAAGTCTATATTCTGTGGAGTCACTGCAACCATACCTGACAAGGAACCTTACGTACCAGACACGCATCAGTACAACACCTGGAGGGAACTTGTAGAGGCAACCGTACAGAGGCTTCAAGGGGCGCCAGGTAACAGCAAAGCTCCTAGCGCTGATGACTACAGTACAGCTGAAATTCTTATCCTCAGAAGGGCACAACAGGATACTTTCACAGAGGAGTTCAGTCTACTGCAAAAGGGAAAACCAATCCAACAAAATAGCTGCTTACTTACACTGGCTCCAGAGCTGGACAAGACGGTGGCAGACTGCGCAGAACTGAAGCCTCAGACTCAGCTGCTGTGCATCCCATCATCTTGGATCACTGCCATTCCACCACTAAACTTTTAATCCAAGACTATGATTCTCCGCTTGGACACCCTGGTCCCGAGAGAGTGTTCTCGGAGATCCGCCGCAAGTTTTGAATCTTACGAGGTGGAGAGGCAATCCGACGATATCAGAACACCTGTACTGATTGTCGACAATGGAAATCGAACCCTCACGTTCCGAAGATGGCAGATCTACCTATAGCACGTCTACGCCTTTATACGGCCCTTGGTAATCAACGTGGGCAGGCGCACAGAGAAAAGGTAGGGAATCATATTAAAATGCCTTACAACCAGATGTGTACACTTAGAAATCCTCACCAATATGAATGCAGACTCCTTCTTAATGTCACTGAGAAGGTTCATCGCCAAAAGAGGGACACCAGCTGAGTTGTTCTCTGACCAAGGAACAAACTTCCGGGGAGGAGAAAGAGAGATACGAGAGGCCCTTGGAGGACTGTCACCAGAACTCCAACTTCAGCTTGCCAAACATAAAATACAGTTCCATTTCAACCCACCTGGCGCACCCCACTTCGGCGGAACGTGGGAAAGGGAAATTCGCTCTGTGAAAACAGCACTTTACAGTGTGGTAGGAAGTCAAGCCATCACAGAGGAAGTACTCCATACTGTTCTCCTAGAAGTAGAAGGCATGTTAAATGCTAAACCATTGGTCATTGTAAAACATACAACATGAGTTTATAAACATTTTTAGGCATCAAAATATGAAAAAGAATAACGAAAAAGTTGTTTTTCAACATGTATGCCAAAATGCTTGAATGTTGTGGAAATAATCATTTATTAGATGCTTTGCCCTGCTTAGCTGTGAGAAGATGTTTGCTTCGTTCTTAGTGCTGTTCGAGCTCAGGAAAGCTGTTTTCTCACACAACTAATGCATGGTCATTGTTTTTATTTCAACAATATTTTTATTGATTTTAAAACAGGGATATTACAAGGTAGACATGTAATGTTTCAATACAGAATTTTAAAACCTCCTTATAAATCCCTATAGCACCCACCCCACCCCTCCCTAGCTCCAAAAAGAGCAATCAGAGGATCTGGTTCAAGATTGCATTTCAATATATACGACAAGGTTTTAAAAACATCCCTCCAGAATTTTTCCAAATTCGGGCATGTCCAATACATATGAATAAGAGACGCCTCTCCACTCTATTACTCACAACAAGGATCAATGTCTGGGTAAAAAACCGAAAAGTTTAAGTTTGGAGAAATGAGCCCTGTGTACAACCTTAAACCTTAAATAAAGAGTGGCGGGCACATAAGGAAGTTGAAGTGACAAATTTAAGAATTGAATTCCAAGTATCATCTGACAGTGAGAGATTTAAATCTTTCTCCCAAGCAGTTTTAATTTTACTTAAAGGGGTGTGTCTCAAACCCATCAATCCACTGTAAATAGTGGATATTAGGCCTTTACGCAGCGGGGACAAACATAGGAGATTATCTATAATATTTGCAGCAGGAGCCTCAGGGAAATTCTGTATTAAAGAGCGAATGAATGAAGTATCTGAATACTTGCAGATATCTGAAAAAGTTTGAAATGGGTAGGTTAAACCTTTCAGAAAGCTGCTCAAACGATGCAAACATACAGATCTCTGCAAAGCTTGATACCCTTATTGTACCATTCCTGAAACAGTGAATCATGTAAAGAAGGTTGGAAGAGATAGTTAGAGACGATAGGACTGGAAAGAGAAAAGCCCAGAAGACCACAGTGCTTTCTGAACTGAGCCCATACTCTTAAGGTATGCCTGACAACTGAGTTATAGATTAATTTTATTGAGGGATGGGGAGTGCGGATCCAGGGAGTGCAGAGACAGAGAGGTTTTTGACTGACTTTATCTCCATTTCCACCCAGGCAGGCCGATTAGGTTGGTTAGGAAAATATGCCCAAAAGATGACAGATCGAATGTTTGCTGCCCAGTAGTAAAAACGAAAATAAGGTAGAGCCATGCCACCATCTCTTTTAGATCTTTGAAGTAAGGACTTATTTAATCGTGGATGTTTACCTTTCCAAAGGTAAGAGGATATAATTGAGTCTAAAACACCAAAGTAAGATTTGGGAATGAAAACAGGTACAGACTGAAAGAGATATAAAAAATTTAGGAAGAATACTCATTTTAATAGCATTAATGCAGCCCACCAGGGACATGGACAGTGGTGACCATTTTTCCAAGTCCTTTTTAGTTTGGTTCAACAACCTAGTAAAATTTTCTTTAAAAAGGTGTTTATGTTTCCTTGGGATTGTAATACCGAGGTAGGTAACCTGATTTTTCACTATGTTGAATGGAAAATTGTGCATACCCGTTGTTACTGCTGTGTTATTAAGCAGAAAAGTTCACTTTTGCGCAAATTCAATTTATATCCTGAAAAGTAGCTAAATTCACTAAGCACAGGTGGAAGGGAGGAGATTGAATTTGATATAAAAAGTAGAAGATCATCTGCATAAAGGGAAACTTTATGTTCTTCTTCCTGCCTCCAAATCCCAGATATATCCCTACAACTGCGGAATGCAATTGCTAGTGGCTCAATGGCAAGGTTAAAGAGCAATGGGCTAAGAGGACACCCCTGACGAGGGATCCCCTCTGATGGTGTGTACAGGACATCCATAAGACGTCGAATGTTAAAGTAAGAAAAGCGATTTTTGACAAAACCGGTCTGGTTCTCAGATATAATAGAGGGTAAAACATTCTCTAATCTACGAGCCAAGACTTTAGCAAGGATTTTAACATCCACGTTGAGAAGAGAGATTGGTCTATATGAAGAGTACTCTGTTGGGTCTTTATCTCTCCTTGCTATAAGGGTGATGCGAACCTTATTAAATGACGCAGGCAGCTTACCTTGCTTAAAAGAGTCAGATAGAACCAAAGCTAGTTGTGGTGCAAGGTATGAGGAGAATGATTAAAAAAACTCTGCAGGGAACCCATCAGGACTCGGGGATTTACTAGATTGCAATGATGAGATAGCTGAACTGATCTCCTCTTGTGATATGGGCTCTTCTAATCTTAATCTAGAATCAGGGAACAGTGTTGGGATATCTAATTGATTCAAGAAATTCTCAAGTGAATTACAGTCCTTTGGAAACTCAGAAGTATATAATCGAGAATAAAAATTCCTGAATGCATCATTAATTTTAGAATGGTCGGTAGTGATGGTACCATCCTCTATCCGAATTTTTGTAATGTGTTGCTGTGCTCTTAACTGGTTAGCTAAAAGTTTCCCAGATTTGTCACCATGAATGTAAAATTGGCTCCTACTCTTTAATAATTGGCATTCAATTACATGCGCCGAGATGAGTTCAAAATTAGTTTGCAATTCTATGCGTTTTTTATACAGATCAGGATTTTTAAATGGAGCATACTGCTGATCAATTTCTTTAATTTGGTTGGTCAAATCTTTTCGTTCTTTATATGCCTTTCTTTTCATATTTGCAAGTATATAAAATTGTCTGTCCCCTGAGGTAGGCTTTTAGAGCATCCCAAACAGTTAAACATGACACTTCAGGTGTTTCATTTGTGTTTAAGAAAAAAACTATCTGGTCTTCCATAATTTTTTTTTAATTATTCTCTATCAGTAATGATGAATTAAAGCGCCAATGTTTATTAATTTGAGGAAGATTGGGGAGCTTTATAGACATAACAACTGGCGCATGACCTGATATCACAATGCTCTGATAAGCGCAGGTATTAACCATTGGGATCAGTTGATTATCTATAAAGAAATAATCAATTCTGGAGAAAGTATGATGAACATGTGAGAAAAAGGAGTATTCTCTCTTTTTTGGACTATGGAAGCGCCATATGTCAGAGATACCAAAGCTGCAAAGATAGGACTGAAGTAGCATGGCGGATTTACTTAGAGGTATAGGATTGGGAGATGACCTGTCAAGTGATGGATCCAAACAGCAGTTGAAGTCTCCCCCTAATACGAGAGAGTATGAGCTCAGATCTGGTAGAGCAGAAAAGAAATGTTCAAAGAAGGAGACATCATCATAATTAGGGGCATATAAATTAGCCAACACTACATTAGTATTAAATAATTTCCCTGAAACAATGATATAACGACCATGTATATCCGTAATAACATTTTGATGCTCAAAAGAGATGTTTGGACTAATGAGAATTGAGACACCCCTAGCTTTGGCCTGAAAGGTCGAGTGGTAGTGCTGCCGTCCCCAACGCGACATAAGGCGAGAATTATCAGAACTGAGAATGTGAGTTTCTTGTAAAAATGCGATTGCAGTGTTAAGTTGTTTAAGGTGTGACAGCACCTTCCTTCTCTTGACTGGATGGTTTAAACCCTTAACATTCCAGCTCACAAAGTTTAAAGAAATATTCATTCTCCCTGAGAGGAGATGCAGGTAGATAAACATGAATAACACTAAGATGTCTAGCGTCAGCCTTAAAACAAGAGTGTAAAACACAGAGCAACATTGTAAAGATGCACCGTGTACAAAGAACTAACATAATACTGGCTTCGGAGAACCCCCACCCCTCCCCCCCCACACCCCACTGCCCCCAAAGAAACAAAGATAGCTGCTAACAAACAAAGCAGCAAGCTCTTCCATCCTTCCATTTTCCACCTAACCAATCTTCCTGCCGCTAACCACAACATCTTCTGCTCCGACACAGTTTACAAAAACTAAGTATTAAATATATAAATAAAACATTTCCCCACTCCAATACTGAAATCTCTCAATAGGAGAAAAACACATCACCCCTCCCACCACGTCACATTATAACATCTAACATGCAAACACAAGTAGTCACTTGTGATTAGAAATAAAGTAATAATAGAAAAAAAAAATAACCCCTTCACAAGTTTAACACAGTAAACACGGCTAGATTTTTAGTTAGAAATGGTACTTTCCTGATAACTGTTGTTGCGTATTTAAAAAATAATAATAATACAGTGCACTACGTAGTTTTCGGCAGACTGTCTATGTGTTTCTGCGCCTCTTCCACCGAGCCGTAGAGAGAGTTACCCGGAGCCGTGCTGGATACAGGAGAGAAGGCCGGAGTCCACGGTTGTATAACTCAGTCATAACGTCTCTATACTCGGCCCGCTGGCTTAAAACTTCGGGAGCGTAGTCTTCCACGATACGAACCTGCGGACCGCAGTATTCCAGCCTCCCTCTCCGCCGAGCCTCCCGAACCAGAAGGTCTTTAACCTGGCACACGGAGAATGACCGGCCGAGGTCTCTGACCTGAAGCGGGTTTGGATGTAGGTATGCGGTGGGCTCTGTCAATCTCAGGCGGGGATGGAAGCGTTTTACTCCCACACACCTCGCACAGAAATTTCGAGAAGAACTCGGTAGAGAGTCCACTCTCAGTACGCTCCGGAAGACCCAGGACATGCAGGTTTTGTCTCCTGCTGCGGCCTTCTAGGTCCACGACTTTGGCCATTAACTTAGTGTTACTTTCCCGAAGTCCGGAGCAGATGTTTTCCAACTAGCTCACACGCTGGCTCAGGTCATCTGTAGCAAGTTCTAGTAAAGATGTGACGTAGCTTCCTGTTTTTCGTATTGTTCTTGCGAAAGTTCCTCGTTTGTTTGTATCAGGGTTTAGATTACATTACCTTTTCTTGTTTATTCTAAATAACAACATTAACTAATTTTCAGGCTTTAATACTACTGGATTTTTGCCTTTTTCTGTTTGTTTGCTTTTTTGCGCTTTTTCGGAGAACGCGCGTATCATCTGAGAACAACAAGCGGAATCCATCACCAAATAACTACTCAGGTACGATATCATGTCTAATATTCACCTCGTTCAGTGTGTAGAGTGCAGGATGTTTAGACATTCTTCCTCCGTCATTAGTGGTAATTTTATTTGTGATAGGTGTGTGTTAGTGAGCACTCTGATGGAGAAGATATCAGTGTTAGAGGAGCGCATCCAGACTTTAGAGAGGGTTAGAGAGTGTGAGAGCAGTGTTATTCTGGAAAAGGTAGTATCACAACAGCTATGTTCATATCTACATAGGAATAGCATACATGAATTGTATCAGTCAGGATTTAGGCCTCATCACAGCACAGAGACAGCACTCGTTAAAGTAGTAAATGACCTCCTAGTGGCCTCTGATCAGGGTTGTGTCACTATACTTGTGTTACTCGACCTCAGTGCAGCTTTTGATCATAATATTCTCCTTCACAGATTAGAAAATGTAGTAGGAATTAAGGGAACGGCCCTCTTATGGCTCAGATCCTATTTGACTGATCGTTATCAGTTTGTAGATTTAGATGGTGACCATTCCTCATGTTCTCAAGTTGAGTTTGGTGTTCCACAGGGTTCTGTTTTAGGCCCACTGCTTTTTTCCCTTTACATGCTTCCTCTAGGCAACATAATTCGTAAACATGGTATTAGTTTTCATTGTTATGCTGATGACACACAAGTATACGTTTCAGCAAAACCAGATGAGAAAAACCAGCTTACTAAAGTTGAGCAATGTGTGCAGGACATAAGAGATTGGATGGTAATTAATTTCCTTCTGCTTAATCCTGATAAGACAGAAGTTCTAGTCATAGGACCACAAGCAGCTAGAAGTAAGCTTTTTGATCACACTGTGATTTTAAATGGCCTTTCTGTTCCATCAAGTGCAACAGTAAAAGACCTCGGTGTGATTATAGATTCAAGCCTTTCATTAGAAGCACATGTAGATAATATTACCAGGATAGCATTCCTTCACCTCAGAAATATTGCCAAGATAAGAAATATATTGTCACTAAATGATGCAGAAAAACTAGTTCATGCTTTTATCACGTCTAGGTTGGATTATTGTAACGCCTTACTGTCTGGTTGTTCAACTAGGTGCTTAAACAAGCTTCAATTAGTCCAGAATGCAGCAGCGAGAGTCCTCACTCGAACCAGAAGATATGAGCACATCACCCCTATCTTATCTACATTGCATTGGCTTCCTGTGAAATTTCGCATCGATTTTAAAATACTACTCTTGACGTATAAAGCATTAAATGGTCTGGCGCCGCAGTATCTGAGTGAACTGCTAGTGTCTTACAATCCGCCACGCCTACTTCGATCAAAGGACGCAGGCTGCTTGTCAGTACCGCGTATTATTAAAACTACAGCAGGGGGCAGAGCTTTTTCTTACAAAGCCCCAGACACAGTCTCAGTGTTTAAGTCCAGGCTAAAAACCTATTTATTTAGCCAAGCATTTTTATAAATAGATTAGCCTTAGGTAAAGTAGCAGATCTGGGGGACTCATGGACGTGGAGTATTAGGTGAACTGGTATGTTTGGATGCTGTCTTCCCCACTCTCATTGATCACTCAGGTTTGTTGACGGTGAGGTGATTGGTTGCCTTACATCTCTGGAAGCCCTCATGTTTGTGTTTCCTTCTGGCTCTCCCTTTTTAGTTATGCTGTCATAGTTAGTCCTGCCGGAGTCTCTGCTTGCACTCTGCACTAAATAGACATTTACTTTTTACATTGTTCGACTGTGACCATACCTAACTGTTATTTTTCCATCTCTTTGCTCTCTCCTTTCCTGCTCTCTCCTCTCTCTCTCTCTCCCTCTCTCCTTTTTCCTCTACCTATCTCTCTGTCGAGCTATACATGTCGCTCCTGAGCTGCCAGTGATCCAGACCCCCTCTGCCCGCTGGACCTCTCTAATTCATCCTGGAGTCCTGCTTCTGGTTGGAGATCTCATCACATGGATGCCCCCGTGTGGTCTGCCTGGAATGAGTGTGGTGACTGGGGTTGGTTCCACTTTTCCATGAAGGTGGTCCTGTCCTCGACTGATGCAGACAGCTGTTCTCTGAGGACCTGTGACTTCAGTCGCTCGATAGTTCAGGACTGGAATTTTTCACAGCCTACCTGAGCCTCCAGTAACCACCTGGACTTTAATCTTACACATCTCCTCTTCTACTGAACTTCCAGTCTCGCATATTATTATGCACATCAATCCCTGCTATCTGTTTTCACCCAGATAAGGATGGGTTCCCTGTTGAGTCTGGTTCCTCTCAAGGTTTCTTCCTATTACCATCTCAGGGCGTTTTTCCTTGCCACTGTCGCCGTCATCCTAGGCTTGCTCATCAGGGACAATCATATAATTTTGATTCATACACATTCACATTTCATACAAACTTAATTCTTTTGATTGTGTAAAGCTGCTTTGTGATGATGTAAATCGTTAAAAGCGCTATACAAATACAATTGAATTGAATTGACTAGTAAAGGTAAGCGCTGTCCATGGTCCTCTACTTGGGCTTGAATTTGGTCCAGTTAACTTTCCAGTAAACTAAACAAAGATTTAAATTCAGCCGCTAACGCTTCACGGTGTTTAGATAAACAGCAAACAGATAACAGCTGCTAAACGTTCATCTGTCCTCATCCTCCTGGACCTGTCAGCTGCATTTGACACCGTGAACCACAAGATTCTATTATCTATTCTTACAAGCCTTGGAATTTGTGGAACAGCGTGGCAATGGTTTGCTTCTTACCTAAAAGATAGGTCATATGAGGTAACATGGAGGGGATCTACATCTGCCCCACGTAGACTCTCTACTGGTGTCCCGCAGGGCTCAGTACTTGGTCCTCTTCTGTTCTCCCTCTATACCCGGTCTCTTGGTAAGGTCATATCATCGCATGGATTCTCATACCACTGTTATGCAGACGACACCCAACTTGTTCTCTCCTTTCCTCCCTCTGACACTCAGGTTTCCACCCGGATCTCAGCATGTCTGGCAGACATCTCATTTTGGATGGCTGCTCATCAACTGAAGCTCAATCTCAGTAAAACCGAACTGTTGTTTATCCCTTGTGACTCATCTCCAGGTCAAGACCTTGTGATATCCATGGACAACAACCAAATCACTCCCTCAACCACTGCCCGCAATCTTGGGGTAACCGTGGACAATCATCTGTCATTTTCCCCACACATCGCTAACCTTACTCGCTCTTGTCGATTTCTTCTTTACAATATCAGAAGAATTCGCCCATTTCTTTTTTCACAGGCTACTCAGGTGCTTGTTCAGTCCCTTGTTATTTCAAGACTGGACTACTGCAACTCACTCCTGGCAGGCCTGCCTTTGTCCACGATTCGTCCTCTGCAACTGATCCGAATGCAGCAGCACGACTCGTTTTTAACCTTCCCAAGTTCTCCCACACCACCCCACTCCTCCGCTCCCTGCACTGGCTTCCTGTAGCTGCCCGCATCAAATTCAAAACACTGATGCTTGCCTACAAAGCTAAAAATGGCCCAGCACCCACTTACCTCTCTGTGCTAATTACACCACGCACTGCACCACGTTCCCTCCGATCCTCCAGCACTGCTCGCCTCATCCCACCATCTCTCAGGGATCGAGGGCGGCATTCATCCAGGCTCTTTTCTGTTCTGGCACCTAGGTGGTGGAATGAACTTCCTCTAGATGTCCGTACATCAGATACTTTGACTATCTTTAAACGACGACTCAAGACGCATCTGTTTCTCCAGTACTTGGACTAAACCCCGCCCCCCCCCAAAAAAAAAAAAAAAAAAAAAACTTCAGATGTGTTGGACTAATAGTACTTAGTTATTAACCTAGTTAACCCAGTGTAAGTATGTATCCAATGTTGTAACCATTAAAGCACTTTTTGTAAGTCGCTCTGGAAAAGAGCGTCTGCCAAATGCCTAAATGTAAATGTAAATGTAAATGTAACAGCGCAGAGATAGTCTCGACTGTTGGAGCGGTCGCAGCGTCGTCTTTTTTACTGGCCTTAAGTATTTAACCGTGGGGTAGAGTACAAAGTTTTTGAATCCTAAAGATTAAGTTTAGCATTTAGAAACGGATAAAGGAGTGAAGAAATGTAAAATTGTCGGAGCACCTAACTCACACGTCTACTCCATGTGACTGCTAACCGGAAGTCATGCATGGTCATTGTAAAACATACAACCCAAGTTTATAAACATTTTTAGGCACCAAAATATGAAAAAAATAACGTAAATTTGGCTTTTCATGATGTATGCCAAAATGCATGAATGTTGTGGAAATGATCATTTATTAGATGCTTTGCCCTGCTTAGCTGTGAGAAAGCGTTTGCTGCGTTCTTAGCGCTGTACGATCTCAGGAAGGCTGTTTTCTCACACAACTAATGCATGGTCTTGTTAAACATACAAAAGGAGTTTATAAACATTTTTAGGCATCAAAATATGAAAAAGAATAACAGAAAAGTTGTTTTTCAACATTTAGGCCAAAATGCATGAATGTTGTAGAAATAATGATTTATTAGATTTTTTTTTTCTCAAACAACTAATGCATAGTCATTGTAAAACACACAACACGAGTTTACAAACATTTTTAGGCACCAAAATATAAAAAAGAATAACGAAATAGTTGTTTTTCAACATTTAGGCCAAAATGCAGGAATGTTGTGGAAATGATCATTCATCAGATCTTTTGCCCTGTTTAGCTGTGAGAAAGCGATTGCTGCGTTCTGAGGTTCGTACGAGCTCAGGAAAGCTGTTTTCTTACACAACTAATGCAAGGTCATTGTAAAACATACCTAATAAGTTTATAAACATTTTTAGGCACTAAAATATTAAAAGAATAACGAAAAAGGTGTTTTTCAACATTTATGCCAAAATGCATGAATGTTGTGGAAATGATCATTTATTAGATCTTTTTGCTTTGTTTAGCTGAAAGCAAGCGTTTGCTGCGTTCTTAGCGCTGTACGAGCTCAGGAAAGCAGTTTTCTCACACAACTAATGCATGGTAATTGTAAATCATACAATATGAGTTTATAAACATTTTTAGGCATCAAAATATGGTAAAGAATAACGAAAAAGTTGTTTTTCATGTTTTTCAACAAAGTGCATGAATGGTATGGAAATGATCATTTATCTGATGTTTTGCCCTGCTTAGCTGTGAGAAAGCGTTTGCGGCGTTCTTAGCGCTGTACGAGCTCAGGAAGGCTGTTTTCTCAAACAACTAATGCAAGATCATTGTAAAACATACAAAATAAGTTCCTAAATATTTTTAGGCATCAAAATTATGAAAAAGAATAACAAAAAAGTTGTTTTTCAACATTTATGCCAAAATGCATTAATGTTGTGGAAATAAACATTTATTAGATCTTTTTGCTTTGTTTAGCTGAAAGCAAGCGTTTGCTGCGTTCTTAGCGCTGTACGAGCTCAGGAAAGCAGTTTTCTTACACAACTAATGCATGGTAATTGTAAATCATACAATACGAGTTTATAAACATTTTTAGGCATCAAAATATGGAAAAGAATAACGAAAAAGTTGTTTTTCATGTTTTTCAACAAAGTGCATGAATGGTATGGAAATGATCATTTATTAGATGTTTTGCCCTGCTTAGCTGTGAGAAAGCGTTTGCTGCGTTCTTAGCGCTGTACGAGCTCAGGAAAGCTGTTTTCTCACACAACTAATGCATAGTCATTGTAAAACACACAACACGAGTTTACAAACATTTTTAGGCATCAAAATATGAAAAAGAATAACGAAAAAGGTGTTTTTCAACATGCATGCCAAAATGCAGGAATGTTGTGGAAATGATCATTCATCAGATTTTTTGCCCTGTTTAGCTGTGAGAAAGCGATTGCTGCGTTCTGAGGTTCGTACGAGCTCAAGAAAGCTGTTTTCTTACACAACTAATGCAAGGTCATTGTAAAACATACCTAATAAGTTTATAAACATTTTTAGGCACTAAAATATGAAAAAGAATAACGAAAAAGGTGTTTTTCAACATTTATGCCAAAATGCATGAATGTTGTGGAAATGATCATTTATTAGATCTTTTTGCTTTGTTTAGCTGAAAGCAAGCGTTTGCTGCGTTCTTAGCGCTGTACGAGCTCAGGAAAGCTGTTTTCTCACACAACTAAATGCATAGTCATTGTAAAACACACAACACGAGTTTACAAACATTTTTAGGCACCAAAATATGAAAAAGAATAACAAAATAGTTGTTTTTCAACATGTATGCCAAAATGCAGGAATGTTGTGGAAATGATCATTCATCAGATTTTTTGCCCTGTTTAGCTGTGAGAAAGCGATTGCTGCGTTCTGAGGTTCGTATGAGCTCAGGAAAGCTGTTTTCTTACACAACTAATGCAAGGTCATTGTAAAACATACCTAATAAGTTTATAGACATTTTTAGGCACTAAAATATAAAAAAGAATAACGAAAAAGGTGTTTTTCAACATTTATTCCAAAATGCATGAATGTTGTGGAAATGAACATTTATTAGATCTTTTTGCTTTGTTTAGCTGAAAGAAAGCGTTTGCTGCTTTCTTAGCGCTGTACGAGCTCAGGAAAGCTGATATCTCACACAACTAATGCATGGTAATTGTAAATCATACAATACGAGTTTATAAACATTTTTAGGCATCAAAATATGGAAAAGAATAACGAAAAAGTTGTTTTTCATGTTTTTCAACAAAGTGCATGAATGGTATGGAAATGATCATTTATTAGATGTTTTGCCCTGCTTAGCTGTGAGAAAGCGTTTGCTGCGTTCTTAGCGCTGTACGAGCTCAGGAAAGCTGTTTTCTCACACAACTAATGCATGGTAATTGTAAATCATACAATACGAGTTTATAAACATTTTTAGGCATCAAAATATGAAAAAGAATAACGAAGAAGGTGTTTTTCAACATGTATGCCAAAATGCAGGAATGTTGTGGAAATGATCATTCATCAGATTTTTTGCCCTGTTTAGCTGTGAGAAAGCGATTGCTGCGTTCTGAGGTTCGTACGAGCTCAAGAAAGCTGTTTTCTTACACAACTAATGCAAGGTCATTGTAAAACATACCTAATAAGTTTATAAACATTTTTAGGCACTAAAATATGAAAAAGAATAACGAAGAAGGTGTTTTTCAACATATATGCCAAAATGCATGAATGTTGTGGAAATGATCATTTATTAGATCTTTTTGCTTTGTTTAGCTGAAAGCAAGCGTTTGCTGCGTTCTTAGCGCTGTACGAGCTCAGGAAAGCTGTTTTCTCACACAACTAATGCATAGTCATTGTAAAACACACAACACGAGTTTACAAACATTTTTAGGCACCAAAATATGAAAAAGAATAACAAAATAGTTGTTTTTCAACATGTATGCCAAAATGCAGGAATGTTGTGGAAATGATCATTCATCAGATTTTTTGCCCTGTTTAGCTGTGAGAAAGCGATTGCTGCGTTCTGAGGTTCGTACGAGCTCAGGAAAGCTGTTTTCTTACACAACTAATGCGAGGTCATTGTAAAACATACCTAATAAGTTTATAAACATTTTTAGGCACTAAAATATGAAAAAGAATAACAAAAAAGGTGTTTTTCAACATTTTTGCCAAAATGCATGAATGTTGTGGAAATGATCATTTATTAGATCTTTTTGCTTTGTTTAGCTGAAAGCAAGCGTTTGCTGCGTTCTTAGCGCTGTACGAGCTCAGGAAAGCAGTTTTCTCACACAACCAATGTATGGTAATTGTAAATCATACAATACGAGTTTATAAACATTTTTAGGCATCAAAATATGGAAAAGAATAACGAAAAAGTTGTTTTTCATGTTTTTCAACAAAGTGCATGAATGTTATGGAAATGATCATTTATTAGATGTTTTGCCCTGCTTAGCTGTGAGAAAGTGTTTGCTGCGTTCTTAGCGCTGTACGAGCTCAGGAAAGCTGTTTTCTCACAAAACTAAGGCAAGATCATTGTAAAACATACAAAATAAGTTCATAAACATTTTTAGGCATCGAAATATAAAAAAGAATAACAAAAAAGTTGTTTTTCAACATTTATGCCAAAATGCATGAATGTTGTGGAAATGATCATTTATTAGATCTTTTTGCTTTGTTTAGCTGAAAGCAAGCGTTTGCTGCGTTCTTAGCGCTGTACGAGCTCAGGAAAGCAGTTTTCTCACACAACTAATGTATGGTAATTGTAAATCATACAATACGAGTTTATAAACAGTTTTAGGCATCAAAATATGGAAAAGAATAACGAAAAAGTTGTTTTTCATGTTTTTCAACAAAGTGCATGAATGTTGTGGAAATGATCATTTATTAGATCTTTTTGCTTTGTTTAGCTGAAAGCAAGTGTTTGCTGCGTTCTTAGCGCTGTGCGAGCTCAGGAAAGCTGTTTTCTCACAAAACTAAGGCAAGATCATTGTAAAACATACAAAATAAGTTCCTAAATATTTTTAGGCATCAAAATTATGAAAAAGAATAACAAAAAAGTTGTTTTTCAACATTTATTCCAAAATGCATGAATGTTGTGGAAATGAACATTTATTAGATCTTTTTGCTTTGTTTAGCTGAAAGAAAGCGTTTGCTGCTTTCTTAGCGCTGTACGAGCTCAGGAAAGCTGATATCTCACACAACTAATGCATGGTAATTGTAAATCATACAATACGAGTTTATAAACATTTTTAGGCATCAAAATATGGAAAAGAATAACGAAAAAGTTGTTTTTCATGTTTTTCAACAAAGTGCATGAATGGTATGGAAATGATCATTTATTAGATGTTTTGCCCTGCTTAGCTGTGAGAAAGCGTTTGCTGCGTTCTTAGCGCTGTACGAGCTCAGGAAAGCTGTTTTCTCACACAACTAATGCATGGTAATTGTAAATCATACAATACGAGTTTATAAACATTTTTAGGCATCAAAATATGAAAAAGAATAACGAAAAAGGTGTTTTTCAACATGTATGCCAAAATGCAGGAATGTTGTGGAAATGATCATTCATCAGATTTTTTGCCCTGTTTAGCTGTGAGAAAGCGATTGCTGCGTTCTGAGGTCCGTACGAGCTCAGGAAAGCTGTTTTCTTACACAACTAATGCGAGGTCATTGTAAAACATACCTAATAAGTTTATAAACATTTTTAGGCACTAAAATATGAAAAAGAATAACAAAAAAGGTGTTTTTCAACATTTTTGCCAAAATGCATGAATGTTGTGGAAATGATCATTTATTAGATCTTTTTGCTTTGTTTAGCTGAAAGCAAGCGTTTGCTGCGTTCTTAGCGCTGTACGAGCTCAGGAAAGCAGTTTTCTCACACAACCAATGTATGGTAATTGTAAATCATACAATACGAGTTTATAAACATTTTTAGGCATCAAAATATGGAAAAGAATAACGAAAAAGTTGTTTTTCATGTTTTTCAACAAAGTGCATGAATGTTATGGAAATGATCATTTATTAGATGTTTTGCCCTGCTTAGCTGTGAGAAAGTGTTTGCTGCGTTCTTAGCGCTGTACGAGCTCAGGAAAGCTGTTTTCTCACAAAACTAAGGCAAGATCATTGTAAAACATACAAAATAAGTTCATAAACATTTTTAGGCATCGAAATATAAAAAAGAATAACAAAAAAGTTGTTTTTCAACATTTATGCCAAAATGCATGAATGTTGTGGAAATGATCATTTATTAGATCTTTTTGCTTTGTTTAGCTGAAAGCAAGCGTTTGCTGCGTTCTTAGCGCTGTACGAGCTCAGGAAAGCAGTTTTCTCACACAACTAATGTATGGTAATTGTAAATCATACAATACGAGTTTATAAACAGTTTTAGGCATCAAAATATGGAAAAGAATAACGAAAAAGTTGTTTTTCATGTTTTTCAACAAAGTGCATGAATGTTGTGGAAATGATCATTTATTAGATCTTTTTGCTTTGTTTAGCTGAAAGCAAGTGTTTGCTGCGTTCTTAGCGCTGTGCGAGCTCAGGAAAGCTGTTTTCTCACAAAACTAAGGCAAGATCATTGTAAAACATACAAAATAAGTTCCTAAATATTTTTAGGCATCAAAATTATGAAAAAGAATAACAAAAAAGTTGTTTTTCAACATTTATTCCAAAATGCATGAATGTTGTGGAAATGAACATTTATTAGATCTTTTTGCTTTGTTTAGCTGAAAGAAAGCGTTTGCTGCTTTCTTAGCGCTGTACGAGCTCAGGAAAGCTGATATCTCACACAACTAATGCATGGTAATTGTAAATCATACAATACGAGTTTATAAACATTTTTAGGCATCAAAATATGGAAAAGAATAACGAAAAAGTTGTTTTTCATGTTTTTCAACAAAGTGCATGAATGGTATGGAAATGATCATTTATTAGATGTTTTGCCCTGCTTAGCTGTGAGAAAGCGTTTGCTGCGTTCTTAGCGCTGTACGAGCTCAGGAAAGCTGTTTTCTCACACAACTAATGCATGGTAATTGTAAATCATACAATACGAGTTTATAAACATTTTTAGGCATCAAAATATGAAAAAGAATAACGAAAAAGGTGTTTTTCAACATGTATGCCAAAATGCAGGAATGTTGTGGAAATGATCATTCATCAGATATTTTGCCCTGTTTAGCTGTGAGAAAGCGATTGCTGCGTTCTGAGGTTCGTACGAGCTCAAGAAAGCTGTTTTCTTACACAACTAATGCAAGGTCATTGTAAAACATACCTAATAAGTTTATAAACATTTTTAGGCACTAAAATATGAAAAAGAATAACGAAAAAGGTGTTTTTCAACATTTATGCCAAAATGCATGAATGTTGTGGAAGTGATCATTTATTAGATCTTTTTGCTTTGTTTAGCTGAAAGCAAGCGTTTGCTGCGTTCTTAGCGCTGTACGAGCTCAGGAAAGCTGTTTTCTCACACAACTAATGCATAGTCATTGTAAAACACACAACACGAGTTTACAAACATTTTTAGGCACCAAAATATGAAAAAGAATAACAAAATAGTTGTTTTTCAACATGTATGCCAAAATGCAGGAATGTTGTGGAAATGATCATTCATCAGATTTTTTGCCCTGTTTAGCTGTGGGAAAGCGATTGCTGCGTTCTGAGGTTCGTACGAGCTCAAGAAAGCTGTTTTCTTACACAACTAATGCAAGGTCATTGTAAAACATACCTAATAAGTTTATAAACATTTTTAGGCACTAAAATATGAAAAAGAATAACGAAAAAGGTGTTTTTCAACATTTATGCCAAAATGCATGAATGTTGTGGAAATGATCATTTATTAGATCTTTTTGCTTTGTTTAGCTGAAAGCAAGCGTTTGCTGCGTTCTTAGCGCTGTACGAGCTCAGGAAAGCTGTTTTCTCACACAACTAATGTATGGTAATTGTAAATCATACAATACGAGTTTATAAACATTTTTAGGCATCAAAATATGGAAGAGAATAACGAAAAAGTTGTTTTTCATGTTTTTCAACGAAGTGCATGAATGTTGTGGAAATGATCATTTATTAGATCTTTTTGCTTTGTTTAGCTGAAAGCAAGTGTTTGCTGCGTTGTTAGCGCTGTGCGAGCTCAGGAAAGCTGTTTTCTCACAAAACTAAGGCAAGATCATTGTAAAACATACAAAATAAGTTCCTAAATATTTTTAGGCATCAAAATTATGAAAAAGAATAACAAAAAAGTTGTTTTTCAACATTTATTCCAAAATGCATGAATGTTGTGGAAATGATCATTTATTAGATCTTTTTGCTTTGTTTAGCTGAAAGCAAGCGTTTGCTGCGTTCTTAGCGCTGTACGAGCTCAGGAAAGCAGTTTTCTCACACAACTAATGTATGGTAATTGTAAATCATACAATACGAGTTTATAAACATTTTTAGGCATCAAAATATGGAAAAGAATAACGAAAAAGTTGTTTTTCATGTTTTTCAACAAAGTGCATGAATGTTGTGGAAATGATCATTTATTAGATCTTTTTGCTTTGTTTAGCTGAAAGCAAGCGTTTGCTGCGTTCTTAGCGCTGTACGAGCTCAGGAAAGCTGTTTTCTCACACAACTAAATGCATAGTCATTGTAAAACACACAACACGAGTTTACAAACATTTTTAGGCACCAAAATATGAAAAAGAATAACAAAATAGTTGTTTTTCAACATGTATGCCAAAATGCAGGAATGTTGTGGAAATGATCATTCATCAGATTTTTTGCCCTGTTTAGCTGTGAGAAAGCGATTGCTGCGTTCTGAGGTTCGTATGAGCTCAGGAAAGCTGTTTTCTTACACAACTAATGCAAGGTCATTGTAAAACATACCTAATAAGTTTATAGACATTTTTAGGCACTGAAATATAAAAAAGAATAACGAAAAAGGTGTTTTTCAACATTTATTCCAAAATGCATGAATGTTGTGGAAATGAACATTTATTAGATCTTTTTGCTTTGTTTAGCTGAAAGAAAGCGTTTGCTGCTTTCTTAGCGCTGTACGAGCTCAGGAAAGCTGATATCTCACACAACTAATGCATGGTAATTGTAAATCATACAATACGAGTTTATAAACATTTTTAGGCATCAAAATATGGAAAAGAATAACGAAAAAGTTGTTTTTCATGTTTTTCAACAAAGTGCATGAATGGTATGGAAATGATCATTTATTAGATGTTTTGCCCTGCTTAGCTGTGAGAAAGCGTTTGCTGCGTTCTTAGCGCTGTACGAGCTCAGGAAAGCTGTTTTCTCACAAAACTAAGGCAAGATCATTGTAAAACATACAAAATAAGTTCATAAACATTTTTAGGCATCGAAATATAAAAAAGAATAACAAAAAAGTTGTTTTTCAACATTTATGCCAAAATGCAGGAATGTTGTGGAAATGATCATTCATCAGATTTTTTGCCCTGTTTAGCTGTGAGAAAGCGATTGCTGCGTTCTGAGGTTCGTACGAGCTCAAGAAAGCTGTTTTCTTACACAACTAATGCAAGGTCATTGTAAAACATACCTAATAAGTTTATAAACATTTTTAGGCACTAAAATATGAAAAAGAATAACGAAGAAGGTGTTTTTCAACATATATGCCAAAATGCATGAATGTTGTGGAAATGATCATTTATTAGATCTTTTTGCTTTGTTTAGCTGAAAGCAAGCGTTTGCTGCGTTCTTAGCGCTGTACGAGCTCAGGAAAGCTGTTTTCTCACACAACTAATGCATAGTCATTGTAAAACACACAACACGAGTTTACAAACATTTTTAGGCACCAAAGTATGAAAAAGAATAACAAAATAGTTGTTTTTCAACATGTATGCCAAAATGCAGGAATGTTGTGGAAATGATCATTCATCAGATTTTTTGCCCTGTTTAGCTGAAAGCAAGCGTTTGCGGCGTTCTGAGGTTCGTACGAGCTCAGGAAAGCTGTTTTCTTACACAACTAATGCGAGGTCATTGTAAAACATACCTAATAAGTTTATAAACATTTTTAGGCACTAAAATATGAAAAAGAATAACAAAAAAGGTGTTTTTCAACATTTTTGCCAAAATGCATGAATGTTGTGGAAATGATCATTTATTAGATCTTTTTGCTTTGTTTAGCTGAAAGCAAGCGTTTGCTGCGTTCTTAGCGCTGTACGAGCTCAGGAAAGCAGTTTTCTCACACAACCAATGTATGGTAATTGTAAATCATACAATACGAGTTTATAAACATTTTTAGGCATCAAAATATGGAAAAGAATAACGAAAAAGTTGTTTTTCATGTTTTTCAACAAAGTGCATGAATGTTATGGAAATGATCATTTATTAGATGTTTTGCCCTGCTTAGCTGTGAGAAAGTGTTTGCTGCGTTCTTAGCGCTGTACGAGCTCAGGAAAGCTGTTTTCTCACAAAACTAAGGCAAGATCATTGTAAAACATACAAAATAAGTTCATAAACATTTTTAGGCATCGAAATATAAAAAAGAATAACAAAAAAGTTGTTTTTCAACATTTATGCCAAAATGCATGAATGTTGTGGAAATGATCATTTATTAGATCTTTTTGCTTTGTTTAGCTGAAAGAAAGCGTTTGCTGCTTTCTTAGCGCTGTTCGAGCTCAGGAAAGCTGTTTTCTCACACAACTAATGCATGGTAATTGTAAATCATACAATACGAGTTTATAAACATTTTTAGGCATCAAAATATGGAAAAGAATAACGAAAAAGTTGTTTTTCATGTTTTTCAACAAAGTGCATGAATGGTATGGAAATGATCATTCATTAGATGTTTTGCCCTGTTTAGCTGTGAGAAAGCGTTTTTCATGATTTTCAACAAAGTGCATGAATGTTATGGAAATGATCATTTATTAGGTGCTTTTCCCTGCTTAGCTGTGAGAAAGCGTTTGCTGCTTTCTTAGCGCTGACCGAGCTCAGGAAAGCTGTTTTCTCACACAACTTATGCATGGTAATTGTAAATCATACAACACGAGTTTATAAAGATTTTTGGCATCAAAATATGGAAAAGAATAACGAAAAAGTTGTTTTTCATGTTTTTCAACAAAGTGCATGAATGTTATGGAAATGATCATTTATTAGATGTTTTGCCCTGCTTAGATGTGAGAAAGCGTTTGCTGCGTTCAGAGCGCTGTACGAGCTCAGGAAAGCTGTTTTCTCACACAACTAATGCATAGTCATTGTAAAACACACAACACGAGTTAACGAACATTTTTAGGCACCAAAATATGAAAAAGAATAACGAAATAGTTGTTTTTCAACATGTATGCCAAAATGCAGAAATGTTGTGGAAATGATCATTCATCAGATTTTTTGCCCTGTTTAGCTATGAGAAAGCGTTTGCTGCTTTCTGAGCTTCGTACGAGGTCAGGAAAGGTGTTTTCGCACACAACTAATGCAAGGTCATTGTAAAACATACCTAATAAGTTTATAAACATTTTTAGGCACTAGAATATAAAAAAGAATAACGAAAAAGTTGTTTTTCATGTTTTTCAACAAAGTGCACGAATGTTATAGAAATGATTATTTTATTAGATGTTTTGCCCTGCTTAGCTGTGAGAAAGCGTTTGCTTCGTTCTTAGCGCTGTACGAGCCCAGGAAAGCGGTTTTCTCACACAACTAATGCATGGTAATTGTAAATCATACAATACGAGTTTATAAACATTTTTAGGCATCAAAATATGAAAAAGAATATAACAAAAATGCTGATTTTTCAACATGTATGCCACAATGCAGGAATGTTGTGGAAATGATATGTGAGAAAGTTTAGCGAGTGCAGTACTTGGGACTGTGTGCATGAGTATTCCGGCTGTCCAGAGATTTAATATAGCAGATTGTGTGCGTAAATGCCATATAGTAAGTTGTCATTCTTATTTCCTGTTTAATAATTAAGATTACCACATCTGTGTGTTATTGAGATTTATGGTCAATATTTAGATTCATGCAAATTATCCTAAGTAAATGTTATGCACGTGGTGTGTATTATGTTGCCTATTGAAGATATTCTTGGCTATATTGCTTATCACATTATTTACAGTCAGTGACTCACTTTGTATTATATTGGATTATATTATACCACAGGTGCTTGTGGTAGTTATTATTGTTTGATTATCAAAGTAATGACCTAAATATTACAGTTTGGTTTAGTTACTGTTTAGTTATTGAATCAATGTATATGGGCACTAATTTCATAATGTTGTGTTAATAATACCTAACTTTTATTTGCTATTTTCAGAACCACACACCCACACACCACCCACTCACTAAGAGCACAACACACAACAAACTATACAACTGTTGCCCATGCCTACTTGAACTGTTTATTAAACATTGTCAATTCAGCAAATGGTCTGGTTCCTGTGTCCTGGCTAACAGCCAAGGGTGATTACCACAAAATACGATCCAGCTGTAGAACTAGAACACAGTCCTTCTAAGTCTCACCAACAATTTTGGTCCTTCGAGCCGGATGTGGTAATTTCTCTTTAGAAGATGGACGAAAGAGCTGCAACCAGACCTAGACGTCAGACATACCCCCCACGTTATTATGACGAGTACGAGACGGGTTTTGTGCTGCCACAAAGACAGTTATGTGAACCACTAACCAGTAGGCATGGGCAAGAAGAGGAGTTATGTGCTCAGGGGGAAGGAGCTGTTAATATAACACCACCTACTGTCAGCCAGTCATTGATGGATGCTGACAATATAGACAGAGCACAGGTCAAACGAAGCAGACTACCCACCCCAAGTAGTTGGTCATTAGTACAGTATAGTTTATCTCCAGCGTCCCAGAAAGACCTTTAGCAAAGTAGAGATGAGCAACTAAACGCAACATTAGCTGAAATTCGAAAGACCACGTCTGAGTTAAGACTTCTTGCAGAGACTGTGCGCAGCCTAAAGCATACCACTCCACCAGCCACAATGTGCTCTCAGTCTAAAACACTGGATCCACCTAAGTCTGATCCCAGTCCCAATCTGCAGTCCCTTTCGACCATGGGTACACCTAGACCACCTCCACCCTGTGAAGAGTTGATCTCTGACATGCAGGCTGATAAGTATGATGACTCAGACTGGCCTGGATCCAGAGAGGCGATGGAGAGAGAAGTTTTACCTACACAAGTGAATCCATCCACTAAGAACAGAACAGCACCTTACTGCCTATTCTGTAACAATTCAGATCACTTCTTAAGCCAATGCACAGAGGTGGTAAAACTGACCACAGACCAATTATCCGAATGGATTCGTACCAATCGAAGGTGCTGGCGATGCGCTAGGAATCACCAAGCAGCCCAGTGCAACCTGCGGAAACCTTGCAGCATTTGCCAAGGTAAACACCTACCAGTGCTGCACGCAGTCAATTCCAGAACACTCAGAACTGTGGTCAAGTCAACTAACGAGGAGAGCTGTCTAGTGAAAACATCTTCTGAAGTGCTGTATGTGGACAAACCATCAGATGGCAGTCAGGTACTACTAAAGGTTATCAGAGTACTACTGCACCATGGTAAGCACACTCTGAGCAAGTACGCTATCCTGGATGATGGCTCAGAGCGTACAATGCTCTTACCAGCTGCAACGCACCATCTGGGCCTCAGAGGAGAGCCAGAAGACCTGGCCTTGAGAACTATACGTCAAGATATACAAGTTCTTCATGGGTCCAAGGTGTCATTCCGTATTTCCCCAGCCGATAAGCCACAGCAAAGCTTTCTTATCACTGATGCCTTCACTGCAGAACATCTTTGCCTCGCACTCCATTCTTACCCTATGAACAGATTACAGAAAAAGTACAAGCACCTCGTGGGCCTCCCGATACAGGCGTTTAAGCAGGCCCAACCCTTACTGTTAATTGGAGCTGATCATCCCCACTTGATTACTCCTGTCAAGCCTGGTTACACTCCGAGTCCTGTCGATTCAAGGTTTTTGTTGGCACGCGGGTGGCAGAAATCCAGGAGCTCACTGATCGACTTTCATGGCGATAGGTTGACTCAGAAAAAAACCCTGCAGACGACCTCACCAGAGGAAAGAGGTTAGATGAGCTGGCAGAGCACAACCGATATGGAGACATGGGCCATCGTTTCTTCTCCAAAGCCCAGACACATGGCCGACCCCACCAACAACCGTAGTTGCAGAGTGTCACATGGAACCCCGCAAGTCTATATTCTGTGGAGTCACTGCAACCATACCTGACAAGGAACCTTACCTACCAGACACGCATCAGTACAACACCTGGAGGGAACTTGTAGAGGCAACCGTACAGAGGCTTCAAGGGGCGCCAGGTAACAGCAAAGCTCCTAGCGCTGATGACTACCGTACAGCTGAAATTCTTATCCTCAGAAGGGCACAACAGGATACTTTCACAGAGGAGTTCAGTCTACTGCAAAAGGGAAAACAAATCCAACAAAATAGCTGCTTACTTACACTGGCTCCAGAGCTGGACAAGACGGTGGCAGACTGCGCAGAACTGAAGCCTCAGACTCAGCTGCTGTGCATCCCATCATCTTGGATCACTGCCATTCCACCACTAAACTTTTAATCCAAGACTATGATTCTCCGCTTGGACACCCTGGTCCCGAGAGAGTGTTCTCGGAGATCCGCCGCAAGTTTTGAATCTTACGAGGTGGAGAGGCAATCCGACGATATCAGAACACCTGTACTGATTGTCGACAATGGAAATCGAACCCTCACGTTCCGAAGATGGCAGATCTACCTATAGCACGTCTACGCCTTTATACGGCCCTTGGTAATCAACGTGGGCAGGCGCACAGAGAAAAGGTAGGGAATCATATTAAAATGCCTTACAACCAGATGTGGACACTTAGAAATCCTCACCAATATGAATGCAGACTCCTTCTTAATGTCACTGAGAAGGTTCATCGCCAAAAGAGGGACACCAGCTGAGTTGTTCTCTGACCAAGGAACAAACTTCCGGGGAGGAGAAAGAGAGATACGAGAGGCCCTTGCAGGACTGTCACCAGAACTCCAACTTCAGCTTGCCAAACATAAAATACAGTTCCATTTCAACCCACCTGGCGCACCCCACTTCGGCGGAACGTGGGAAAGGGAAATTCGCTCTGTGAAAACAGCACTTTACAGTGTGGTAGGAAGTCAAGCCATCACAGAGGAAGTACTCCATACTGTTCTCCTAGAAGTAGAAGGCATGTTAAATGCTAAACCATTGGTCATTGTAAAACATACAACATGAGTTTATAAACATTTTTAGGCATCAAAATATGAAAAAGAATAACGAAAAAGTTGTTTTTCAACATGTATGCCAAAATGCTTGAATGTTGTGGAAATAATCATTTATTAGATGCTTTGCCCTGCTTAGCTGTGAGAAGATGTTTGCTTCGTTCTTAGTGCTGTTCGAGCTCAGGAAAGCTGTTTTCTCACACAACTAATGCATGGTCATTGTTTTTATTTCAACAATATTTTTATTGATTTTAAAACAGGGATATTACAAGGTAGACATGTAATGTTTCAATACAGAATTTTAAAACCTCCTTATAAATCCCTATAGCACCCACCCCACCCCTCCCTAGCTCCAAAAAGAGCAATCAGAGGATCTGGTTCAAGATTGCATTTCAATATATACGACAAGGTTTTAAAAACATCCCTCCAGAATTTTTCCAAATTCGGGCATGTCCAATACATATGAATAAGAGACGCCTCTCCACTCTATTACTCACAACAAGGATCAATGTCTGGGTAAAAAACCGAAAAGTTTAAGTTTGGAGAAATGAGCCCTGTGTACAACCTTAAACCTTAAATAAAGAGTGGCGGGCACATAAGGAAGTTGAAGTGACAAATTTAAGAATTGAATTCCAAGTATCATCTGACAGTGAGAGATTTAAATCTTTCTCCCAAGCAGTTTTAATTTTACTTAAAGGGGTGTGTCTCAAACCCATCAATCCACTGTAAATAGTGGATATTAGGCCTTTACGCAGCGGGGACAAACATAGGAGATTATCTATAATATTTGCAGCAGGAGCCTCAGGGAAATTCTGTATTAAAGAGCGAATGAATGAAGTATCTGAATACTTGCAGATATCTGAAAAAGTTTGAAATGGGTAGGTTAAACCTTTCAGAAAGCTGCTCAAACGATGCAAACATACAGATCTCTGCAAAGCTTGATACCCTTATTGTACCATTCCTGAAACAGTGAATCATGTAAAGAAGGTTGGAAGAGATAGTTAGAGACGATAGGACTGGAAAGAGAAAAGCCCAGAAGACCACAGTGCTTTCTGAACTGAGCCCATACTCTTAAGGTATGCCTGACAACTGAGTTATAGATTAATTTTATTGAGGGGATGGGGAGTGCGGATCCAGGGAGTGCAGAGACAGAGAGGTTTTTGACTGACTTTATCTCCATTTCCACCCAGGCAGGCCGATTAGGTTGGTTAGGAAAATATGCCCAAAAGATGACAGATCGAATGTTTGCTGCCCAGTAGTAAAAACGAAAATAAGGTAGAGCCATGCCACCATCTCTTTTAGATCTTTGAAGTAAGGACTTATTTAATCGTGGATGTTTACCTTTCCAAAGGTAAGAGGATATAATTGAGTCTAAAACACCAAAGTAAGATTTGGGAATGAAAACAGGTACAGACTGAAAGAGATATAAAAAATTTAGGAAGAATACTCATTTTAATAGCATTAATGCAGCCCACCAGGGACATGGACAGTGGTGACCATTTTTCCAAGTCCTTTTTAATTTGGTTCAACAACCTAGTAAAATTTTCTTTAAAAAGGTGTTTATGTTTCCTTGGGATTGTAATACCGAGGTAGGTAACCTGATTTTTCATGTTGAATGGAAAATTGTGCATACCCGTTGTTACTGCTGTGTTATTAAGCAGAAAAGTTCACTTTTGCGCAAATTCAATTTATATCCTGAAAAGTAGCTAAATTCACTAAGCACAGGTGGAAGGGAGGAGATTGAATTTGATATAAAAAGTAGAAGATCATCTGCATAAAGGGAAACTTTATGTTCTTCTTCCTGCCTCCAAATCCCAGATATATCCCTACAACTGCGGAATGCAATTGCTAGTGGCTCAATGGCAAGGTTAAAGAGCAATGGGCTAAGAGGACACCCCTGACGAGGGATCCCCTCTGATGGTGTGTACAGGACATCCATAAGACGTCGAATGTTAAAGTAAGAAAAGCGATTTTTGACAAAACCGGTCTGGTTCTCAGATATAATAGAGGGTAAAACATTCTCTAATCTACGAGCCAAGACTTTAGCAAGGATTTTAACATCCACGTTGAGAAGAGAGATTGGTCTATATGAAGAGTACTCTGTTGGGTCTTTATCTCTCCTTGCTATAAGGGTGATGCGAACCTTATTAAATGACGCAGGCAGCTTACCTTGCTTAAAAGAGTCAGATAGAACCAAAGCTAGTTGTGGTGCAAGGTATGAGGAGAATGATTTAAAAAACTCTGCAGGGAACCCATCAGGACTCGGGGATTTACTAGATTGCAATGATGAGATAGCTGAACTGATCTCCTCTTGTGATATGGGCTCTTCTAATCTTAATCTAGAATCAGGGAACAGTGTTGGGATATCTAATTTATTCAAGAAATTCTCAAGTGAATTACAGTCCTTTGGAAACTCAGAAGTATATAATCGAGAATAAAAATTCCTGAATGCATCATTAATTTTAGAATGGTCGGTAGTGATGGTACCATCCTCTATCCGAATTTTTGTAATGTGTTGCTGTGCTCTTAACTGGTTAGCTAAAAGTTTCCCAGATTTGTCACCATGAATGTAAAATTGGCTCCTACTCTTTAATAATTGGCATTCAATTACATGCGCCGAGATGAGTTCAAAATTAGTTTGCAATTCTATGCGTTTTTTATACAGATCAGGATTTTTAAATGGAGCATACTGCTGATCAATTTCTTTAATTTGGTTGGTCAAATCTTTTCGTTCTTTATATGCCTTTCTTTTCATATTTGCAAGTATATAAAATTGTCTGTCCCCTGAGGTAGGCTTTTAGAGCATCCCAAACAGTTAAACATGACACTTCAGGTGTTTCATTTGTGTTTAAGAAAAAAACTATCTGGTCTTTCATAAATTTTTTAAAATTATTCTCTATCAGTAATGATGAATTAAAGCGCCAATGTTTATTAATTTGAGGAAGATTGGGGAGCTTTATAGACATAACAACTGGCGCATGACCTGATATCACAATGCTCTGATAAGCGCAGGTATTAACCATTGGGATCAGTTGATTATCTATAAAGAAATAATCAATTCTGGAGAAAGTATGATGAACATGTGAGAAAAAGGAGTATTCTCTCTTTTTTGGATTATGGAAGCGCCATATGTCAGAGATACCAAAGCTGCAAAGATAGGACTGAAGTAGCATGGCGGATTTACTTAGAGGTATAGGATTGGGAGATGACCTGTCAAGTGATGGATCCAAACAGCAGTTGAAGTCTCCCCCTAATACGAGAGAGTATGAGCTCAGATCTGGTAGAGCAGAAAAGAAATGTTCAAAGAAGGACATCATCATAATTAGGGGCATATAAATTAGCCAACACTACATTAGTATTAAATAATTAAATAATTTCCCTGAAACAATGATATAACGACCATGTATATCCGTAATAACATTTTGATGCTCAAAAGAGATGTTTGGACTAATGAGAATTGAGACACCCCTAGCTTTGGCCTGAAAGGTCGAGTGGTAGTGCTGCCGTCCCCAACGCGACATAAGGCGAGAATTATCAGAACTGAGAATGTGAGTTTCTTGTAAAAATGCGATTGCAGTGTTAAGTTGTTTAAGGTGTGACAGCACCTTCCTTCTCTTGACTGGATGGTTTAAACCCTTAACATTCCAGCTCACAAAGTTTAAAGAAATATTCATTCTCCCTGAGAGGAGATGCAGGTAGATAAACATGAATAACACTAAGATGTCTAGCGTCAGCCTTAAAACAAGAGTGTAAAACACAGAGCAACATTGTAAAGATGCACCGTGTACAAAGAACTAACATAATACTGGCTTCAGAGAACCCCCACCCCTCCCCCCCCACACCCCACTGCCCCCAAAGAAACAAAGATAGCTGCTAACAAACAAAGCAGCAAGCTCTTCCATCCTTCCATTTTCCACCTAACCAATCTTCCTGCCGCTAACCACACCATCTTCTGCTCCGACACAGTTTACAAAAAATAAGTATTAAATATATAAATAAAACATTTCCCCACTCCAATACTGAAATCTCTCAATAGGAGAAAAACACACCACCCCTCCCACCACGTCACATTATAACATCTAACATGCAAACACAAGTAGTCACTCGTGATTAGAAATAAAGTAATAATAGAAAAAAAAAAATAACCCCTTCACAAGTTTAACACAGTAAACACGGCTAGATTTTTAGTTAGAAATGGTACTTTCCTGATAACTGTTGTTGCGTATTTAAAAAATAATAATAATACAGTGCACTACGTAGTTTTCGGCAGACTGTCTATGTGTTTCTGCGCCTCTTCCACCGAGCCGTAGAGAGAGTTACCCGGAGCCGTGCTGGATACAGGAGAGAAGGCCGGAGTCCACGGTTGTATAACTCAGTCATAACATCTCTATACTCGGCCCGCTGGCTTAAAACTTCGGGAGCGTAGTCTTCCACGATACGAACCTGCGGACCGCAGTATTCCAGCCTCCCTCTCCGCCGAGCCTCCCGAACCAGAAGGTCTTTAACCTGGCACACGGAGAATGACCGGCCGAGGTCTCTGACCTGAAGCGGGTTTGGATGTAGGTATGCGGTGGGCTCTGTCAATCTCAGGCGGGGATGGAAGCGTTTCACTCCCACACACCTCGCACAGAAATTTCGAGAAGAACTCGGTAGAGAGTCCACTCTCAGTACGCTCCGGAAGACCCAGGACATGCAGGTTTTGTCTCCTGCTGCGGCCTTCTAGGTCCACGACTTTGGCCATTAACTTAGTGTTACTTTCCCGAAGTCCGGAGCAGATGTTTTCCAACTAGCTCACACGCTGGCTCAGGTCATCTGTAGCAAGTTCTAGTAAAGATGTGACGTAGCTTCCTGTTTTTCGTATTGTTCTCGCGAAAGTTCCTCGTTTGTTTGTATCAGGGTTTAGATTACATTACCTTTTCTTGTTTATTCTAAATAACAACATTAACTAATTTTCAGGCTTTAATACTACTGGATTTTTGCCTTTTTCTGTTTGTTTGCTTTTTTGCGCTTTTTCGGAGAACGCGCGTATCATCTGAGAACAACAAGCGGAATCCATCACCAAATAACTACTCAGGTACGATATCATGTCTAATATTCAGCTCGTTCAGTGTGTAGAGTGCAGGATGTTTAGACATTCTTCCTCCGTCATTAGTGGTAATTTTATTTGTGATAGGTGTGTGTTAGTGAGCACTCTGATGGAGAAGATATCAGTGTTAGAGGAGCGCATCCAGACTTTAGAGAGGGTTAGAGAGTGTGAGAGCAGTGTTATTCTGGAAAAGGTAGTATCACAACAGCTATGTTCATATCTACATAGGAATAGCATACATGAATTGTATCAGTCAGGATTTAGGCCTCATCACAGCACAGAGACAGCACTCGTTAAAGTAGTAAATGACCTCCTAGTGGCCTCTGATCAGGGTTGTGTCACTATACTTGTGTTACTCGACCTCAGTGCAGCTTTTGATCATAATATTCTCCTTCACAGATTAGAAAATGTAGTAGGAATTAAGGGAACGGCCCTCTTATGGCTCAGATCCTATTTGACTGATCGTTATCAGTTTGTAGATTTAGATGGTGACCATTCCTCATGTTCTCAAGTTGAGTTTGGTGTTCCACAGGGTTCTGTTTTAGGCCCACTGCTTTTTTCCCTTTACATGCTTCCTCTAGGCAACATAATTCGTAAACATGGTATTAGTTTTCATTGTTATGCTGATGACACACAAGTATACGTTTCAGCAAAACCAGATGAGAAAAACCAGCTTACTAAAGTTGAGCAATGTGTGCAGGACATAAGAGATTGGATGGTAATTAATTTCCTTCTGCTTAATCCTGATAAGACAGAAGTTCTAGTCATAGGACCACAAGCAGCTAGAAGTAAGCTTTTTGATCACACTGTGATTTTAAATGGCCTTTCTGTTCCATCAAGTGCAACAGTAAAAGACCTCGGTGTGATTATAGATTCAAGCCTTTCATTAGAAGCACATGTAGATAATATTACCAGGATAGCATTCCTTCACCTCAGAAATATTGCCAAGATAAGAAATATATTGTCACTAAATGATGCAGAAAAACTAGTTCATGCTTTTATCACGTCTAGGTTGGATTATTGTAACGCCTTACTGTCTGGTTGTTCAACTAGGTGCTTAAACAAGCTTCAATTAGTCCAGAATGCAGCAGCGAGAGTCCTCACTCGAACCAGAAGATATGAGCACATCACCCCTATCTTATCTACATTGCATTGGCTTCCTGTGAAATTTCGCATCGATTTTAAAATACTACTCTTGACGTATAAAGCATTAAATGGTCTGGCGCCGCAGTATCTGAGTGAACTGCTAGTGTCTTACAATCCGCCACGCCTACTTCGATCAAAGGACGCAGGCTGCTTGTCAGTACCGCGTATTATTAAAACTACAGCAGGGGGCAGAGCTTTTTCTTACAAAGCCCCAGACACAGTCTCAGTGTTTAAGTCCAGGCTAAAAACCTATTTATTTAGCCAAGCATTTTTATAAATAGATTAGCCTTAGGTAAAGTAGCAGATCTGGGGGACTCATGGACGTGGAGTATTAGGTGAACTGGTATGTTTGGATGCTGTCTTCCCCACTCTCATTGATCACTCAGGTTTGTTGACGGTGAGGTGATTGGTTGCCTTACATCTCTGGAAGCCCTCATGTTTGTGTTTCCTTCTGGCTCTCCCTTTTTAGTTATGCTGTCATAGTTAGTCCTGCCGGAGTCTCTGCTTGCACTCTGCACTAAATAGACATTTACTTTTTACATTGTTCGACTGTGACCATACCTAACTGTTATTTTTCCATCTCTTTGCTCTCTCCTTTCCTGCTCTCTCCTCTCTCTCTCTCTCCCTCTCTCCTTTTTCCTCTACCTATCTCTCTGTCGAGCTATACATGTCGCTCCTGAGCTGCCAGTGATCCAGACCCCCTCTGCCCGCTGGACCTCTCTAATTCATCCTGGAGTCCTGCTTCTGGTTGGAGATCTCATCACATGGATGCCCCCGTGTGGTCTGCCTGGAATGAGTGTGGTGACTGGGGTTGGTTCCACTTTTCCATGAAGGTGGTCCTGTCCTCGACTGATGCAGACAGCTGTTCTCTGAGGACCTGTGACTTCAGTCGCTCGATAGTTCAGGACTGGAATTTTTCACAGCCTACCTGAGCCTCCAGTAACCACCTGGACTTTAATCTTACACATCTCCTCTTCTACTGAACTTCCAGTCTCGCATATTATTATGCACATCAATCCCTGCTATCTGTTTTCACCCAGATAAGGATGGGTTCCCTGTTGAGTCTGGTTCCTCTCAAGGTTTCTTCCTATTACCATCTCAGGGAGTTTTTCCTTGCCACTGTCGCCGTCGTCCTAGGCTTGCTCATCAGGGACAATCATATAATTTTGATTCATACACATTCACATTTCATACAAACTTAATTCTTTTGATTGTGTAAAGCTGCTTTGTGATGATGTAAATCGTTAAAAGCGCTATACAAATACAATTGAATTGAATTGACTAGTAAAGGTAAGCGCTGTCCATGGTCCTCTACTTGGGCTTGTATTTGGTCCAGTTAACATTCCAGTAAACTAAACAAAGATTTAAATTCAGCCGCTAACGCTTCACGGTGTTTAGATAAACAGCTAACAGATAACAGCTGCTAAACGTTCATCTGTCCTCATCCTCCTGGACCTGTCAGCTGCATTTGACACCGTGAACCACAAGATTCTATTATCTATTCTTACAAGCCTTGGAATTTGTGGAACAGCGTGGCAATGGTTTGCTTCTTACCTAAAAGATAGGTCATATGAGGTAACATGGAGGGGATCTACATCTGCCCCACGTAGACTCTCTACTGGTGTCCCGCAGGGCTCAGTACTTGGTCCTCTTCTGTTCTCCCTCTATACCCGGTCTCTTGGTAAGGTCATATCATCGCATGGATTCTCATACCACTGTTATGCAGACGACACCCAACTTGTTCTCTCCTTTCCTCCCTCTGACACTCAGGTTTCCACCCGGATCTCAGCATGTCTGGCAGACATCTCATTTTGGATGGCTGCTCATCAACTGAAGCTCAATCTCAGTAAAACCGAACTGTTGTTTATCCCTTGTGACTCATCTCCAGGTCAAGACCTTGTGATATCCATGGACAACAACCAAATCACTCCCTCAACCACTGCCCGCAATCTTGGGGTAACCGTGGACAATCATCTGTCATTTTCCCCACACATCGCTAACCTTACTCGCTCTTGTCGATTTCTTCTTTACAATATCAGAAGAATTCGCCCATTTCTTTCTTCACAGGCTACTCAGGTGCTTGTTCAGTCCCTTGTTATTTCAAGACTGGACTACTGCAACTCACTCCTGGCAGGCCTGCCTTTGTCCACGATTCGTCCTCTGCAACTGATCCGAATGCAGCAGCACGACTCGTTTTTAACCTTCCCAAGTTCTTCCACACCACCCCACTCCTCCGCTCCCTGCACTGGCTTCCTGTAGCTGCCCGCATCAAATTCAAAACACTGATGCTTGCCTACAAAGCTAAAAATGGCCCAGCACCCACTTACCTCTCTGTGCTAATTACACCACGCACTGCACCACGTTCCCTCCGATCCTCCAGCACTGCTCGCCTCATCCCACCATCTCTCAGGGATCGAGGGCGGCATTCATCCAGGCTCTTTTCTGTTCTGGCACCTAGGTGGTGGAATGAACTTCCTCTAGATGTCCGTACATCAGATACTTTAACTTTCTTTAAACGACGACTCAAGACGCATCTGTTTCTCCAGTACTTGGACTAAACCCCCCCCCCCCCCCCAAAAAAAAAAAAAAAAAAAAAAAACTTCAGATGTGTTGGACTAATAGTACTTAGTTATTAACCTAGTTAACCCAGTGTAAGTATGTATCCAATGTTGTAAACATTAAAGCACTTTTTGTAAGTCGCTCTGGAAAAGAGCGTCTGCCAAATGCCTAAATGTAAATGTAAATGTAAATGTAACAGCGCAGAGATAGTCTCGACTGTTGGAGCGGTCGCAGCGTCGTCTTTTTTACTGGCCTTAAGTATTTAACCGTGGGGTAGAGTACAAAGTTTTTGAATCCTAAAGATTGAGTTTAGCATTTAGAAACGGATAAAGGAGTGAAGAAATGTAAAATTGTCGGAGCACCTAACTCACACGTCTACTCCATGTGACTGCTAACCGGAAGTCATGCATGGTCATTGTAAAACATACAACCCAAGTTTATAAACATTTTTAGGCATCAAAATATGAAAAAGAATAACAAAAATGATGTTTTTCAACATGTATGCCAAAATGCATGAATGTTGTGGAAATGATCATTTATCAGATTTTTTGTTCTGGTTAGCTGTGAGAAAGTGTTTGCTGCGTTCTTAGCGCTGTACGATCTCAGGAAAGCGTTTTTCTCACACATCTAATGCATGGTCTTGTTAAACATACAAAAGAAGTTTATAAACATTTTTAGGCATCAAAATATGAAAAAGAATAACAGAAAAGTTGTTTTTCAACATTTAGGCCAAAATGCATGAATGTTGTAGAAATAATGATTTATTAGATTTTTTTTTTCTCAAACAACTAATGCATAGTCATTGTAAAACACACAACACGAGTTTACAAACATTTTTAGGCACCAAAATATAAAAAAGAATAACGAAATAGTTGTTTTTCAACATTTAGGCCAAAATGCAGGAATGTTGTGGAAATGATCATTCATCAGATCTTTTGCCCTGTTTAGCTGTGAGAAAGCGATTGCTGCGTTCTGAGGTTCGTACGAGCTCAGGAAAGCTGTTTTCTTACACAACTAATGCAAGGTCATTGTAATACATACCTAATAAGTTTATAAACATTTTTAGGCACTAAAATATTAAAAAAATAACGAAAAAGGTGTTTTTCAACATTTATGCCAAAATGCATGAATGTTGTGGAAATGATCATTTATTAGATCTTTTTGCTTTGTTTAGCTGAAAGCAAGCGTTTGCTGCGTTCTTAGCGCTGTACGAGCTCAGGAAAGCAGTTTTCTCACACAACTAATGCATGGTAATTGTAAATCATACAATATGAGTTTATAAACATTTTTAGGCATCAAAATATGGTAAAGAATAACGAAAAAGTTGTTTTTCATGTTTTTCAACAAAGTGCATGAATGGTATGGAAATGATCATTTATCTGATGTTTTGCCCTGCTTAGCTGTGAGAAAGCGTTTGCGGCGTTCTTAGCGCTGTACGAGCTCAGGAAGGCTGTTTTCTCAAACAACTAATGCAAGATCATTGTAAAACATACAAAATAAGTTCCTAAATATTTTTAGGCATCAAAATTATGAAAAAGAATAACAAAAAAGTTGTTTTTCAACATTTATGCCAAAATGCATTAATGTTGTGGAAATGAACATTTATTAGATCTTTTTGCTTTGTTTAGCTGAAAGCAAGCGTTTGCTGCGTTCTTAGCGCTGTACGAGCTCAGGAAAGCAGTTTTCTTACACAACTAATGCATGGTAATTGTAAATCATACAATACGAGTTTATAAACATTTTTAGGCATCAAAATATGGAAAAGAATAACGAAAAAGTTGTTCTTCATGTTTTTCAACAAAGTGCATGAATGGTATGGAAATTATCATTTATTAGATGTTTTGCCCTGCTTAGCTGTGAGAAAGCGTTTGCTGCGTTCTTAGCGCTGTACGAGCTCAGGAAAGCAGTTTTCTCACACAACTAATGTATGGTAATTGTAAATCATACAATACGAGTTTATAAACATTTTTAGGCATCAAAATATGGAAAAGAATAACGAAAAAGTTGTTTTTCATGTTTTTCAACAAAGTGCATGAATGGTATGGAAATGATCATTTATTAGATGTTTTGCCCTGCTTAGCTGCAAGAAAGCGTTTGCTGCGTCCTTAAGCGCTGTACGAGCTCAGGAAGGCTGTTTTCTCACACCACTAATGCATGGTAATTGTAAATCATACAATACGAGTTTATAAACATTTTTAGGCATCAAAATATGGAAAAGAATAACGAAAAAGTTGTTTTTCATGTTTTTCAACAAAGTGCATGAATGTTGTGGAAATGATCATTTATTAGATCTTTTTGCTTTGTTTAGCTGAAAGCAAGCGTTTGCTGCGTTCTTAGCGCTGTACGAGCTCAGGAAAGCTGTTTTCTCACACAACTAAATGCATAGTCATTGTAAAACACACAACACGTGTTTACAAACATTTTTAGGCACCAAAATATGAAAAAGAATAACAAAATAGTTGTTTTTCAACATGTATGCCAAAATGCAGGAATGTTGTGGAAATGATCATTCATCAGATTTTTTGCCCTGTTTAGCTGTGAGAAAGCGATTGCTGCGTTCTGAGGTTCGTATGAGCTCAGGAAAGCTGTTTTCTTACACAACTAATGCAAGGTCATTGTAAAACATACCTAATAAGTTTATAAACATTTTTAGGCACTAAAATATGAAAAAGAATAACGAAAAAGGTGTTTTTCAACATTTTTGCCAAATTGCATGAATGTTGTGGAAATGATCACTTATTAGATCTTTTTGTTTTGTTTAGCTGAGAGCAAGCGTATGCTGCGTTCTTAGCGCTGTACGAGCTCAGGAAAGCAGTTTTCTCACACAACTAATGTATGGTAATTGTAGATCATACAATACGAGTTTATAAACATTTTTAGGCATCAAAATATGGAAAAGAATAACGAAAAAGTTGTTTTTCATGTTTTTCAACAAAGTGCATGAATGATATGGAAATTATCATTTATCAGATGTTTTGCCCTGCTTAGCTGTAAGAAAGCGTTTGCTGCGTTCTTAAGCGCTGTACGAGCTCAGGAAGGCTGTTTTCTCACACAACTAATGAATGGTAATTGTAAATCATACAATACGAGTTTATAAACATTTTTAGGCATCAAAATATGGAAAAGAATAACGAAAAAGTTGTTTTTCATGTTTTTCAACAAAGTGCATGAATGGTATGGAAATGATCATTTATTAGATGTTTTGCCCTGCTTAGCTGTGAGAAAGCGTTTGCTGCGTTCTTAGCGCTGTACGAGCTCAGGAAAGCTGTTTTCTCACACAACTAATGCATGGTAATTGTAAATCATACAATACGAGTTTATAAACATTTTTAGGCATCAAAATATGAAAAAGAATAACGAAAAAGGTGTTTTTCAACATGTATGCCAAAATGCAGGAATGTTGTGGAAATGATCATTCATCAGATTTTTTGCCCTGTTTAGCTGTGAGAAAGCGATTGCTGCGTTCTGAGGTTCGTACGAGCTCAGGAAAGCTGTTTTCTTACACAACTAATGCAAGGTCATTGTAAAACATACCTAATAAGTTTATAAACATTTTTAGGCACTAAAATATGAAAAAGAATAACGAAAAAGGTGTTTTTCAACATTTTTGCCAAAATGCATGAATGTTGTGGAAATGATCATTTATTAGATCTTTTTGCTTTGTTTAGCTGAAAGAAAGCGTTTGCTGCTTTCTTAGCGCTGTACGAGCTCAGGAAAGCAGTTTTCTCACACAACTAATGTATGGTAATTGTAAATCATACAATACGAGTTTATAAACATTTTTAGGCATCAAAATATGGAAAAGAATAACAAAAAAGTTGTTTTTCAACAAAGTGCATGAATGGTATGGAAATGATCATTTATTAGATGTTTTGCCCTGCTTAGCTGCAAGAAAGCGTTTGCTGCGTTCTTAAGCGCTGTACGAGCTCAGGAAGGCTGTTTTCTCACACAACTAATGCATGGTAATTGTAAATCATACAATACGAGTTTATAAACATTTTTAGGCATCAAAATATGGAAAAGAATAACGAAAAAGTTGTTTTTCATGTTTTTCAACAAAGTGCATGAATGTTGTGGAAATGATCATTTATTAGATCTTTTTGCTTTGTTTAGCTGAAAGCAAGCGTTTGCTGCGTTCTTAGCGCTGTACGAGCTCAGGAAAGCTGTTTTCTCACACAACTAAATGCATAGTCATTGTAAAACACACAACACGAGTTTACAAACATTTTTAGGCACCAAAATATGAAAAAGAATAACAAAATAGTTGTTTTTCAACATGTATGCCAAAATGCAGGAATGTTGTGGAAATGATCATTCATCAGATTTTTTGCCCTGTTTAGCTGTGAGAAAGCGATTGCTGCGTTCTGAGGTTCGTATGAGCTCAGGAAAGCTGTTTTCTTACACAACTAATGCAGGGTCATTGTAAAACATACCTAATAAGTTTATAAACATTTTTAGGCACTAAAATATAAAAAAGAATAACGAAAAAGGTGTTTTTCAACATTTTTGCCAAGTTGCATGAATGTTGTGGAAATGATCATTTATTAGATCTTTTTGTTTTGTTTAGCTGAAAGCAAGCGTTTGCTGCGTTCTTAGCGCTGTACGAGCTCAGGAAAGCAGTTTTCTCACACAACTAATGTATGGTAATTGTAGATCATACAATACGAGTTTATAAACATTTTTAGGCATCAAAATATGGAAAAGAATAACGAAAAAGTTGTTTTTCATGTTTTTCAACAAAGTGCATGAATGATATGGAAATGATCATTTATTAGATGTTTTGCCCTGCTTAGCTGTAAGAAAGCGTTTGCTGCGTTCTTAAGCGCTGTACGAGCTCAGGAAGGCTGTTTTCTCACACAACTAATGCATGGTAATTGTAAATCATACAATACGAGTTTATAAACATTTTTAGGCATCAAAATATGGAAAAGAATAACGAAAAAGTTGTTTTTCATGTTTTTCAACAAAGTGCATGAATGATATGGAAATGATCATTTATTAGATGTTTTGCCCTGCTTAGCTGTGAGAAAGTGTTTTTCATGATTTTCAACAAAGTGCATGAATGTTATGGAAATGATCATTTATTAGGTGCTTTTCCCTGCTTAGCTGTGAGAAAGCGTTTGCTGCTTTCTTAGCGCTGACCGAGCTCAGGAAAGCTGTTTTCTCACACAACTTATGCATGGTAATTGTAAATCATACAATACGAGTTTATAAACATTTTTGGCATCAAAATATGGAAAAGAATAACGAAAAAGTTGTTTTTCATGTTTTTCAACAAAGTGCATGAATGTTATGGAAATGATCATTTATTAGATGTTTTGCCCTGCTTAGCTGTGAGAAAGCGTTTGCTGCGTTCAGAGCGCTGTACGAGCTCAGGAAAGCTGTTTTCTCACACAACTAATGCATAGTCATTTTAAAACACACAACACGAGTTTACGAACATTTTTAGGCACCAAAATATGAAAAAGAATAACGAAATAGTTGTTTTTCAACATGTATGCCAAAATGCAGGAATGTTGTGGAAATGATCATTCATCAGATTTTTTGCCCTGTTTAGCTATGAGAAAGCGTTTGCTGCTTTCTGAGCTTCGTACGAGGTCAGGAAAGGTGTTTTCGCACACAACTAATGCAAGGTCATTGTAAAACATACCTAATAAGTTTATAAACATTTTTAGGCACTACAATATAAAAAAGAATAACGAAAAAGTTGTTTTTCATGTTTTTCAACAAAGTGCACGAATGTTATAGAATTGATCATTTTATTAGATGTTTTGCCCTGCTTAGCTGTGAGAAAGCGTTTGCATCGTTCTTAGCGCTGTACGAGCCCAGGAAAGCGGTTTTCTCACACAACTAATGCATGGTAATTGTAAATCATACAATACGAGTTTATAAACATTTTTAGGCATCAAAATATGAAAAAGAATATAACAAAAATGCTGATTTTTCAACATGTATGCCACAATGCAGGAATGTTGTGGAAATGATATGTGAGAAAGTTTAGCGAGTGCAGTACTTGGGACTGTGTGCATGAGTATTCCGGCTGTCCAGAGATTTAATATAGCAGATTGTGTGCGTTAATGCCATATAGTAAGTTGTCATTCTTATTTCCTGTTTAATAATTAAGATTACCACATCTGTGTGTTATTGAGATTTATGGTCAATATTTAGATTCATGCAAATTATCCTAAGTAAATGTTATGCACGTGGTGTGTATTATGTTGCCTATTGAAGATATTCTTGGCTATATTGCTTATCACATTATTTACAGTCAGTGACTCACTTTGTATTATATTGGATTATATTATACCACAGGTGCTTGTGGTAGTTTTTATTGTTTGATTATCAAAGTAATGACCTAAATATTACAGTTTGGTTTAGTTACTGTTTAGTTATTGAATCAATGTATATGGGCACTAATTTCATAATGTTGTGTTAATAATACCTAACTTTTATTTGCTATTTTCAGAACCACACACCCACACACCACCCACTCACTAAGAGCACAACACACAACAAACTATACAACTGTTGCCCATGCCTACTTGAACTGTTTATTAAACATTGTCAATTCAGCAAATGGTCTGGTTCCTGTGTCCTGGCTGACAGCCAAGGGTGATTACCACAAAATACGATCCAGCTGTAGAACTAGAACACAGTCCTTCTAAGTCTCACCAACAATTTTGGTCCTTCGAGCCGGATGTGGTAATTTCTCTTTAGAAGATGGACGAAAGAGCTGCAACCAGACCTAGACGTCAGACATACCCCCCACGTTATTATGACGAGTACGAGACGGGTTTTGTGCTGCCACAAAGACAGTTATGTGAACCACTAACCAGTAGGCATGGGCAAGAAGAGGAGTTATGTGCTCAGGGGGAAGGAGCTGTTAATATAACACCACCTACTGTCAGCCAGTCATTGATGGATGCTGACAATATAGACAGAGCACAGGTCAAACGAAGCAGACTACCCACCCCAAGTAGTTGGTCATTAGTACAGTATAGTTTATCTCCCAGAAAGACCTTTAGCAAAGTAGAGATGAGCAACTAAACGCAACATTAGCTGAAATTCGAAAGACCAGGTCTGAGTTAAGACTTCTTGCAGAGACTGTGCGCAGCCTAAAGCATACCACTCCACCAGCCACAATGTGCTCTCAGTCTAAAACACTGGATCCACCTAAGTCTGATCCCAGTCCCAATCTGCAGTCCCTTTCGACCATGGGTACACCTAGACCACCTCCACCCTGTGAAGAGTTGATCTCTGACATGCAGGCTGATAAGTATGATGACTCAGACTGGCCTGGATCCAGAGAGGCGATGGAGAGAGAAGTTTTACCTACACAAGTGAATCCATCCACTAAGAACAGAACAGCACCTTACTGCCTATTCTGTAACAATTCAGATCACTTCTTAAGCCAATGCACAGAGGTGGTAAAACTGACCACAGACCAATTATCCGAATGGATTCGTACCAATCAAAGGTGCTGGCGATGCGCTAGGAATCACCAAGCAGCCCAGTGCAACCTGCGGAAACCTTGCAGCATTTGCCAAGGTAAACACCTACCAGTGCTGCACGCAGTCAATTCCAGAACACTCAGAACTGTGGTCAAGTCAACTAACGAGGAGAGCTGTCTAGTGAAAACATCTTCTGAAGTGCTGTATGTGGACAAACCATCAGATGGCAGTCAGGTACTACTAAAGGTTATCAGAGTACTACTGCACCATGGTAAGCACACTCTGAGCAAGTACGCTATCCTGGATGATGGCTCAGAGCGTACAATGCTCTTACCAGCTGCAACGCACCATCTGGGCCTCAGAGGAGAGCCAGAAGACCTGGCCTTGAGAACTATACGTCAAGATATACAAGTTCTTCATGGGTCCAAGGTGTCATTCCGTATTTCCCCAGCCGATAAGCCACAGCAAAGCTTTCTTATCACTGATGCCTTCACTGCAGAACATCTTTGCCTCGCACTCCATTCTTACCCTATGAACAGATTACAGAAAAAGTACAAGCACCTCGTGGGCCTCCCGATACAGGCGTTTAAGGAGGCCCAACCCTTACTGTTAATTGGAGCTGATCATCCCCACTTGATTACTCCTGTCAAGCCTGGTTACACTCCGAGTCCTGTCGATTCAAGGTTTTTGTTGGCACGCGGGTGGCAGAAATCCAGGAGCTCACTGATCGACTTTCATGGCGATAGGTTGACTCAGAAAAAAACCCTGCAGACGACCTCACCAGAGGAAAGAGGTTAGATGAGCTGGCAGAGCACAACCGATATGGAGACATGGGCCATCGTTTCTTCTCCAAAGCCCAGACACATGGCCGACCCCACCAACAACCGTAGTTGCAGAGTGTCACATGGAACCCCGCAAGTCTATATTCTGTGGAGTCACTGCAACCATACCTGACAAGGAACCTTACCTACCAGACACGCATCAGTACAACACCTGGAGGGAACTTGTAGAGGCAACCGTACAGAGGCTTCAAGGGGCGCCAGGTAACAGCAAAGCTCCTAGCGCTGATGACTACCGTACAGCTGAAATTCTTATCCTCAGAAGGGCACAACAGGATACTTTCACAGAGGAGTTCAGTCTACTGCAAAAGGGAAAACCAATCCAACAAAATAGCTGCTTACTTACACTGGCTCCAGAGCTGGACAAGACGGTGGCAGACTGCGCAGAACTGAAGCCTCAGACTCAGCTGCTGTGCATCCCATCATCTTGGATCACTGCCATTCCACCACTAAACTTTTAATCCAAGACTATGATTCTCCGCTTGGACACCCTGGTCCCGAGAGAGTGTTCTCGGAGATCCGCCGCAAGTTTTGAATCTTACGAGGTGGAGAGGCAATCCGACGATATCAGAACACCTGTACTGATTGTCGACAATGGAAATCGAACCCTCACGTTCCGAAGATGGCAGATCTACCTATAGCACGTCTACGCCTTTATACGGCCCTTGGTAATCAACGTGGGCAGGCGCACAGAGAAAAGGTAGGGAATCATATTAAAATGCCTTACAACCAGATGTGTACACTTAGAAATCCTCACCAATATGAATGCAGACTCCTTCTTAATGTCACTGAGAAGGTTCATCGCCAAAAGAGGGACACCAGCTGAGTTGTTCTCTGACCAAGGAACAAACTTCCGGGGAGGAGAAAGAGAGATACGAGAGGCCCTTGCAGGACTGTCACCAGAACTCCAACTTCAGCTTGCCAAACATAAAATACAGTTCCATTTCAACCCACCTGGCGCACCCCACTTCGGCGGAACGTGGGAAAGGGAAATTCGCTCTGTGAAAACAGCACTTTACAGTGTGGTAGGAAGTCAAGCCATCACAGAGGAAGTACTCCATACTGTTCTCCTAGAAGTAGAAGGCATGTTAAATGCTAAACCATTGGTCATTGTAAAACATACAACATGAGTTTATAAACATTTTTAGGCATCAAAATATGAAAAAGAATAACGAAAAAGTTGTTTTTCAACATGTATGCCAAAATGCTTGAATGTTGTGGAAATAATCATTTATTAGATGCTTTGCCCTGCTTAGCTGTGAGAAGATGTTTGCTTCGTTCTTAGTGCTGTTCGAGCTCAGGAAAGCTGTTTTCTCACACAACTAATGCATGGTCATTGTTTTTATTTCAACAATATTTTTATTGATTTTAAAACAGGGATATTACAAGGTAGACATGTAATGTTTCAATACAGAATTTTAAAACCTCCTTATAAATCCCTATAGCACCCACCCCACCCCTCCCTAGCTCCAAAAAGAGCAATCAGAGGATCTGGTTCAAGATTGCATTTCAATATATACGACAAGGTTTTAAAAACATCCCTCCAGAATTTTTCCAAATTCGGGCATGTCCAATACATATGAATAAGAGACGCCTCTCCACTCTATTACTCACAACAAGGATCAATGTCTGGGTAAAAAACCGAAAAGTTTAAGTTTGGAGAAATGAGCCCTGTGTACAACCTTAAACCTTAAATAAAGAGTGGCGGGCACATAAGGAAGTTGAAGTGACAAATTTAAGAATTGAATTCCAAGTATCATCTGACAGTGAGAGATTTAAATCTTTCTCCCAAGCAGTTTTAATTTTACTTAAAGGGGTGTGTCTCAAACCCATCAATCCACTGTAAATAGTGGATATTAGGCCTTTACGCAGCGGGGACAAACATAGGAGATTATCTATAATATTTGCAGCAGGAGCCTCAGGGAAATTCTGTATTAAAGAGCGAATGAATGAAGTATCTGAATACTTGCAGATATCTGAAAAAGTTTGAAATGGGTAGGTTAAACCTTTCAGAAAGCTGCTCAAACGATGCAAACATACAGATCTCTGCAAAGCTTGATACCCTTATTGTACCATTCCTGAAACAGTGAATCATGTAAAGAAGGTTGGAAGAGATAGTTAGAGACGATAGGACTGGAAAGAGAAAAGCCCAGAAGACCACAGTGCTTTCTGAACTGAGCCCATACTCTTAAGGTATGCCTGACAACTGAGTTATAGATTAATTTTATTGAGGGGATGGGGAGTGCGGATCCAGGGAGTGCAGAGACAGAGAGGTTTTTGACTGACTTTATCTCCATTTCCACCCAGGCAGGCCGATTAGGTTGGTTAGGAAAATATGCCCAAAAGATGACAGATCGAATGTTTGCTGCCCAGTAGTAAAAACGAAAATAAGGTAGAGCCATGCCACCATCTCTTTTAGATCTTTGAAGTAAGGACTTATTTAATCGTGGATGTTTACCTTTCCAAAGGTAAGAGGATATAATTGAGTCTAAAACACCAAAGTAAGATTTGGGAATGAAAACAGGTACAGACTGAAAGAGATATAAAAAATTTAGGAAGAATACTCATTTTAATAGCATTAATGCAGCCCACCAGGGACATGGACAGTGGTGACCATTTTTCCAAGTCCTTTTTAATTTGGTTCAACAACCTAGTAAAATTTTCTTTAAAAAGGTGTTTATGTTTCCTTGGGATTGTAATACCGAGGTAGGTAACCTGATTTTTCATGTTGAATGGAAAATTGTGCATACCCGTTGTTACTGCTGTGTTATTAAGCAGAAAAGTTCACTTTTGCGCAAATTCAATTTATATCCTGAAAAGTAGCTAAATTCACTAAGCACAGGTGGAAGGGAGGAGATTGAATTTGATATAAAAAGTAGAAGATCATCTGCATAAAGGGAAACTTTATGTTCTTCTTCCTGCCTCCAAATCCCAGATATATCCCTACAACTGCGGAATGCAATTGCTAGTGGCTCAATGGCAAGGTTAAAGAGCAATGGGCTAAGAGGACACCCCTGACGAGGGATCCCCTCTGATGGTGTGTACAGGACATCCATAAGACGTCGAATGTTAAAGTAAGAAAAGCGATTTTTGACAAAACCGGTCTGGTTCTCAGATATAATAGAGGGTAAAACATTCTCTAATCTACGAGCCAAGACTTTAGCAAGGATTTTAACATCCACGTTGAGAAGAGAGATTGGTCTATATGAAGAGTACTCTGTTGGGTCTTTATCTCTCCTTGCTATAAGGGTGATGCGAACCTTATTAAATGACGCAGGCAGCTTACCTTGCTTAAAAGAGTCAGATAGAACCAAAGCTAGTTGTGGTGCAAGGTATGAGGAGAATGATTTAAAAAACTCTGCAGGGAACCCATCAGGACTCGGGGATTTACTAGATTGCAATGATGAGATAGCTGAACTGATCTCCTCTTGTGATATGGGCTCTTCTAATCTTAATCTAGAATCAGGGAACAGTGTTGGGATATCTAATTTATTCAAGAAATTCTCAAGTGAATTACAGTCCTTTGGAAACTCAGAAGTATATAATCGAGAATAAAAATTCCTGAATGCATCATTAATTTTAGAATGGTCGGTAGTGATGGTACCATCCTCTATCCGAATTTTTGTAATGTGTTGCTGTGCTCTTAACTGGTTAGCTAAAAGTTTCCCAGATTTGTCACCATGAATGTAAAATTGGCTCCTACTCTTTAATAATTGGCATTCAATTACATGCGCCGAGATGAGTTCAAAATTAGTTTGCAATTCTATGCGTTTTTTATACAGATCAGGATTTTTAAATGGAGCATACTGCTGATCAATTTCTTTAATTTGGTTGGTCAAATCTTTTCGTTCTTTATATGCCTTTCTTTTCATATTTGCAAGTATATAAAATTGTCTGTCCCCTGAGGTAGGCTTTTAGAGCATCCCAAACAGTTAAACATGACACTTCAGGTGTTTCATTTGTGTTTAAGAAAAAAACTATCTGGTCTTCCATAAATTTTTTAAAATTATTCTCTATCAGTAATGATGAATTAAAGCGCCAATGTTTATTAATTTGAGGAAGATTGGGGAGCTTTATAGACATAACAACTGGCGCATGACCTGATATCACAATGCTCTGATAAGCGCAGGTATTAACCATTGGGATCAGTTGATTATCTATAAAGAAATAATCAATTCTGGAGAAAGTATGATGAACATGTGAGAAAAAGGAGTATTCTCTCTTTTTTGGATTATGGAAGCGCCATATGTCAGAGATACCAAAGCTGCAAAGATAGGACTGAAGTAGCATGGCGGATTTACTTAGAGGTATAGGATTGGGAGATGACCTGTCAAGTGATGGATCCAAACAGCAGTTGAAGTCTCCCCCTAATACGAGAGAGTATGAGCTCAGATCTGGTAGAGCAGAAAAGAAATGTTCAAAGAAGGACATCATCATAATTAGGGGCATATAAATTAGCCAACACTACATTAGTATTAAATAATTAAATAATTTCCCTGAAACAATGATATAACGACCATGTATATCCGTAATAACATTTTGATGCTCAAAAGAGATGTTTGGACTAATGAGAATTGAGACACCCCTAGCTTTGGCCTGAAAGGTCGAGTGGTAGTGCTGCCGTCCCCAACGCGACATAAGGCGAGAATTATCAGAACTGAGAATGTGAGTTTCTTGTAAAAATGCGATTGCAGTGTTAAGTTGTTTAAGGTGTGACAGCACCTTCCTTCTCTTGACTGGATGGTTTAAACCCTTAACATTCCAGCTCACAAAGTTTAAAGAAATATTCATTCTCCCTGAGAGGAGATGCAGGTAGATAAACATGAATAACACTAAGATGTCTAGCGTCAGCCTTAAAACAAGAGTGTAAAACACAGAGCAACATTGTAAAGATGCACCGTGTACAAAGAACTAACATAATACTGTCACATTATAACATCTAACATGCAAACACAAGTAGTCACTCGTGATTAGAAATAAAGTAATAATAGAAAAAAAAAAAAAAAACCTTCACAAGTTTAACACAGTAAACACGGCTAGATTTTTAGTTAGAAATGGTACTTTCCTGATAACTGTTGTTGCGTATTTAAAAAATAATAATAATACAGTGCACTACGTAGTTTTCGGCAGACTGTCTATGTGTTTCTGCGCCTCTTCCACCGAGCCGTAGAGAGAGTTACCCGGAGCCGTGCTGGATACAGGAGAGAAGGCCGGAGTCCACGGTTGTATAACTCAGTCATAACATCTCTATACTCGGCCCGCTGGCTTAAAACTTCGGGAGCGTAGTCTTCCACGATACGAACCTGCGGACCGCAGTATTCCAGCCTCCCTCTCCGCCGAGCCTCCCGAACCAGAAGGTCTTTAACCTGGCACACGGAGAATGACCGGCCGAGGTCTCTGACCTGAAGCGGGTTTGGATGTAGGTATGCGGTGGGCTCTGTCAATCTCAGGCGGGGATGGAAGCGTTTCACTCCCACACACCTCGCACAGAAATTTCGAGAAGAACTCGGTAGAGAGTCCACTCTCAGTACGCTCCGGAAGACCCAGGACATGCAGGTTTTGTCTCCTGCTGCGGCCTTCTAGGTCCACGACTTTGGCCATTAACTTAGTGTTACTTTCCCGAAGTCCGGAGCAGATGTTTTCCAACTAGCTCACACGCTGGCTCAGGTCATCTGTAGCAAGTTCTAGTAAAGATGTGACGTAGCTTCCTGTTTTTCGTATTGTTCTCGCGAAAGTTCCTCGTTTGTTTGTATCAGGGTTTAGATTACATTACCTTTTCTTGTTTATTCTAAATAACAACATTAACTAATTTTCAGGCTTTAATACTACTGGATTTTTGCCTTTTTCTGTTTGTTTGCTTTTTTGCGCTTTTTCGGAGAACGCGCGTATCATCTGAGAACAACAAGCGGAATCCATCACCAAATAACTACTCAGGTACGATATCATGTCTAATATTCAGCTCGTTCAGTGTGTAGAGTGCAGGATGTTTAGACATTCTTCCTCCGTCATTAGTGGTAATTTTATTTGTGATAGGTGTGTGTTAGTGAGCACTCTGATGGAGAAGATATCAGTGTTAGAGGAGCGCATCCAGACTTTAGAGAGGGTTAGAGAGTGTGAGAGCAGTGTTATTCTGGAAAAGGTAGTATCACAACAGCTATGTTCATATCTACATAGGAATAGCATACATGAATTGTATCAGTCAGGATTTAGGCCTCATCACAGCACAGAGACAGCACTCGTTAAAGTAGTAAATGACCTCCTAGTGGCCTCTGATCAGGGTTGTGTCACTATACTTGTGTTACTCGACCTCAGTGCAGCTTTTGATCATAATATTCTCCTTCACAGATTAGAAAATGTAGTAGGAATTAAGGGAACGGCCCTCTTATGGCTCAGATCCTATTTGACTGATCGTTATCAGTTTGTAGATTTAGATGGTGACCATTCCTCATGTTCTCAAGTTGAGTTTGGTGTTCCACAGGGTTCTGTTTTAGGCCCACTGCTTTTTTCCCTTTACATGCTTCCTCTAGGCAACATAATTCGTAAACATGGTATTAGTTTTCATTGTTATGCTGATGACACACAAGTATACGTTTCAGCAAAACCAGATGAGAAAAACCAGCTTACTAAAGTTGAGCAATGTGTGCAGGACATAAGAGATTGGATGGTAATTAATTTCCTTCTGCTTAATCCTGATAAGACAGAAGTTCTAGTCATAGGACCACAAGCAGCTAGAAGTAAGCTTTTTGATCACACTGTGATTTTAAATGGCCTTTCTGTTCCATCAAGTGCAACAGTAAAAGACCTCGGTGTGATTATAGATTCAAGCCTTTCATTAGAAGCACATGTAGATAATATTACCAGGATAGCATTCCTTCACCTCAGAAATATTGCCAAGATAAGAAATATATTGTCACTAAATGATGCAGAAAAACTAGTTCATGCTTTTATCACGTCTAGGTTGGATTATTGTAACGCCTTACTGTCTGGTTGTTCAACTAGGTGCTTAAACAAGCTTCAATTAGTCCAGAATGCAGCAGCGAGAGTCCTCACTCGAACCAGAAGATATGAGCACATCACCCCTATCTTATCTACATTGCATTGGCTTCCTGTGAAATTTCGCATCGATTTTAAAATACTACTCTTGACGTATAAAGCATTAAATGGTCTGGCGCCGCAGTATCTGAGTGAACTGCTAGTGTCTTACAATCCGCCACGCCTACTTCGATCAAAGGACGCAGGCTGCTTGTCAGTACCGCGTATTATTAAAACTACAGCAGGGGGCAGAGCTTTTTCTTACAAAGCCCCAGACACAGTCTCAGTGTTTAAGTCCAGGCTAAAAACCTATTTATTTAGCCAAGCATTTTTATAAATAGATTAGCCTTAGGTAAAGTAGCAGATCTGGGGGACTCATGGACGTGGAGTATTAGGTGAACTGGTATGTTTGGATGCTGTCTTCCCCACTCTCATTGATCACTCAGGTTTGTTGACGGTGAGGTGATTGGTTGCCTTACATCTCTGGAAGCCCTCATGTTTGTGTTTCCTTCTGGCTCTCCCTTTTTAGTTATGCTGTCATAGTTAGTCCTGCCGGAGTCTCTGCTTGCACTCTGCACTAAATAGACATTTACTTTTTACATTGTTCGACTGTGACCATACCTAACTGTTATTTTTCCATCTCTTTGCTCTCTCCTTTCCTGCTCTCTCCTCTCTCTCTCTCTCCCTCTCTCCTTTTTCCTCTACCTATCTCTCTGTCGAGCTATACATGTCGCTCCTGAGCTGCCAGTGATCCAGACCCCCTCTGCCCGCTGGACCTCTCTAATTCATCCTGGAGTCCTGCTTCTGGTTGGAGATCTCATCACATGGATGCCCCCGTGTGGTCTGCCTGGAATGAGTGTGGTGACTGGGGTTGGTTCCACTTTTCCATGAAGGTGGTCCTGTCCTCGACTGATGCAGACAGCTGTTCTCTGAGGACCTGTGACTTCAGTCGCTCGATAGTTCAGGACTGGAATTTTTCACAGCCTACCTGAGCCTCCAGTAACCACCTGGACTTTAATCTTACACATCTCCTCTTCTACTGAACTTCCAGTCTCGCATATTATTATGCACATCAATCCCTGCTATCTGTTTTCACCCAGATAAGGATGGGTTCCCTGTTGAGTCTGGTTCCTCTCAAGGTTTCTTCCTATTACCATCTCAGGGAGTTTTTCCTTGCCACTGTCGCCGTCGTCCTAGGCTTGCTCATCAGGGACAATCATATAATTTTGATTCATACACATTCACATTTCATACAAACTTAATTCTTTTGATTGTGTAAAGCTGCTTTGTGATGATGTAAATCGTTAAAAGCGCTATACAAATACAATTGAATTGAATTGACTAGTAAAGGTAAGCGCTGTCCATGGTCCTCTACTTGGGCTTGTATTTGGTCCAGTTAACTTTCCAGTAAACTAAACAAAGATTTAAATTCAGCCGCTAACGCTTCACGGTGTTTAGATAAACAGCTAACAGATAACAGCTGCTAAACGTTCATCTGTCCTCATCCTCCTGGACCTGTCAGCTGCATTTGACACCGTGAACCACAAGATTCTATTATCTATTCTTACAAGCCTTGGAATTTGTGGAACAGCGTGGCAATGGTTTGCTTCTTACCTAAAAGATAGGTCATATGAGGTAACATGGAGGGGATCTACATCTGCCCCACGTAGACTCTCTACTGGTGTCTACTTGGTCCTCTTCTGTTCTCCCTCTATACCCGGTCTCTTGGTAAGGTCATATCATCGCATGGATTCTCATACCACTGTTATGCAGACGACACCCAACTTGTTCTCTCCTTTCCTCCCTCTGACACTCAGGTTTCCACCCGGATCTCAGCATGTCTGGCAGACATCTCATTTTGGATGGCTGCTCATCAACTGAAGCTCAATCTCAGTAAAACCGAACTGTTGTTTATCCCTTGTGACTCATCTCCAGGTCAAGACCTTGTGATATCCATGGACAACAACCAAATCACTCCCTCAACCACTGCCCGCAATCTTGGGGTAACCGTGGACAATCATCTGTCATTTTCCCCACACATCGCTAACCTTACTCGCTCTTGTCGATTTCTTCTTTACAATATCAGAAGAATTCGCCCATTTCTTTTTTCACAGGCTACTCAGGTGCTTGTTCAGTCCCTTGTTATTTCAAGACTGGACTACTGCAACTCACTCCTGGCAGGCCTGCCTTTGTCCACGATTCGTCCTCTGCAACTGATCCAGAATGCAGCAGCACGACTCGTTTTTAACCTTCCCAAGTTCTCCCACACCACCCCACTCCTCCGCTCCCTGCACTGGCTTCCTGTAGCTGCCCGCATCAAATTCAAAACACTGATGCTTGCCTACAAAGCTAAAAATGGCCCAGCACCCACTTACCTATCTGTGCTAATTACACCACGCACTGCACCACGTTCCCTCCGATCCTCCAGCACTGCTCGCCTTATCCCACCATCTCTCAGGGATCGAGGGCGGCATTCATCCAGGCTCTTTTCTGTTCTGGCACCTAGGTGGTGGAATGAACTTCCTCTAGATGTCCGTACATCAGATACTTTGACTATCTTCAAACGACGACTCAAGACGCATCTGTTTCTCCAGTACTTGGACTAAACCCCCCCCCCCCCCCCCCCCAAAAAAAAAAAAAAAAAAAAACTTCAGATGTGTTGGACTAATAGTACTTAGTTATTAACCTAGTTAACCCAGTGTAAGTATGTATCCAATGTTGTAAACATTAAAGCACTTTTTGTAAGTCGCTCTGGAAAAGAGCGTCTGCCAAATGCCTAAATGTAAATGTAAATGTAAATGTAACAGCGCAGGGATAGTCTAGGGTTAGATAGATAGGGTTGAGTTTAGCATTTAGAAACGGATAAAGGAGTGAAGAAATGTAAAATTGTCGGAGCACCTAACTCACACGTCTACTCCATGTGACTGCTAACTGGAAGTCATGCATGGTCATTGTAAAACATACAACCCAAGTTTATAAACATTTTTAGGCACCAAAATATGAAAAAGAATAACGAAAATGTTGCTTTTCATGATGTATGCCAAAATGCATGAATGTTGTGGAAATGATCATTTATTAGATGCTTTGCCCTGCTTAGCTGTGAGAAAGTGTTTGCTGCGTTCTTAGCGATGTACGATCTCAGGTAAGCGTTTTTCTCACACATCTAATGCATGGTCTTGTTAAACATACAAAAGAAGTTTATAAACATTTTTAGGCATCAAAATATGAAAAAGAATAACAGAAAAGTTGTTTTTCAACATTTAGGCCAAAATGCATGAATGTTGTAGAAATAATGATTTATTAGATTTTTTTTTTCTCAAACAACTAATGCATAGTCATTGTAAAACACACAACACGAGTTTACAAACATTTTTAGGCACCAAAATATAAAAAAGAATAACGAAATAGTTGTTTTTCAACATTTAGGCCAAAATGCAGGAATGTTGTGGAAATGATCATTCATCAGGTCTTTTGCCCTGTTTAGCTGTGAGAAAGCGATTGCTGCGTTCTGAGGTTCGTACGAGCTCAGGAAAGCTGTTTTCTTACACAACTAATGCAAGGTCATTGTAAAACATACCTAATAAGTTTATAAACATTTTTAGGCACTAAAATATGAAAAAGAATAACGAAAAAGGTGTTTTTCAACATTTATGCCAAAATGCATGAATGTTGTGGAAATGATCATTTATTAGATCTTTTTGCTTTGTTTAGCTGAAAGCAAGCGTTTGCTGCGTTCTTAGCGCTGCACGAGCTCAGGAAAGCAGTTTTCTCACACAACTAATGCATGGTAATTGTAAATCATACAATACGAGTTTATAAACATTTCTAGGCATCAAAATTTGGTAAAGAATAACGAAAAAGTTGTTTTTCATGTTTTTCAACAAAGTGCATGAATGGTATGGAAATGATCATTTATCTGATGTTTTGCCCTGCTTAGCTGTGAGAAAGCGTTTGCTGCGTTCTTAGCGCTGTACGAGCTCAGGAAGGCTGTTTTCTCAAACAACTAATGCAAGATCATTGTAAAACATACAAAATAAGTTCCTAAATATTTTTAGGCATCAAAATTATGAAAAAGAATAACAAAAAAGTTGTTTTTCAACATTTATTCCAAAATGCATGAATGTTGTGGAAATGAACATTTATTAGATCTTTTTGCTTTGTTTAGCTGAAAGCAAGCGTTTGCTGCGTTCTTAGCGCTGTACGAGCTCAGGAAAGCAGTTTTCTTACACAACTAATGCACGGTAATTGTAAATCATACAATACGAGTTTATAAACATTTTTAGGCATCAAAATATGGAAAAGAATAACGAAAAAGTTGTTTTTCATGTTTTTCAACAAAGTGCATGAATGTTTTAGAAATGATCATTTTATTAGATGTTTTGCCCTGCTTAGCTGTGAGAAAGCGTTTGCTTCGTTCTTAGCGCTATATGAGCCCAGGAAAGCGGTTTTCTCACACAACTAATGCATGGTAATTGTAAATCATACAATACGAGTTTATAAACATTTTAGGCATCAAAATATGGAAAAGAATAACGAAAAAGTTGTTTTTCATGTTTTTCAACAAAGTGCATGAATGTTATGGAAATGATCATTTATTAGATGTTTTGCCCTGCTTAGCTGTGAGAAAGCGTTTGCTGCGTTCTTAGCGCTGTACGAGCTCAGGAAAGCTGTTTTCTCACACAACTAATGCATGGTAATTGTAAATCACATAATACGAGTTTATAAACATTTTTAGGCATCAAAATATGGAAAAGAATAACGAAAAAGGTGTTTTTCAACATGTATGCCAAAAACGCTTTCTCACAGCTAAGCAGGGCAAAACATCTAATAAAATGATCATTTCTATAACATTCATGCACTTTGTTGAAAAACATGAAAAACAACTTTTTCGTACAAAGCTGTGAGAAAAGCTGTGAGAAAGCGTTTGCTGCGTTCTTAGCTTTGTACGAGCTCAGGAAAGCTGTTTTCTCACACAACTAATGCAAGGTCATTGTAAAACATACAAAATAAGTTTATAAACATTTTTATGCATCAAAATATGAAAAAGAATAACGAAAAAGGTGTTTTTCAACATTTATGCCAAAATGCAGGAATGTTGTGGAAATGATCATTCATCAGATTTTTTGCCCTGTTTAGCTGTGAGAAAGCGATTGCTGCGTTCTGAGGTTCGTACGAGCTCAGGAAAGCTGTTTTCTTACACAACTAATGCAAGGTCATTGTAAAACATACAAAATAACTTCCTAAATATTTTTAGGCATCAAAATTATGAAAAAGATTAACAAAAAAGTTGTTTTTCAACATTTATTCCAAAATGCATGAATGTTGTGGAAATGAACATTTATTAGATCTTTTTGCTTTGTTTAGCTGGAAGCAAGCGTTTGCTGCGTTCTTAGCGCTGCACGAGCTCAGGAAAGCAGTTTTCTTACACAACTAATGCATGGTAATTGTAAATCATACAATACGAGTTTATAAACATTTTTAGGCATCAAAATATGGAAAAGAATAACGAAAAAGTTGTTTTTCATATTTTTCAACAAAGTGCATGAATGGTATGGAAATGATCATTTATTAGATGTTTTGCCCTGCTTAGCTGTGAGAAAGCGTTAGCTGCGTTCTTTGCGATGTACGAGCTCAGGAAAGCTGTTTTCTCACACAACTAATGCATGGTAATTGTAAATCATACAATACGAGTTTATAAACATTTTTAGGCATCAAAATATGGAAAAGAATAACGAAAAAGTTGTTTTTCATGTTTTTCAACAAAGTGCATGAATGTTATGGAAATGATCATTTATTAGATGTTTTGCCCTGCTTAGCTGTGAGAAAGCGTTTGCTGCGTTCTCAGCGCTGTACGAGCTCAGGAAAGCTGTTTTCTCACACAACTAATGCAAGGTCATTGTAAACATACAAAATAAGTTTATAAACATTTTTATGCATCAAAATATGAAAAAGAATAACGAAAAAGGTGTTTTTCAACATTTATGCCAAAATGCAGGAATGTTGTGGAAATGATCATTCATCAGATTTTTTGCCCTGTTTAGCTGTGAGAAAGCGATTGCTGCGTTCTGAGGTTCGTACGAGCTCAGGAAAGCTGTTTTCTTACACAACTAATGCAAGGTCATTGTAAAACATACAAAATAAGTTCCTAAATATTTTTAGGCATCAAAATTATGAAAAAGATTAACAAAAAAGTTGTTTTTCAACATTTATTCCAAAATGCATGAATGTTGTGGAAATGAACATTTATTAGATCTTTTTGCTTTGTTTAGCTGGAAGCAAGCGTTTGCTGCGTTCTTAGCGCTGCACGAGCTCAGGAAAGCAGTTTTCTTACACAACTAATGCATGGTAATTGTAAATCATACAATACGAGTTTATAAACATTTTTAGGCATCAAAATATGGAAAAGAATAACGAAAAAGTTGTTTTTCATGTTTTTCAACAAAGTGCATGAATGGTATGGAAATGATCATTTATTAGATGTTTTGCCCTGCTTAGCTGTGAGAAAGCGTTAGCTGCGTCCTTTGCGATGTACGAGCTCAGGAAAGCTGTTTTCTCACACAACTAATGCATGGTAATTGTAAATCATACAATACGAGTTTATAAACATTTTTAGGCATCAAAATATGGAAAAGAATAACGAAAAAGTTGTTTTTCAACATTTATTCCAAAATGCATGAATGTTGTGGAAATGAACATTTATTAGGTCTTTTTGCTTTGTTCAGCTGAAAGCAAGCGTTTGCTGCGTTCTTAGCGCTGTACGAGCTCAGGAAAGCTGTTTTCTTACACAACTAATGCATGGTAATTGTAAATCATACAATACGAGTTTATAAACATTTTTAGGCATCAAAATATGAAAAAGAATAACGAAAAAGGTGTTTTTCATGTTTTTCAACAAAGTGCATGAATGTTATGGAAATGATCATTTATTAGATGTTTTGCCCTGCTTAGCTGTGAGAAAGCGTTTGCTGCGTTCTTTGCGCTGTACGAGCTCAGGAAAGCTGTTTTCTCACACAACTAATGCATGGTAATTGTAAATCACACAATACGAGTTTATAAACATTATAGGGCATCAAAATATGAAAAAGAATAACGAAAAAGGTGTTTTTCAACATGTATGCCAAAATGCAGGAATGTTGTGGAAATGATCATTTATTAGATGTGTTGCCCTGCGAAGCTGTGAGAAAGCGTTTGCTGCGTTCTCAGCCTTGTACGAGCTCAGGAAAGCTGTTTTCTCACAAAACTAAGGCAAGATCATTGTAAAACATACAAAATAAGTTCATAAACATTTTTAGGCATCGAAATATAAAAAAGAATAACAAAAAAGTTGTTTTTCAACATTTATTCCAAAATGCATGAATGTTGTGGAAATGATCATTTATTAGATCTTTTTGCTTTGTTTAGCTGTGAGAAAGCGTTTGCTGCGTTCTTAGCGCTGTACGAGCTCAGGAAAGCTGTTTTCTCACACAACTAATGCATGGTAATTGTAAATCATACAATACGAGTTTATAAACATTTTTAGGCATCAAAATATGAAAAAGAATAACGAAAAAGGTGTTTTTCAACATGTATGCCAAAATGCAGGAATGTTGTGGAAATGATCATTCATCAGATTTTTTGCCCTGTTTAGCTGTGAGAAAGCGATTGCTGCGTTCTGAAGTTCGTACGAGCTCAGGAAAGCTGTTTTCTTACACAACTAATGCAAGGTCATTGTAAAACATACCTAATAAGTTTATAAACATTTTTAGGCACTAAAATATGAAGAAGAATAACGAAAAAGGTGTTTTTCAACATTTTTGCCAAAATGCATGAATGTTGTGGAAATGATCATTTATTAGATCTTTTTGCTTTGTTTAGCTGAAAGCAAGCGTTTGCTGCGTTCTTAGCGCTGTACGAGCTCAGGAAAGCAGTTTTCTCACACAACTAATGTATGGTAATTGTAAATCATACAATACGAGTTTATAAACATTTTTAGGCATCAAAATATGGAAAAGAATAACGAAAAAGTTGTTTTTCATGTTTTTCAACAAAGTGCATGAATGGTATGGAAATGATCATTTATTAGATGTTTTGCCCTGCTTAGCTGCAAGAAAGCGTTTGCTGCGTTCTTAAGCGCTGTACGAACTCAGGAAGGCTGTTTTCTCACACAACTAATGCATGGTAATTGTAAATCATACAATACGAGTTTATAAACATTTTTAGGCATCAAAATATGGAAAAGAATAACGAAAAAGTTGCTTTTCATGTTTTTCAACAAAGTGCATGAATTTTTTTTTTTTTTTGCCCTGTTTAGCTGTGAGAAAGCGTTTTTCATGATTTTCAACAAAGTGCATGAATGTTATGGAAATGATAATTTATTAGGTGCTTTTCCCTGCTTAGCTGTGAGAAAGCGTTTGCTGCTTTCTTAGCGCTGACCGAGCTCAGGAAAGCTGTTTTCTCACACAACTTATGCATGGTAATTGTAAATCATACAATACGAGTTTATAAGGATTTTTGGCATCAAAATATGGAAAAGAATAACGAAAAAGTTGTTTTTCATGTTTTTCAACAAAGTGCATGAATGTTATGGAAATGATCATTTATTAGATGTTTTGCCCTGCTTAGCTGTGAGAAAGCGTTTGCTGCGTTCAGAGCGCTGTACGAGCTCAGGAAAGCTGTTTTCTCACACAACTAATGCATAGTCATTGTAAAACACACAACACGAGTTTACGAACATTTTTAGGCACCAAAATATGAAAAAGAATAACGAAATAGTTGTTTTTCAACATGTATGCCAAAATGCAGGAATGTTGTGGAAATGATCATTCATCAGATTTTTTGCCCTGTTTAGCTATGAGAAAGCGTTTGCTGCTTTCTGAGCTTCGTACGAGGTCAGGAAAGGTGTTTTCGCACACACTTAATGCAAGGTCATTGTAAAACATACCTAATAAGTTTATAAACATTTTTAGGCACTACAATATAAAAAAGAATAACGAAAAAGTTGTTTTTCATGTTTTTCAACAAAGTGCACGAATGTTATAGAAATGATCATTTTATTAGATGTTTTGCCCTGCTTAGCTGTGAGAAAGCGTTTGCTTCGTTCTTAGCGCTGTACGAGCCCAGGAAAGCGGTTTTCTCACACAACTAATGCATGGTAATTGTAAATCATACAATACGAGTTTATAAACATTTTTAGGCATCAAAATATGAAAAAGAATATAACAAAAATGCTGATTTTTCAACATGTATGCCACAATGCAGGAATGTTGTGGAAATGATATGTGCGTGAGCCATGTGAGAAAGTTTAGCGAGTGCAGTACTTGGGACTGTGTGCATGAGTATTCCGGCTGTCCAGAGATTTAATATAGCAGATTGTGTGCGTTAATGCCATATAGTAAGTTGTCATTCTTATTTCCTGTTTAATAATTAAGATTACCACATCTGTGTGTTATTGAGATTTATGGTCAATATTTAGATTCATGCAAATTATCCTAAGTAAATGTTATGCACGTGGTGTGTATTATGTTGCCTATTGAAGATATTCTTGGCTATATTGCTTATCACATTATTTACAGTCAGTGACTCACTTTGTATTATATTGGATTATATATTATACCACAGGTGCTTGTGGTAGTTATTATTGTTTGATTATCAAAGTAATGACCTAAATATTACAGTTTGGTTTAGTTACTGTTTAGTTATTAAATCAATGTATATGGGCACTAATTTCATAATGTTGTGTTAATAATACCTAACTTTTATTTGCTATTTTCAGAACCACACACCCACACACCACCCACTCACTAAGAGCACAACACACAACAAACTATACAACTGTTGCCCATGCCTACTTGAACTGTTTATTAAACATTGTCAATTCAGCAAATGGTCTGGTTCCTGTGTCCTGGCTGACAGCCAAGGGTGATTACCACAAAATACGATCCAGCTGTAGAACTAGAACACAGTCCTTCTAAGTCTCACCAACAATTTTGGTCCTTCGAGCCGGATGTGGTAATTTCTCTTTAGAAGATGGACGAAAGAGCTGCAACCAGACCTAGACGTCAGACATACCCCCCACGTTATTATGACGAGTACGAGACGGGTTTTGTGCTGCCACAAAGACAGTTATGTGAACCACTAACCAGTAGGCATGGGCAAGAAGAGGAGTTATGTGCTCAGGGGGAAGGAGCTGTTAATATAACACCACCTACTGTCAGCCAGTCATTGATGGATGCTGACAATATAGACAGAGCACAGGTCAAACGAAGCAGACTACCCACCCCAAGTAGTTGGTCATTAGTACAGTATAGTTTATCTCCAGCGTCCCAGAAAGACCTTTAGCAAAGTAGAGATGAGCAACTAAACGCAACATTAGCTGAAATTCGAAAGACCAGGTCTGAGTTAAGACTTCTTGCAGAGACTGTGCGCAGCCTAAAGCATACCACTCCACCAGCCACAATGTGCTCTCAGTCTAAAACACTGGATCCACCTAAGTCTGATCCCAGTCCCAATCTGCAGTCCCTTTCGACCATGGGTACACCTAGACCACCTCCACCCTGTGAAGAGTTGATCTCTGACATGCAGGCTGATAAGTATGATGACTCAGACTGGCCTGGATCCAGAGAGGCGATGGAGAGAGAAGTTTTACCTACACAAGTGAATTCATCCACTAAGAACAGAACAGCACCTTACTGCCTATTCTGTAACAATTCAGATCACTTCTTAAGCCAATGCACAGAGGTGGTAAAACTGACCACAGACCAATTATCCGAATGGATTCGTACCAATCGAAGGTGCTGGCGATGCGATGCACAGGGGCCTGATGTATAAACGTTGCGTACGCCCAAAATGGGCATAGAAATATGCGTACGCATTTTTCCACGCACATATCGGGATTTATAAAAAATAAACTTGGCGTAAATAAGTGCGCACCGTAAGGATGCTCTTGACCGTGCGTACGCACTCTTTTAAAAGAGTATGTGTTTTGGCGACACCAACTGGCCCAAATAGCAATAACTATTTAAAATAGTCATCACCCAATTAATCAAATTGCATCAACCTGAATTATCATTATCAGCATTCTTAACCAAGTGCAAATACTTTGAATTTACTTTTTTTAATGAATGGGCTATAAAAAGATATGTGCGTATATAACATATCATCATAATGGATGCTCTAGCGCTGTTAGAAGACCTTGCTAATGACGCTCTACGGAGGGAGCGTGTTTTCAGAGACCGTGAAGATTTCCTTGCTCATGATGATGATTGGCTCATGAGCCGATTTCGATTTCCAAGAGCCATTCTCTTGGAATTGTGTTCTGAATTACGGCCAGTATTGGAAAGACCCTCGCGGAGAAACCGCGCTGTGTGTTCAAGTACAAGTGTATGGCGTTATATTCCAGAATTGTCTGAGCGCGTGGTTTGACATTTTGAGAGCAGACAAAGCACTCTATGCGCGTGCAATGTCTCCAATGCGCGCTCAACAGCTCGATTCTGCGAGTGCAATGTCTCCCCTGCTCGCTCAACATATTCTCCGCGCGCGCGCGACTTCTCGATTCTGTGCGCGCTCGACTTTGCCTGCACGCGCGTGCAACATTTATTTTCTGTGCGCGCTCGACTCTGCCTGCACGCGCGTGCAACATTTATTTTTTGTGCGCGCTCGACTCTGCCTGTATGCTCGCTCAACTTTGTCCAGTGGTACAAAACTGCCACAAAACCAGCCAATCACAGACTTCCACACACTACTTCTGATTGGCTGTTCCTCCTCTATCAGCTGGCAATATCGACCGCATAACGCATACTATAATTTGTATAGTGCTTGTAAAATGGCCATTGTCTCAAAGCAGCCTTACAAAATCAAAATAAAATGATAAGAAATTTAAATTATATATAATTATATAAAAATAAATTATATAAGGGAAGCAATGTAAATAAAGTTTTTATTCATAAATATTATAAACAAATATTATAGTATTTATTTTTTATTTAATGAAGTATTAGTATATACCAGTTTCGTTTGCCCATTGTGTGTTTTTATTTACGTACCTAATTACGTTACCATATAGCTCATTGTTAGACTACATCGACTAAAATTCTAATCGGATAACTTTACTTATAAACCTTTATTTACAACGCTTCCGTTAAGCGGTCGATAGTAGTGCCACTTGATTGGAGGAGAAACAACCGATCAGAAGTAGTGTGTGGATGTCTGTGATTGGCTGGTTTTGTGGCAGTTTTGTAACACTGGACAAAGTTGTGCGAGCGTACAGGCAGAGTCGAGCGCGCACAGAAAATAAATGTTGCACGCGCGTGCAGGCAGAGTCGAGCGCGCGCGGAGAACATGTTGAGCGAGCAGGGGAGACATTGCGCGCGCAGAATCGAGCTGTTGAGCGCGCAAAGGAGACATTGCACGCGCATAGAGTGCATTGTCTGCTCTCAAAATGTCAAACCACGCGCTCAGAATTGTGGCAGGAATATAACGCCATACAAGTGGTGTTGTCTTTTTAAGTTATTTTTTATTTGCATATGAATATACAGGAAAATCGACTGTTTTAATAAACGTATCTTAAGGACAGCTGCATCTATTGCTAGATTTGTCACTTGGATATTTTAGGACTTTCCACTTCCGCGGAATTTGAATTGGTTGATTTAAATTATCCACAATAAAAAAGCAGAATTTTAAACAGACAAAAACTTATATAATGTGTAGATAAATCAATTACTTACCATCGTCACTGCGAATCACATCCGTATCACTTTGGAATTCTGGAAGAACTCCACTTAATCCTGTGTTCCCTATAATCGCGCCCACCCTTACATCAAAGGCTGAGAGGTCAGTGATTCCTTGACCACCACCAGTTGTTACAACACTGCGCCTGTGTGCACATATTCTTTTTTTTTTACGACTACTTTTAAGTCTGACCATTTTTTTTTGGTCTCTTGGACTGTGTGAGGCACCGATGTAACAGCATTGACTGCTTCTGTTATACTTGCTCCCATTCTACCATCTTTCTTTTATTTGAAATTCCCGCAGAGAGCCCACCAAATAAAACTTTTTTTCGGCCCTCCACCTCAGACAGCAGTACCTCCATCTTGCAGTCGGCGAAGTTTCTTTTTTTTTTTTTGCTTTTCGTTTCTGTTTTTCCATTTTTAGCCAACAGATCAATGACAATTATCGGTCGTATTAATATGCAGGGAGATCATACATATTCAAAATAGGCGGTCTTAACCTCCAAATATGGTTATTTCGGGAGGAGATTGGGGTAAGCTATAAGCACGTGCACCTGCGCACAAAATTCAGATAATTGTGATTTATAAAGCGAACCTTGCGCAGGTTCTGGCGTACGTACGGTTTTATAAATCTGAAAACTTTTGTGCGTACGCAAATTCTGCCTTATGTGCGTACGCACATTTTAAGGATGAAATCTACGCAAAGTTTTATACATGAGGCCCCAGGTCTGAGTTAAGACTTCTTGCAGAGACTGTGCGCAGCCTAAAGCATACCACTCCACCAGCCACAATGTGCTCTCAGTCTAAAACACTGGATCCACCTAAGTCTGATCCCAGTCCCAATCTGCAGTCCCTTTCGACCATGGGTACACCTAGACCACCTCCACCCTGTGAAGAGTTGATCTCTGACATGCAGGCTGATAAGTATGATGACTCAGACTGGCCTGGATCCAGAGAGGCGATGGAGAGAGAAGTTTTACCTACACAAGTGAATCCATCCACTAAGAACAGAACAGCACCTTACTGCCTATTCTGTAACAATTCAGATCACTTCTTAAGCCAATGCACAGAGGTGGTAAAACTGACCACAGACCAATTATCCGAATGGATTCGTACCAATCGAAGGTGCTGGCGATGCGCTAGGAATCACCAAGCAGCCCAGTGCAACCTGCGGAAACCTTGCAGCATTTGCCAAGGTAAACACCTACCAGTGCTGCACGCAGTCAATTCCAGAACACTCAGAACTGTGGTCAAGTCAACTAACGAGGAGAGCTGTCTAGTGAAAACATCTTCTGAAGTGCTGTATGTGGACAAACCATCAGATGGCAGTCAGGTACTACTAAAGGTTATCTTACCAGCTGCAACGCACCATCTGGGCCTCAGAGGAGAGCCAGAAGACCTGGCCTTGAGAACTATACGTCAAGATATACAAGTTCTTCATGGGTCCAAGGTGTCATTCCGTATTTCCCCAGCCGATAAGCCACAGCAAAGCTTTCTTATCACTGATGCCTTCACTGCAGAACATCTTTGCCTCGCACTCCATTCTTACCCTATGAACAGATTACAGAAAAAGTACAAGCACCTCGTGGGCCTCCCGATACAGGCGTTTAAGCAGGCCCAACCCTTACTGTTAATTGGAGCTGATCATCCCCACTTGATTACTCCTGTCAAGCCTGGTTACACTCCGAGTCCTGTCGATTCAAGGTTTTTGTTGGCACGCGGGTGGCAGAAATCCAGGAGCTCACTGATCGACTTTCATGGCGATAGGTTGACTCAGAAAAAAACCCTGCAGACGACCTCACCAGAGGAAAGAGGTTAGATGAGCTGGCAGAGCACAACCGATATGGAGACATGGGCCATCGTTTCTTCTCCAAAGCCCAGACACATGGCCGACCCCACCAACAACCGTAGTTGCAGAGTGTCACATGGAACCCCGCAAGTCTATATTCTGTGGAGTCACTGCAACCATACCTGACAAGGAACCTTACCTACCAGACACGCATCAGTACAACACCTGGAGGGAACTTGTAGAGGCAACCGTACAGAGGCTTCAAGGGGCGCCAGGTAACAGCAAAGCTCCTAGCGCTGATGACTACCGTACAGCTGAAATTCTTATCCTCAGAAGGGCACAACAGGATACTTTCACAGAGGAGTTCAGTCTACTGCAAAAGGGAAAACCAATCCAACAAAATAGCTGCTTACTTACACTGGCTCCAGAGCTGGACAAGACGGTGGCAGACTGCGCAGAACTGAAGCCTCAGACTCAGCTGCTGTGCATCCCATCATCTTGGATCACTGCCATTCCACCACTAAACTTTTAATCCAAGACTATGATTCTCCGCTTGGACACCCTGGTCCCGAGAGAGTGTTCTCGGAGATCCGCCGCAAGTTTTGAATCTTACGAGGTGGAGAGGCAATCCGACGATATCAGAACACCTGTACTGATTGTCGACAATGGAAATCGAACCCTCACGTTCCGAAGATGGCAGATCTACCTATAGCACGTCTACGCCTTTATACGGCCCTTGGTAATCAACGTGGGCAGGCGCACAGAGAAAAGGTAGGGAATCATATTAAAATGCCTTACAACCAGATGTGTACACTTAGAAATCCTCACCAATATGAATGCAGACTCCTTCTTAATGTCACTGAGAAGGTTCATCGCCAAAAGAGGGACACCAGCTGAGTTGTTCTCTGACCAAGGAACAAACTTCCGGGGAGGAGAAAGAGAGATACGAGAGGCCCTTGGAGGACTGTCACCAGAACTCCAACTTCAGCTTGCCAAACATAAAATACAGTTCCATTTCAACCCACCTGGCGCACCCCACTTCGGCGGAACGTGGGAAAGGGAAATTCGCTCTGTGAAAACAGCACTTTACAGTGTGGTAGGAAGTCAAGCCATCACAGAGGAAGTACTCCATACTGTTCTCCTAGAAGTAGAAGGCATGTTAAATGCTAAACCATTGGTCATTGTAAAACATACAACATGAGTTTATAAACATTTTTAGGCATCAAAATATGAAAAAGAATAACGAAAAAGTTGTTTTTCAACATGTTATAGAAATGATCATTTTATTAGATGTTTTGCCCTGCTTAGCTGTGAGAAAGCGTTTGCTTCGTTCTTAGCGCTGTACGAGCCCAGGAAAGCGGTTTTCTCACACAACTAATGCATGGTAATTGTAAATCATACAATACGAGTTTATAAACATTTTTAGGCATCAAAATATGAAAAAGAATATAACAAAAATGCTGATTTTTCAACATGTATGCCACAATGCAGGAATGTTGTGGAAATGATATGTGCGTGAGCCATGTGAGAAAGTTTAGCGAGTGCAGTACTTGGGACTGTGTGCATGAGTATTCCGGCTGTCCAGAGATTTAATATAGCAGATTGTGTGCGTTAATGCCATATAGTAAGTTGTCATTCTTATTTCCTGTTTAATAATTAAGATTACCACATCTGTGTGTTATTGAGATTTATGGTCAATATTTAGATTCATGCAAATTATCCTAAGTAAATGTTATGCACGTGGTGTGTATTATGTTGCCTATTGAAGATATTCTTGGCTATATTGCTTATCACATTATTTACAGTCAGTGACTCACTTTGTATTATATTGGATTATATATTATACCACAGGTGCTTGTGGTAGTTATTATTGTTTGATTATCAAAGTAATGACCTAAATATTACAGTTTGGTTTAGTTACTGTTTAGTTATTAAATCAATGTATATGGGCACTAATTTCATAATGTTGTGTTAATAATACCTAACTTTTATTTGCTATTTTCAGAACCACACACCCACACACCACCCACTCACTAAGAGCACAACACACAACAAACTATACAACTGTTGCCCATGCCTACTTGAACTGTTTATTAAACATTGTCAATTCAGCAAATGGTCTGGTTCCTGTGTCCTGGCTGACAGCCAAGGGTGATTACCACAAAATACGATCCAGCTGTAGAACTAGAACACAGTCCTTCTAAGTCTCACCAACAATTTTGGTCCTTCGAGCCGGATGTGGTAATTTCTCTTTAGAAGATGGACGAAAGAGCTGCAACCAGACCTAGACGTCAGACATACCCCCCACGTTATTATGACGAGTACGAGACGGGTTTTGTGCTGCCACAAAGACAGTTATGTGAACCACTAACCAGTAGGCATGGGCAAGAAGAGGAGTTATGTGCTCAGGGGGAAGGAGCTGTTAATATAACACCACCTACTGTCAGCCAGTCATTGATGGATGCTGACAATATAGACAGAGCACAGGTCAAACGAAGCAGACTACCCACCCCAAGTAGTTGGTCATTAGTACAGTATAGTTTATCTCCAGCGTCCCAGAAAGACCTTTAGCAAAGTAGAGATGAGCAACTAAACGCAACATTAGCTGAAATTCGAAAGACCAGGTCTGAGTTAAGACTTCTTGCAGAGACTGTGCGCAGCCTAAAGCATACCACTCCACCAGCCACAATGTGCTCTCAGTCTAAAACACTGGATCCACCTAAGTCTGATCCCAGTCCCAATCTGCAGTCCCTTTCGACCATGGGTACACCTAGACCACCTCCACCCTGTGAAGAGTTGATCTCTGACATGCAGGCTGATAAGTATGATGACTCAGACTGGCCTGGATCCAGAGAGGCGATGGAGAGAGAAGTTTTACCTACACAAGTGAATTCATCCACTAAGAACAGAACAGCACCTTACTGCCTATTCTGTAACAATTCAGATCACTTCTTAAGCCAATGCACAGAGGTGGTAAAACTGACCACAGACCAATTATCCGAATGGATTCGTACCAATCGAAGGTGCTGGCGATGCGCTAGGAATAACCAAGCAGCCCAGTGCAACCTGCGGAAACCTTGCAGCATTTGCCAAGGTAAACACCTACCAGTGCTGCACGCAGTCAATTCCAGAACACTCAGAACTGTGGTCAAGTCAACTAACGAGGAGAGCTGTCTAGTGAAAACATCTTCTGAAGTGCTGTATGTGGACAAACCATCAGATGGCAGTCAGGTACTACTAAAGGTTATCTTACCAGCTGCAACGCACCATCTGGGCCTCAGAGGAGAGCCAGAAGACCTGGCCTTGAGAACTATACGTCAAGATATACAAGTTCTTCATGGGTCCAAGGTGTCATTCCGTATTTCCCCAGCCGATAAGCCACAGCAAAGCTTTCTTATCACTGATGCCTTCACTGCAGAACATCTTTGCCTCGCACTCCATTCTTACCCTATGAACAGATTACAGAAAAAGTACAAGCACCTCGTGGGCCTCCCGATACAGGCGTTTAAGCAGGCCCAACCCTTACTGTTAATTGGAGCTGATCATCCCCACTTGATTACTCCTGTCAAGCCTGGTTACACTCCGAGTCCTGTCGATTCAAGGTTTTTGTTGGCACGCGGGTGGCAGAAATCCAGGAGCTCACTGATCGACTTTCATGGCGATAGGTTGACTCAGAAAAAAACCCTGCAGACGACCTCACCAGAGGAAAGAGGTTAGATGAGCTGGCAGAGCACAACCGATATGGAGACATGGGCCATCGTTTCTTCTCCAAAGCCCAGACACATGGCCGACCCCACCAACAACCGTAGTTGCAGAGTGTCACATGGAACCCCGCAAGTCTATATTCTGTGGAGTCACTGCAACCATACCTGACAAGGAACCTTACGTACCAGACACGCATCAGTACAACACCTGGAGGGAACTTGTAGAGGCAACCGTACAGAGGCTTCAAGGGGCGCCAGGTAACAGCAAAGCTCCTAGCGCTGATGACTACAGTACAGCTGAAATTCTTATCCTCAGAAGGGCACAACAGGATACTTTCACAGAGGAGTTCAGTCTACTGCAAAAGGGAAAACCAATCCAACAAAATAGCTGCTTACTTACACTGGCTCCAGAGCTGGACAAGACGGTGGCAGACTGCGCAGAACTGAAGCCTCAGACTCAGCTGCTGTGCATCCCATCATCTTGGATCACTGCCATTCCACCACTAAACTTTTAATCCAAGACTATGATTCTCCGCTTGGACACCCTGGTCCCGAGAGAGTGTTCTCGGAGATCCGCCGCAAGTTTTGAATCTTACGAGGTGGAGAGGCAATCCGACGATATCAGAACACCTGTACTGATTGTCGACAATGGAAATCGAACCCTCACGTTCCGAAGATGGCAGATCTACCTATAGCACGTCTACGCCTTTATACGGCCCTTGGTAATCAACGTGGGCAGGCGCACAGAGAAAAGGTAGGGAATCATATTAAAATGCCTTACAACCAGATGTGTACACTTAGAAATCCTCACCAATATGAATGCAGACTCCTTCTTAATGTCACTGAGAAGGTTCATCGCCAAAAGAGGGACACCAGCTGAGTTGTTCTCTGACCAAGGAACAAACTTCCGGGGAGGAGAAAGAGAGATACGAGAGGCCCTTGGAGGACTGTCACCAGAACTCCAACTTCAGCTTGCCAAACATAAAATACAGTTCCATTTCAACCCACCTGGCGCACCCCACTTCGGCGGAACGTGGGAAAGGGAAATTCGCTCTGTGAAAACAGCACTTTACAGTGTGGTAGGAAGTCAAGCCATCACAGAGGAAGTACTCCATACTGTTCTCCTAGAAGTAGAAGGCATGTTAAATGCTAAACCATTGGTCATTGTAAAACATACAACATGAGTTTATAAACATTTTTAGGCATCAAAATATGAAAAAGAATAACGAAAAAGTTGTTTTTCAACATGTATGCCAAAATGCTTGAATGTTGTGGAAATAATCATTTATTAGATGCTTTGCCCTGCTTAGCTGTGAGAAGATGTTTGCTTCGTTCTTAGTGCTGTTCGAGCTCAGGAAAGCTGTTTTCTCACACAACTAATGCATGGTCATTGTTTTTATTTCAACAATATTTTTATTGATTTTAAAACAGGGATATTACAAGGTAGACATGTAATGTTTCAATACAGAATTTTAAAACCTCCTTATAAATCCCTATAGCACCCACCCCACCCCTCCCTAGCTCCAAAAAGAGCAATCAGAGGATCTGGTTCAAGATTGCATTTCAATATATACGACAAGGTTTTAAAAACATCCCTCCAGATTTTTTCCAAATTCGGGCATGTCCAATACATATGAATAAGAGACGCCTCTCCACTCTATTACTCACAACAAGGATCAATGTCTGGGTAAAAAACCGAAAAGTTTAAGTTTGGAGAAATGAGCCCTGTGTACAACCTTAAACCTTAAATAAAGAGTGGCGGGCACATAAGGAAGTTGAAGTGACAAATTTAAGAATTGAATTCCAAGTATCATCTGACAGTGAGAGATTTAAATCTTTCTCCCAAGCAGTTTTAATTTTACTTAAAGGGGTGTGTCTCAAACCCATCAATCCACTGTAAATAGTGGATATTAGGCCTTTACGCAGCGGGGACAAACATAGGAGATTATCTATAATATTTGCAGCAGGAGCCTCAGGGAAATTCTGTATTAAAGAGCGAATGAATGAAGTATCTGAATACTTGCAGATATCTGAAAAAGTTTGAAATGGGTAGGTTAAACCTTTCAGAAAGCTGCTCAAACGATGCAAACATACAGATCTCTGCAAAGCTTGATACCCTTATTGTACCATTCCTGAAACAGTGAATCATGTAAAGAAGGTTGGAAGAGATAGTTAGAGACGATAGGACTGGAAAGAGAAAAGCCCAGAAGACCACAGTGCTTTCTGAACTGAGCCCATACTCTTAAGGTATGCCTGACAACTGAGTTATAGATTAATTTTATTGAGGGATGGGGAGTGCGGATCCAGGGAGTGCAGAGACAGAGAGGTTTTTGACTGACTTTATCTCCATTTCCACCCAGGCAGGCCGATTAGGTTGGTTAGGAAAATATGCCCAAAAGATGACAGATCGAATGTTTGCTGCCCAGTAGTAAAAACGAAAATAAGGTAGAGCCATGCCACCATCTCTTTTAGATCTTTGAAGTAAGGACTTATTTAATCGTGGATGTTTACCTTTCCAAAGGTAAGAGGATATAATTGAGTCTAAAACACCAAAGTAAGATTTGGGAATGAAAACAGGTACAGACTGAAAGAGATATAAAAAATTTAGGAAGAATACTCATTTTAATAGCATTAATGCAGCCCACCAGGGACATGGACAGTGGTGACCATTTTTCCAAGTCCTTTTTAGTTTGGTTCAACAACCTAGTAAAATTTTCTTTAAAAAGGTGTTTATGTTTCCTTGGGATTGTAATACCGAGGTAGGTAACCTGATTTTTCACTATGTTGAATGGAAAATTGTGCATACCCGTTGTTACTGCTGTGTTATTAAGCAGAAAAGTTCACTTTTGCGCAAATTCAATTTATATCCTGAAAAGTAGCTAAATTCACTAAGCACAGGTGGAAGGGAGGAGATTGAATTTGATATAAAAAGTAGAAGATCATCTGCATAAAGGGAAACTTTATGTTCTTCTTCCTGCCTCCAAATCCCAGATATATCCCTACAACTGCGGAATGCAATTGCTAGTGGCTCAATGGCAAGGTTAAAGAGCAATGGGCTAAGAGGACACCCCTGACGAGGGATCCCCTCTGATGGTGTGTACAGGACATCCATAAGACGTCGAATGTTAAAGTAAGAAAAGCGATTTTTGACAAAACCGGTCTGGTTCTCAGATATAATAGAGGGTAAAACATTCTCTAATCTACGAGCCAAGACTTTAGCAAGGATTTTAACATCCACGTTGAGAAGAGAGATTGGTCTATATGAAGAGTACTCTGTTGGGTCTTTATCTCTCCTTGCTATAAGGGTGATGCGAACCTTATTAAATGACGCAGGCAGCTTACCTTGCTTAAAAGAGTCAGATAGAACCAAAGCTAGTTGTGGTGCAAGGTATGAGGAGAATGATTAAAAAAACTCTGCAGGGAACCCATCAGGACTCGGGGATTTACTAGATTGCAATGATGAGATAGCTGAACTGATCTCCTCTTGTGATATGGGCTCTTCTAATCTTAATCTAGAATCAGGGAACAGTGTTGGGATATCTAATTTATTCAAGAAATTCTCAAGTGAATTACAGTCCTTTGGAAACTCAGAAGTATATAATCGAGAATAAAAATTCCTGAATGCATCATTAATTTTAGAATGGTCGGTAGTGATGGTACCATCCTCTATCCGAATTTTTGTAATGTGTTGCTGTGCTCTTAACTGGTTAGCTAAAAGTTTCCCAGATTTGTCACCATGAATGTAAAATTGGCTCCTACTCTTTAATAATTGGCATTCAATTACATGCGCCGAGATGAGTTCAAAATTAGTTTGCAATTCTATGCGTTTTTTATACAGATCAGGATTTTTAAATGGAGCATACTGCTGATCAATTTCTTTAATTTGGTTGGTCAAATCTTTTCGTTCTTTATATGCCTTTCTTTTCATATTTGCAAGTATATAAAATTGTCTGTCCCCTGAGGTAGGCTTTTAGAGCATCCCAAACAGTTAAACATGACACTTCAGGTGTTTCATTTGTGTTTAAGAAAAAAACTATCTGGTCTTCCATAATTTTTTTTTAATTATTCTCTATCAGTAATGATGAATTAAAGCGCCAATGTTTATTAATTTGAGGAAGATTGGGGAGCTTTATAGACATAACAACTGGCGCATGACCTGATATCACAATGCTCTGATAAGCGCAGGTATTAACCATTGGGATCAGTTGATTATCTATAAAGAAATAATCAATTCTGGAGAAAGTATGATGAACATGTGAGAAAAAGGAGTATTCTCTCTTTTTTGGACTATGGAAGCGCCATATGTCAGAGATACCAAAGCTGCAAAGATAGGACTGAAGTAGCATGGCGGATTTACTTAGAGGTATAGGATTGGGAGATGACCTGTCAAGTGATGGATCCAAACAGCAGTTGAAGTCTCCCCCTAATACGAGAGAGTATGAGCTCAGATCTGGTAGAGCAGAAAAGAAATGTTCAAAGAAGGAGACATCATCATAATTAGGGGCATATAAATTAGCCAACACTACATTAGTATTAAATAATTTCCCTGAAACAATGATATAACGACCATGTATATCCGTAATAACATTTTGATGCTCAAAAGAGATGTTTGGACTAATGAGAATTGAGACACCCCTAGCTTTGGCCTGAAAGGTCGAGTGGTAGTGCTGCCGTCCCCAACGCGACATAAGGCGAGAATTATCAGAACTGAGAATGTGAGTTTCTTGTAAAAATGCGATTGCAGTGTTAAGTTGTTTAAGGTGTGACAGCACCTTCCTTCTCTTGACTGGATGGTTTAAACCCTTAACATTCCAGCTCACAAAGTTTAAAGAAATATTCATTCTCCCTGAGAGGAGATGCAGGTAGATAAACATGAATAACACTAAGATGTCTAGCGTCAGCCTTAAAACAAGAGTGTAAAACACAGAGCAACATTGTAAAGATGCACCGTGTACAAAGAACTAACATAATACTGGCTTCGGAGAACCCCCACCCCTCCCCCCCCACACCCCACTGCCCCCAAAGAAACAAAGATAGCTGCTAACAAACAAAGCAGCAAGCTCTTCCATCCTTCCATTTTCCACCTAACCAATCTTCCTGCCGCTAACCACAACATCTTCTGCTCCGACACAGTTTACAAAAACTAAGTATTAAATATATAAATAAAACATTTCCCCACTCCAATACTGAAATCTCTCAATAGGAGAAAAACACATCACCCCTCCCACCACGTCACATTATAACATCTAACATGCAAACACAAGTAGTCACTTGTGATTAGAAATAAAGTAATAATAGAAAAAAAAAATAACCCCTTCACAAGTTTAACACAGTAAACACGGCTAGATTTTTAGTTAGAAATGGTACTTTCCTGATAACTGTTGTTGCGTATTTAAAAAATAATAATAATACAGTGCACTACGTAGTTTTCGGCAGACTGTCTATGTGTTTCTGCGCCTCTTCCACCGAGCCGTAGAGAGAGTTACCCGGAGCCGTGCTGGATACAGGAGAGAAGGCCGGAGTCCACGGTTGTATAACTCAGTCATAACGTCTCTATACTCGGCCCGCTGGCTTAAAACTTCGGGAGCGTAGTCTTCCACGATACGAACCTGCGGACCGCAGTATTCCAGCCTCCCTCTCCGCCGAGCCTCCCGAACCAGAAGGTCTTTAACCTGGCACACGGAGAATGACCGGCCGAGGTCTCTGACCTGAAGCGGGTTTGGATGTAGGTATGCGGTGGGCTCTGTCAATCTCAGGCGGGGATGGAAGCGTTTTACTCCCACACACCTCGCACAGAAATTTCGAGAAGAACTCGGTAGAGAGTCCACTCTCAGTACGCTCCGGAAGACCCAGGACATGCAGGTTTTGTCTCCTGCTGCGGCCTTCTAGGTCCACGACTTTGGCCATTAACTTAGTGTTACTTTCCCGAAGTCCGGAGCAGATGTTTTCCAACTAGCTCACACGCTGGCTCAGGTCATCTGTAGCAAGTTCTAGTAAAGATGTGACGTAGCTTCCTGTTTTTCGTATTGTTCTTGCGAAAGTTCCTCGTTTGTTTGTATCAGGGTTTAGATTACATTACCTTTTCTTGTTTATTCTAAATAACAACATTAACTAATTTTCAGGCTTTAATACTACTGGATTTTTGCCTTTTTCTGTTTGTTTGCTTTTTTGCGCTTTTTCGGAGAACGCGCGTATCATCTGAGAACAACAAGCGGAATCCATCACCAAATAACTACTCAGGTACGATATCATGTCTAATATTCACCTCGTTCAGTGTGTAGAGTGCAGGATGTTTAGACATTCTTCCTCCGTCATTAGTGGTAATTTTATTTGTGATAGGTGTGTGTTAGTGAGCACTCTGATGGAGAAGATATCAGTGTTAGAGGAGCGCATCCAGACTTTAGAGAGGGTTAGAGAGTGTGAGAGCAGTGTTATTCTGGAAAAGGTAGTATCACAACAGCTATGTTCATATCTACATAGGAATAGCATACATGAATTGTATCAGTCAGGATTTAGGCCTCATCACAGCACAGAGACAGCACTCGTTAAAGTAGTAAATGACCTCCTAGTGGCCTCTGATCAGGGTTGTGTCACTATACTTGTGTTACTCGACCTCAGTGCAGCTTTTGATCATAATATTCTCCTTCACAGATTAGAAAATGTAGTAGGAATTAAGGGAACGGCCCTCTTATGGCTCAGATCCTATTTGACTGATCGTTATCAGTTTGTAGATTTAGATGGTGACCATTCCTCATGTTCTCAAGTTGAGTTTGGTGTTCCACAGGGTTCTGTTTTAGGCCCACTGCTTTTTTCCCTTTACATGCTTCCTCTAGGCAACATAATTCGTAAACATGGTATTAGTTTTCATTGTTATGCTGATGACACACAAGTATACGTTTCAGCAAAACCAGATGAGAAAAACCAGCTTACTAAAGTTGAGCAATGTGTGCAGGACATAAGAGATTGGATGGTAATTAATTTCCTTCTGCTTAATCCTGATAAGACAGAAGTTCTAGTCATAGGACCACAAGCAGCTAGAAGTAAGCTTTTTGATCACACTGTGATTTTAAATGGCCTTTCTGTTCCATCAAGTGCAACAGTAAAAGACCTCGGTGTGATTATAGATTCAAGCCTTTCATTAGAAGCACATGTAGATAATATTACCAGGATAGCATTCCTTCACCTCAGAAATATTGCCAAGATAAGAAATATATTGTCACTAAATGATGCAGAAAAACTAGTTCATGCTTTTATCACGTCTAGGTTGGATTATTGTAACGCCTTACTGTCTGGTTGTTCAACTAGGTGCTTAAACAAGCTTCAATTAGTCCAGAATGCAGCAGCGAGAGTCCTCACTCGAACCAGAAGATATGAGCACATCACCCCTATCTTATCTACATTGCATTGGCTTCCTGTGAAATTTCGCATCGATTTTAAAATACTACTCTTGACGTATAAAGCATTAAATGGTCTGGCGCCGCAGTATCTGAGTGAACTGCTAGTGTCTTACAATCCGCCACGCCTACTTCGATCAAAGGACGCAGGCTGCTTGTCAGTACCGCGTATTATTAAAACTACAGCAGGGGGCAGAGCTTTTTCTTACAAAGCCCCAGACACAGTCTCAGTGTTTAAGTCCAGGCTAAAAACCTATTTATTTAGCCAAGCATTTTTATAAATAGATTAGCCTTAGGTAAAGTAGCAGATCTGGGGGACTCATGGACGTGGAGTATTAGGTGAACTGGTATGTTTGGATGCTGTCTTCCCCACTCTCATTGATCACTCAGGTTTGTTGACGGTGAGGTGATTGGTTGCCTTACATCTCTGGAAGCCCTCATGTTTGTGTTTCCTTCTGGCTCTCCCTTTTTAGTTATGCTGTCATAGTTAGTCCTGCCGGAGTCTCTGCTTGCACTCTGCACTAAATAGACATTTACTTTTTACATTGTTCGACTGTGACCATACCTAACTGTTATTTTTCCATCTCTTTGCTCTCTCCTTTCCTGCTCTCTCCTCTCTCTCTCTCTCCCTCTCTCCTTTTTCCTCTACCTATCTCTCTGTCGAGCTATACATGTCGCTCCTGAGCTGCCAGTGATCCAGACCCCCTCTGCCCGCTGGACCTCTCTAATTCATCCTGGAGTCCTGCTTCTGGTTGGAGATCTCATCACATGGATGCCCCCGTGTGGTCTGCCTGGAATGAGTGTGGTGACTGGGGTTGGTTCCACTTTTCCATGAAGGTGGTCCTGTCCTCGACTGATGCAGACAGCTGTTCTCTGAGGACCTGTGACTTCAGTCGCTCGATAGTTCAGGACTGGAATTTTTCACAGCCTACCTGAGCCTCCAGTAACCACCTGGACTTTAATCTTACACATCTCCTCTTCTACTGAACTTCCAGTCTCGCATATTATTATGCACATCAATCCCTGCTATCTGTTTTCACCCAGATAAGGATGGGTTCCCTGTTGAGTCTGGTTCCTCTCAAGGTTTCTTCCTATTACCATCTCAGGGCGTTTTTCCTTGCCACTGTCGCCGTCATCCTAGGCTTGCTCATCAGGGACAATCATATAATTTTGATTCATACACATTCACATTTCATACAAACTTAATTCTTTTGATTGTGTAAAGCTGCTTTGTGATGATGTAAATCGTTAAAAGCGCTATACAAATACAATTGAATTGAATTGACTAGTAAAGGTAAGCGCTGTCCATGGTCCTCTACTTGGGCTTGAATTTGGTCCAGTTAACTTTCCAGTAAACTAAACAAAGATTTAAATTCAGCCGCTAACGCTTCACGGTGTTTAGATAAACAGCAAACAGATAACAGCTGCTAAACGTTCATCTGTCCTCATCCTCCTGGACCTGTCAGCTGCATTTGACACCGTGAACCACAAGATTCTATTATCTATTCTTACAAGCCTTGGAATTTGTGGAACAGCGTGGCAATGGTTTGCTTCTTACCTAAAAGATAGGTCATATGAGGTAACATGGAGGGGATCTACATCTGCCCCACGTAGACTCTCTACTGGTGTCCCGCAGGGCTCAGTACTTGGTCCTCTTCTGTTCTCCCTCTATACCCGGTCTCTTGGTAAGGTCATATCATCGCATGGATTCTCATACCACTGTTATGCAGACGACACCCAACTTGTTCTCTCCTTTCCTCCCTCTGACACTCAGGTTTCCACCCGGATCTCAGCATGTCTGGCAGACATCTCATTTTGGATGGCTGCTCATCAACTGAAGCTCAATCTCAGTAAAACCGAACTGTTGTTTATCCCTTGTGACTCATCTCCAGGTCAAGACCTTGTGATATCCATGGACAACAACCAAATCACTCCCTCAACCACTGCCCGCAATCTTGGGGTAACCGTGGACAATCATCTGTCATTTTCCCCACACATCGCTAACCTTACTCGCTCTTGTCGATTTCTTCTTTACAATATCAGAAGAATTCGCCCATTTCTTTTTTCACAGGCTACTCAGGTGCTTGTTCAGTCCCTTGTTATTTCAAGACTGGACTACTGCAACTCACTCCTGGCAGGCCTGCCTTTGTCCACGATTCGTCCTCTGCAACTGATCCGAATGCAGCAGCACGACTCGTTTTTAACCTTCCCAAGTTCTCCCACACCACCCCACTCCTCCGCTCCCTGCACTGGCTTCCTGTAGCTGCCCGCATCAAATTCAAAACACTGATGCTTGCCTACAAAGCTAAAAATGGCCCAGCACCCACTTACCTCTCTGTGCTAATTACACCACGCACTGCACCACGTTCCCTCCGATCCTCCAGCACTGCTCGCCTCATCCCACCATCTCTCAGGGATCGAGGGCGGCATTCATCCAGGCTCTTTTCTGTTCTGGCACCTAGGTGGTGGAATGAACTTCCTCTAGATGTCCGTACATCAGATACTTTGACTATCTTTAAACGACGACTCAAGACGCATCTGTTTCTCCAGTACTTGGACTAAACCCCGCCCCCCCCCAAAAAAAAAAAAAAAAAAAAAACTTCAGATGTGTTGGACTAATAGTACTTAGTTATTAACCTAGTTAACCCAGTGTAAGTATGTATCCAATGTTGTAACCATTAAAGCACTTTTTGTAAGTCGCTCTGGAAAAGAGCGTCTGCCAAATGCCTAAATGTAAATGTAAATGTAAATGTAACAGCGCAGAGATAGTCTCGACTGTTGGAGCGGTCGCAGCGTCGTCTTTTTTACTGGCCTTAAGTATTTAACCGTGGGGTAGAGTACAAAGTTTTTGAATCCTAAAGATTAAGTTTAGCATTTAGAAACGGATAAAGGAGTGAAGAAATGTAAAATTGTCGGAGCACCTAACTCACACGTCTACTCCATGTGACTGCTAACCGGAAGTCATGCATGGTCATTGTAAAACATACAACCCAAGTTTATAAACATTTTTAGGCACCAAAATATGAAAAAAATAACGTAAATTTGGCTTTTCATGATGTATGCCAAAATGCATGAATGTTGTGGAAATGATCATTTATTAGATGCTTTGCCCTGCTTAGCTGTGAGAAAGCGTTTGCTGCGTTCTTAGCGCTGTACGATCTCAGGAAGGCTGTTTTCTCACACAACTAATGCATGGTCTTGTTAAACATACAAAAGGAGTTTATAAACATTTTTAGGCATCAAAATATGAAAAAGAATAACAGAAAAGTTGTTTTTCAACATTTAGGCCAAAATGCATGAATGTTGTAGAAATAATGATTTATTAGATTTTTTTTTTCTCAAACAACTAATGCATAGTCATTGTAAAACACACAACACGAGTTTACAAACATTTTTAGGCACCAAAATATAAAAAAGAATAACGAAATAGTTGTTTTTCAACATTTAGGCCAAAATGCAGGAATGTTGTGGAAATGATCATTCATCAGATCTTTTGCCCTGTTTAGCTGTGAGAAAGCGATTGCTGCGTTCTGAGGTTCGTACGAGCTCAGGAAAGCTGTTTTCTTACACAACTAATGCAAGGTCATTGTAAAACATACCTAATAAGTTTATAAACATTTTTAGGCACTAAAATATTAAAAGAATAACGAAAAAGGTGTTTTTCAACATTTATGCCAAAATGCATGAATGTTGTGGAAATGATCATTTATTAGATCTTTTTGCTTTGTTTAGCTGAAAGCAAGCGTTTGCTGCGTTCTTAGCGCTGTACGAGCTCAGGAAAGCAGTTTTCTCACACAACTAATGCATGGTAATTGTAAATCATACAATATGAGTTTATAAACATTTTTAGGCATCAAAATATGGTAAAGAATAACGAAAAAGTTGTTTTTCATGTTTTTCAACAAAGTGCATGAATGGTATGGAAATGATCATTTATCTGATGTTTTGCCCTGCTTAGCTGTGAGAAAGCGTTTGCGGCGTTCTTAGCGCTGTACGAGCTCAGGAAGGCTGTTTTCTCAAACAACTAATGCAAGATCATTGTAAAACATACAAAATAAGTTCCTAAATATTTTTAGGCATCAAAATTATGAAAAAGAATAACAAAAAAGTTGTTTTTCAACATTTATGCCAAAATGCATTAATGTTGTGGAAATAAACATTTATTAGATCTTTTTGCTTTGTTTAGCTGAAAGCAAGCGTTTGCTGCGTTCTTAGCGCTGTACGAGCTCAGGAAAGCAGTTTTCTTACACAACTAATGCATGGTAATTGTAAATCATACAATACGAGTTTATAAACATTTTTAGGCATCAAAATATGGAAAAGAATAACGAAAAAGTTGTTTTTCATGTTTTTCAACAAAGTGCATGAATGGTATGGAAATGATCATTTATTAGATGTTTTGCCCTGCTTAGCTGTGAGAAAGCGTTTGCTGCGTTCTTAGCGCTGTACGAGCTCAGGAAAGCTGTTTTCTCACA